>NC_083695.1:15206606-15831606 GCF_033118175.1 Dama dama | reverse complement strand
AAGAGGACGGACTACCAGCTCTACGCCAGCGGGGGCTCTTCCCGCGGCGAGGGCGGTGGCCTGGAGCCTGCCGACGTGCCAGCACCCATCCTGCAGAATGAGGCCGCGCTGGAGCTCCTGCAGGAGAGCATCAAGCGCGTCAAGGACGGCCCCCCCTCGCTCACCACCATCTGCTTCTACGCCTTCTACAACACAGAGCAGCTGCTGAACACTGCAGAGGTCTCCCCAGACAGCAAGCTGCTCGCGGCAGGCTTCGACAACTCCTGTATAAAACTGTGGAGTCTGCGCTCCAAAAAGTTAAAGTCAGAACCCCATCAAGTAGACGTGTCCCGCATCCACTTGGCTTGTGATATCCTAGAGGAGGAGGTAGGTATATCGGTTTTTCTTCCCTGCACCTGCCTTACTAATGTGCTTCGAGTATTCTTACCAAGCATGACAGATCTTATCGCAAATGAACTTCATTATATTCCTCATCATATAACTAATGCCAGACTAATGCCTGGTGACCTGTAACCAGTGAATTCCTGCTAATAGCCAGCCTTGGCCAAGAGGAAAATGTTAACGTGAGCTGAACGTCATTAATGAATGGTCAGTATGTATGTATTACTGCCTGAAATGTGGATATCATTGCTGAGCCTAAAGACCTTTAGCTATGTGTGTGAGTGCGCATGTGTGCATATATAAGCAATCAGAAGTAGGATTACTGGGTCAAAAAGTATATTGCCGTTTCCCAAGAGTAAACTAGGATGCTGTTTCTCTTTCCCCTCCCCACCCCCCCCCCCCCCCCACCCTGGGTGCCCTCGGCCTTTCACAGCAGTGCAGTCCTCTGACTTCACCCAGGGTATCCTGTTTTCGTCCAGCAGTCAGCATAATGATCTTGTTTGCTTTGATTGGGGGTGGTCATTGAAAAGGGCTGGCCCAATGGCCTGAGTTTCAGGTCACTGAGAAGCACTGGCTCAGAGAAAGCGAGGGCAAAATAGACATGGAACGTCACAGAGTTCACCTTGCCTGAGAGTGGTGCCTCAGAATTTGCAGGGAGAATACCTTTTTCATACCACCGTTGGAATTCAGGTAGCTCAGACTCAACTTACTTTGGATGGAAAATTCTTTGCACTAGGTTGAAAGGTTAAGGATTTAAAAAAAAAAAAAAAGTCACTCAAGTTAATTTCCATTGCTGGTAAGGATGTCAAGAATATTGGATGTACAAAGTCAGCCTTTTTTACTTATTCCTGTTTTCTGAGTCATTTTCCAGTTAGTATGGCCTTTGAGTCTTTGCTTCTTGAAGTTGAAAGAGGAAAATTAGAGGAGTTTGTTATGATGAATAAAGAATCTAAATTCTGATGCACGAACTTTGATTTCTAGAATCTGTAGTGCCCTCCAGAATATTTTTCATTGCACACATATTTGAATTATCAAGTTTCTCTTCATTGGGGACAGTTCTAGCTTCTTGGGGGCTCTTCACATGCCGTGAGGGATACTGCCCTCATTTACTCTCAGTTTTCTATTTAGAAAAATTATTCCTGCTGACCTTACTAGTTTTAATGATATGATACTGGTTTGGGGATTAGTCTAGGCATTAAAAAATAATATAAAGGAAGATAGCAAAGGTAGAAAGATAGGTGCAAAGATGGAAAGAACATTAGGTTAAAATAAAAATTTTTAAGATTCTCCGCTGGCTACCACTGAATTTTATGTGTGAATTTTATCTCATTTTTTAAAAAATCAACAGCAATAACCAAAACCTTCTGTGTAAGCATAAAATTACCCCCAATTCAGCTGGATTTACAGCACTGGCCTCAGCTTCTGCCATTTCCACTGGAAGAGAATATTGATTAGCCTTGGGAATCTGTTTGCTGGTGCAGCGCTGCTGCTCCTGTCACCCTGGTGGCAGCAGCCTCCTCCTGGTGGAGACGTGCGGAGTGGAAAGCGGGCCTGCCCTCCCACTTTGCCCCGTACTGGACGACGGAGAGAGCTTGTCAATGGGCAGCTGCACGTTGTTAATGTTTGTGCAGCATGATAAAACCACAGGTACCAGAAAGGAGGACTTGCCCTCCTGTCCAGTCATGTGGCTAGGACAGCAGCCTCCGCCCAGCAGCGCCTCTCTGTGTTCAGTTCATTAACGTCTGCTCACTCTGCCCCAACCTGGCCATCTTCAGGTTTGAGAAGTGAAGTCAGTGTTGTCAGTAATGCTCAGTTCTGTAGCTGTGTACCAGACTGTTGCAGATCTGTGCTAGCCAATGGGAATACAGTGTGAGCCATATGTGTAATTCAAGTTTTTCTAGTCAGCACATTAAAAAGGTAAGAAGAGGTAGTTGATATTAATTTTAATAATGTATTTTCAATTCATTATAGCCAAAATATTGTCATTCTGCATGTAAGCAGTATTTTCAAAGTTTTAATGAAATCTGTTACATTCTGCCTTTTAGTCCTAAGCCTTAGAAACCCTTGTGTATTTACACATATAGCACATGTCCATTTACACTGGCCAGCAGCCACCTTTTCTCTCCTCGATCAGGCTGCTCTCTGCTAACACAGTAGCAGTGTCTCACCTGCTTCCAGGTCTTACCCACTCCCAAGCCCAGCCATATTTAATTTCATTCAGCTCCATTGGTGGCTGATTGGAGAACAACCCAAGGCTTGTTCAGATCCCAAAGCACACTGACCGAGGACTGACCACGCTGACCCTAACTGACCCCCAGCTAGGGTGCTGGGGGCTCCTTGGTCTAAGGCAGGGTCAGCAGACTGTAGTACTCAAAGAGCCTTTATACTTATTTTTCTTATTCTTTTAAAATTTCTATTTTAAACTTATCTTATAATGTATATAATACAGTTCATTGTTACGTGAATGTACTTTACAAATTAAAAATTCCCATTTGGGATGCATCTGGGGTAGAATTTACTGTGGGGGGCAGTGGTTAGACAGTTGGAGAACATTTGGGGTGTTGTCCTGTTAGCATGGGAGGGGTCTGTATGGTCAGGCATGGGTGACCCATTGCTTGTTCAGGGTTTCAGCTCAGCTGCACTGAGGCCATTGTGGGGCTGCCTCAGCCACAGAAGACAATGTGGCCAAACTATTTTAAGCTGTGGTCCTGGCAGGGAGTTGATAGGGCTAGCCTGCAGGACTGTTCTGGTTTCCCTGTTTCTTGGTTTATAGAGTCAGCAGGCACTTTGCACAGGCTCGGGACAGTCATGGGGCCCCTGAGAAGGTTGCCTGTCTCCCAGCGCGTCCTCCTGTCTCTGCCCCAAGCACTCGGAGGCGGGACCAATGCCAGGACTTCCTGCTCCACATGAAGATGTCTTACACCTCAGAGATAAGTTCTGATGTAGAACAGTGAGTCATTCCTGAAATTTTAAAGTGTTACTGTAACCTCTTTGGAAAGGAAAATTACTAATATTCTTGGTAATACTCAGTAGAACCTTAAGCTCCCAAATGCTTATGTATTTTCAATGTTGATTATCCGGAATAGCCATTTTGAATATCCATGAACATCAATGTTTATTTTCTCTTAACTCTTCTCAAAAATGTATACGTTGGAGGCATTCATTCTATTTTTAATTTAATAGTTTTCAAATAGAAATTAAAAGGATGGCTTTTCTGTACAAAGGCTCACAAAGGTATTTATTTCTCAGCCAGCAAGGCCCATTTGGTTCAAGAAGCTTCATCTTAACTCCTTATTCTTCCAGTGTAAAACTGAAACTCATTTGACTGTATGAATTCCAGGATTGAGATATTTGCAGTTATAAGGAGCTTGTCTGCAAGAACAAAAGGAAAGTAGATTTGAACCCAGAGAATATGCTTGGGTGTGCAGCAGGGGGCCTCCCCCCCACCCCTGCCCCTTTTACCACGAGTTGTCTTTCTTATCCCCACACATAGGGGTTTATTTCCAGGAATCACAAGAGTCACTCGACTCTGAGAGGAATTCTGAATCCTTGCCTCCTTTTTCACTTTGGGAAAATATTTGGGCCGATGCAGAAAGTCACGGTTTCAAAACTGTTCTTTCTTTTTGGGTACCAGCCATTCATGTCTGGTTACAGAGCGTGGGTGTAAGTTACTGATGACTGCACTTGCCTGGCCCACGGTTATTTCTGTGAAATGTCCAGGTTTTATTTTTGGCTAAACTCCCACAGCGGTTCTGTATACATCTTGAAGTGAAACCACATCTGCCTCCATCACTGACCCCAGCTGTGGGGTGATTTTTCTCAGTGGACTAAAAACAGGGAGCACTGTGGCCTGCAAAGCAGCCAAGACTGACAGGTGAAGACATGCCCGTAGAATCAAAGAACCCAAGAACATAACATCAAAAATAAATTTTTTCTACTGATGGACTTCTGAATTTTGACGTCTGTGCTCAGTGTAAGAGTAAGGTCCACGGTCATTACTCTGCAGTAGTAGCCTTGCTAGAGTGTTAGCTGCAAGGTGAATTTAAAGAAAGCAAATTTATAAGTTGTAGGAGACTTTTTATTCAGTTACACAGTTACAAGGTGCTCTCCTGGGGTCACCCTGAAGGACAGAGTCAGGTACTGGGTAAATGCTGTTTCCCAAGCAGGTCTCTCTGTTTCTGGACATTTTGTTCTCCATGGCAGACCGCTAAACTCTTCTCCTGTGTATCCCCACGACCCCCAGGATGACGAGGACGACAACGCGGGCACGGAGATGAAGGTCCTGCGGGGACACTGCGGGCCAGTGTACAGCACCAGGTTCCTCGCAGACAGCTCAGGGCTGCTCTCCTGCTCCGAAGACATGTCCATCAGGTACTGGGACCTGGGCAGCTTCACCAACACCGTGCGGTACCAGGGCCATGCCTACCCCGTGTGGGACCTGGACATCAGCCCGCACAGCCTGTACTTTGCCAGCGGGTCCCACGACCGCACGGCCCGGCTCTGGTCATTTGATCGGACGTACCCACTGCGAATCTATGCTGGGCACCTGGCAGACGTGGACTGCGTCAAGTTCCACCCCAATTCAAACTACTTAGCCACGGGCTCGACCGACAAGACGGTGCGGCTGTGGAGCACCCAGCAGGGGAACTCGGTGAGGCTCTTCACGGGCCACCGCGGCCCTGTGCTCTCCCTGGCCTTTTCCCCCAACGGTAAGTACCTGGCGTCCGCGGGCGAGGACCAGCGGCTGAAGCTGTGGGACCTGGCGTCCGGGACCCTCTACAAAGAGCTGCGGGGCCACACGGACAACATCACCAGCCTGACCTTCAGCCCGGACAGCAGCCTGATCGCATCCGCGTCCATGGACAACTCTGTGCGCGTCTGGGACATCAGAAGCGCGCACTGCAGCACCCCCGCGGACGGCTCGTCCAGCGAGCTCGTGGGCGTCTATACCGGCCAGATGAGCAATGTTCTGAGCGTGCAGTTTATGGCTTGCAACCTCCTCCTGGTGACCGGAATCACACAAGAAAGTCAGGAACATTGATTTGGATCTTTGATATGACAGACTGGGGCGTGCGAAGGGCTCCAGACGGCAAGTCTTAGGACAGACAGAATCCCTGACTGACTGTGAAGACTCCCCGTGTCCCCCCTTGCCCTGCCGATGTCCCGAACCCACCACTCTCCACTCAGCCCCCAGGTGTGGAAGCACAGGGGCAGGAAGGGTGGTGATGGGGAGCAAACGTGAGATGGGAATCACGGAGACCCCACTGTGTCCTCGTGTGGCCCCTCCCTATCTCTGGCGCCAAGGTGCCCTTGCCTCGCTGGGACTGCACTTGACCTGAGGATGTTTGCCAGGCACCCTCCCCAGGAGCAGTGCCGCAGGGTCACCGGGTAGAAGGGACTCTCTCCAGGTAGGAATGCGGGGGTGAGAATTAGGCAAGGGGGCAGGGTCATCCTGGCAAATGTTTTTCTTTTTCTGTGATTACAGAGAACCAGGACTGTTTATTATTGTTATTATAATTATTATTGAGAAGAGGAGACCTAGCACTGGCAGAGGGGGCTTCTCTGCTCTCATCTTTCAGGTTTTACTCCTGGCACTGGCTGTGACACTTGGAATTTTGAGGTTCAGGGAATTCAGAGAACTTGGTCGCACAGTGTGTTGGGAGAAAGGGAAATTTTCTGGGTGACAGTTGGACCACTCCAGCTGATATGTTTCTAGAAGTGGGTGGGCAGATTTGACTGAGAAAGTCTTGGGCTCTTGCAGCAATGGTGGGAAAGAAAGATTCTTTTTGTGGCTGCACTTCTATTAACAATTCTGTCCCCCAAAAGGTCGGATTGTGGTAAAGAAATGAAAATAATTAGAAGTGAAAAGTCAAAAGAAAGAATTAAAAAATGTTGAATTTCCAAATGATTCCGAGGTGTGGCTTTTCCAGCATCTTTTCCTCCTGAGATCATCCCTCCCACCTGCTTTGCGATAGCAGTTTAACGAACAGTCTGTGAAACAAATCATAAGTACGAACACATGCATCGAAAACTATGCTCTGAGGATGAAGCGACTTCTAATTTGTGGGAAAAGGATTAAATATTTCTGTTTTCTGAAAAGAGTTATTTTGTATTTTGTTTTCTATTAAAATGTGTTTAGTTTCAAAAAAACAGTGTTGGCATCTCTTTTAAACTGAGGACAGGCGGGTGTGTGAGCTGTTTTGGAAGGCACAGCACACCTGTCTTCGGAGTGACAGCCGGTGGTGCAGACTGGACTCCCCAGATGCCCTCTTGTCTCCCCTTGTATTCTGTTCAGCTGGCTTCAGATTGTGTTTCATCTTGGCATTCACAGGGATTATTGAAAGCATTTAACACTTTTTTCACACATCCAAACTTGCCAGTTGCTGACCAGAGATGACATATATTTTTCTATCTATAGTTATTTGGTGAGATCCTACTTCAGTTTTCTTTAAAGACCCCATGATAAAATCCCTAAGGGGCATTACAAATGATGTCATTTAATTAACTCAAACCATTTATTGAGCCATTTCAGGTAAAGGACTTATTTAAAGATGTAAATGATGTGTGAATTTTTTTAATGTACTTTTAAAACATAATTTTCTGACAAGGACACTAGAATTCTATGCCCAGAAAGTTTTTTTTAACTTGAGCCTAAAATACTAATTAACAGGAAATGTTTCTTATTCATAAAAACTCATGTATTTGAGACATTCTAAGAAATCTTTGGCAACTTAGCCAGACAGCATCACCTTCCACATGGTCTACTGTTAAGCCTGGGATTCAGATGTGTTCTTATCTGTAATAAATGAGCTCTTAGATTGTGTGGTCTATTGCTAGAAACCATGAATTCCTAAATTGAGCTGAATCATTCTCAGAAGTGAAAATATCACTGATTTTAGGTTTCATGTTTGTCTTTTAATGCAGAATTTCTTTGATTAAACACAAAAGTGCCTTAGTTTGGTCAGCCTTCATACTACAGATCACATACACACTGTGGTTTCATTTCAGGCTCTTAATGAGCTGCATCTTTGGCCATTTTCTTTTCTGGGTTAATTTTAATGTGGAGTAATTTAACTTTATAGAATGCCTCTCACTACTTTCCCAGAATCTTAGAAACATTGTAATGGTCTGTGTGTGTCCTTATGTCCACAAGGTGCCTAAGAACATGGTTACACTCAGCTCTTCAGGCTCCTCTCTTGTGTTGTTTTATCTTCAGAGCAATCCTGTGAGGCAGACAGGACTCATGAAATACTAAGATACCTGGAAGAACTGTTTTATCTATCTATACCCAACATGGAGTAGTCATGTCTCAGGTATGTTATAGAGAGGGTCTATATTCCAAATATTCAAGTTTTAGATAAAGGATATAGCCCTGAAGATAGAAAAACTTAAAAAAAAAAAACTCTGAAAAGGAAATATAAATAAATTTAGAAGGCATGTATATAGCCTTCCCAAAATACAGTCAGCCACTGTTTCCACTGTTTTCCCATCTATTTGCCATGAAGTGATGGGACTGGATCCCATGATCTTAGTTTTCTGAATGTTGAGTTTTAAGCCAACTTTTTCAGTCTCACTTTCATCAAGAGGCTCTTTAGTTCTTATTCACTTTCTGCCATAAGGGTGGTGTCATCTGCATATCTGAGGTTATTGATATTTCTCCCGGCAATCTTGATTCCAGCTTGTGCTTCGTCCAGCCCAGCGCTTCTCATGATGTACTCTGCGTATAAGTTAAATAAGCAGGGTGACAATATACAGCCTTGACGTACTCCTTTTCCTATTTGGAACCAGTCTGTTGTTCTATGTACAATTCTAACTGTTGTTTCCTGACCTGCAAACAGGTTTCTCAAGAGGCAGGTCAGGTGGTCTGGTATTCCCATCTCTTTAAGAATTTTCCACAGTTTGTTGTGATTCACACAGTCAAAGGCTTTGGCGTAGTCAATAAAGCAGAAATAGATGTTTTTCTGGAACTCTCTTGCTTTTCAATAAATTGGATACTCGCCTATGAGTGACTGAAATTCAAAAAAAGTTACATTAATGTAATGTGTCTGTTACGATCAAATGTTGTGTTAGTGGGTGGAAATAAAACAGATAAAGTCCCTGGCTTGAGTTTAGAGAGGGGGCAGGTATTAATCAAACGATAACCAGATTACTAGTTGAGAGAGGGCTGTGGACTGTTTCACATTGAAACATCATTTCAGTGTGTGGTGCGTGCTGTACTACGCTGTGGATGCTGTGGAAGAGTGAACCCAGGGACCTGAAGAAGTAGTTCAGCTCAGACCTGGAGGGTGGGAAGGAGTTAGCCAGGTGGAGTCCAGGAGGGGACCCGGTACACCAAGGGGTCCAGCAGGGCCGAGGCAGTGTGACGAGCCCACATGTAACTGGCACAGCTTTGCACACCATCAGGAGTTTGGGTTTCATCCCTGGTGTGGTGGGAGCCACTGCAGGATATAGAAGAGTTTCCCTGTTAATGTCACTGGCAACAGGGGGCATACAGACTTCACGTTCACAACTGGAATTCAATGTCAGGATAACTAGGCTTTGTTTACTGAACACAGTGCCAGGCACTGCAGGGCACTGCTGCGAGATGGAAGCCATCTGCCCTACCAAGTGGCCCCTGGGGCAGTGAACTCAGAGCCGCCTCCAACCAGGAGCCAGCGAGGACCCAATTCTGCTGACAGCCACACCGGTGAGCTTGGGTGCAGACTCTGCCTGGCCAAGCCTTCAAATATGGCTGCTCCTGGTTGACCAGGAGGCAGAGGCATTGCATAAGTGTACAGGATCCCGGCCCACACTGGAGTTGGGCTGATTTCTTGTGTAGCAATAGATAACCAGCCCATCTGTCGCACTCCACAGTCTACTCTCTCAACTAGTACAGTACAGATAATGACAGAATTACTGATTTTAAAAACAATCAGTGGCAGGCAGAAGGAACACAGAGCAGGGGGCCCAAGGAAGTTCACCGCAGTCGTGCAGGGGAGGGAGGCAGGCGGCTGGGCCAGAGTGGCCACAGAAGGCATGAGGAGAAGAGGATAGATGTGCTGCGTGCTTCAGAGTGGGCTTTGGCTGGACTCTGTCCTGGACGGGACGGGAGGGAAGAAGAAAGGACACGTGGCTGACCCCTGTGTTTCTGGTGGCTCGTGTTGTCACCCACTGTGGTGAAAATACTAGAGGAAGAAGAGTTTCCAGGAAAAGATAGTTTTTACCTCTTAGGTTTCAGGTGCTTATGAGAGAACCAAGTGAAGATGTCAGACTGGCCTTTAGAGAGGGACAGATGACACGCTCAGGAGAGGTCGAGCCTGACCGGCTAGTTCAGAGGTTGTCTTCATTACAGCACTTTCTGCCCCTCGGAACAGAAACAGGACTCCAAGTGGCTTTTAAGGTAAGGACTCTTATTAGTTCATACAACAAAGGGGAGAGGTCAGCTATCTCATGGGCTCTCACTGAGGATTCTGCTCTGTCTGTGATCCACTGCTTTTCCTGGCTGCCTTCCTCATAGGCCGGCTTTCCTCAAGGTTGTGAGATGGCTTCTGACAGCCAGACAGCCCCTCATCCATGTCACGTAGGCATGTGACCTTTGTAGAACTGGCGTCAAACCTCCAATTTGAATTAGGCCTGCCAATCACTGAGCCAGACCCTGACAAAGGCAAGAATCCTTGACGTGTAGTTGGAATTGGAAAGTTTGGAAATAGATGTGGTGGCCAAGGATAATCGGGAGGCAATCAGGGCTTAAAACTATGCCTTGAAGTTCTCTGACATTTATAGGTCAGAAAGGAGTCACAGCCAACAGAGGAAGAAAAACAGGCATGGGCTTCTCCTCCAGAAGCCTAGAGGAGAAAATGCTTCAAAATCAGAGTGGTCAGCTTACTACCAAGAATTCAAATGAGATAAGGATTCAAGAATATCCATTAGATTTGAGGGGTGGGGGCAGAGCACTAAAAGTTATGGTTGAATAATGAATTAGAGCATTGAAAGTGCCCAAAAAGTAAAAGGGTAATAGGAAGCAAATATGAAGACTGTGAAGGTGGCACCAAGAAAACGGAAGGACAGAACTGGACCACAGCACCGAGACAACTGGCCGTCCACAGGGGAAAAGTTAAAATTAGACCCCTACCTCACTGCATGTGAAAATCAGTTTGGGGTAAATGAAAACCTAGATGTGAAAGACAGAAATACAAAGCATTTAAAAGAATATTCTCATGGCTTTGAGACAGGAAAGAAGAAAAGGATTGATTAAATTCAGAAACATCCATTCATCAAAAGAACCACAAAAAGAAATCATGGGCAGGGTATGAATGGGAGCAGCTACCTGTAACATGGGAGGGACAGAGACAAAAAGTCTGCAACCGTACTTCGCAGTGGAATCAGCTGCGGGGCTGGGAATGTGCTCTGGTTCTGTCCTGTGGAACATTCTGTAGGGCTGGGAATGTTCTGTTCTCTGCTGTCCAGGAAGGTAGCTGGTAGCATATGTCAGCATTTGAAATAGTGATAGTGTAATGGAGGATGTGGGGTTTTTTTAATTTAATGAATTTAACTAACCTCTTGAGACTGTCTAACATATTAGTCTGCAGAATTCTAAATTATGAAGAAATCGTGTAAACCAGTGAGAAAAAAAGCCTACAGTCAATGGCGAAGAAAAGCAAAAGTCTTAAAGAGGGACACTTCAGAAAAGAAACTCAATTGGCCAGTAAACAAATTTAAAATTATTCATCCTTGTATTACTCAGGAAAATGCAACTTAAAAACAGTGAGATTCTATTATAGACACATCAGACTAACAACACCATTAAAGCTCAACAGTTCTAAGTGTTTGTGTTTTGGGACCCTCCTAACACAGGTTGGGAATGGATATTCCTGATGTCTTTCAGACACAGTCTGGAATTACACAGCGAAGCTGGAGAAAGGCAGACTCTGCCATCACCTATCATCCCACCGCTGTCTGGGCGGCAGGCTTACACTGCCCAGGAGTGGACCCTGAAACATCCACACAACAGCGTTCTCCATTCCCAAGAGCTGAAAACAAACCAAGTGCTCCTGAGGAGAAAGGAGACATGCACTACTGAGTAGTCACGTGGTGATAAACTGCAGCAAGAAAAACCGGCAGAGCCATGGCGATGAAGTGGCTGTCCCTCACAGTGTTGGGTGAAGAGAAAATTCCACAGAATATCCATTTACACAGAGTTCAAATCTCACAGAATGAACCATATTATTTTCTAATATGTGTTCAAAGACAAACTGTAAGGGCTGGAGTCCAGATCCGAAGGGGCCACTAGTGTGTCGGGGTGACTTAGGCAGTGGTGACCCCCGTGGACACTTGAGAACCGTCCCTTATGTGTTATGTGGTGCAGGTAAGCTTTATTTCCATTATGTTTAAAACATTTCCAAAAGAGTAAAAAGGTGAGCTGAGAGTGGAGGGTGGAGCTAGTGCAGGCGATGTCTTAAAAGGGGCAGAAACACGTGTGGAAGCAGACAGAATTCGTTTGCCTTTTTTGTTTTTGTTGATGTTAATGAAAGTTCCCAAAGCAAGGCTTTTAAACTTTTAGAGTTCAACCTACAGGAAAAAAATATATTTTATACTGTGACAGAGAACACATAGATACAGGGTTTCATTGAACATAAGAGGCGTTTTTAAATTCTCATCAAATGATGAACAATGCTTTGTTATTGTTTGTAAGTTTTATTTTATGTTTATTTGATGCTTTTGAACTGTGGTGTTGGAGAAGACTCTTGAGAGTCCCTTGGACTGCAAGGAGATCCAACCAGTCCATCCTAAAGGAGATCAGTCCTGAATATTCACTGGAAGGACTGATGCTGAAGCTGAAACTCCAATACTCTGATCACCTGATGTGAAGAACTGACTCATTGGAAAAGACCCTGATGCTGGGAAAGACTGAAGGCAGGAGGAGAAGGGGACAACAGAGGATGAGATGGTTGGATGATAACACTGACTCGAAGGATATGAGTTTGAGCAGGCTCTGGGAGTTGGCGATGGGACAGGGAGGCCTGGTGGGCTGCAGTCCATGGGGTCGCAAAGAGTCAGACATGACTGAGCAACTGAACTGAATTGAACTGATGTTTATTTGAAGCACTTTCCAACTTACACAGTCTTATAAGTGAAATACATTGGTATGGGTTTTCCTAAAGCTTCCTCACCCTGAGTCCAACTTCCTGAGTCAATCATCAGTGTCTAAGTTTGCCCCTCTTTGACCCCAAATACACCTTGGATGGAACAGATAGCTTAGAAGAGGGCAGGCTCTTGTCCCCAGGGTTTTATTCCAGGTCATCAATACCCATTTGGCAAGGCTTGCTGTTGGCACCTTCTTTATCTTGGTGTCAATAGAAGCTTTCTGAAAGCAAACAGGCTTCTTATTCCTTCCTAAATCATCCTTAAATATTTTGCTGACAGAACTAACGAGTGACTGCAGCGTTGAGGGCCTGGCACCTGGACTGACAAACGACTTCACATGTCACAGCTGCCACCTGGCCAAGGTGGCATCCAGTTGTGAGGCCCGTCCTCTCCCGATTCCAGAAATGTTCAAAAGTGTGTTTCATAAATTCCATTGTAGCCTCAAAAGAGTACAGCACGTAGAAAACCATTTCCACGTATGATGTGCTGTGAGATACTACCTTTAATACTGGTCACAACGCCTGCATTAAGTTCATGGCCCACAAGGGACTTCCCTGGTGGTCCGCTGGTTGCGAGTTCAATCCCTAGCTGGGGAACTAAGATCTCACAAGCCATGCAGCCACCCCACCAAAGAGGTTCACAACCCCTGAGTGAGGCCGTCACAGGCAGATGGGTCTGTGCTGTCTAGGCCTCCTGAATGCTGGCAAGAGAAGCCCAGAGTGGAGAGAGGTGAGCAAGAGGCACATTGCTGGCAGAGAGAAGCTTGGCGACAGGAGTCAAGGAAAAGCAAGGGCAAGGGAGGCGGGTTGTAGATTAAAGAATGAGCTTCAGGACCCACATACGTTTGCTCACTGGGATTATCTCTATATTAGGTTTTGTTCACATCATTCAGTTTTGATGACCGATATGCTTCCTGGAGCAAGTGACTTTTAGTCTCTCTGAACTTGAGACTATTTTTTCAAAATATGAAGGAAAAAACCAGAGAACTAGAGAGTTTCCCTGATGCTGGCATCTTGTCTGGGACAGCCCCAGTGACCCTGCTGCCCTCAGCCTGGACTTGAGCCCCTGTAACCCCTCCACGCTACTTCCCTCTGGCTTCCATGAGAAGCAGCGCCCTTCTGAGACCCCTCAGGTGCCTTGGCAGCCACAGCGCATCCCTGCCTAGCCTCACCCCACTCTGCTCTGCTCCGAGCTATACTGGGATGACCGGGAGGCAAGCCAGGCACGACCTGCCTCTCCTCTCCCCTGTTTCTGGACTTATTCTCACAGGGTCTTATGCTCTGATGACATGGTTCTTAAAGTCAGTGGCTGCAGGCATGCTCAGCCATGTCCGATTCTTTGTAACCCCATGGACTGTAGCCTACCAGGCTCCTCTGCCCGTGGGGGATTCTCCAGGCAAGAACACTGGAGTGGGTTGCTGTGCCCTCCTCCAGGGGATCTTCTCAACCCAGGGATTGAACCTGAGTCTCCTGTGTCTCCTGCATTGGCAGGTGAATTCTTTAGCACTGTGCAATTAGCTCGCTCCTTTTTGAAGGTCCTGGAGAGCTTCCCTCACTCCCTCCATCCTTTCATCTTCTTGGTGAAATGCAAAGAGTGAACCCTTTGAGGAGATGAAAGGTGGTTCTTCTCTGTGGAGCCCCACAGTGAAGCAGCAGGACTGGGCCTTAGGTTGTAATCAATGTTAAGCCAAAGCAAAGCTATGGTAAATAACAAGAGACTCTCCGGGGCAATGTTCTGGTAACTGAGACATTTGGAGGTGGGAGGGGAGAGGGGAGTAGATAAAAAAGAAGGGAGCAGGGTCATAATAAAAGGTACCACTTATAGACTCTACTGTGTGTGCCAAGCGTCAAGCTGGACACCAGAGACTCTGTGATAAATCAGATGAGCTGGCACAGGACTGGCACCTCCGTCTTCTAGTTACCAGAGAGGCCATGGTCTCAGCAGGCACTCAGACATCACTGAACTTAAATGTTTGCCTACGGGTGGAATGTTAGCAGCGTAATAATCTACCTGCTTCTTAGAAGTGTGCACAACAGCCCACGAAATTCCTGTGAGCTGTGATACTGCATATCTGATCTCTTATCAAAAACAAATACCTAAAATACTCCCAGCAGGTCAGCGGGGGTGAGGCAACACAGGGCACTGTCTACTGATGTGGTATCCTGCAAGTTCAAAGAGAAGAATGTTTAAGTGTGTCCAGGAATTTTAAGATAATGTAAGAAAAAATGTATTACACTTAGAACTACATCAACTAAGCCCTTTCAATATTTGTGGGTGGTGCCCACTTCTAGAAGAGGTTATCAAGACTGTGTCATGTAGGGTAACTATTTCACGCTTCCAGATTTGTTTAACTGGTACCTCCATCTTTCAGTTAACAGAGAGGTCAGATATGTGACTAGGTACTCAGATACCTGAAATGTTGGCATGTAGGTCGAACACTAACAACATTTGCTAAGCCTTCCCAGTAACTTGTTTTGTGGGAGCTTTTTTGTACCCAGTCATTTAAGCAGTTCCAAAGAACTTAAATGCCCTAGATCTAGCCTATTAAGTAAAAACAAATTTCTTCTTAAGGTTAGTTGATTTAAAACAATGCTCAAAATTGAGTTTGATGACAAATTTCAACACTTTGTCTAAAACTTAACTCATTTTTTTTCTCATGTTATACACTCTCTGACCTAATGATCTGGTCCCATACAAAAGTGGAAAATTGGCAAACTATTTTTCTTAATCATTCATTTACTGCTTTAAGACCACAGAGATGTAGGTCTTGTGTTTCTACCATTTTATGTGCCTGAGTCAAACCGTGAGAAGGCAGCCAACCCTTCTAGGCATATACAACATGCAGTGCTGGTGTCAAGCTGGTCCAGCTGGACAAGCAAGCAGTGGTCAGCGTGCTGGAGCTGTGATAAGACACAAAGATAATCCCCACAAAGATTCAGGAGCTCGCCCATCAGGTCAGGGGCCTGCTGGGACACACGTGCTAAGTAAAAGACCAATTGCAGCCTCTCTGAATTCTGGTGAGACATTCCACCCTCAGGGCAAGCCCTCCAGTCCATACACCCCGTGACACAAAGGTGCCCCTGTGCATGGGGCATGGAACAGCGAGAAACTCTTCACCAGGCCCAGGCTGCAGGCAAAACAGGTCTGCGCGGGCCACACGATCCAACAGTCCTGAAGCTAGTGGGGATGAGGCTGTGAGGGGCCGATGGCCAGCTCAAGGGAGAGGCGTGATGCAAGCCCAGCTGGGGAACAAGGTTGTCCTATATGCTACTTGAAAAATAGCTCCTGATTACGTGACTCGGATGGTAAAGAATCTGCCTGCAATGCAGGAAACTTGGGTTTAAACCCTGGGTCAGGAAGATCCCCTGGAGAAGAGAATGGCTACCTGCTCCAGTATTCTTGCCTGGAGAATTCCATGGACAGAGAAGCCTGGTGGGTCCACAGTCCATGGGGTCACAAAGAATGGGACAGGACTTGAGTGACTAACACATTCCACTTTTCATGCTACAGGCTCTGGGAGGGCTCAAGGGCCCTGCATCAGCACTGCCCAACATGTGCTAGGTTGTATCAGACGCTTCAGTTCACAGGATCGGGGGAGCCCAGAGACAGCCCATCGCAAGATGTTGCATCCAGTTTGAGCCCAGGCAAGACAAGAGGGCACATGTGGGCCGTGTGAGCAGTAGCCAAACCCCCGCGCAGCACGGCTGCAGCGGCACCCCTCCCTCAGCCGACGTGGACAGCCACCTGAGGGGCTCCCCTACAAACAGTTGAAGCAGGATGAAAGTGCCCTGACTCAATTTATGAGGCAGGGGCTCAATGAGAAAATTCAAGTCAGAAAATGGATTGCAGCTTCATTGTAGCAACACTTGGGAGTGACCCTGAAAGACAGCAGAAAGGGGAAATCTAAAGCACAGTGTACCTGGTTATGTGTGCTGAGCAAAAGAAAGGCAGCCCAGAATGAGAATATATTACAGGCTCATGGGCAGTGGTGAATGACCTGGCTGGCTATTTCAGAGCCATGGAAGACCAAGGACAAGGAGGTTGGAGATGGAGGACCTCTACATGGATGGCCATCAGGGCCTGGGCTCAGGGTGGGAAGAACTGGGAAGAGCATGCCATGCTCAGCAGAAAGCATCCACTGCAGAAGAGGCACCAATCAGCTACATCGATGACCAACTCAGCCTGTGGATGTCAGCCGATCTTCGTCATCAGCCACCCCAGCGCTGGAAAGATGGACACAAATGTGGAATGACCATAGTGCCAGAGATGGACGGCTGACATGCAGCCCGTCATGTGGACTTGCACTGGCCAAGCCTGACCTAGCTACCACTGTCTGTGAATGTCCAGCCTACCACCTCCCTGAGCCCCCACAGTGGCACTGTATTTTGATAGAACCAACGACCTACCTAGTGGCAACTTTACATCACCCTGGAAAGGTTCACAGTTTGTCCTACAGGAATAAACCCTATTCCAAGCAGGATTGCCCTTCCTTCCCAGAGAACTCCAGCCAGCCCCAAACTTGGGGGCTGTGAAGAGCCTGACCCGCCTGGTGCTTGCCCTAGAGACCCACTTCAGTGTCCCACATGTCCCAGCACAGGCAGGACCCAGGCACCGAGGGGAGGCCCTGCCCCAGCGCAGCGGAGGAGCCCAGCTGGAAACAACACTCTGCCAGAATGAGACGGCCTCTTCCAGGCCTCGTGTTCTGGGTCTGAGACTTCTGTGCAGCTGTGTCTCCACTAGACAGGATCCAAGGATGCAAGAACCAAGGGGCTGACGTGGGAGTGGCCTGCTCACCATCCTTCTCCAGAGCCCACTGCCATCCCTACCCTTCTGCACTCTGGAGAGTCAGGGGTCCCAAAGGGAGCCCACCCTTGCCACAAAACAGTGTACAGAATGAAGCGGATACGGCTGCTATCTGGGAGCTTGGTACCCGTGGGTCCAGAGACCCAGAGGTAAGAGGACAAGCCCCCATCGTGGCAGGGGTACCTGGCTGTGGGCATCAGGAAGAAGCAGAGCCGCTGCCTGACCACAGGGGCAGTGGTCACTCAGGTGGTCAGCCCACGTTGACCTGTGGACTCTCCCTTCCCCATCGTGCCCACAAATGTTCGAGTGAAACAACCCCAAGCTGGGAAGAAGATTGTACCCTCAGAAATGAGGGCTGGGGTCACACCAGCCAGCCAGCCACCAGGACTAGCAGAAATGACAGGTGAGGCAGGGGGAATTAGAACAGCCAGTGTGTGCTGGTTGTGGCCCCAAATCCACGAGCAGTGACATGCTACCATCCCTGGGTCAGGAGCCCCTTGGGGATGAACACACCCAAGTGCCCTGGAGCAGCTGCTCCCCAAACCACAGGTAGTGTGAAGCCCTGTGGCATGGAGGCAGCCAGGGCTGCCAGGAGCTGTGTTCCCGAGCCTCTGCCCAAGCCCGAGCTCACCGGCAGCGACGTTGTGGCCACAGTGTCTGGGGGCTCCGTCCAGCCTTCCATCTGCCGCCACGCTCTTCCAGGACCTCCCAGTCAAGGGCTGGGCATGACCTTGTTTGCCCAAAGCTGGACTCCTTGCAGGGACAGCATCGACCCCAGCGTTCCCACTGAGCTGAGCAGGCTTCGTCAGATGGCCGTCCTCTGCGAGGCCCGCCCCGCCTGTTCTGCCTCCTTCCTCCGCTCCTTCCCCGTGGGTCAGGCCCCCGTTGTGACTGCGAGCTTTCCTGCTCAGCTTTGCTTCTGCTCCTGCTCCTCTGTCGTCCCTAAGCTCCGCCTCACTCCCTGCCTTCCATGAACATACGGCCGTAAATTGGGTGGCAGCCCGCAACAGCAGTCTGGAGTGCCTGAGTTCTGAAGCCGGACGTCCAAAGTGGAGGTGTCGGTAGGCTGACGGAGGGATGGGCCCATGCCTCTCTCCTGTCTTCTGGGGCTTGGGCTCCGGCAACCCATGGTGTTCCTAGCTTGGGTCAGCCTGATCTCTGCCCCAGCCTGAACACAGTGCTCTGTCCTGTGTGGTGGCTTCTTTTCTCTTGAGGGCACCACTCATGTTGGACTAAAGGCCACCCTCCCCGAGTGACCACCTCCCAATTTACATCTTAATTATATCCGCAAATATCCTCTTTCAAAATAGTCACGTTCACAGGTGCTGGCGGTTAGGGTTTCAACATATCTTTTTTCTTGGCAGTCGGAACATGATTCAACTTACACACCGCTAATAACTCACTTGCTTTCGGTGTCTGCTTCCAGAGGCCCCAACTAACACAAAAGGTAAAAAGGTGGGTGACATGTCTATTCAGTTTACGCAAAGAATTACTCAGTCGTCTAGCAGGATGTACCATGTTTGACTTTGCTATTTATCATTTCATTGAAACCCCGATACTGTGAAGCAGCAATATAGATTTCTTTCAGTTGAAAAGGTTGGACCAGAGGTCATTGTCCTGTAGGACATTAAGCCATTAGCCAGTTCAATAGTCCCTAAACTGACTATGCAAATCTCTACTTCTCAAATTCCCTTCTGAACCAAGCTTGTCATCTTACTGGTTCCCCACTAGTCTCAAGTTGAATACAATCTCTGACAGTTGTTCCTTTTGTATTTATTTGAGAGTCACATTGTAAACCTGTTAACATTGTACTTTACCATCACCTTGGACCTCCCTGTGACTATGAATTCACCTCCTGGCACCTGCATCCCTCCTCCCAGGAGCCCTGGGCATCCCACACACATTTTGTTTCTTTCAAGAACAAATTTTTGTGGGTCAGCCTTGCAGAAAAACCACGAGTCCATGAAGTTGACACTAGAAATGCTTAAAGGTCAAAGGTGACAAATTTCCATTGTGTTTTCTCAACTGATAAATCTGATAAATCTAGGAAGTTGGTGAATAATAGGAAATTGAAGAGGGCCACTAACAGAGTTGTTCAAATTCAGATTCTGCATACTAGAATAATGCATTGTCCACAGTTTGAAAGGGCTCTGGTACCTAATTCAAACCTCACTATGACTGATATTACACACACTTTTACAGATGAGAAAACTGAGTCTCAAAGGAATGTAAGCAATCTCAAGCTATCACCTGGCATGGCTGGGAGTCAAGTCTACATTTTCAGTCTCTACACCAGCCTTATTCACACCTCAACTGCTAGAGAGGTTACTCTTCCTAAAAGTTGCATCACGTGTGTTTTACCCATGTTGCCAATACATGTGAACCTAATAATTATGCATACAAAAAAAGTAATGGGACATCTACCAGGAATTTCTAAAGTAAATGTCACCATTATTTCTCTATATCTTAGCATAATATAAATTATTGAAAGTGAAAGTCGCTCAGTTGTGTCTGACTCTTTGCAACCCCATGGACTATACAGTCCATGGAATTGTCCAGGTCAGAATACTGGAGTGGGTAGCCTTTCCCTTCTCCAGGGGATCTTCCCAACCCAGGGAATCTAAAGTGAATCCAACTCAAAAGAAAATCATATTTCTTCTTCTTCTTTTTTTATTGAAATATATTTGATTTACAATATCTTCTTAGTGTCAGGATACAGCACAGTGACTCAGTAATACATATGTGTGTGTGTATATATATATATATATTCTTTTTGAGATTCTTTTCCCTTATATTAATAGGCCATTATAAAATATTGAGTATAGTTCCTTGTGCTATACAGTAGGGCCTTGTTGATTTATATATATATATATATATATATATATATTAATGTGTATGTTAATCCCAGCCTTCTAATTTATCCCTTTCCTCACCTCTTTCCCCACTTTGTTAACCATAACTTGGTTTTCTATGTCTGTGAGTCTATTTCTGTTTTGAAAATCATTTTTCTGGATTCCACATATAAGTGATATCTTATGATATTTGTCTTTCTCTAACTTACTTCATTGAATATGATAACCTCTAGGTCTATTCATGTTGCTGCAAATGGTATTATTTAATTCTCTTTTATGGCTGAGTAATATTCCATTGTATATTTATACCATATCTTTTTGTCTATTTATCTGTCAGTGGACTTTTAGTTTGCTTCCATGTCTTGACTATTGTAAATAGTGCAGCTCTGAATGTTGGGATTTGTGTTTCCTTTTGAATTATAGTTTTCTCTAGATATATGCCCGGGAGTGGGGTTGCAGTAACTCTAGTTTTGGTTTTTTTAAGGAACATCTGTACTATTCTCTATAGTGGTGCAATTTACGTTCCCACCAACAGTGTAGGAGGGTTCCTTTTTATTTACACCCTCTCCAACATTTATTATTTTTAGACTTTTTGATTATAGCCATTCTGAAGGGAGTGAAGTGATACCTCATTATAGCTTTGATCTGCATTTCTCTAACAATTAGCAATGTTAAACATTTTTTCATATGCCTGTTGATCATCAACATGTCTTCTTTGGAGTAATGCCTATTTAGCTCTCTCCACTTTTTGATTGGGTTGGGTTTTTTTTAATATAAAAAAGTTGCATGAGTCTGTTGGTATATTTTAGAAACTAATCCCTTGTCAGTTGCATCATTTTCTCCCATTTTTGTTTTTATTTTCATTACTCTAGGAGATGAATCAGAAAAGATACCATTGCAATTTATGAAGACAAGTATTCTGCCTATGTTTTTCTCTAGGAGTTTCATAGTATACAGTCTTACATTTGACTCAAGTTTCTTTAATACAAGGGTAACATCTTCCCCTACCACCTTTCATTCTGTGCGTGTGTGGTTATGCCAGTTATTGAGCCTGGAAAGCAGACCCTGAATTTGGAGATGTGGGAGACCAGTGCTTGATTCTACCTAAATGCTCAAATGGGGTGTGTGCACAAGATGAGCAAAACTGTGCTGGGATTAGCCTCCACTCCCAGCATCTGTCAGGATGTGGACCAGACGGGGGTCATGCCAGAGTGCCCTCATGTGGTCATCGTGTGCCCTACAGATCCTCTGCGAGGCCAGAGGGGACCCAAGGCTCAACTCCTAAGGGCTGAGGAAGGAGGACCAAGTGAGTACTTCCAGTAGTGATGCATCAGCCTGGATCACGGGAACGAGGATCCCCGATAGACTCTCCTGGGATCCCGTGGTACCACCTGTAAGAGGCAACTGACTCATCAGTCACTGAAACGTCTACCTGCCCAGAGAGCAGAAGGCAGCCTTAAGACTGTGCCAGTTCAAAGAGGGGCTTTCCTACCCCATCTGCCTCTCCACATGCCTCTCCACCCCCCACATCCTTTTCCAACACTGGAGGGGGGAACCAAGAAACTGGATATGATGCGGGTGCAGGAAGACTGGGAGAGAAGAAGAGGCTGACTGCAAGACAGGGAAAAGGGACAAAGCCTTGTCCTGTTCCACAGGGACCTGCCCTGATCCACAGTGGAGAAGGTAAGGAGATTTGGTGCTTAGTTAGAACTTACTCTTACCTCTGAATAGCAGGAAATCCTTGTGCCTGCCTGCCTTTTCTTCTAAGAACAAGGGAAGATTACCTCTGTTCAATAAACTTTATAAGGGCTGTGGGAGACGAAAATTAAAATTGAATTTCAAGTATGTTACAAACACTGCTTGTTTCACATACCAGTTGTATGCGTATCAACACCCAGTAGGAAGGAAACCTGTTTAGTTTTGGCTTAAGGTGCTTACTAAGAAAAGTAATCCAAAATTTGGAAAGAGGCAAAGGGGATTACTAGGTGCTATTTCTGTGTTCAGCTCAAAGTTTCTAACAAGCTTGCTAGAAAAATCTTCTTAGTATTGATCAGGCTGTTTTACAATTCTAAAGATGACTAATGTGAAGAACAGCAAATGATATTTGTCTTAAGAGTAGAGACGACATCCAAAACCATCATTTATTGCTCTGTGGGAAATTAGCCATGCTTATAGTAATGGAGCAATCTCATTCTACATAAAAAAAAAAAGTCTTTCCTGATTAACATATGGACTCTTGTTCCTCAAATGCTCCTTGAAGCTTTATCACCCTGCTGGTCCCCTCATCAATGACTTAATCAACCCCTGACACATTGTGATTTTATATATGGATGAAATAGTCATGCTTTGTGACTTTTTGAAAATTAAACTTCACAACTGTTTCCAAAACTTACTTGGCTATCAAAACCCTATAAGCTTTTTTTCCTAATCTCATTAAGCCCACTGACGTCCCTGGGAACCATATTTCAAGGAATTTACTTTGGAAATAGCTGCCAAGGCAGTGTATTAGGAGAACAAAGGAAGTGCATGGCTTGTAAATAGGCATGATAATCCTTGAGACTCCCTTGGACAGCAAGGAGATCAAACCAGTCAATCCTAAAGGAAATCAGTCCTGAATATTCATTGGAAGGACTGAGGCTGAAGCTGAAGCTCCAGTACTTTGGCCACCTGATGCAAAGAGCTGACTCATTGGAAAAGACCCTGATGCTGTGAAAGATCAGGGCAGGAGGAGAAAGAGGTGGCAGAGGATGAGACGGTTGGATGGCATCACTGATAATGTAAATGAATTTGAGCAACTCTAGGAGACATTGGAGGACAGCAGAGCCATGGGGCCACAGAGTCAGACATGACTTAGCAACTCAACAACAATGAACAATGATGATCCTTATTGATTAAGCAAAAGGAAGATTTCAGGCAGTCCAAAAAGACTAAAAATCGAGACAGACAGCACCCCAATTCAAACACTCCTTTCATCCCCCAATCAACCCTGAGAGTAACGTGAGGTACCACTGTTTGGGAAGATGGAACTAAAACATCCTCATGTCAAACATTTTGTTAGGTATTTGAATTTTGGCATAGATACATAGATACATGTAGGAACATATGAGATTGCTTGTAATTAAAAGAAGGTTCTTATGTTATTGATGCCTACTTGGAGAAGACCAATAATCATAAAACTATATATTGGAATTACAGGTAACAATACCACTCAGAGACAACTGAGCAATGTTCACCTGTTTAACCAACTGATTGCATTTGCAGAATCAGGATGAAACCTAAGATGCTATTAATGTCATCTCCTTACTTCATTTAACAATTTGTCATAAATATTTTCCCTTGTCATCAAATATTGTTCTGCATGATTTTTAATGGCCTCAAAGTTGTCCATTCTAGGGAGGTACCAAAATTTATTTGACGAACTATGGACCATTGAATTATGGACTATTCAGGTTGCTGCAAAGTCCTAACAATTTCTTTAGGCTGCGTTCCTAGAAGTGGAAGGTTAAAATGAAGTGTATTTGTCAAATATTTTTTAACATGTTGCCAAATAGTCTTCCAAAAAGATTGTACAATTAAGAATTCCACCAATAGATTTATGAATGTGCTGGTTTTTTTTTATTCTCCACAAAATGGGGTATTGTACTTTCAAATATTTTGGTTTATTATAGTGGTTAATATAACTGGTTATTTAACAGACTGATATTTCATGACTTTAATTAGCATTTGATTATTAGTAATGTCAATACTTTTCCAAATATTTTGGTCATGTTTTCCTACTTGTGTGTTTATTTTTCCACATGAACTTTAGTATCAAATTGATTAGATCCTAGAAAGACTACTAGAATTTTCATTGAGGTTGTGTTAAATTGATAAGTTAAATTACAAAGAACTCATGTGTTTCTGATACTGGGATGTTCTATCCAGGAACACTGGATGTATTTCCATTTGTTTAAAATTCACTTTTTTATCTTTTAGAAGTGTTTCAAAGTTTCCTCAAATTCATATTCATTTTTAGTCTCCATCCTTAAATACATTTGCTATATTAAGCTGTCTAGCTGTATGTCTGAAGGCCCTTTTTTGTATGCTGTTACTGTATTTTGTTACCTTAACGGAACCTTCTGTGGACTCAGTTTTCCCATTTATTCTGAGGTTTTTTGGGACACTATTGTATTATCTGCAACAGAGATAGTTTTACTTCTGCTTTTTTACACCAATTCTCCTGCCTCTAGTTGATTTCCTTTTCTAATTAGCACTGGCTAATACCTCTAGTACAATGTTAAATAGTCATGTAGATAATGGACATCCTTTCCTTTACTTGACCTAATAGAAATGCTTCTAGTATTTTCCCTTTAAGTGAGATGGCAGTTTAGAGCAAATATATATGATATTACATATAAATATATATATGGAAAGTATCCATCAATTTTTATTTTTAGGATTTTTTTTAAAAATCAGGAGTAAGAGTTGAACTTTGTCAATGATTTTTCATAGTCTAGGGATATAATATTATTTTTCTCCTTAAATCTGTTAATATGATAAACAGCTGACCCTTTAACAACATGGTTTGAACTCCAGGGGTCCACTTACACTCAAATTTTTTTCAGTAGTAAATATTATGAAAGTGAAAGTGTTAGTCATTCAGTAGTGTCCAACTCTTTGTAACCTCATAGACTGTAGCCCTCCAGGCTCCTCTGTCCATGGAATTCTACAGGCAAGAATACTGGAATGGGTAGCCAACCCCTTCTCCAGGGGACCTTCCTGACCCAGGATCGAACCCAGGTCTCCTGCACTGCAGGCAGAGTCTTTACCGTCTGAACCGCCAGTGTAGTACTACACAATCCATGACTGGATACCTCCATATCCTCAAACAGGAACTGGGGATGTGCAGGAACCTCAGACACAGAGAAACTATATATATACTAAGGGTCAATTATAAATTATTGTTGGATTTGCAACTGACAGAGGATCAGTGCCCCAAACTCACATGTTATTCGAGGGTCAACTATATTATATTAATGAATTTCCTAATACTGTACCAACCGTGCATTTCAAGATTAAATTGTATTTGGACATGATGCATTGCTTTTTTCTTGACCATACTTTGTGGCATGTGACCAACCAGGGATCAAACCTGTGCCTCCCTGCAGTGGGAGGACGGAGTTTTAACCACTAGACCATCAGAGAAGTCCTGATGCATTGTTTTCTTGATGTGGTATTTGATTCTATCCACTAATACATTGTTTAGTATCTGTCAAGGACTGAAGTGTGTCCACCTAAAATGTTGAGTCATAGCAAACACCCTCTTCCAACAACACAAGAGAAGATGCTACATAGAGACATCAGCAGATGGTCAACACCGAAATAAGATTGATTACATTCTTTGCAGCCAAAGATTGAGAAGCACTATACAGTCAGCAAAAACAAGACCGGGAGCTGACTGTGGCTCAGATCATGAACTCCTTATTGCCAAATTCAGACTTAAATTGAAGAAAGTGGGGGAAACCACTAGACCATTCAGGTATGACCTAAATCAATCCCTTAGGATTATACGGTAGAAGTGAAAAATAGATTTAAGGGATTAGATCTGACAGACAGAGTACCTGAAGAACTATGGACGGAGGTTCCTGACATTGTACAAGGGGCAGGGATTAAGACCATCCCCAAGAAAAAGAAATGCAAAAAAGCAAAATGGCTGCCTGAGGAGGCCTTACAAATAGCTGTGAAAAGAAGAGAATTGAAAAGCAAAGGAGAAAAGGAAAGATATTCCCATTTGAATGCAGAGTTCCAAAGACTAGCAAGGTGAGATAAGAAAGCCTTCCTCAGTGATCAGTGCAAAGAAATAGAGGAAAACAATAGAATGGGAAAGACTAGAGATCTCTTCAAGAAAATTAGAGATACCAAGGGAACATTTCATGCAAAGATGGGCTCAATTAAGGACAGAAATGGTATGGACCTAACAGAAGCAGAAGATATTAAGAAGAAGTGGCAAGGATACACAGAAGAACTGTACAAAAAACATCTTCACGACCCAGATAATCACGATGGTGTGATCACTCACCTAGAGCCAGACATCCTGGGATGTGAAGTCAAGTGGGCCTTAGGAAGCATCACTACGAACAAAGCTAGTGGAGGTGATGGAATTCCAGTTGAGCTATTTCAAATCCTGAAAGAATATGCTGTGAAAATGTCGCACTCAATATGCCAGCAAATTTGGAAAACTCAGCAGTGGCCATAGGACTGGAAAAGGTCAGTTTTCATTCCAATCCCTAAGAAAGGCAATGCCAAAGAATGCTCAAACTACTGCACAATTGCACTCATCTCACACGCTAGCAAAGTAATGCTCAAAATTCTCCAAGCCAGGCTTCAGCAGTACCTGAACTGTGAACTTCCAGATGTTCAAGCTGGTTTTAGAAAAGGCAGAGGAACCAGAAATCAAATTGCCAACATCCGCTGGATCATCAAAAAGGCAAGCGCATTCCAGAAAAACATCTATTTCTGCTTTCTTGACTATGCCAAAGCCTTTGACTGTGTGAATCACAATAAACTGTGGAAAATTCTTAAAGAGATGGGCATACCAGACCACCTGACCTGCCTCTTGAGAAATCTGTATGCAGGTCAGGAAGCAACAGTTAGAACTGGACATGGAACAACAGACTGGTTCCAAATAGGAAAAGGAGTACATCAAAGTTGTGTATTGTCACCCTGCTTATTTAACTTATATTCAGAGAAGATCATGAGAAACCCTGGGCTGGATGAAGCACAAGCTGGAATCAAGATTGCCGGGAGAAATATCAATAACCTCAGTATGCAGATGACACCACCCTTATGGCAGAAAGTGAAGAACTAAAGAGTCTCTTGATGAAAGTGAAAGAGGAAAGTGAAAAAGTTGGCTATAAGCTCAACATTCAGGAAACTACGATCATGGCATCTGGTCCCATCACTTCATGGCAAATAGATGGGGAAACAGTGGAAACAGTGGCAGACTTTATTTTGGGGGGCTCCAAAATCACTGCAGATGGTGATTGCAGCCATGAAATTAAAAGACACTTACTCCTTGGAAGGAAAGTTATGACCAACTTAGCATATTAAAAAGCAGAGACATTACAAAGGTCCCTCTAGTCAAGGCTATGGTTTTTCCAGTCGACATGTATGGATGTGAGAGTTGGTACTATAAAGAAAGCTGAGTGATTAAGAATTGATGCTTTTGAACTGTGGTATTGGAGAAGACTCTTGAGAGTCCCTTGGACTGCAAGGAGATCCAACCAGTCCATCCTAAAGGAGATCAGTCCTGGGTGTTCACTGGAAGGACTGATGTTGAAACTGAAGTTCCAATACTTTGGCCACCTGATGCGAAGAACTGACTCCTTGGAAAATACCCTGATGCTGGGAAAGATTGAGGGCAGGAGGAAAAGGGGACGACAGAGGATGAGAAGGTTGGATGGCATCACCGACTCAATGGACATGAGTTTGGGTGGACTCCGGGAGCTGGTGATGGACAGGGAGGCCTGGCATGCTGCAGTTCGTGGGGTCACAAAGAGTCGGACACAACCAAGCAACTGAACTGAACTGAAAATGTTGAGTCCTAAGCCACAGTACCTCAGAATGTTTGGAGACAGAGTCTTTAAAGAGGTGACAAGTTAAAATGAGGTCTTTAGGGTGTGTCCCAATCCAATGTGACTGGTTTCCATACAAGAAGAGGAGATTTGGACCCAGACAGGCATACATACGGAAGAAAGGCCAGGCCATGTATGGACTAAAGGAGAAGGTGGCTGTCTGCAAGGCAAGTAAGAGGCCTCAGAAGAAATCAAACTTGCTGTCCTCCAGGACTGTGAGAAAATAAATTTCTGTTGTTCAAGCCACCAAGTCTATAGTATTTTGTTTAGGCAGCCCTAGCAAATAATAAGTATCTTAGCCTTGATAATCATAAGTGACATCAGTGTGTAATTATTTTTGTTATTATTTTAAGCAGAAAGCAGTATAAATGCTATACTGGCTTTATAAAAGATTTCTCCAACATCTCTTTGTTGAAGTTAATCCTCTAATAGACTCTTCAAAAGGAGCTCATAAACTCCATATTTCCCAAGCTTTTGCACACTTAAAACAATTTTTCTATAGTTTTAAGACTTGAAGAACAACATAGTGGGTTGAATCAGTTCAGTTCAGTTCAGTTCAGTCGCTCAGTCGTGTGAGTGGTGTCCCACAAAAAAAGATGTTCAAGTACTAACCTCTGATACCCGTACATCAACTTATTTGGAAAATGGGTTTTTGCAAATATGCATATGTGAGTACTAAGTCGCTTCAGTCATGTCTGACTCTTTGTGACCCTATGGACTCTAGCCCACCAGGCTCCTCTGTTCATGGGATTCTCCACACAAGAATACTGGAATGGGTTGCCATGCCCTCCTTCAGGGGATCTTCCCAACCCAGGGATCAAACCCATGATCTTATGTCTCCTGAATTGGCAGGTGCGTTCTTTACTACTAGTGCCACATGGGAAGCCCTTTTGAAATAAATAAATATCTGCAGTGTTGGGATCAGAGTATCCTGGGTTTAGTATGAACCTAAAATGCAATGACTGATGTCCTTCTAGAAAAAAGAAGGTGAGATTTTAAACACAGAGACACAGAGGGAAAGACTATGTGCAGCTAGAGACAGATTGGAGCCATGCAGCTACAAGCCAAGAATGTGGAGAGCTGCTGGCACCTGCTGGAAACTAGGAAGGAGGCTGGAACAGATTGTCCCTCAGGGCCACCAGAAGAAGCGAAATCACCTTGATTTCAGATTTCTGGCCTCCAGCACTCTGAGAGAATAAATGTCCAGTGTTTTACGCCATCAGGTTTGGTAATTGACCACGACAGCTATAGGCAACTAACACGGACTGAAATCTTCAGTTCACACTTTTTTTTCAGTGCTGTTCCATGATTGCCTGCCTTGTATGTTACTTGGGAGAAGTCTGAAGTCCAATGGCTGTCTAATTCTCCTGGCCTTGCAAGTTATTTAATCCTTTTGCCTGGAGGCTCTGAGAATTTTTTCTTTATGGTATAACTTACTATACTGGGTCTCAGAACTGACCATTCTGTGTCAATTTTCTCAAACAGTTGTGGGTTCTTTCTTTCTTATAAAGAATGATGGAGATTAGTGTTTTATTTGTTTCTTTTTTTGGCTGCATCATGGCTGCAGGATCCCAGTCACCCAGCGAGGGACGGAACATGAGCCACAATAGTGAAGGCCTGGAGACCTAGCCGTGAGGCCACCAGGGAGCCTCCATGTGGGTTCTTTATATAGTAGATTCAAGTTATTTTCATTTTTGGAATTTTTCTTGGATTATAGGTTGAAATATTAGTTCCGGTCTATTGTCTTGATTTGCTTCTCCAATTATAGAAAATTTGGAGCTTTATTACCTACCTGCCATTTCAGTCATTTATTCTCTGGTCCTTTATACTTCTTTTTCTCATTTTTATTCTTTGATGGCTTTTCTGACTTTTAATACCTCTCATCAGATTTTTTAAACTTTAAACTATTCTCCCTTGGGCTTGGGCACTTTGGCATTTTTTCTTTAATTTGAGATGAGCTTTTCTTCCTTTTCTTTCTTGAGTTCAATCAACTCATTTCCTACTTTTTGTGTATTTTGTTCTTAGTTCATTAATTTCTTATTCAAGACATTCTTCATATCCCAAATATGGGATTATTTGGAGATAATTCATTTGCTTTGTGTGTTGTATTATAATTTTTTTATGCTTTGTGCTCATTTAGGGGGAAGGAGGGCTTCCCTGGTAGCTCAGACAGTAAAGAAGAATCTGCCAGCAATGCAGGAGACCTGGGTTCAATCCCTGGGTCTGGAAGATCCCCTGGAGAAGGGAATGGCAGAATCAGATATGACTCAGCAACTAACACTTTCACTTTCCATTTTTATCAGCTGAAGTGCTTTTATTTTCCTTATCTGTTTCCTACTTACAATGATTTTGTATTGATGAAAATTCTCCATTCCATGAATGGTGGTTTAGAGTTAGATCATAAGATCATAGCTCAGGACTGCCCTCTCTTGTCAGTGTAATAAAGTTCAATTTCTTTAATGAATGACCTTCTTTCGGAAAGGAAGAGAAAAAAATTGTTTATGACCTTTGATTTCAGTTCTTATAATGCCAAATTTCCTCCTCTTTCTTTTTTTTCTCTGTACCACCGAATCTTCAAAGAATACTTTTCCTTTCCTTTTAAACTTTCCTCCCCTCTTCTCCTTTTCCCTTTTTGAGGCAATTACCTTGGTCCAGCTCACTTTTAGTTTCTTGCCTTGTAGTCAGTGTTTGACCCACTAGAACACCGTCTTTTTTAAAAACTTAGTTTTGTCCTTAAGTTCTCCTTTCTCTTCTGATCTTAGATTGACTTTTGTTTTTTTAAAAAAGATAGTTGGTGATCAGAATTTTTTTCCACTTATTTCCTTTCACTTTTGGCTGTTCTGGATCACTGTTGCAATGCTTGGGTCTAGTTGCCCCATGGCATGTGTGGCCTTAGTTCCCCAACCAGGGATTGAACCCCAGCTCCCTGCACTGGAAGGAAGACTCAGCCACAGGATGTGGTACTTATCAAGAGACTAATTATATTATAGTCATATCATCATTCAATCTTTACTTCAGGAAAATTTTAATTTCCTATTTAATTTGCATCTTCTTATTTTCCCCTCAGTAAAATTTTATTATCTTCACAATTATCTTGCCTTTTGCTTTTGACTCCTGGGCATTTTATATTTGTATTGCAATTCTTAATGCTATTTTTTGCAGTGTATTCTCTACCTTCGTAAAGGAACACTATTGTTTTTGTCAATTTTGGATTCAACTACCTTGTAGAATTCTCTTACTGTTTTTTCACTTGACTCCCTTAGTTTTTTTAAGGAGACACACTATCATTTGCATGTAATGATACTTTATCTTTTTCTTGCTGATAATGACACCTCATTGATTGTTGTCTCTTCCAATGGTTGGGACCTCCAGCACACGTGTAACAGTAGCAGGAATGATCAGCATCTTCGTCTTACTTCTGTTTTAGATAAGAAGTGTCTCTAGTAGTTAACTACTAAGCATAACTGAAGCTGATGGTTTGACATGTTCTTGTTGTTTAGTTGCTAAGTCATGTCCAACTCCAGTTCACAGACCCTGTGAACTGCATCACACCAGGCTTCCCTGTCCTTTACTCGCTCCCTGAGTTTGCTCAAACTCATGTCCATTAAGTCAGTGATGTCATCCCACCATCTCATCCTCTGTTGCCCCCTTCTCCTTTTGCCCTTAATCCTTCCCAGCATCAGGGTCTTTTCCAATGAGTTGGCTCTTTGCATCAGGTGGCCAAAGTATTGGAGCTTCAGCTTCAGCATCAGTCCTTCCAATTAATATTCAGGACTGATTTCCTTTAGGATAGACTGGTTTGATCTCCTTGCAGTCCAAGGGACCTCAAGAGTCTTCTTCAACACCACAGTTTGTATCAATCTTTGGTGCTTTACCTTCCTTATGGTCCAACTCTCACATCCATCACTACTGGAAAAACCACAGCTTTGACTATATGAACCTTTGTTGGCAAAATGATGTCTCTGATTTTTAATAAACTGTCTAGGTTGGTCATAGCATTTCTTCTAAGCAGCAAGCATCTTTTAATTTCATGGCTGCAGTCACCGTCTGCAGTGATTTTGGAACCTAAGAAAATGAAATCTGACACTGTTTCCACTCTTTCCCCATCTATTTGCCATGAAGTGATAGGACGGGATGCCATGACCTTTGCTTTTTGAATGTTCAATAGATTCAACAGACTAGATCCAGTAGACAGACTGCCTGAAGAACTATAGACAGAGGTTTGTAACACTGTGCAAGAGGTGGTGACCAAAACCATCCCCAAGAAAAACAAATGCAAGAAGACAAAGTGGTTGTCTGAGGAGGCCTTACAAATAGCTGAGAAAAAAGAGAGAAGCAAAAGGCAAAGGAGAAAGGGAAAGATATACCCAACTGAATGCAGAGTTCCAGAGAACAGCAAGGAGAGATAAGAAAGCCTTCTTAAGTGATTAATGCAAAGAAATAGAGGAAAATAATAGAATAGGAAAGACTAGAGATCTCTTTAAGAAAATTGAAGATACCAAGAGAAAGATAGACATGATAAGAGACAAAAATGGCCAGAACCTAACAGAAGCAGAAGAGATTAAGAAAAGGTGGCAAGAATACACAGAACTGTACAAAAAAGCACTAATGACCCAGATAACCACAATGGTATGATCACTCACGTAGGGCCAGACATCCTCGGAGTGTGAAGTAAAGCGGGCCTTTGGAAGCATCACTACGAACAAAGCTAGTAGAGGTGATGGAATTCCAGCTGAGTTACTTCAAATCCTAAAAGATGATGCTATTAAAGTACTGCACTCATGCCAGCAAATTTGGGAAACTCAGCAGTGGCCACAGGACTGGAAAAGGTCAGTTTTCATTCCAATCCCAAAGAAAGGCAATGCCAAAGAATGCTCAAATTACCATACAATTGCACTCATTTCACATGTTAACAGGATTATTCTCAAAATCCTTTAAGCTAGGCTTCAGCAGTACATGAATCGAGAACTTCGAGATGTACAAACTGGATTTAGAAAAGGCAGAAGAACCAGAGATCAAATTGCCCACCATACGCTGGTTTGATATAGTATTGTTTAAATCGGGTGTGCATTGTACAAAGTGGCAGTTCTATTTTTATTGTGTTAGTTTAATAATAATAATATTTTCTTAAGTCTTTTAACATTATACTGGATTTGATTTGTTGTTAAGAAATTTTCCATTTATATACTGGTATTTGTCTATGTTTTGATTTTGTGGATATCTTTAACAGCAATTATGAATAAAGCTGCTATTCATAATGACTAATGAAGACCATAAATTGAATTAAGAAACCTATCTTTTTCTATGATTTGATACAATGAAAATTAATTACTCTTTAAAAATTTGGAAACAACTTACCACATTTTCTTTTGTTCTTTTTTTATTTTGCTGTGCTGCCCAGCTTTCAGAATCTGTTTCCCAACCAGGGATTAAACCTGGGCCACAGCAATGAAAGCCCTGAATCCTAACCAGCAGACCACCAGGAACTCCTCCACATTTTTCTTTTAGGTAATCCTTAGTATCTTAAAAAATTTCTTCTTCCTTTATCTCTACATAGATTATCTTTAATTGTTTTCTTTGATTTTTGAATAATGGTGAAAAATCCAAAAGTTACAGAAGGACACTTACCCTTATATACCATTCACTTCTCCCCAGAGGCAATCACTGTTTCTTGTGTATCCTTCCTAACATATTCTGTGAATGTAAGTATAAGTACCTGTCAGTGTATTTATATTTTTATTTTTTACACAAATATACTATACTACACATGAAGTTCTGCACCTTACTGTTTTCATTGTACATCTTTGGGTATGGGTCCAAACTGGTCCATGTAGAGCTGTCCCTACATGGTCTTCCATTGCTTGAGTGTACCTCAATTTAGTTCATTTAATTAATGTCCTGATGCTGGACTGAAATTTACAGTCTTGCTATGGTAAACAATACTGTAATAAATATTTTTGTACACATTATTATTCTACATGACACACCTATTAGAATGGCTAAAATCAGAACCTTGACAACACCAAATGCGGATGAGGTCGTGGAGCAACAGGAACTCTCATTCACTGTTGGTGGGAATGCAAAATGTACAAACACTTTGGTAGGCAGTTTGATGGTTTCTTACAAAACTAAGCATACTCTTATGATATGATCCAACAATTGTTCTCTTTTATGTTTACTCCGAGGAGTAGAAAACTATGTGCATACAAAAACCTGCCCACAGATGTCTACAGCAGTTTTATTTATAATTGCCAAAACTGGGAGGCAACCACGATACCTTTCACTAGGTGAGTGGATAAACAAACTGCAGTACAACCAGGCAACGGAGTATTAGTCAACAATAAATAGAAATGAACTATCAAGCCATGAAAAAGACATGAATGAAACTTAAATACATGTTATAAGTAAAAGAGGCTAATCTGAAAGGCTACATACTGCATGATTTCAGCAGTGTTGTGTTCTGGAAAAGGCAAAATTATGAAGACAGTAAAAAGATCAGTGGTTGTTGGAAGCTACAGAGGGAGGGATGAATAGGAAACGAGTAGAGGATTTTGAGGGCAATGAAAATGCTTTCCATGATACTATAACAGTGGATACACGTCACTATGTGAAGTGAAAGTGAAGTCGCTCAGTCATGTCCGACTCTTTGCGACCCCACGGACTGTAGCCTACCAGGCTCCTCAGTCCATGGGATTTTCCAGGCAAGAGTACTGGAGTGGGTTGCCATTTCCTTCTCCAGGGGATCTTCCCAACCCAGGGATTGAGCCCGGGTCTCCCACACTGCAGGCAGACACTTACCGTCTGAGCCACCAGGGCAGCTCACACGTTTGTCAAACTCACAGGATGGACAACACCAGGAATGAACCTAATGTAAACTACAGGCTTTGGATTATAATGATGTGTCAGCGCAGATCCATCCTTTGTAACAAATGTTCCATAACAAATGCAACCAATTCCCAACATGGGAATGTGGTGGTAGGGGAGGTTGTGAACCTATGTGGACAAAGGTGATATGTGGGAAACGTCCGTAATTGCCACTCAATTTTGCTAAAACTTCTCGAGAAAAAGGAAGTCCACTTTTAAAGTCACAGGTGTGATATTTCAGGGTTAAAGGACACATACACTTAAGTTTTTAATATATATAATGAGCTTTCCATAAATACACCAACAGTTTACATCAGCATTGCCTATATTTCCACTCACCCTCATCAATACAATGTAACTGAACTTTTTGATCTTTGCTAAATTGGTAATGGACTAGGGTAACTGCTTATCATTTTAATTTTCATGTTTATTATAAATCAGATAGAACATCTTTTATTTCTTGTATTATGTCTGAGTCACTTGAATTTCCTTTGGGGGTGAAGTGTCTGTTCATTTTCTTTCCATATTTTTCAGTTAGGTCTGCATCTAATTTTAGAGTTAGAAATATACAAATTGGAATGGGAATGATGGTATTGAGATCTTATATTTTGGATCAAAAAATGCAGTCATCATATACTCCACAGTCAACTTTGCATCTTTAAGCATGAGATGAAATTAGAACAGAATGAAAAAAGTCATAGGATATGGGTACTTTTTCTATATATCTGGATATAATATCAGCCTCTTAACAAAGGGAAAAATACTCTACCTAAATGTTACAAACAGCATAGAATCAAGTGCACTGTCTACAGTCCTGACCTTTCCTTAGATCATACAAGGTTCTTTGTGTAGCCTAAAATCTGGAGAGCTGCTGAACATGCTTTTAGTAAAACAAAGTTAAGCACTGTAGCATATGTGATCTGCAAACTGACAGTTTAAAGTAGCCTGAATAATTCAATTGGGTTTTGGGGAGGCTAAAAATTAGGAAACTGACAAATAGTGCGCATCTATTGCAGTATCAAATGAGACACTGACTTTTCTATTACTTTCCTGTGAGTGGGTGAAAGTGGAGTCACTCAGTCGTATCCGACTCTTTGCGACCCCGTGGACTGTGGCTTACAAGGCTCCTCTGTCCATGGAATTTCCCAGGCAAGAATAGTGGAGTGGGTACTCCAGTACTTTCTAGGAAAGTAGTACTTTCCTAGAGCTACCTTAATACAATAAAAACAAACTGGATAGGTTAAAACAGATTTACTGTCTCATGGTTGTGGAGGCTAGAAGTCTGAAATCAGGTTTTTGAAGAGCCATGCTCCCTCTGAAATTTGTGGAAGAGTCCTTCCTTGCCTTTTGGCAGCTTCTAGTGACTTGCTGGCCATCTCTGGCATGCCGCCGTGTAACTGCCATAGCTGCTTTGCCATCACAGGAAATCTTCCTTGTGGGTCTCCATCTTTGCAGGGCAGTCTTCTTATAAGGATACACCACCCCTAATCCAGGATGACCTCATCTTTACATCTGCAATAACTCCATTTCCAAGTCAGGTCCCATTCTGAAGTCCTGGGGTTTAGGATTTCAACATACCTCTTATGAAGGGACACAATTTAACCCATAGCAACCTTTCACCAGATTATTTTGGGAGAAGGTGAGAGAAGGTGAAGGGCAAAGATTTTGACACCTATATCCACAGCACTCAGCCCACCTGAGCCATGTGGGCACTGGGTGTAAGCACACGATGAGGAGGAGTCACCAAAAGCTTAGATTTCAGAGGAACTTACGGGGCACGTCTGGCCCTGGTGGATCCCACCCCTTTCCTCGTTGGTGATTCACTGAACTGCAGGCTCCACCTTCAGTCATCACCCTGCCACCCTGGCCCTGACGGGATGAGTTGCAAGCTGGAGAAAAAAAGAAACGCACTAAGAAAGGTGAAATGACCCCCGCCCCAAAGTCAGATTACAGACCAGACTGTAGGCCAGGGAGACTTTTTCCACTTCCTGGGCTACTGTGCCTCGTGGGGGCCGCCTCCTGCTGTCCACCTTGTCCCCTTTTTAAAAAGACAAGAACCCATAGGTGGAGCTGTCCCTGAAGTAATCTCAACTGATCTCAAGTTTCGACCAAAAGACGTCCTTTTTGAATTTGACAACTGCTGGCCACCTAACCTATTAAAAGTCTATTCAACAAAGGCCAGATTTTGCTGCGTGGTTCAGTTACCCCTCCACCAAGAGACCTCTGTCTCACTGTGGGTGGCATTTGAACTTTTGCTGGTTTTCTCAGAATTAACGTGCAGCCTTTCCTTGTTTTCCTGAGGAATTCTGTACTATTAATCCATTCACATCGAGGTGGTTTGTTCTCTTCTTTCCCAAACACATTTTAGAGCATTTCTTGCCCTTTTCAGTGGCCAAGGGATTTTATGCTAATTTCTAGAAAGGGAATGAAAAGTTATTGTTGTTTTTAATTGTTTTGGTTGCGCTAGGCCTTTGTTGCTCCGGTCGGGCTCTCTCTAGCTGTGGTTGCAGGCTTCTCATCATGCTGGCTTCTCTTGCTCTGGCCCATGGGCTCTAGAGTGCACAGGCTCAGTAGTGGCAGCACAAGTAACTGTGCTGCCTGGGACTGGCTGCTCTGAGGCATGTGGGTTCTTCCCAAACCAAGGATCAAACCCATGTCCCCAGCATTTGCAGGCAGATTCTTAACCACTGGACCACCAGGGAAGGCCTATCCTTATTTTAAAATGGGAAATGCATATACATATATATCTATATCTAGATATAGATATGTCATTGCCAATATACTGGATTGGCCAAAACATCTGTTCAGGTTTCCTGTAATATCTAACTGAAAAACCCAAATATTTTGGCCAAACCGGTATATAACCAGCATGTGTGTGTGTGTGTGTGTGTGTGTGTGTGTATGTGTGTATTTACAGTCAGCAAATCACTAGACCATTCAGTCAGTTCAGTCACTCAGTTATGTCCGACTCTTTGCGACCCCATGAATCGCAGCATGCCAGGCCTCCCTGTCCATCACCAACTCCTGGAGTTTACTCAGACTCATGTCCATTGAGTCGGTGATGCCATCCAGCCATCTCATCCTCTGTCGTCCCCTTCTCCTCCTGCCCCCAATCTCTCCCAGCATCAGGGTCTTTTCCAATGAGTCAACTCTTCTTATGAGGTGGCCAAAGTATTAGAGTTTCAGCTTCAGCATCAGTCCTTCCAATGAACACCCAGGACTGATCTCCTTTAGGATGGACTGGTTGGATCTCCTTGCAGTCCAAGGGACTCTCAAGAGTCTTCTCCAACACCACAGTTCAAAAGCATCAACTCTTCGCTGTTCAGCTTTCTTCATAGTCCAACTCTCACATCCATACATGACCACTGGAAAAACCATAGCCATGACTAGATGGACCTTTGTTGGCAAAGTAATGTCTCTGCTTTTTAATATGCTATCTAGGTTGGTCATAACTTTCCTTCCAAGCAGTGAGCATCTTTTAATCTCATGGCTGGCTGCAATCACCATCTGCAGTGACTTTGGAGCCCCCAAAATAAAGTCTGACACTGCTTCCATTGTTTCCGCATCTATTTGCCATGAAGTGATGGGACCAGATGCCATGATCTTAGTTTTTTGAATGTTGAGTTTTAAGGCAACTTTTTTACTCTCCTCTTTCACTTTGATCAAGAGGCTTTTTAGTTCCTCTTCACTTTCTGCCATAATGGTGGTGTCATCTGCATATCTGAGGTTATTGATATTTCTCCTGGCAATCTTGATTCCAGCTTGTGCTTCTTCCAGCCCAGCATTTCTCATGATGTACTCTGCATGTAAGTTAAATAAGCAGGGTGACAATATACAGCCTCGACGTACTCCTTTTTACGACCTAAATCAAATCCCTTACAATTATACAATGGAAGTGAGAAATAGATTCAAGGGATTAGATCTGATAGACAGAGTACCTGAAGAACTATGGATGGAGGTTCGTGACACCGTACAGAAGGCAGGGATCAAGACCATCCCCAAGAAAAAGAAATGCAAAAAGGCAACATGGTTGTCTGAGGAGGCCTTACAAATAGCTGTGAAAAGAAGAGAATTGAAAAGCAAAGGAGTAAAGGAAAGATATACCCATTTGAATGCAGAGTTCCAAAGACTAGCAAGGTGAGATAAGAAAGCCTTCCTCAGCGATCAATGCAAAGAAATAGAGGAAAACAATAGAATGGGAAAGACTAGAGATCTCTTCAAGAAAATTAGAGATACCAAGGGAACATTTCATGCAAAGATGGGCTCAATTAAGGACAGAAATGGTATGGACCTAACAGAAGCAGAAGATATTAAGAAGAGGTGGGCAAGAATACACAGAACTATATAAAAAGGATTTTCATAACTCAGATAACCACAATGGTGTGATTATTCACCTAGAGTCAGACATCCAGAAATGTGAAGTCAAGTGGGCCTCAGGAAGCATCACTATGAACAAAGCTAGTGGAGGTGATGGAATTCCAGTTGAGCTATTTCAAATCCTAAAAGATGCTGCTGTGAAAGTGCTGCACTCAATAAGCCAGCAAATTTGGAAAACTCAGCAGTGGACACAGGACTGGAAAAGGTCAGTTTTCGTTCTAATCCCAAAGAAGGGCAATGCCAAAGAATGCTCAAACTACTGCACAATTGCACTCATATCACATGCTAGCAATGTTCAAAATTCTCCAAGTCAGGTTTCAACAGTACATGAACCGTGAACTTCCAGATGTTCAGGCTGGATTTAGAAAAGGCAGAGGAACCAGAGATCAAATTGCCAACACCCACTGGATCATTGAAAAAGCAAGAGTTCCAGAAAAACATCTACTTCTGCTTTCTTGACTATGCCAAAGCCTTTGACTGTGTGGACCACAAGAAACTGTGGAAAATTCTTAAAGAGATGGGAATACCAGATCACCTGACCTGCCTCCTGAGAAATCTGTATGCAGGTCAAGAAGCAACAGTTAGAACTGGACATGGAACAACAGACTGGTTCTAAATCAGGAAAGGAGCATATCAAGGCTATATATTGTCACCCTGCTTATTTAACTTATATGCAGAGTACATCATGAGAAATGCTGGGCTGGAAGAAGCACAAGCTGGAATCAAGATTGCCAGGAGAAATATCAGTAACCTCAGATATGCTGATGACACCACCCTTATGGCAGAAAGTGAAGAAGAACTAAAGAGCCTCTTGATGAAAGTGAAAGAGGAGAGTGAAAAAGTTGGCTTAAAGCTCAACATTGAGAAAACTAAGATCATGGCATCCGGTCCCATCACTTCATGACAAATAGATGGGGAAACAGTAGAACAGTGGCAGACTTTACTTCTGGGAGCTCCAAAAACACTGCAGATGGTGATTGCAGCCATGAAATTAAAAGACACTTACTCCTTGGAAGGAAAGTTATGACCAATCTAGACAGCATATTAAAAAGCAGAGACATTACTTTGCCAACAAAGGTCCCTCTACTCAAGGCTATGGGTTTTCCAGTGGTCATGTATGGATGTGAGAGTTGGACTATAAAGAAAGCTGAGCACCGAAGAATTGATGCTTTTGAACTGTGGTGTTGGAGAGGAGGCTTGAGACAGCAAGGAGGTCCAACCAGTCCATCCTAAAGGAAATCAGTGAATGTTCACTAGAAGGACTGATGTTGAAGTTGAAACTCCAATACTTCGGCCACCTGATGCGAAGAACTGACTCCTTGGAAAAGACCCTGATGCTGGGAGATTGAAGGTGGGAGGAGAAGGGGATGACAGAGGATGAGATGGTTGGATGGCATCACTGCCTCAATGGACATATGTATGAGTAAACTCTGGGAGTTGGTGATGGACAGGGAGGCGTGGTGTGCTGCAGTCCATGGAGTTGCAAAGAGTGGGATCCAACTGAGCAACTGAACACTTTTTTTTCTTTTTCTTTTTTTGGTGTGATGACCATATAAGTCCAGATGATCCTTTAGCCAATATTTATTCCCTGCTCCATCCCCTCACTGTGTGTTTTTTTAAAAGAACCATGGCTGTTTTCTCTAGATTCTATGCTAGGAAATAAAAAAAAATCTTGCTTGTATATCATATGACAGCTGGGTGGGCTTTTTGTTTCAAAGCATGACAATTTTGTCAGGCATAATTTTCAGATTATCATCTGACCGACTGTTAGAAGTGCAGGCAACACAGAGAGTTATGGTTTCTTCATGAGCTACACTTCAGGTATTTTCTTCTTTGAATCCAGACCCCAGAGAGTGCTGGCTGAAAAAGTCTGGTGGACTTCAGTCTGAAGAAGACAGAAAGAAAATGCCAGTCTCACCTTCCCCAGACAGCAGCAGCAACAGTTCTCTGAAAAGTAGAAAAGAGAAAAGAAGAGGAAGATTAGACTTGAATAGAAATTGTCACTTTTTCTCCCACTGGGAGGTCATTATTTGACATGATGTGGGGTATGAGGCACTATATCTCCCTTGCTTTCAGAAGTCATCTAACAAAATCTCAGGAGGACTTGCTTACTCATAAATCAGCAGTGTAAGCTTCAGTCACATCACACCTTGCATTCTAGGAGGTAGACACCAAGGAGAGGCGGTGGGGGTGGAGTGGAACTATGGACTCCCTGCCCCTCTGGGTTCAAGAGGTTGGAATTTAGAGGGTGGCATGCTTCCTGTTGTCTTCACAGGGGTATTTAGGTGGGATTTAATCCTACATTACCTCTCGGTTATTAGTACTTCACCTCAAAAGTCCTACACTCCTTACCTACCAGGGCCCCAGATAGAGGTAAGTGAGGCACTCTCCTGGGGGCAAAATTTAGGGAAACTCTAAATAGCTCCAGTAATCAAGATAAACGGTATTCTAAAGAAAAAAAAATTGAAAACAAATTGCAAACAAAGATGCTAATTGCTTGATTTTGTAAACAAAACTTTGAGGGCTGGGATCAATGTGAGAGAGAGAGGTGGGCTTGTCCAAGTGCAGGGACAGATCGTTCATTTCAAATTTTGATACATTGTTCATCATGGAATTTTGCATTAATTTTGATTTTTTAAAAATTTGAACTAAAATATATTTATCTTGATCATTAACTTTTTTCGAATCCATAAATATTGCAACGGAGGCAACTGTCTTGCACTGGCCTCATCCGACTCCCAGCCTTTAAAATAGTGACAGGTCGACAAAAAGCTATCCACTTTTCCTAAAACACCATTCTTAGATAAGGACCAGGCCCTAGAGTACGGACGCCAGGCGTGAAGTCCCCGCGTCCCGGGGGGTTTTGACCCTAACCTGGGCTTCCCGCACTCGGGTTTTACACAGCGCGTTCTGCCCGGCCTTACCCGGAGCAGACAACCGGCGCAGCCGGGCCAGCTCCGCTCAATGCACGTCTGTCCACCGTATGAGATGGCCCTCTCCTCTCAGAGCTACCCGAGTTTCACCCTCCGCCAAGCCCGCGAACACCAGTAGCACGCTGCGGTCAGAAGCCGGCACGTGTGACCGCTCCTGCGCGCTCCGGTGCGCCGGCGTGACCAGAGGCCCGCGCCGCCCCGGCTTCTCCCGAGCGGTCCAGGAGCGCGAGACGCGCCGTGCGCGGCAGTGCGCAGGCGCGGCGGCCCAAGGAGCTTCCTTCCGCCTGCTCCACCGCCGGTCCCGCGGCGCGCTGGGCTCTGGGCCGCCCGGTGGGGGGCGCTGCCGACGGGCGCCGGAGACGGGCGGGGGCCCCCGGGGTGGTCGGGGCCGGACTCGGCGCCCCGGGGCGGGGCCGCGCGGGCGGGGATGGGGCGGGCGCGGGGGCGGCCAACCGGGCGGGCGAGCGGCGGCGGCGGCGAACTGCGGGGGTGGCGGACCGAGGCGCACGGTCGGACGCGGCGCCATGCGCGGCCCCCCGGTTTGGCCGCTGCGACTGCTCCTGAGGCGCGGCGCAGCCGCCCGCTCCCCCGAGACCCGGACGCTGTCGACGCACCCGGCGTTTGCGAGGCCTGGGGGCGTGGAGCCGGCGCTGCTCGCGGGTGGCTGGGCCGCGCCAGCCCTGCGGCGATGGGCGGGCGGGGGTCCCGGCGGCCCCGCGGGCGGCGCGGGCCTGGCGCGTCTCCTGGCGCTCTGGGAGCGGCCCCCCGGGCTGTCTAGGTGCTGGGCGCTCTCCGGGCCCGTCGTCTCCAGGCTCGCGCGCTCCGCGCTTCCTGGCTGCTCGACCTTGGTCGCGCGGGCCGCGGGGGAGGCTTGGCGGCGCGGGCCGGCCTTGCCTGCGGCCGCGGCGACTCCCGATCGTGATCCGGCCTGGCCCGCAGCGGCCAGGCGCTCGGAGGCGCAGAAGCTCCTGAGCCTGGCGCAGCCCGAGCGCCGGAGGCTGGCAGGTAGGGCCCTCCTCTCGGTCACCGGCGACCTTCCCCGTGCGAGGTCCGGGGCCGGCGAGAGGGGCACTGAGCGGGCGGCAGGGGGCCTGGGGCCATTGGACTCGGTGAAGAGGACAGGGTGCTTTTACCTGGGCGTCTTCCCTGGGGGTACGGACGGAGCGCGCCTGCTGTAGCGGTGTGGATTCGCAGGTGCGCGGACAACCTGTAGCATATTATGGAAATAGAGAGGCATCTCCTTATTACAGTCGTCAGGTCTGTTTCGCTTTTATTTTGCCAACGTTCTCAAGTGACCTGGGTTGGTTGTTTGTTTTTACCCTATCTTTGTAAAATGAATCGTAGATTCTAGTAAGCCTATTTTGTAATATGCACTTGAAGCACTAAAAAAAAAAAAAAAAAACCACATTATTTGCTTCAGGTTAATTTCTTAAGCAGCCAACATTATTTTTATTCCGTGAAGCAAAACGATGTAAACCTTTCAGGTTTGTCCCGTTTTTGCCTCACTGAGTGGTAGGCAGGAAGTTACTAAGCTCTTCAGAAGAGTCAGCACTGGCTATAGTCAGTGATCGGTAAACTCTAGAAGTGTTGAGAAACTGTAGATCATAACGCAGCTAAATCGTAACTGAGTAATTTTAAAAAGTAAAAATGAATATCTTTAGAAACAAAATTCAGATTTTGTATAGTCTCATTTTTAGCCATAAAATGGAGAAATGTTTCAATGCAAAGTCCTTGTAATATCTAAACAGCTTTGAGGTTTCTCCAAATCTTCATTTCTTTTAATAAATATTGAGTCTTGTGTGCTAGGCCCTTGGGTTCCATTGATGAGCGGAAGGAAACCTGGTTCCTGCTCCTGCTGGGGCTTGCAGTTTAGTACTGAAGGGGCATTAATGAAAAGATCATGTGACTAGAGATAAAACTGCAGGTTTGATGAGGGTTGGGAAAGAGGGCTTGTAATGTTCTCAGGCTTGAAGCAGGTGAGAATCCCACATTTTTTGTTACACATCTGTTGCTTCAGGAAGGATAGTCCTAGAGAGCGATTTGTGGTATAGGGCAGGCTGGTGTGGTAGAGGGCAACAGAGTGTGAACGTTTTACCTCTCCCTGAGTTTTACAGCTTCGTGGGGTCTTGGTGTTACGGAGGTGTAAGGAGAGTAATCTTGTCACTTGTTTGTGTGTGTATTTTTGACGGAAAATTTTTTTCCTTGTTTCTCTTTTAAAAGAAAAACTTGAGACTGGGAGTCCTCATTGGACTATGAGCTTCTTGGGAAAAGAGCTGTGTCTGCTTCATCTTCCTGTCTGGTCCTTAGCGTGTGTGTGTGGCACAGAATCGGGCATAGTGTACCTTCAAAGAAGGAATAAGTGATGGTCCGACCAGGCCCACATGGAAACCTGAGTTTAGAAACCCTGAGCACTGCAGGCTGTGTCCATCATCTTCATATGTAATTAAAAATAAGTTAGGAAATCCAGTTTTGTTCCTGAAATTTTAGATGTCAAGGAAGCTTTTAGGTATCAGGCTCTGGGCGCCCACGCATTCTGGCCATGATGGGTGGCCCAACCCCGCCTGTCTGCATGGTCACGCTCCCTATACCTTTGTACTTGTTCCCACACGTCCTGTCTGTTAGCCTGCTCAGAAGACAGCCTTTAAGGAGGCAAGAGCTGTACCTCCTTTTATTTTAAGAAGGGGAGCTAGTTAGATTTGCTGCCTTGAATAAGTGTGACTGTATAATTTGAGGGAGTAAGTCTGGGATTGGTACACTAATTTTTTCCCAACTTTCAAACAAATAATCTGCCTGCAATGCAGGAGATCCCAGTTTGATCCCTCGGATGGGAAGATCCCCTGGAGAGGGGAAAGGCTACCCACTCCAGTATTCTGGCCTGGAGAATTCCATGGACTGTATAGTCCATGGGGTCATGAAGAGTTGGACACAACTGAGTGACTTTCACTTTTACTTTTCAAACAAACAATATATACATATTGTATTTAATATGATGAAAGCTCCTTATTAGGACATAGGGTTGCCTCAGAAGTTATTAGGACATAGGGTTGCCTCAAAAGATATTCTATATACTATGTTGCAGCCACTCTGAATGTTGACATTTGTAAGATTAAGAGAACGTTGAGGGGGGATCACCATTAATTTGTAACTTATCCTTGTAGAAGCAGCCTTAGATGTTGGCCCATCTCTTTGCAATGCTGGAAATAACTAGCGTGTGTGTGTGTGTGTGTGTGTATACTTAAGAGGCTGAAAAAAAGCTGAATTGAAGAGAAGGAATTCCACTGTTAATTTTTAGAAACAGGAATACAAAAATTCTTCTTCAGAAGTTTAACTGTATGATTGAATCTGTGTTTTCATCTGTGTTCAGCAGTTTGCTGAAAATGTGCCTGAACTGTGACCAGAACACTTTGCTCTTAAATCATCTGTATCCGAAACTTTAAAAGCAGGGTCTGCCGTCCGAGGTGCCTGCAGGTGTCTGCAGAAGACTGTCATGTCCATCTGTCTTCTGAAGGAACCACAGTCCTTGATGCACCCCGTGGCCCTTCCTCCCTGTGTCTCACTTTGTGTTGGAATTTGCAGATATCTTCCCACAGCTGTGGCCTCCAAGGTTGCTCTGCAGTCACTTTTCACTGATAATTCGTCTTATCGTCTTGGTCACAGGAGCCTTAGAAGATGAAGGAGCTCACTGAGGCGCCCCTGTGGCCGAGGGGATAAGAGGGGACTGGTCTGAGCTCTGCTCCCGGTCTGGCAGATAGAAGACGCTGCCGGGGCGTCCAGTGGGTGAGAGGGTGGGAGCGCTGTGCATGGAGGTGGGAGCTAGGAGTGAGCCCAGGGCCTTAGCGGGCAGTGGGATGATAGTGATGGAGGGTCTTGGTGCAGTGGCCACCACGGAGACTGTCTGCTCATAATTCCCAGATGCAAGAAAGAAAGTGAAAGTCACTCTGTTGTGTCCGACTCTTTGCGACCCCGTGGACTGTCCATGGAATTCTCCAGGCCAGAATACTAGAGTGGGTAACCTTTCCCTGCTCCAGGGGATCTTCCCAACCCTGGGATCAAATCCAGGTCTCCCACATTGCAGGCGGATCCTTTACCAGCTGAGCCCCCAGGGAGGCCCAAGAATACTGGAGTGGGTAGCCTATCCCTTTGCCAGGGGATCTTCCTGACCCAGGAATCGAACCGGGGTCTCCTGCATTGCAGGCGGATTTTTTACCGACTGAGCCACCAGGGAATATTCCCTGGTAGGTCAGTGGTCAAATGTGGAAGGTGCATGTCCAGGCCTCCACCCCCAAGCTGTTCACTTAAACACTGGTAAGAACTTGTGTGGTTTGAGACAAGGACAGTTCTTAGAGTCTGATGCCCGCCAGGAGCTTTTGCTCCATTCATAGTTGAATATTATGGAGCCAGACCGTTATGTGACCAGAATGAGGAGTGATGAAACCAGGGTGTGTGGTAAGCAAGTAGAGGGAGAGCCATGCTTAGAATGGCTACATCCTGCAGCCCAGGTCGGGGCTGAAAATTCTGACAAGGACAGTGCTCGTGGAGCAGTGAGGCTGAACCCAGAAACAGAATTGCTCCAGAAAGCCTGCAGTGTGTATTTGCTTTGGAAATATCACATTCCAGAGAAAACCTGAACATCCTGTAGCTGTGCTGTGAAACATGCTAGTCGGAGTTGATTCAAGAGTGAAATACCAGACATTGAAGGGACTTAGTATGGGGAAAAAATGTGAATTTTCTTTACTTTTTAATGTTCATTGAAGACTAATACTTTGGATATATTGGATCAAATAAAATGTGTCATTAAAATTAATATTACCTGTTTCTCTGTAATGCGGCAACTAGAAGATTTTAGGTTCTGTGGGCAGCTCACGTGGCACGTGTGCTGGACAGAAGTGCCAGTCGTGGGCAGGCCCATTGTGGTCCCTGCAGCACAGATGCCAGCTCTGTCACTTGCACTCTAGCCTGGCCCAGACCTTTCTCTCCAGGTCTCTCCACAGCCTCAGAGGCTTCCTCAGCGCCCCACTTCCTGCTGACCGGCGGCCCTGGCTACCTCTTGCCTTGTCCAGGTTAGCTACTTGCCAGGCTCCTTCACTTGAACTTCTCACCTGCCCGGGCGCTCTATTCCTGTGTTCTCTGTGGACACTGAAAACTCCTTTCCTCCTCTGTCCCTGCTCTCAGAGAGTGGGACCCAGCTGGCAGGGGCCCAGGTCAGTCCTGACGACTCGCGATGCCAGCTGTGATGCAGATGTGTGTGTGCGCTCAGTCCTGTCTGACCCTTTGCGACCCTAGGGACTGTAGCCTCCAGGCTCCTCTGTCCATGGGATTTTCCAGGCAAGAATACTGCAGAGGGTTGCCAGTTTCTTTGCCAGGGGATCTTCCAACCCAGGGATCTCCCAGTAGCAGGTGGATTCTTTACCAGTAGCTCCAGCTAGGAAGCCCAGTATGTTAATAGTGGGTACTTGTCGTTGGCTGGATACTGACACTGGGGTGGAGACGTCATGTGTGTGTGTAATTTCTCACATTTCCTTGAGGGAGAGGTTGTTTTTATTGCCACCTTCTAGATGAATAAACAGGTGCAGAGAATTTGAATGAGTCAGTGGAGGTCAGACAGCTAGATGACAGAGCTAGGGCACTGATCCTGTCAGTCCCAACTTCAGAACTCCCCAGTCTAGCTCTTAAAAATGCCTGCATTCCTTGTCACCATCCTATCCCCACTGCCCCTCCTCCCCACTTCACCTTAGTTTCCCTCTTGCCTGGAGCAGGGCAGCCTCGGGTCCTTTCATTTCACTCTGCAGCCGGAGTGAATCATTTAAAATATAGACCTGACCGGCTCACTCCCCAGCCTGAGGCCCTGTTAGGCCTGCCTTGCTGCAGCAGCCCTGTTCTGAGAGCCTGGAGCCTCCTACCTTTTCTCTGCACCACAGTCCCTGCTGCTGCTGCTGCTAAGTCGCATCAGTCGTGTCTGACTCTGTGTGACCCCATAGACGGCAGCCCACAGGCTCCCCCGTCCCTGGGATTCTCCAGGCAAGAACACTGGAGTGGGTTGCCATTTCCTTCTCCAATGCATGAAAGTGAAAAGTGAAAGTGAAGTCACTCAGTCGTGTCTGACTCTTAGCGACCCCCTGGACTGCAGCCCACCAGGCTCCTCCGTCCATGGGATTTTCCAGGCAAGAGGACTGGAGTGGGTCGCCAGTGCCTTCTCCAGCCACAGTTCCTATCCCAGTGTTATCCGGCAGCCTTTCTGCTCCCTGGCTGTCCTCACCCTCCCCAGCAGAGGTCCCTGGTGTTTTCTCAGCTTGGTTGTGCGAAGATGAAGAAGACAGATTTTTGTCTCGGAGTGTGGTTCTGCAGTAGATGAACTGGGTGACCTTGTGCAAGCTCCCTCTAAGTGCTTGAATTTCCTCTCTGGAAAATGAGGATGGTGAAAGCATTGTTGGAGGAGACAGTGCATAGCAAATGCTTCAGATAGTGGGTAGTTAGTACCTTAGTCCGTGAGTGACATGGGGCTTGCTGCACCTGCCTAGCTCAGTGGGCAGATGAGTCCTTAAAAGCTCTGTCCTGTGTCTAGCGATGGTAGACAGGCTGTGCAGCCATTGCCACCCCCAGACCTGCCGGTCCAGGACCTGGGTACTGGCCACAGCCCTTCTCCCAGCAGCCTGCCTTTCAGGTTTTCCTTCTTTCTTTTCAAGGAGATTGCTCTCATTCTTTGAATGCCATGACTGGGTAGACTTAGGGTAACAGAAAAATGCTTGAAAATACCTGTCAAGAGACAGTAACAGTCAGGCAAGGAAGAGGAGTAGCAAATGCTGAACCATGGCAAAAGGTGGAGAATATCCAGAAGGATTGTGGTTTACTTGGCTCATCAGGTTTGGGGAGGAATCAGAGATGATAGTTGTGGTGCAAATCTACATGATTCATGAATGTCAGAGACGGTGTTGTGTAGTAAAACCTTAACAGAAATCCAGCTAACCCAAAGCAGAAATTTTTTTTTTTACTTTGTATACATTTAACTTGTAGAAGATCCAACCAGTCCATCCTAAAGGAAATCGGTCCCAAATATTCATTAGAAGGACTGAAGCTGAAACTCCAATACTTTGGCCACCTAATGGGGAGATCTGACTCATTTGAAAAGACCCTGACACTGGGAAAGACTGAAGGTGGCAGGAGAAGGGGGCAACAGAGGATGAGGTGGTTGGATGGCATCACTGACTCAATGGACGTGAGCTTGAGTAGACTCCGGGAGTTGGTGATGGACAGGGAGGCCTGATGTGCTGCAGTCCATGGGGTCGCAAAGAATTGGACATGACTGAGTGACTGAACTAAACTGAACTTGTAGAAGAAAGAGGCAAATGGCAATAATAATTGTTTGTTTTTGTTTTTAAAGGGGAGATCCTGAAGCGATTTTTTTAAGATGGACTATTTTGGCTTCGCTGGCTCTTTGTTGCTGCGTGTGGGCTCCCTCTAGTTTCAGCGAGTGGGGCTGTGCCCTCGTGGCGCAGGGCCTTCTCGCCACAGCGGCTTCTGGTTGCGGAACGCAGGCTCCAGGCTTCAGCAGCTGTGGCACGTGGGGTTAGCTGCCTTGCTGTGTGTGGGATTAGTTTCCCGACCAGGGATCAAAACCGTGTCACCTGCATGGGCAGGTGGATTCTTAACCACTGGACTGCCAGGAAGTCCCTGGAACGGATTTTAGTTCAGCCAAATTCCTTTCTCTTTGTGATCATTGTCATTACTATGTTAGAACTAGTGTGTATTCATGCTGTACAGGTTCTTATTTTGGAATCATAACTGAATTTGAAAACTGGAGGCGGGAGGGAGAGATGAATCTTGGTAGCACTTGGCATGCGTTACACTTACGGAAATATTTGCCAAAGGGAAGAACTAGACTAGAGAAACTGCCTGCTGATGACAGATGAAGCAGGTCTTCCAGGTTAATTCCTGGGTCGCCAGCACACTGGTTTCTGTGGCCGTGCCCTGCAGAACCTAAGCTACACATGCTCCCAGGACCCTTGGGCTTTCAGTCCTTCTGAGCAAAGTCATCAGGAACACCGAGTTTTAAACAAGATCCTGAGTCTTACAGCAAAATAAAATGGCACTTGGCCAGGTTTATATTATGCAGTCAGACTGTGAGGAAGAGGTTTTAAGCCAGGCACATGGGTTTCCTGGCTCCTGTAAAGGAGTCATTTCCACACGGGCTTTCTGAGCTATCAGAGCTTATGTTTCTCTTTAGGCTGTTGGTGAACTCTGACATGCTTTTCTCCCTCCTTTGCCACGGTTCAGTTTGTTCATTCATCCAGCCAGTATTTATTGAGCTTATACTATATGCCTGTCCCTGCAGGCAGTCAGGATATAACAGTGAACAAAATAGACAGAAATCTTTTCTCCTAACGGAGAGATACAGTAGATAAGTGAAACTTTTCCCAAAGACTGGGAAATGCTGGAAAGAGAATGAAAGGTGTGTTGGGGTCTGTATTATAGATGGGGTTGCAGAGCAGGCCACCTTTGAGGAGAGGTGTTAGAAGACCCCAGGAGGGAGAGAGTACGGGCAGTATTCCTGACTTAACAAGCTCATATTTCTCCTAGAGCTGTTTGCCAGCTGAACTACTGGTTGGCAGAGTTTGCGCTTAACTCTTCATATTAAGGTTTTGTAAAAGTGAAGCCTTTCACTGAAGTGTTGGCTTTAGGCAAGACACAGAGAAGCTATTTGCAGGGTGTTGGGAGCACCCATCCCCCACACTGTGTCCACTTAGGGTCCTCGCCATTGACTGTTCAGTGATGGTGCTAGCAGGGGGGTGGGGGGCCAGGAGGGACAGAGGGAGCCCCAGGAGGACAGAAGGTTCACAGTGGCATACATATGCACCCTGCCCCAGTCACCTGGTGCCACTCTGCAGAAGGAAGCTGTTACTCCTTTGTTACTTCCCTGGAGATGTGCGTGCGTCGCTTCAGTCATGCCTGACTCCTTACGACCCTGTGGACTGTAGCCCACTAGGCTCTTCTGCCCATGGGATTCTCCAGGCAAGAATACTGGAGTGGGTTGCCATGCCCTCCACCAGGGGATTTTTCTGATCCAGGGATCGAACCTGCGTCTCTTATGTCTCCTGCATTGGCAGGTGAATTCTTTACCACTAGCACCACCTGGGAAGTTCTTTGACCATGGCCCATCTGTAAAGGTGAACATGTGGATGTATGTGTTTATTTTTGAAAGATAATTGGGTGTGTCAGTTTAGGGCTTCCAACAAGCAGATGTCAGAACAGAATTAGATGTACAAGAGATCTACTGGGGTGAACACATGTGAGAGATAAGGCCAAAGAAAGTAGGAGTAGGTGGGCAGAGCCTTTGGTCACAATGCAGGTCTGAAACCATGATCCTCCTTGAAAGTTTCTATTTACTTTCTTAAACTGTGGATGCCCGTGGAGAGGTACCAAGTGTACATTCCAGACACTCAGACAACATATAGAAACTGAGCCACTTGCCTGTTGGGTACACAGCTTCGGGCTAACGAATTTCTAGGGTTGTTTGTGCCTACATGAACTTAAGAACCAACTAGCAAAAAAGCCCCACAGACATTTGTGCCCTCGGCTTTTCTTGATCACAGTGTGTCTTAGTGGATTGCTTCATGTTGTTTCCTATAGAGTCACCTCATTGTTTTTAATGACTGCATAATATGTATAAAATACATGTTCCATAATTGATTTAACTTTTCTTCACTAAAGAATGTTTAGAGTATTTTGAATTTTTTGCTGGTATAAGCAATGTCTTAATGAACACCCCTGAGTGTACCTTTTTTTTGCATACACATATGGGAGTGTATCTATATGTTAGAGATCGAATTGGTGGACGAAAGGGAATGTGCATTTACATTTGACCGGTAGGATCTCATCACCTTCCACTGCAACTGTGCCCGTTTGCATAGCCACTAACAGTGTAAATGCTGCTTCCTTGCAGGTTCACTAACAGGGTGTTGTCAAACTCTGAGCTTTGCCAATGCAGTAGATGAAAAATGATACATCTTTGTGTTTTAAATTTGCATTCCTTATTATGAAAGTAGTTAGCTGTGATACATGCTTTTCCTAATTGGAATTTTTCAATATTTTCTTTTCTGAAAAGATTCTGTGCCTTCGTCTTTTTTTTTAAGGAGTGTGAACAGTTGTGTTCTTGCATATTTTTATAATCATGGTGATACTCTGGTACTTTATTTCCCAAAGCAGTCATATTAAGAAGGAAGGTATCACATGTGTAGTGGATGCCCATACCTGTTTTCCATGGCTTACAGTCTTGTGAAATATTAGGCATAATCAAGAGCTTTACCTGCATAGTTTGATCTTCAAGCTAAGACACAGTTAGATGCCAAGGAGTAACGACATATAGCATGAATGTAGGAAAACCATCATCTGAGTTGAACCCCTAGATCAAGAGGCAGGAGGGATACCTGAGAGGAATTTTGTGGTTAGCTCTCAGTTACTCCTGGGGAAGAAGAGAGGAACAGACCAGGGTAAAGCCAGGTCGTCTGGTCTGGATACTTGGGTAGGATCCGTGCCCTCTACAGACACCCTGCCTGATGTGGCCCAGAACCAGATCTGGCTCTCCTCTTTAGTCGGGGGTCCAGGGGCTAAAGGGAGGAGACTCCCAGCCTCTGAGAGCATCACCCGCTCTGAAAAGTTTATTCGGGAAAGAAGTTGATGAACTCAGCACCCTGTTCCTTGGGCAAAGCACCGATGAACCGGAGAGTTGCTTGTGTTTTCCAGCTGCAGTTGGGTTTCTGGCGGTGTCCAGTGTCATCACCATGTCCGCCCCCTTCTTCCTGGGGAAGATCATCGATGTCATCTACACAGACCCCTCTGCAGACTGCAGCTCCAGCCTGACCCGCCTCTGCCTGGCGCTCGGAGGCGTGTTCCTGTGTGGTGCCGCGGCCAATGCCGTCCGTGTCTACCTCATGCAGACGTCAGGTGCCGGGACCCTGCTCCTGGGCGGCCTGGGTGGGGCGGGTCTCGTGGGCTCCCTGTGCTCCGGCCCCGAGGGCAGGGCCAGCCCCAGGCTGGAGATCGTGGTGGGCAAGGGACTCTGCTCACCCCTCCTTGCCCGGCACTAGAGCTCAGTGGCCTGGGGGCCTCCAGGAGGTTGGGTGGTGGTGCGCAGCCGCGGAGCTGCCCGCGCGGGGCGGCCCTGCCAGTGGCGGGGTGAGGCTGCTGCGTGCTGTGTGTCCCCTGGACACGCTGCAGCCCCTCCCCGTGTCCGTCCCCGCGGAGCTGCCCGTGGCGGGGTGAGGCTGCTCAGTGTCACTCTGAGGCCTGCTTGTTGATGGGCACTGACCACCTTGGTGACGGAGCCTGGGACACCCGACTCCACGTCGATTGCTGGCCGCTTAGCTGATAAAATGCTCTGTAGATAATTAACCAGCTCTTGCCATTTGAAAGTTCAATCCAGGAAAGGACTGTGAAAGAAGCAGAATTAGCTTATGAGCAGTGAGCGTGGTAAAACTGTACACTGCACTGTTGGTCACTGTCCTCTGTCATCGACCCCCGGGCTGTGGTCTCTGCGCGGAGCTCTGCGCTGGGTGCAGAGCTCAGGCACCTGGGTGTGCGTGGTCTCCCACCAAGCCGGGACCTGGGCAGCTGCGGGTCTGCAGCGGAGCCCCCACTGACGCCGCTCCTTTTGCCTTGCAGGTCAGCGCATCGTGAATAGGTTGAGAGCTTCGCTCTTCTCCTCAGTGCTGAGGCAGGAGGTGGCTTTCTTTGACAAGACACGCACAGGAGAGCTTATCAACCGTCTGTCCGCAGACGCAGCCCTCCTGGGGCGCTCAGTGACGGAGAACCTCTCAGACGGGCTCAGGGCTGGAGCACAGGCTTCGGTTGGCATCGGCATGATGGTACGTCCCTCAGCTGCTGCGTCCCGTCTGTGCACCCTGGCAGGGTGAGACCACTCCGGTGAGCTGTGCGCAGTACCGTGCAGAGGCCTCGGGGACCCGGGGCAGTTGCCTTGTTGGCACCTGAACCTTCGTTTCTTATGGGGAGAACAGACTGTGGCTTTTACAGAAGCTTACCTTGTTGCCTGGGTTCTAAGAACGCGTGAGGGTGGGAATGAGCCACAGGTGGGAAGAGCCCTGGGTGCCCAGTGCTGGACGGAGGAGGAACACCAGTCTATCAGTCTGTCCAGCCATCCGTCCTCAAAGGCAGGAAGCTGCCACTGTCAGTCATCTCTGCAGGACCTGAGGGCTGCTTCCTGTCCTCCTCCTGTCAGGGGCAGGGTGGGCTCCCTCTGCATAGACAGGCAGCTCTGCACTCATTTACCCTCTCCACCCATCACATCTGTTTCTCTTTAGCTGGGGACTGGAGGCCCTCACATCTGCTTGCCTCCCTGCATACCAGGTGTCTGAAGACACACCTTCTCCTGTGCTGCTGACTGAGAGAAATGTAGTGCAGCCCACGTGTGCAATTTAAATCTTCTTAGTTGTTGTTGTTCAGCCGCCAAGCAGTGTCTGACTATACATGGACTGCAGTACACCAGGCCTCCCTGTCCCTCACCATCTCCCGGAGTTTGCTCAAGTTCATATCCATTGAGTCGGTGATGCCATCCAACCATCTCATCCTCTGCCACCCCCTTCTCCTCTTGCCCTCAATCTTTCCCAGCACCAGGGTCTTTTCCAATGAGTTGGCTCTTCACATCAGGTGGCCAAAGTATTGGAGCATCAACTTCAGCATCAGTCCTTCCAATGAACACCCAGGACTGATTTCCTTTATTGACTGGTTGGATCTCCTTGCAGTCCAAGGGACTCTCAAGAGTCTTCTCCAGCACCACAGTTCAAAAGCATCAATTCTTTGCTGTTCTACCTTCTTTGTGGTCCAACTTTCACATCCATATATGACTACTGGGAAGACCATACATACCCTTGACTATATGGACCTTTATATATAAAGTGATATCTATGCTTTTTAATACACTGTCTAGGTTTGTCATAACTTTCCTGCCAAGAAGCAATTGTCTTCTAATTTCATGGCTGCAGTCACCATCCTCAGTGATTTTAGAGCCCAAGAAGAGGAAATATGTCACTGCTTCCACCTTTTCCCCTTCTACTGGCCGTGAAATGATGGGACTGGATGCCATGATCTTAGGGGTTTTTTTAATATTGAGTTTTAAGCCTGCTTTTTCACTCTCTTCTTTCACCCTCATCAAGAGGCTCTTTTAATTCCTCGCTTTCTGCCATTAAAGTGGTATCATCTGCATATCTGAAGTTGTTGATATTTCTCTAGTAGCCACATTTCAAAAAGCAAAAAGAGGAAATTCAATAGCAGTTTAGTGGTTAGGACTTCACCCTTTCACTGCTGAGGGCCTAGGTTGAATCCTGCAAGCTGTGTGGAGTAGCCAAAAAATTTTTTTAATAAAACAGAAAGGTGAAATGAGATTAATTTTGATAATAATTTTACTTAATATAAACAAAGTATTATCAATTCAACATGTATTTAATATAAAAATTATTAATCAAATATTTTTCATATTAGGATTCTAAAATATACTGTATATTTTATACTTACAGAACATCAAAGTCTGGAGGCTTTCATTGCAGATAATCAATATTTAGATTTTGTAAAATTTGTGGTTGAAGAAGCACACACGGAAATCTCCAGACATACTTAAAACTTTACTAGTAACTGAATAGAAATGGAATATCAGCTTTTAAGATTTAATTTTAATTAAAGCTAAAATTTAAAATGTAGTTCCCTAGCACACTGACCACCTCTCAGGTGACCAGTAGCCATCAATGCTGTCATCTCGGTGCAGTTCTAGACCCTAGAATGAGGACTGTGGCTGATTTTTCCTTACAGGTGGAAACGCTGAGGTTTCTGACCAGTGTCCCAGAGGGCACTCAGTCCGGAGCAGAAGGCTCTGTTGCCAGAGTGAGCCTGTAAGGTCTACCATACAGAATGGAAGACAGCTTTGAACTCTTGTGTACACGCAGCCAAGAGAGAAGCCAAGCTCTGGGAGAAGGCCCTCCTGTACCAAATAAAGCACCATTTCCAGATGAGAATAGTCCGGGGCTCGGGAAGAGTGGCAGCTGAAGGGCAGGGCATCAGAGGGGGCCTGTCCCAGTGCCTTGAGCTTCATCACAGCCCCACGAGTTGGGGCTCAAGCAGCAGAAGTGCGTTTCCCTCGGGTCTGGGCTCTGGGAGTCCCAGGCTGAGGTGCTGACACAGTAGGTTTGTGCTAAGGCCTCTTCCTTGGGCTCGCGTGCAGTCGCCCTCTCGCTGGGAGCACTGTTCCCGTGGCCTTGCCCTGTGCTTCTGTGCAGAGAGCTGGCTACTCTCTTATGAAGACAGGCTCAGGGCCCTCACCCTTATAGCCTCATTTTACTTTCATTCCTTCCCTCGAGGCTCCGTCCACACCCAGCCCCGTGGGGTGTAAGGCCTGTGAGTTTTGGGGGGACAAAGATGCCAGCTTATCACAGGGCCTTATTAGGAGAGGTCCCCTGGCATCTGGCCTTCAGCTCTGGAGGGACTGACATGCTCATTCTTTCTCACGGGTCCCTGGACCTGACTGTGGGAAGCCTGCTTCCTAGAACCTAATGATGTCTGTACCATACTGTCAGTTTAGTAGTTCACATGTGGGGTCTTCCTCCCCGCATTGAGAGGTGTGTTCCTGATTCTCCAGTGCTCCTTTCCGTGACAGCACCTGCCTCATCCTTCAGAAGGTTATCTCTGAGCATGCAGCTGGAGCAGAGGGAGGCAGCATCCTGAGACCGTCCCCAGGCTCAGGGACACCAGGGGGTGTTCCTGCCCTGCTGTGCAGACAGCTTGCCTGGGCTGTGTTGTGTTCAGACCTGCCCGATTGCCTTGCTGCTCCGCCTGTGTCCTGCAGACCACGGACACCCCAGTGCCTGCTTGTTTGTTCAGCGTGGCCCGTCCCCAGAGGTTGAGGTACTGAGCTCACTGCCGCCTCAGAACCTCTTGCACTTTCTCTTCCAAGACCACAGGGCACTCCGGGTTCTCTCTCTCTCTGTGTCTCACCTGTTTTCTCTCTGGCTCCCACCTCTCCTCTCCCCTTAGATGGAACACCCCGTGCGTCAGTTACCTCCCAGGTGCCTAGGATCATGCATGCTGCCTGTAGGCCTTAGGTACTCAGTTGTTGAATGAGTATTCATCCTTCACTTTACATTTCAGTCTGCAGCTTTCCCCCAGCATTTTAGGAGAGTCTATTTTATATAGGAGATACTATTTTATAGGAGATACTATTTTTATATTTTATATTTTATAATTAATAATGATGCTAATACCATTTAAAATAGAATCACCTAATTGCAGGGTTGGCTATAGGAAAACCCTATTGTGTTACATCCTCTTTGGGCAACTCCAGTTGTTAGGAGATCCTCCTTTCGTTGAGTCCAGATCCATTTGTCTGAGATTCCAGTCCTGTGAGCCATGGAAGCAGCTCTAACTTGGCTGTCACACCTCCACACCTCTGCACGTCCTCCTTCAACTTTGTCACCTGATGTGGGGATTTTGGTCTTGCTGCCATCTGAGTCATCTCAGGGAGACATTGATGTGGACTTGAACACAGAACTCCTGGCGTGATCTGGCCAGTGTGGAGCAGACGGGGTCTCCTCCCTCCGTTCCCAGCCTGTCCCCCCTGCTCTCTTGAGCAGTGTCGTCTGGTGTACATCACACTGGTCCAGCACTGGGCCGGCAGTGGGGCAGCATTGCAGGGTCAAGGAGCTCCATAGCTTCAGAGGCTGGCTGTCACCTTACTCCCGTGTGGCAGGCTGAACATTCACGGGGCTTTGTGAAGACTGAGAATGTCTGAAAAGTTCTACCAAACAGCACCTTTAGGCCTACCTATTAATTTAAACATACACATGTTTACGGTGGGCAGTGAGAGTATCTTGCTACTCTGTGTAACACGTACGTTTGGGTTTTTTTGACAGTTTTTTGTCTCCCCTAAACTGGCCACTTTTGTTCTGAGCGTGGTGCCTCCAATATCCATCATCGCAGTGCTTTATGGTCGATACCTACGGAAACTGACCAAAGTCACTCAGGACTCCCTGGCACAAGCCACTCAGGTAAAGGCCTCCCCCTGGTGCGGTCTCAGAGCCAGGTTATCGGTGGGCAGACCCTAAAGAATGTGTTTAACCTTTCCAGAAAGTACTTCATTTTCCTCGTGTTAGCCCTGCAGATCCTAGAAACCCCAGGCACTCTGCCTTCTAGACTAGATTTCTACCCACACCGCAGCACTGATCCCACTTGACTACATCATATGAACTTATGTCACTGTTTTTTATAGGATGAAAAGGCCAATCATATTCTGAAAATAGTTGTCCTGGATGATACTCTGTCCTTTATCAACTAATAAAAATAGCTTTGTAGTGCTGTCCTTGTAATGCTGTCCAGTTTTGTCTTTTTTAAAAATTAAAAATAATCATTATATTTCTGTTACAAAAACCATGCATATTTATGAAAATAAAATTTTGAGAAATGTAAGGAGAAAAAAATGCATAATCCTAGCTCTGAATGAATGTTATTAACATTTTGGAGTCTATCCTTTTTATCTTACCTTTCTCACTGCATAAAAATATATTTATTTATCTACCAACCCTCTCACTTATTTTTCTGTCTACCTCTATATATATGATGCATGTATGTACAGATACATATTTGTTTCCAAAAGCAGGATTCTTCATATACTCTGCTTTGTAATCTGGTTTTTACTTAGTCGCATATGACAAGCAGCTTTCCGTTGATAGTATCTTAAACATGAGAACCACATTTTAATTTTGCCTCCCCTGAAATGTTTGTATTATTCTCCCAGCTAGCTGAGGAACGTATTGGAAACATCAGAACTGTTCGAGCTTTTGGGAAAGAAATGACTGAAATAGAGAAATACACCAGCAAAGTGGACCATGTGATGCAGTTAGCAAGGAAAGAGGCATTTGCTCGGGCTGGCTTCTTTGGAGCAGTAAGTTGATCATTTTGGAAAGAGTGAAAAGTGTAGACACCGTGATCAGGAGAGATTTTTATTCTGTGGCTCTTGCCATACATAGAAAATACTTCCCTTCTCCCTCAAGACTAAGAATTACCATTCTTAAAAATATTTTTGTGAAGGAGGGGGAAAACAAGTATATGTAATTAAAGGAAAGGTGGTGAGACCAAAACTGTGGGATCAGGCCCTGATCCTCAGAGTATGGTCCAGACTGGGCACATCAGCTTCACCTGGAAACTGGTTAGACACACAGATCCTCAGCTCCACAAAACTCTTGGAATGCAGCTGGCGATCTGTCCTTTAGCACCAGGTCATTCTGGTGTAGGCAGTTTTAAACCCACTGAGGATTAGCCAAAATAACCTCAGTGTATTCAAGAAGGGGGTATAAGAAAGTTGACCACATTGATCACAAGGAGCTCAGGTAGGACATCGAGCTAGAAAATCACCATGATGGCAGAGTCACAGTACTTTCAAAGTGGAAAGATGGTAGGGGTGATTCAGTAGCGGCCGTAACTGAACAGACGGGAAGCCCTGAGGAGGCACGCTTACAGAGACTGTGTACCTAATGCACATCAGAGCAGGTGAGCCCGGTATCTTATCTGCTTCCCGGTGCAGCCTGCCCAGCCTACCATGGTAGAACACATCGATTTCTTCCACTTAGGGGAGGCATCCTGAATATCATTTTTTTTCCTTTGCAAATTGATTAGATTGAGTAAAATAGGAATCTGATGGGTAGCTTAGTATCTAGGTTTCTATGTTTATGAGATTATTGCCTTCAATATTACAATATTTCAAAAATAATTTTGAGGGACTTAACCTGACTTTCCAGCAGTTAAGATTCCATGCTTCCATTGCAGGAGGCAGAGATTTGATCCCTGGTCAGAGAACTAAAATCCCATATGCTGTGCAGTACAGCCAAAAAAAAAAAAAGAATTTTAAAATTGAGACTAAAATGTAGTGTTTTGGAAGAATCTTCCTTGGTGGTTACTTGCATAAAGGGGGTCTGCACAGTGTGAGTGCTTTCTGCATGGGGGCCTTTGGCTCTCACCTGACTTCTCACCTGTGTTTTCTTCCGTCCACAGACTGGGCTCTCTGGGAACCTGATCGTGCTTTCTGTCCTGTACAAAGGTGGGCTGCTGATGGGCAGTGCCCACATGACAGTGGGCGAACTCTCCTCCTTCCTAATGTATGCTTTCTGGGTTGGAGTAAGCGTCGGAGGTATATAATTTAAATAGGCTTGGGGAATTAATGAAAAATCAGGTTATAGTTTCTGAAACGAAAACCTAACTTTCCCATTACTCCACCACTCACCAATTAACTAACTGCAAAAACATTTCCTAGAATGTTACGCCAACCTGACTTTGAAGGACGGAATAAAGATGACTGTGATCCTCCCTGGGTTGAGAAGTGTTAGATTTTTACAGGCCCTCTGCCCCCCATAGCTCACAGAGCACAGGGTCTCACTGGATCTGTTCCCAGCCAGCATGCAGGGCAACCTGTTCTCTTTCACTGTAGCATGGATGCTGGGGGGAGGGATGGTAGGAACAGGCATGTGCAGGAACCCTCATCCTCTGATGGTGATGCTTTCATGATAGGCAGGTTGCTGGTGGGGAGAAGGCAGCCATGTTCAAAACTAGTGAACAATCCAAAATAGAAGTGGTAAAGTACATGAGACACAGTTGCTTGCTTTTGTAAAGAGTCTCTCAGAGCCCAGCTTTCCTTGTCCCACTCTGAGTGAAGGGAAGCAAGCTCCTTGGAGGCAGAATTGTGTGGAGTCTGCAAAGCCCCAACCAACCTGGAGCCAATGATTTCCTGCTTTTTGTTTTCCTTCCTTTCATTGAAAACCGAGACGGAAAGGTTAGATCAACAGCTTCAAGTCTGGTTAAAGGAGCTCAGGTATCCCACAGGGTCACCTCAACTTTTTATTTTCAGGGTGCCAGAGTTTTCTCCTGGTTAAAGGAGAGGCTTTTCCTTAGACATCCGCAGGCAAGTAAGGATTTTTCTGGACTGAGAGTTCCAGAGATCTGTTTAAAATAACATTTTAGTCCTGCTGGCTGGTCTTGAAGAAAAATCTGGTCCAAGATGTTTCTGGGTGCTGAGTGACTTGCAAGACAAGACCCATTCAGGATGCTGGCGCGATGACAGCATTGTTCCTTTCTTTCCAACCCTGGGGTTGGGTCTGACAGGCGGTAGGGTCACACACCGTGTGGTCATGTTTCCCGCTCTGAACAGATGTGCTGGCCGCCACCTTCCCTCTCTGTGACGTTTCTGTGCACGTTTCACACTTAGCCATCGTCAGCTTTCCTCCTGGCCCCCAGTCTTGTGCTCTCTGCCACATTTGACTTGATCTTTCTTAGAAGTTTATAATTTTAATGAACTTTAACTTAACAATATATTCTTTCATGGAGTGTGCTTTTAATATACTTAAAAAGTCATCTCTGAACCCAAGGTCATGTAAGTTTTTCTCTTATGTTGTCTTCTAGGAGCTTTATAGTTTTGCATTTTATGTTTAGATCATTTTGAGTTAATTTGTGAAAGGTGTAAGGCCTGTGTCCCTATTTGTTACTTGCACATGGAAATCTAGTTGTTGCAGCATCATTTGTTGAAAAGTCTACCCTCTCTCCATTGAATTGCCTTTGCTCAACTATTGAAGGTTGATTGACTATATTTATGTGGCTGTTTCTACCCGATGCATCCTTAATTTAACCTGAAGGTTTTAGTCCACTGTATCTTATACAAATATTCATATACACGAGGATATCTGAATTGCGTTTTTTCAGCACCCTTACTGAGGGAAAGGGTTACAAAGTATATGTTCTGGCAGTTGATGTGGACCAGTGGACTTGGGGTTTTAAATCATAGTTCAAAGGTGACTTTTAAGCAGAGGTTGTTAGTATATCTAACATTGCCAAATTTCTTTTCAGTTTTCAACCTAGTAATGTTTTATTTGTTGAGTTGGAAAGATGGGTTAATTTTGTGGATGTGCCTTTTAAATGAATGTTGGGGTACCTTGTATTCCTTTTTAATATGAGATAAGCATTATATTTTATTTTTATTGCTCGACTTTTGACTAAGCAGACTTTTCTGTAACATTGTGATTTTAATTCAGTGCTTGACTAGTATGACTATATATATTTGTAAATCCCCGGATCAGACCAAAGCCTTATGAGAGATAATGAAATTGGAGGAGGAGAAGCTGAAGGAAAACAAGGGTATGAGACAGAGGGAATTCTGACAGATTCCCAGGAAGCTGCTTCAAACCCTTCAAACCCTGTTGTTTGAAAGTAGCAGATTTTATGTTAAAAGCAGGCTATTGTCACTGTCCCCAGAGGGCTGGGGGTGGCAGAGGGCCATTTATTGGCCGATGATGGATGTGCGCCTTTGCTTCTCATCCTCAGGTCTCAGCTCCTTCTACTCAGAGCTAATGAAGGGACTGGGTGCTGGAAGCCGCCTCTGGGAGCTCCTTGAGAGAGAACCTGAGCTTCCTTTCAATGGTGGGTCTGAACTGGGTTTACTTTTCTTTGCTGGGATTGAACATGTGTGGTTTAGGACAGTGAGACCAGCTTCCTGCCCTACCTGGGAAGGATGAGCATGAACTAGACCCTGTCTTTACCACGACAGGGAGGGACAGGGCCATCGGAGGGTGGACCGTGAGGACAGATTGCTGTTGGGTGCTGCTGGGGGGCCCCAGGGCATCCCTGGAGGTGGGGGGCCTGACCACACAGCGTGCACCCACCGTTTCCCTCCCTGCAGCTGATGTGTTACCACAAACGGCAGGAGGAAGTGCATGCCGCTCAGGAGTGCAGACAGGAAGGGCCTGGCCAGGCCACCAGAACTGTCTTCCTTGGTGATTTTGACATTTGGGGGCGGGGAGGAAAGGAAGAGGGTTCGTGCATAGGAAAGCCTCTGAGTTGCTTGGCTTTGGGGATGGGGTGGAGGATGCTGATGCTAATTGGCTTTGAACCATCTCCTTCGTGAGCTGCTTCACTGGAAGCCAGTGTTTGAGGCAGCTGTGGCCTGGGCCCAGCAGCCAGGCTCAGTGGAAGAAGCAGCGATCACTGTCAGCTACTCACTGGCCCCAGGGCAATAGTGAATGCCAGCATTCTCCACTGTGATAGACTGGCAGGAATGAGCCCGACTGGGAGAGATGGAGCCACTTCTCCCAGTCAACAGCAAGGTCACCCCGGGATAGAACTGACCTCTGACCCCCTCGAGCTCTGGGGCTGTTGTGCAGTGCCTGCCTGTTCATCACGCTCTTAAAACAACTCTTTAGAGAAGGTGAGATAAACCCTGGATGGGGGGCCTGCAGAGGCAGCCCACAGGGAGAAGGCCACTGGACTCGGCCGGCAGCTCTTGGGCCGGAAGCTCCATCAGCTGCTGCTCGATCAGTAGGACTGGGATGTGGCCTTGGCCTCTGCGGCCGCGAGGCTCCAGCGCGGCGGCAGGCCTGCAGTGCCCTGGTGCAGAGCAGGCTGGGGGCGCGGGACACGGCTGCCTCCCGACGCCTGAGAAGCGCCCAGACGCCAGAGCTCGCTGTGCTGGGCGGAGGCCGTGGTCAGGTGGGTGCAGCCTGGGCTCAGCTGTGCTCATGTGCTTGGCGCTGAGTGATTCATGTCCTGTCTTACCTTGCAGAGGGGGCTGTTTTGAATGAGAAAAACTTCCAGGGCGTTTTGGAGTTCAAGAACGTGCATTTCGCCTATCCAGCTCGCCCAGAGGTGCCCATATTCCAGGATTTCAGCCTTTCCATCCCATCAGGATCCGTCACAGCACTGGTTGGCCCAAGTGGTGCTGGCAAATCCACAGTGATTTCCCTCCTGCTGAGATTGTATGACCCTGGCTCTGGTGAGTGGTTCAGCGTGTTGTGGGACAGGGGCCTCTCTTGAGCCCTTCTACTCCTGAGCCCTGGGAGAGGGTCCGAGTGTTGCAGAGGCCATGCACTGTGTGAGTTCTGAGTGCCAGAGGGTGTGTTCCCGGGGAGGAAGCCCCTTAAACAGCGGTGTCACTTTTCGGGCTGTGCCCTCACCCAGAAGGCTTGTCGGGCATCGTACCCTTTGTGTCAGCTCCTCGTCTCCTGTGCAGCGTCCCCTGCACCCGGAGAGGGGAGCAGAAAGGCGCCTCTGTGCGGCGCTGCTGGCCGCACGTGGAGAGCGTGTGCGTGCGCCGTCCGCGCTGCGCAGGCGCCGAAGGGTCCTCCCGCTGGGCGCCGGCGTGCAGGCCGGGCACGTGGGCGTCAGTGGTCCGCCCCTGTGCTGCTCCTGGGGCGCTCCTGTCTTCAAGTAGTAGATATTTTCTCATTTCGGTTTCTGTTTCTAAGTGGATTATAGCATCTTATAGAGCAAACAACACATTCTGTTACTTACTTATATCTTTTTAAAACTGAGATATAATTGACATTTAACAGTTTCAGGTGTACAACATAATGATTCACTATGTGTATATATTGTTAAATGATCACACAATCATTAGTGTGATGTTAGTGTGTTAAGTTAACATCCCTTACCACACGTAGTTGATATCCTTCTTTATATCAGAGTTTAGAGAAGATATTCTGTATTTGTTGGTTTATTTTTGGATTAAGGAAATGTTTCTTGACAAGAAAAAAATTATTGATATAAAATAAAAAATTGGTTTATTTATTTTTGGTCTTGTGATTTGTGGGATTTTAGTTGCCCGACCAGGGATCGAACCTGGGCCCTCAGCAGTGAGAGATTGGAGTCCTAACTGCTGGACCACCAGGGAATTCCCTAAAACCATCAATTTAAAGACTAGGTCTTATAGTCTTTTTGGTTAGAACACTGTGAGAGCTGGTTGTGTGCCAGGGAGTGATCTCATGTGCAAAACCACCAAGTGTGTTAAAGTGGATATCACTACACTGTCTGCCTCTGGAATCACTGCCTGGACTTACCTTCTACTTGCTATAAAATTCTGAGCTTAGGAAAATCCTAGCGAGAGGGATGCAAAACATTGAGTCTCTGGTTTCTTCATCACAGTGAATAGATCAGGGAGAAAAGCAACTGCAGTTACATTCCTGCCTTGTGGAGCCTGTACAGAGTGCTTATGCTTTCTAAGTCAATACCTCGGGTTTTTTGTAGGTGTTTGAAAATTTATTTTTGGCTTGTATAGTGTCATATAGCTAACTGAGAAAGAATAGGATTTCTTGTGTTGGTCACTGTCATCATAATCAGGAGGCATGATTTCATTCCCTCAGGGTGTAAACGTAATTCTGTCAGCTGAGGTCAAAGAATTACATCTGACATTGAAACTCTCTGCCATCCTATCAGTCAGATAGCAGACTCTTCTACATCTGCGTTGACACAGGAAGGAAGGCGAGCTGGAGGGATGAGCTAGGTGTGCTGGTCATCCAGTCGTCACAGGGAGAGAGTAGGTGCACATGATCCAGAAAAGTCCCTTCCAGCTCTGAAAGTCACTGAAACCCATTGGTTTTAGATTTGTTTGGAGATTTTGAGTATCTAATCTTTAAAAAACTGAGTCTGGAGTTTTCCCACCAGATCCCATCTGTGTTTCTGTCAGTCACTGCCCCCATGGCACCCACTGACCTCTTTCCCTTCTTCCCTGCAAGGAACAATCAGCCTGGATGGCCACGACATCCGTCAGCTAAACCCAGTCTGGTTGAGATCCAAGATTGGGACAGTGAGTCAGGTAAGAGGAGAGGGGTCCATTTTTATTATACTTTATTTTAAAATTGCTTTTGTCATTTGCTTTTCTCTTGGTCTTGGACCTTTCAAAAGAAAAAGAATGGATGTTTTTCAGATGTAGTAAACTAACCTTATCAGGCAGATTGTTTGGGTTTGTAGTGCTGTTTCCTGAAGACGTTAGACACTTTAACCACTTTAACCACCTTTTTCCAAAGGTGGACACTGTCATTACTTGTAATGCAGGTAGTCCAGAAGATTGGGGAGAAAAAGATACAGCTTTTTAGCTTCTTTTGATTCTTTCTCAGTTCTCATGTTCATTAGTAGCCGGTCTACTGTTTTGCCAGGGTTTCAGAGATAAGCAAGCAAAGACTATGCCAAGAGCCAGGTCCCCTTGCAAAAGGTAGAGGATTTCAAGAACATTAATATGGTCTCTTTGATGAAGCTCTTTTCACAAGACCACCTAGTGCAGGGGAATTTTGACAAGCTATTTATATTTTTATTCCCAAGCTTTGTGCACAACAGACAAACCCAAGCCTTCCCCCACTCCTGGGCCTCTCCCTCCAGTGAAACCCCCCTCAGCCCCACTCCTCTGGGGACGGGTCGGGGACAGTGATGGGCTTGGCTCGGGAGTGCTAGGGTAACAGCGGTGCCATGTCCTCATTAAGGATAGAGCAAGAAGCTGGGAGTTTATTAGCTTTTTAGGACAATTCCACAGAACAGTTCTGTGCAAATGCCACTTTCCCATCTGCTTTGTGTTTCAAGAAGTGACAGAAAGAGATGGACTCTCCCTTCGTCCTTGGAAGGCAGGCAGCTGGAGAACGCAGACGGGGCTGAGGTCTTCCTCGGGAAAGGGGACTTGAATTTACAGAGCATCTGCTACATTCAGGGTGAGGGCAGGATCCTGCAGTGGTGATCTTCAGATGGTAAAGTCAGTCCTGCTCGTGCTAACATGTGAATCATTTAGTCACTGTGGGGTAAATTGATGGAGAATGAGAAAATAGAACCCCCCGCCCCCCAAAAAACCAGTATATAGTCTCTGGGAAAAGTTCTTAGATATAAATATTGTACTAAGCTCCACTGTATTACTGGCCTTTTGAAATTTTCAATAAGTATGTTTTGTTTCCAATGTGTAGGAGCCAATTTTGTTTTCTTGCTCAATTGCGGAGAACATTGCATATGGTGCAGACGACCCCGCCTCAGTGACCACTAAGCAGATAGAGCAGGCAGCCGCTGTAGCCAATGCAGCTGCTTTCATCCAAAATTTCCCTCAAGGATTCAACACTGTGGTCGGAGAAAAGGGCGTTCTCCTCTCAGGTGCGTTTTTGTTACTCTTCGTCGCAAAACGTCTCTGCTCCAAAAAACTCTCCAAACATTTCCTATCGCGCTGTTATTTTTTAATTAGGCTTTTGTCCTTAGAGTTCATGAAATTAACATTTTTGTTTTCTCAGATCTCTTTTGTATGTGACAATTCCCCAATTCCTTTCACTTTCTCCCCAAAGGTGTTTTTCCAGACTCCCACTGGAGGTCCCACTGGGTAGTATTCAGCCACAGCCTCTTTTTCTCATCTGAGAATAGATGTTTTACAATTCAAGATCCTTGAAAGTAAGACAGACACTGGATGGCAGGATGACTTGTCCTGGGAGGCAGAGACTGAGCCAGAGGAGATGTGCAGCTGGAGGAGATTGTGTGTAGACCCAGGACTGAGAGGCTTTTCTATGAAAGACCAGAGAGTAGATGATTTAGGTTTGTAGACTACATGTGGTCTCTGTCACAGAGTCATCTTTTTTTTTTAAACAACTCTTTTCAAATGTAATAACCACAGAGAGGTCCTGGTCCGGACCTGACCCAGGCAGAGCCCGTCACGTCCTGTTCTGGACAGTGGGGGCTTGCAGGCCTGTGGCACCACTGGGATTCCAGTCCTGGGACTCCCTGTGACGTCAGCTCAGGCAGCGAGTCAGATCGCATTATGGGGGCCGAGTTACAGGAGGGAAAGAGAAACAGTTCTGTTGCTTTCAACTGCAAAAGTAGGACCAATGAATAGAGAGGTAAGTTCAGTTCAGTCACTCAGTCATGTCCTACTCTTTGCAGACCCATGGACTGCAGCCCGCCAGGCTTCCCTGTCCATCACCAACTCCCAGAGCTTACCCAAACTCACGTCCATAGAGTTGGTGATGCCATCCAACCATCTCATCCTCTGTCGTCCCCTTCTCCTCCTGCCTTCAATCTTTCCCAGCATCAGGGTCTTTTCCAATGAGTCAGCTCTTCGCATCAGGTGGCCAAAGTATTGGAGTTTCAGCTTCAACATCAGTCCTTCCAGTGAACACCCAGGACTGATTTCCTTTAGGATGGACTAGTTGGCTCTCCTTGCAGTCCAGGGGCCTCTCAAGAGTCTTCTCCAACACCACAGTTCAAAAGCAGCAATTTTTTGGTGCTCAGCTTTCTTTATGGTCCAACTCTCACATCCATATATGACTTCTGGAAGAACCATAGCTTTGACTAGATGGACCTTTGTTGGCAAAGAAATGTCTCTGCTTTTTAGTATGCTGTCTAGGTTGGTCATAGCTTTTCTTCCAAGGAGCAAGCATCTTTTCATCTTTTCATGGCTGCAGTCACCATCTTCAGTGCATTTGGAGTCCCCCCCCAAAAAAATAGAGAAGTAAAATTTTGGTTAAACACAGTTCTGTTTTGTTTTTATTACAAATATTGAGAGGTGCTTCCTTTCATGATGATCTTTGTCACTGGATCTGCACGAGCAGGGGAGGGAGGCCTCCATGTCAGAGTGAAGGCTGGTGCAGGAATCCTTTCTAACACTAAACTTTCTGCTTGAACTTAGGGTACAGATAGTTTAACACAAAAATGTTTTAAGATTGTTGTGTATGATTGTTAAAACTATAGGCAGTAGATGAAAACCTGCTTTTGATGGATGGGGTAAGTTACAGCCTAGCACTGTTCCTGCGTCTCTGGGACAGCGTGTCCTCGGGCAGGATGCTGGGAGCTGACGGGGATGGAGGTGCAGAGCTGGGGGTGCCTGTGCGCGGCCCAGTGGTGCATCACCTGCTCCCTGGGGACAGACTCTGTGTGTCTTCCCTTCACCAGGATTCCCAGGCTCTGTCTCCCAGTGAAGGAACCGAAGGTTTCAGTCCACTGTGGAGGAAGGGGTGGGCTTCTAGCAGCAGACGCCCGTGTGCTCACTGGCACCTGGGATTTTCAGAGCTGACTAAAGCCCTCACTGGCCACTCTGCCCACCCACACTGAGCATTCGGACCCCCACCAACCAGAGAGGTTCAGATAGAAAGGGTTTTTCCTCCCTCCCTCGTTGTGAGGATGGGATTGCCTAGTTGAGGACAGTTTTCAGCAGTACCATTCATTTCACTTTAAGTGATTAACTTCTTTTAGATGAAATAAGAAGTATGTTCAGCCAATACAATTAATTACTGAGGACGGAACTGAGTTTTCTCACATGATGAACTAAGTTAGAAGGAGTGAGCTGTGTCCTGCTGTGAGACTCATCAGCTTTGAGTTAGGCTAGTGGCCCTGGAGGAGAGCAGAGGGCCAGTGGAACAGAATGGAGGAGGGGAGTTAGCACTTCCTGTCCTCCTGCATTTCCCCTACACATCCCACCCCTTTTTTTAGTAGAGTTAGAGCTGACAAGCAAGGCAGGAGGGGGTTAGAGTAGCTGCTGTCTCTGCCGCCCCCAGTCACACGCGTGCAAGCTGTTCCCCGGGTGGGAAAGAGAACCAGCTGAGCGTCGACGCACAGAGTCACGCTCTGGGCAGACAGGAGCGTCACCATTCCAGCTGCCCTCGCTCTCATCAGTTCACGCCCTGCCCCGAACCCCAGCTCCCCTGAGTTTCCTTTGCCTTTCCTCCTACAAGAGACACTCTGCTGGGGGAGGGGGAGCAAACGTGTGGTGATAAGCACAGCCCGTGCACAGTTCAGCAACACATGAGCCATTAACTTCCAGATGTTCAGACTGGATTTAGTAAAGGCAGAGGAACCAGAGATCAAATTGCCAACATCCACTGGATCATCCAAAAAGCAAGAGAGTTCCAGAAAAATGTCTATTTCTGCTTTATTGACTACGCCAAAGCCTTTGACTGCATGGATCACAATAAACTGTGGAAAATTCTGAAAGAGATGGGAATACCAGACCACCTGACCTGCCTCTTGAGAAACCTGTATGCAGGTCAGGAAGCAACAGTTAGAACTGGACATGGAACAACAGACTGGTTCCAAATAGGAAAAGGAGTACGTCAAGGCTGTATATTGTCACCCTGCTTATTTAATTTATATGCAGAGTACATCATGAGAAACGCTGGGCTGGAAGAAGCACAAGCTGGAATCAAGATTACCGGGAGAAATATCAATATCCTCAGTATGCAGATGACAACACCCTTATGGCAGAAAGTGAAGAGGAACTAAAAAGCCTCTTGATGAAAGTGAAAGAGGAGAGTGAAAAAGTTGGCTTACAGCTCAACATTCAGAAAACTAAGATCATGGCATCTGGTCCCATAACCTCATGGGAAATACATGGGGAAACAGTGGAAACAGTGTCAGGCTTTATTTTTTGGGGCTCCAAAATCACTGCAGATGGTGACTGCAGCCATGAAATTAAAAGATGCTTACTCCTTGGAAGGAAAGTTATGACTAACCTAGACAGCATATTAAAAAGCAGAAACATTACTTTGACAACCAAGGTCCGTCTAGTCAAGGCTATCGTTTTTCCAGTGGTCATGTAGGGATGTGAGAGTTGGACTGTGAAGAAAGCTGAGTGCCGAGAAATTGTTGCTTTTGAACTGTGGTGTTGGAGAAGACTCTTGAGAGTCCCTTGGACTGCAAGGAGATCCAACCAGTCCATCCTGAAGGAGATCAGTCCTGGGTGTTCATTGGAAGGACTGATGCTGAAGCTGAAACTCCAATACTTTGGCCACCTGATGTGAAGAGTTGACTCATTGGAAAAGACCCTGATGCTGGGAAAGATTGAAGGCAGGAGGAGAAGGGGACGACAGAGGATGAGATGGTTGGATGGCATCACCAACTCAGTGGACATGAGTTTGGGTGAACTCCTGGAGTTGGTGATGGACAGGGAGGCCTGGTATGCTGTGGTTCATGGGGTTGCTAAGAGTTGGACACGACTGAGCAACTGAACTGAACTGAATGCACGGTCAGACCTCAGCAGTGCACTGACCAGCTATGAGGCCGCCTGCAGGGTGTTCGTGGCACTGTCTTTCATCTGTGAAAAGGGAATCATTATAGAATCTACTTCACAGGCTTGTTGTTGAGATGAAATGAAATAATATGTGTAATGCATTTAGGAAATACCTGGTACATAGGAATTCCTCAGTATTAGCCATGATAATAATTCTTATTATTAATCTCTAGAGTGACGAGGAAATAATATATTTCAAAGATACGTTTCTATTCTCTCATCTATCTCAACTTGACCAACTGGGAGAAGCTACCTTCAGATTGCCATATGGTGTATCAGTAAAGCCTATTACCAAGAATTTTTGTTAAGACCTTCAGTTTAAAATATATATATATATTGTCGTTGTCAGGTGGGCAGAAACAGAGAATTGCAATTGCCCGTGCTCTGCTTAAGGTAAGGCTGAAGCCACTTGGCTGGGGGTTTTTGGCATTGTTCTTAACCAGGGACCTTGTAATTAGTAATGTACAATTTTTCTCCTTTCTTTTTGGAGGAGGTGGGTAGGTATATTGTTGACAGCTCTGGTGAAAGATGAGTTGGGAATTCCACTGACTGTGTTCAAATTTAACAAGTATTTCTTGGGCATTAGGAGCCCAGTACAGTGCTGGAATTATCAGAGGGAGAAAAGCTTAACTCACAGACCTTCCGTCAAGTAGCTTACTGAGTATTAAAGAAAAAAGGATGTCTGTATGTGTGTAACTGAGTCGCTTGGCTATACAGCAGAGGTTTGCATGATATTGTGAATCAACTGTACTTCAACATAAAAAGTAATAAAATTAAAGAAGCATGCAGTCTCTAACTGGAGAAACAGTAACTATATCAAAATACCAAAACAGTACAAGTATACTTACTTGTATAGTATTTAATAACCTGCCCAACTGAATGGTGGGCTTCCCTGGTGGCTCAGGGGTGAACAACCCGCCTGCCAATGCAGAAGATGCACGAGATGCAGGTTCAATCCCTGGGTTGGAAAGATCCCCTGGAGGGGGAAATGGTAACCCACTCCAGTATTCTTGTCTGGAGAATTGCATGGACAGAGCAGCCTGGTGGGCTACAGTCCATGGGGTCACAAAGGACAGGATGGAGAATGAGCACAACAAACTGAATGGTACAGACTTGAAATGCTTACCCAAGACTCCTAAGAGGAAACGGAAAAGCTGAAGTTCATAAGCATTGCATATTTTAGGAAATGATGGCCTTCTCCTTTGTTAGATAAGTACTCTCCTCAGATTTAAAGGTGATTAAAAAAAAAACCAGCTTTACTGAAGCATGATTTGCATATCATAAAATTGAGCAGTTTTAAATGTACTTTTCAGTGACTTTTAGTATATTTACAGAGTTGTACAACCATCATAATCCAGTTTTAGAACATTTCCATCATCTTGATATACCTGAGCAATATTTCTGCATTCCCAGCCCCACCTCCCAATAATATACTTTGATTTTGTCTAGATTTGCCTTTCTGGACATCTCAGGTAAATGAAAGCACACAGTGGTCTTCCGCTTGTAGCCTCCTTTCCTAGTAGAGCTTCTAAGATTCCTCCATGTTGTAGCCGTATCAGTACTTTATTCCTTTCCAGTCCTTCATATGGACAGACCACAATTTGTCTATCACTCATAGGTTAATGAACACTTGAGTTATTTCTGGTTTAGGGCTGTTAGAAATAGCACTGCTCTGAATGGTGTACAAGTTTGTGTGTGGTTATGTTTTCATTTCTTGTGGATAGATTCCTAGGCAAGACTAGAATTTATCTGTTATATACATTGGCTGACTCTTCTTTCTTTTCAGTTTTGTGTGTACTGCTCCCAACTAAACTCCAAGCGGACCCTGAGAGTTAGACTATCTGACTCACTTTAGAGCCCCATCTAATACTTTTAGTTGTTTCACCTGCGGAATAAAGCTGCACTATAAACATCCGGTTCATTGATCACTGTGATAATGGTTTAAAGTCATCTCTAACTCTTCTATTTATGAGCTCATCTCAAGCACAGTATGAACTATTTTTCATCCTTTGTGGATGCTTTATTGTGGTAGAATTCACACACTATATAGTTCACCCATGCACAGCATATAGTTCAGTGTTCATGTATTCAGAGTTGTGCATCCATCACTGTAATCAATTTAGAACCTTTTCTTCATCACCAAAATAACATTCACACATACCCACGCACCTTGTTTCCCCATTTACCTCAACCCCAGGTGACCACACATCTGCCCCTACAGATGTGCCTGTTCTGGACATTTCCTGTAAATGGAATCATAGACTTTTATGTCCAGCTCCTTTCATTAGGGTGTTTTCAGGGGTCATCCATGTTGTATCATGTATCAATGCTTTATTTCTTTTTATTTCTGAGAGGTTTTTTTTCTAATAAAATTATATCTATCTTATCTTTTTAATGTTTTTCCTTCTTCAGAATCCCAAAATTCTTCTCCTAGATGAAGCAACCAGGTGAGGATATCTTAATGTGCAATTATATTAAATCAAATTCTTTCTTTATCACAAACTTACTCTTCTGTATTTCAAGTGACGTGGCTGAGAACACCTTACACTTTAAAGGGATGGGATATGAATTAATCATGACAGTTGGGAGACAGGATGAATTGTGAGTTGAGGTTTCTAGGTCCAATTCAGACCTTTGTGATGAATCCCTCATCACTTATCAGCAGATGTGAAAAATCCTTTTTAACTTACATGGCAGTTCTCTGGAGATCAAGGGTTCAGAGCTTCTTTTTTTGATAGTAACTTTATAAAATTTAGACAGTTGGCCCAGGGAGTTGCAGTCTTGATCATAGCAGGGATCAGCTGCTTACGAGGGGCTCATGTATGTGCACCGGGAAACACATGCGTGAACAGTGTGTGTGGCACTGATGCCGCCTTCCTGTGGGCTCTTCTGTTTAGCGCACTGGATGCTGAGAACGAGCACCTCGTACAGCAAGCCCTCGACCGACTGATGGAAGGAAGGACAGTGCTCATCATTGCCCACCGTCTGTCCACGATTAAGAACGCCAACGTGGTAGCTGTCCTTGACCGGGGGAGAATCATCGAGTGTGGGAAACATGAAGAGCTGCTTTTGAAACCAGATGGGATGTACAGGAAGTTAATGAACAAACAGAGTTTTGTTTCAGCATAAAGAAGCGATTACTGGGAAACTTAATATGAGAGGTTTTAAAGCAAAGCTGCACTGTGCGGGAAAAAAAACTCAGACTGTATGAAATCTGTAAATCAGACTTCAAGTCATTTGAAATCTGCCTATTTTTTCCAAAGTTTGTAAAATAGTTTTGAGATGGATCTGTTCTGAAGACCTTTTTATTCAGAATTTTATTTTTATTTTTTTTTAATTGCAAATCAATCCATTTATTAAAGTATGCATTATAGAACAGCTTATAGAGTAATGTAAGGCCTGCTTTCTGATGTGAATAGAGCTGTGCATTCAATTAAAAGTTAAATTCTAAATTAAAATTTCCTATTTGGAACAAAAAAAAATTCTTCTTTGGTACAGAAAAGTCTCAAGTCTAAGACAATAAACTGATTTTTTATGCACATCTGTAATATTTTTTTTTTTTTTTTGCATCTGGATTTTTTTTTTTTTTTTATTAGTTGGAGGCTAATTACTTCACAACATTTCAGTGGGTTTTGTCATACATTGATATGAATCAGCCATGGATTTACACGTATTCCCCATCCCGATCCCCCCTCCCACCTCCCTCTCCACCCGACTCCTCTGGGTCTTCCCAGTGCACCAGGCCTGAGCACTTGTCTCATGCATCCCACCTGGGCTGGTGATCTGTTTCACCATAGATAGTATACATGCTGTTCTTTTGAAATATCCCACCCTCACGTTCTCCCACAGAGTTCAAAAGTCTGTTCTGTATTTCTGTGTCCCTTTTTCTGTTTTGCATATAGGGTTATCATTACCATCTTTCTAAATTCCATATATATGTGTTGGTATGCTGTAATGTTCTTTATCTTTCTGGCTTACTTCACTCTGTATAAGGGGCTCCAGTTTCATCCATCTCATTAGTACTGGTTCAAATCAATTCTTTTTAATGGCTGAGTAATATTCCATGGTGTATATGTACCACAGCTTCCTTATCCATTCATCTGCTGATGGGCATCTAGGTTGCTCAGAATTTTAATAATTATAACTTTCTAAATGGTCTAGAGCACTGATGTTATTTTCAGGTATTGTATTTTATCTTAGAATATTTTGATTAATAGAGCATGGCACCTCATTTTCTTTTATCTGCTGTTATAAATTGAAGTTATTGTCATATGACAACTTTTAAAAGGGAATTATAAATAAAAAGCCTAATTATTTTAGGCCAGTTCACCAATCACTGTGTAATCTGTTGGTAGTACTCTACCTACTTTGGGTCTCATCTTACCACGTAGCATGATAGATGGTGAAAAATCTAACCCTTTATTTTATCCTGCTAATCTCATAAAGCAACCTATACATATATTGTTCAGTTGCTAAGTCGTGTCCTACTCTTTGCAACCCCATGAGCTTCAGCACGCTAGGCTTCCCTGTCTTTCACCATCTCCTGGAGCTTGCTCAAACTCAGGTCCATTGAGCCAGTGATGCCGTCCAACCATCTCATCCTCTGTCGTCCCCTTCTCCTCTTGCCCTCTGTCTTTCTCAGCATCAGGTTCTTTTCCAATGAGTTGCCTCTTTGCATCAGGTGACCAAAGTATTGGAGCTTCAGCTTCAGCTCTAGTCCTTCCAATGAATATTCAGGGTTGATTTCTTTTAGGAAATACATATATATACAGAAATACGTAATGTCACATGGCCAGGAGGGCTCGTTTATATTTCCTGTCTCCTCTGTCTTCGAAGGGATGAAAGTACAGGAACATGTGTTCTTTTGAGCTGAGACTGTGTTTGCACGTGTGCAGTTTTTCACGGTTTCGGCACCTGAGAGCCTGATGGATTTTAAAAAGGGAAGAAGCCCCATCCTTTGAATATGAGAACTTCTGTTTTCATTATTCGTGTATTTGGGAAGTGAGGCATGAACTGCCAGGTATTATCAAAAAAGTTGTAATTTTACCCTTAGGTTGTCTGTAAGCATGTATCTTGAAAATTATCTTTTAAGAGTTTATTATTCCTACTCAAATTTTACAGTGTTTTTTCAGTTAAATAGTTATGAAATTTCATTCAATGAGGCTAAATTCCAAAATTATTAATATAGCTGTAATTTAAATCTTAAAACATTTGAAGGAAGCTTATACATTCTACAAAACGTCAAGAAACCTTAAGAGCTTGTCACCCTCTGAAAAGAGGATATAATTAACCATCTTTCTTCTATTTGTTGTTATAGTTAAAGCTAAACTTCTCAAAAATTCCTCAAGCAATGTTTTGAGCATTGCTTTGGATTTGTTGTATTCATGTCAGCACTATTAAGTTGCCGTTCCCTCAAGAAAAAGTACTTTTTCTGTAATGATAATGTCAGAACCTAAGAAGTAACATCGTTGATATGACTAAAAAGGAAGTCTTCTCAGGTCCTAAGTATTGTGATTAACTTCCTGATTATACTGGAAGAAACCACTATTTCATGATAAGCATGGAGTATTACATTTTATTCCACATAAGGGAATTCATTAATGAATTCAGTGAATAAATGAACTCTGTTCTTTGAATTTAAACAGTACATCTGTGACAATCATTTTTAACAAGTTTACTCATATTCTTTATGGTTTACTACTATGGTGGTGTTCTCAAAAAGCAGACAAAACACAATTACAAGGTTGAATCTAAAGGAAATATCTTTGTGCCACAGAAGTATTTACAAAATTGAATGTAATCGTTATATTTTACTTTCTAATACAAGGTATTCCCTTTTATATCATGGATTAAAATTTATAGTGAACTTTATCTGTGTTTGTCATTTCTTGTAAAACTTTTTATTACATTCAGTTTCTTACTAGAATTTATAAAGATTCAAGACTAAAAAAACATTACAAACATAGGAAAGTGGGAGTAATTATAAGTTCCATTCCTTTCATTCTAATCTGTTTTAAAAATTTTGCTTACTTATTTTTGGCTGTGCTGGGCTTCGGTCAATGTGCATGGGCTTTCTGTAGTTGCACGGGGGGAGCTACTCTCTGGTCTGGTTTTGGGGCTTCTCACGGGCTGACCCTGTGGGCTCAGCAGTTGTGGTACACGGGCTTAGCTGCCCCTTGGTATGTGGGATCTTCCCAGACCAGAGATCGAAAGTGTCCTCTGCATTCACAGGCAGATTCTTACCCACTGCACCACCAGAGAAGCCCATAATCTAAGGCTTTGAATGTGCTCACTTGTTATTTATAAACATTGTTCAGTTGCTTCAGCACAGTAAGGGAGCATCTCCTGCCACATATCAGACAAGGAACTGTGCTGTAGAACTGGTGCTAGATGAGTGAGGTGTGGTGTCTGCCCTCTAGAAGCTTCCAGTGTAGAAGGAGCTGTCAGGTATATAAAAGAATTAATGACAAGAAAACAGTAACAACACCTCTGTGACACTTAGCTAACACAGAATTTGTGCCACTCTTTGTTTCCAGACTGCACGTTACCACAGTGGTTACTTGGACAACCCTGTAATTTAAATAAATAGCGATCCCTGTTCACAGTTGAGGACGGAAGCACAGGCAAGTTCTGCATTGATGCAGCCAGCCTTGATGCTGCATACAGGAAGATGCCAGAAAAATGGGCAGGGCTGACATAGGGGCCATCACCACCACTTGGGAAACAGTTCTCATTGTGTGTGCATGAGGAGCCACTGAAGGACATGTAACTCATGTAGGCAGTATAAAGATGGCAGAAAGAAAGCTTAAATTGTGTGAAAACCTCCGTGTGAAGATAAAACATCACATTAATGGACCAAGTGCTTTGTTGTCTGCTCATCCAGGCTCCTCTCTGCAATGTCTCTAACCTTGGACCTTGCTGGTTCCCATGAAATAATCACAAATTAAACCATGATAGGCTATGCCCTGTATTTGAACCTTTATAAAGTAGGGCTCCACTGAGGAACTCCATTTAAGCTCCATTTCTCCATAAAAATGCCAAAGCTGTTAGAAAATAAATGAAAACAAATGTGTCACAAAACATTAAGTATATTAGTGAAAGAAGTTTGTGGAAACTGCATTGTAAATGTTTGTTTGGGGGTGTTTTTCTATGTTTTTACATCTGAAGCATCGTCGAGCTTAGCTGGTAATCTCCATTCAACTCATTCAATAAACATTTCTGGAGCATCTTCTGTTCTGTTCAGCTCTGTGCTAGTGCTGGCTGGGCCTTCCTCAGGAAATTGGTACTGGTGGTCTACAGTTGCAACGTCTTACCTATTTTGTGTGGCCTGCGAAGCTAACGAGGGTTTTTACAGTTTTAAATGGTTTTTAAAAGTTCATAACAACAACAACAAAAGATAATAAAAAGAAAAAAAAAGTTCATAACACTTGAAAGTTACATGAAATTCAAATTTCAGTGTTCATAAGTTGTTTTATTGGGACGCAGCCACACTTACTTGGCAACAGGCTGCAAGCCAGGGACTCTTCCTCTCTGTCCCTTGACAGAAAGAGTTTGCAGCCCCCAGAACTGGTGATAACAACACATGTTCTTCACTGCTTGAAGGATGTTTAAACTATGCTGAAATTTAGAGTTATTTCAAAAAATTCCCTTGCCACTAGATGAGACTAAAGGGAAGCCTTGGAAATGATTGTGTGCATGCATGCTCAGTCGTGTCCAACTCTTTGTGACCCTGTGAACTGTAGCCTGCCAGGCTTCTCTGTCCGTGGGATTCTCCAGGCAAGAGTACTGGGACGGGCTGCCATGTCCTCCTCCAGGGAATCCTCCCCACCCAGGGATCAAACCCATGGCTCCTTTGCTCCTGCATTGCAGGTGATTTTTTACCACTGAGCCCTGGATAATATCCACGATAAGTTCGTCACTGTGCCCCTGCCTTCCCATTTGAAGAGGATCATAATTACTGTGTCGCTGAAAATAGAATTCTGACAATCCTACCACATCTGCAGGAAATAATCCTGGCTGCTTTCCTATTGATGACTGCAGTAATGAGTTCTACATCAATCAGTTTGGTCCTCACTGAAAAAGCTGCATTTTAGGAAGCTGGACAGAGGAAGGCACATGTAGGTTGAGCATCTCATACACATACACATACTGCACTTGTGAGGGATTTTTCTTTTTATTTTAATAAAACAAAAATGGACTTACATTGGACATATTAATTTTTAACCAACCTGTTTTTACATTTGATGACAATGTTTCCCTACATTTTTAAGTATTCATTACACACAACCACATGTGTTTTTTAACCTATAGCATTCTCAATGTTAGTATATTACAAATCTATTGTTAGATTTATCTTTCTATATTCTCTGCTGTCATAAACAATGCTGCCTGTCTATCTTTGTTATATTTTTTTCAAATTTCTAAAAGTGTACCCTATTTGATTTTTCTAGTTTACTAGCAACTTAACAGAGACTCAAAAAGGTGACACAGATAGTAGAGAGAAAAGGTGGGGATTTGAAACAAGCCTCATTTAATTCCAGAGTCTATGCATTCTCTCAATTACTGTTGTTTTCGTTGTTTAGTCACTAAATTGTATCCAACTCTTTTGTGACCCCATGGACTGTGGCCCGCCAGGCTCATCTGTCCATGGGATTTCCCAGGCTGGAGTGGGTTGCTATTTCCTTCTCCAGGGGATCTTCCCAACCCAGGGATCAAACCAGAGTCTCCTGCATTGACAGGTGGGTGGATTCTTTACCACTGGGCAACCAGGGAAGCCCTCTTAATTACCACACAGTAGTTACCAAAATTTCCTAAGACCAGAAAAAAACTCCCAAGACAGACGTCTCCATAACACCTAGGAATGCAAATGTTAGAAATGCAGATTCTCAGCCCTCAGCCCAATGAGTCAGACACCGAGGTGGGGCTCAGCTATCCAGCTTAACCAGCCCTCCAGGCGATGCTTAGGCTGGAGAGGCCTTTGCACTACACCATTCTTCCTTCTGGACTTCTAAACTGGCTACACTAGATAAAAAGAGGTGAAAAGATAAATAGGGAAATGGCAGCACTGCTGCTGCTGCTGCTAAGTCACTTCAGTCGTGTCTGACTCTGTGAAACCCCAAAGACGGCAGCCCACCAGGTTCCACCGTCCCTGGATTCTCCAGGCAAGAGCACTGGAGTGGGTTGCCATTTCATTCTCCAGTGCATGAAAGTGAAAAGTGAAAGTGAAGTCGCTCAGTGGTGTCCAATTCTTAGCGACCACATGGACTGCAGCCTACCAGGCTCCTCTGTCCATGGGATTTTCCAGGCAAGAGTACCAGAGTAGGGTGCCATTGCCTTCCCCATGACAGCACTAGGGAGGGGTAAACAAGTACCTGGGTGGCTTCCCCAAGGCATATGTGCTGCACATCTTCTGTTCTACTCGCCTTCTCCACTATTTCCTCCAGGAGGTGGGCCCTCCCACCAAGAGGACAGTCCTCACGTTCTCCTCCTTCACATTCTGGCCTCCTCACACTGAGGTCAGGGCACTTCCATTCCCAGCCGTTCCCTCCTTCTGGGTGGCCTTGAGTTGGTTGTGTCTCCTGATCCACAGCCATGGCCTGGTGACCCCTTCTTTTCTTGACCCATTTGTTCTTAGAGCCTCAGGGCTCTATACAATCTCTAACAATCCTTTATTAAGTTCTCTATCCAGCTTGAGAATGCTATCTGTTTCCTTTAGGATCTTGTTTGATAGTAAGGCCCTTCCTGGGCCCTCATTTCTCCAGATTCCTCCACTTTTAGTCACTTGTCATTGGTTTGTTTGTCTAAAGATCCTGGAATGTACCAGGCTCTTTGCTGCTTCCGGTCCTTGCCAGAGGATCCACTGCTTCAAATATTCTTCCTCTTTTTTTGCCTGGCTGAGGGCACGTCTCAGCAGAGATGTCCTTTTCTCTCAGAGGCCTTTGTAGATCTTCCTCCAAAGTCAGATACCCAGTCATTCTGTCAGACACCCAGTCATTCTGTCAGACACCCTCCTCTTTTCTTTCATTGTACACATATCAACTCGTGGTTGTGTAAATAAATCTGTGTTCATTTATTCAGGACCTGTCTTTCTCATTGGCCTGTGATCTCCATAAGGGCAGGGCCCATGTCTGCTTTGTTTACAGTTAGAAAACATAGCACTTAGTATACAGGCTGGCACATGGAAGGTAGTCAATAAATCCAGAATGAATGAATGAATTCACCATCCTCCAACATCTGGACTCCATGTCAAGTCACATAGTATGGAATGATGCAAAAGGCTGGGCTTACTGAAATTATCATTCAATACGCACCTCAGCTAGCTGGGGGGTCAGTATCCTGTGTTTTCATAGCCTGAGTTTCCTCAGGGCTCACCAGCTCACATGGTGGCAGCAATCACTGATGACTATGACATCCTTTGTTTACTTATATGGCAGGCAATATTCCACTTATCAGCTGTAGTGTGGAAGGATCGTGTTGAAGACCATCCAGAGGCAAGAAGACCCAAAAGAAGGCAAAAGGCTAAAAAAGAGGGAAGTGTGAGCACTTTAACCAGAGCAAAGGCAATGCAGCTGTGCTTTCTACTAGAGATGCTCAGGAGTACAGTGTCCCAGGTGTTACAGTGGAGGAAACCGAGAAGGATGAATCTAGGATAGAGCTCTTCTTTTTCCACTGGCCAACTAACCAATTTTATCCAACGGGCCAGAGATGGTAGTGAAACAGGAGTCCTAAAGAAAACCTGAATTCAGCTTTTAATGAGTAGACTGTGAGGCACGAGCAGGGCATCCAGGTGGAAAGCGGTCCACTAGGGCTGTCAGAAGCCTATGGTTTTTGATCAGGACCTGCAAGAGATAAACTTGCTATGTCACTAGCATGAAGGAGAAATGACAAATCTAGGGAATAACATCTATAACACTGAATGTGAAACCAGTGTCAGCTTTACAGTTTTAAAGCGTCTGCCTGTAGTGCGGGAGACCCGGGTTCGATCCCTGGACTGGGAAGATCCCCTGGAGAAAGAAATGGCAACCCACTCCAGTACTCTTGCCTGGAAAATTCCATGGGCTGGGGAGCTTGGTAGGCTACAGTCCATGGGGTCGCAGAGTCGGACACGAATGAGAGACTTCACAGGTCCCTTATTTTGGACCAGGGAATGAACTCTCTTCACTTCCCAAGAGGTTCAGGAAGGACCAGCGTGCCGGGGCTTTGCGTTTCAGCTGCTGGAGGGGCAGTCCCACCCTCCAGACCGGAGAAGAGCCCGTGCTTTTCCAGTTTCACTTCCCTGGAAACTCTGGACTCCCCTCCACTGTTCCGCTCCAGGGTCTCTAGCTCAGGTTCCCTCTCAACTTCGAGGGTCCGCAGCTTCCACCACGCCCCCACGGCTCGGCGTTCTCCTTTACGTCATCAAAGCGCGCCCCATTCCGGTTTCTCCTGCCGGCCCGGCCAAGCCTCGAGACTCAGCGCTGCACCTCCGTCACCACAGCGCACCCTACCTCCCAATTTTTCTTGAGGTCTCGACCGTGCCTTGAGGCTCGCGCAGAGCTTGGACGTCAACACAGCGCACCACACAGCCTGGCGCTGCTCTTTGACGTCTTAATCGCGCGCCCTCCCGCCCATCAGGTGTTGGAGCTCCGCGCGCGGGCTGCACTCCATCCCCACGGCTGGAACGTGCGCTGTCTGTTGCCTCTCCTTTCGGTCATGTTCCCGGCAGTCTCCTCTCCGCGGACCCCGGGGACCGGGACTCGAAGAGGCCCCCTGGGTGGAGTCGGGCCGGGCTCCACGCCCCGGGCGACCAGCAGGAAGGGTCTGACTCTGGGGTCTTCTGTCAGCTCCCCCGTGCTCTTCTCTCCGGCCGGCCGTCGGAGCTCCCTGAGCTCGCGGTGAGTGGTCATCCGGGGTTGGGTTCGGCGACTCACAGACTCACGGCCCTCCAGAAGCCACGGAACCAGGGGAAGCGAGGGACGCCAGAGTGTTGGGAAAATAGACATCCGTCACCCTTGCACCCTTGCGTGTGATTATTTCAGCCTCGCTTTGATTAATTCATCAACTGAATTAATCACAAAGTGTGTGCTTCACACACTTTGCATGGATTTACCTTTGTGTAGAGGTAGAGTAAGCTCCGGGAGTTGGTGATGGAGGGAAGCCTGGCGTGCTGCAGTCCATCGGGGTGGCAAAGAGTCGGGTACGACTGAGAGACTGAACTGAACTGAACTGAGAGGGGAAAGGGGGCTTCCCAGGTGGCTCAGTGGGAGAGAGTCTGCCTGCCACGCGGAGACGCGAGTTCGATCCCTGAGTCAGGAAGATCCCCCGGAGAGGAAATGGCAACCCACTCCAGTTTTCTTGCCTGGAAAATTCCATGGACCGAGGAGCGTGGGGGGGCTACAGTCCATGGGGTTGCAAAGAGTCGAGCACGACTTAGCAGCTAAACAACAACAACAGAGGTGTTGAATTCTAATCTGGTGATTAGAATCACGTGGTTACCTGCCTTGTTCCTATTACCCCTGTAATCTAGTGTAGGTCACACATGATCTCTTCATCTGCGGAATGGCAGTAATGAACCTAATCTGAGCCTGCCAAAGGAGTAAAAATGAAATACCACGATGCAGATGTAAAGTGATGGTGGCAATGAAGACCTCAACCCTGTAGAATCATTATATTTGCCTAACATACTAACTCCCTGTTAACATCTGCTGATTGATAATTAAAGGGATTTTAGCTACAGAGGTTAACCCTGCAGCTAAATTAATAGGGAAGAGACTTTCCATAAGCAACGAAATAAGAATAGTTGTTATGAAAAAAAAAAAAAAAGAATAGTTGTTATGTTACCAAATAAAAGTGTGGCACACCAGTGCACGTCACTTGTGAGACCATGCTCTGCATCTCCCCTTTCATAGTTAATCTAGAAAAGAAGCACGTATGTTTCTTCAGTGGTTCCCTTTGAATTCATCTATCAAAATGAATTTGCCTCTGTAAGAAAATGGTAATATTGAATCTTGAACTTATATTTAAAATTTATGTATAGAAAATTGCAATATTTTAAAGGAGAAATGATTTTTAAAGAATACCTTGTATTTCTTGACTTTTGCAATTTGTAAAGTGCTCTTCAAATGGTGATCTTGTGATTGTTTTCTGCTCCTTTTGACAAAAGTCAGTGAATAAAAGTCATACTTTGTTTTCATCTTTTTATCTTAATTTCTTCTTTTGGTGATCAGCTCAAAGAAAAACCTTTGTTATATTCAGTCAGAAATAATGCTGTCAACCACTCTGTATGTGCACTCATTTAATGATAAGAGAATCCTATAAGAGAATAACTTTCATATTGATATATTTATACTTTTTCTGAATATTAAGAAGAAGGTGAGAAGGAAATATAATCTCTACTGCTGTATCTGTTATTGAAGAAGAGGTAACAGCAGATACTCATGACCCTACTTAATTTCTTGATTTTGATTGTATTTCTGGTAAAATATTATATTTCTAGATTTGATGAGAACGTAAAGATAATGTAACCCAATGTCTGTAAAACTTTTTTGACCATAGAATATGATAAACTGTACTCTGTATTTTGTTTTTCAAAAATGTTGAGTGAGAAACCCTCAAATTTGAGAAACCCTCAAATTTGAGAAACCCTCAAAGTGACCTATAATTTGAAAAACACTGATATAGTCCAACCTTCTTATTTCACAGTTAAGGAAGCAGAATTATGAAGAGTTTAAGTGACTAGATCATGCATCTAATTACTGAAGCATGAGAATCAAAGCCAGATTCTGTTAGTTTTTTTTTAATGAAAAATACATTTACACAGTATACATGAGCCAGAGTTTTTCACTGTTAAGCTTCATCTTTCTTCTTGTTTATCAAAGATTTTCTCTTCATTGTGAAAAAATATATATAACATTATAATGAATAATGGAAAAATTTTAAGCTATGAGTAAAATAATATGGTCTCATTTCTTTAGAGGAACACCTACGCGAATATTACCACACCATTCCATAACTGAGTCTGTGAATTATGATGTGAAAACATTTGGATCTTCTCTCCCTGTTAAAGTCATTGAAGCCTTAACATTGACTGAAGGTGGGTGTCATTTTTCATTTGTCTCTATTAGCAATTCAAATGAAGCCTAGGTCTGGCATGAAGATAGAAATTTGTGCTTTCTCTTGCCAGGCTGGTAAAGAATCCATCTGTAATGCAGGAGACCCCGGTTTGATTCCTGAGTTGGGAACATCTGCTGGAGAAGGGATAGGCTACCCACTCCAGTATTCTTGGGCTTCCCTTGTGGCTTTGCTGGTAAAGAATCTGCCTGCAATGCAGGAGACATGGGTCAATCCCTGGGTTGGGGAGATTCCCTGGAGAAATGAACAGCCACCCACTCCAGTATTCTGGCCTGGAGAATTCCATGCACTGTATAGTCTGTGGGGTCGCAAAGATCAGACATGACTGAGTGACTTTCACTGTACTTCACTGGTGTACCTTCACTTCCTTGGGGAGAAATAGGTGACTTACTTGGTTTTTCATTGTGTTTGAGAAATATAACAAATATGGGAAGCAGAATGAGCTCATTTTAGCACAATGAAGTATTTATGGTTGTATATACTGTGTATGCAAAACTCAGTCCAATTTCAAAAGTTGTTTGAGTATATATGAAGTTTAGCTTTTTAAAAAAATCCAAAAACTACTGCCTTACATTATTGGGTTTAATAATGCAATACAATGAAGTCTTACCTCCATTTTGGATCTGTGTAGTACCCCAGAAGCTGTATGCATAATTTTTTTTTTTAACCTTTCATGCTCATTTTTATTTTCCCTTTTCCTTCTCACATAAGAACTTTTCCACCCACCAATTTTCTTATAGCTGTAAAGTCATTTGATGTTGGTCAGTTACCATTTTATCCCCTAAAACTTTGGTGGCATCAAAATATGACAGTTAACCAGTGTTAAACCTATAAAATATTTATATAGCTCAGCACTTTAAGCATTAGACACTTGGCAATTAAACCACATAAGAATTGGACAAGACCCTTGTCCTACATGTTCAGAATCAGGTGTTCACAGCCCCTATCTGGTGCAGCCCCTATCTGGTGATTGTACATGATTCAGAAGGCAGCAGAGGCAACAGGCAAGTTACTTTGAAGGGCGTGGAATACCGTGATCGGAAGAACATGGTGTTGGTACTCCAGGGTCATGTACCACTCCACCTTTCTCCAGGGTAGTCTGGATGATTCTGGAATGGCAGGTCTGGCTGATACGGAATAAAGACGACAACACAGCATTTACCCTGTGGAGATATCCCAACTCCTACTATGCATGTATGGTGATCTTGAATGCAACTCATCTTGAAAAGTTGTCATGATCATTCTGGGTTTTTAGGTTGGGTGATCCATCAATCTGGCACTCAACTGTTAACTTCTTTTATGTCATCCTTATTACCAAAGATGAACTAGAGATAGCTCACCTAGTGGCTGTAGATCACTCCCATGCAGTTTTTTCCTGTAACATGAAAAATATTTTATATCTATCTTTCCACTGGGAAGGTAAGTTGATAGAACTGCTGGGCTTTCATTCTTTGCAATACATTCTATCCTTGGTTCTCATTGAGGCTTTAATATAATCATTCTGTTCATTTTCACAAGAGTACAAAGGTTTCCTGTGTTGTGGCCAAACTTGGCATCATCCACACCTCTGCATGCTTCAAGTAAGGCAAAAGGAAACTGACATGCAGTATAATCTGGACCTCTCGGCTCAGAAAAATTTCCATTGTTACATTCTGTGAGATTCTGTTCTTCTAAGCCATATGGCTTTAGAAGTTTCTTAAGGTCATCAGTGTACCTTTTATAGGACTCTGGATTAGACATGCTGAATGAAAATCCAATACCATCACTAGTTTTGGAAAAACCATTTAAGTCCTGAACTTGGAATCTGGTCATGATCTTTTGGAATCTCATTGTTCAGAGTCTGAAGTATAGCCCACATTATGAATGAAGAGAGTGCAGCCAGGAACCCATAAAAGAGTAGGTGGAAGAGCAAGATCAAACCCAAGCTCTTAGCAGTGCACCCCAGTAACTCTCTGGTGGTCAGGTTGTAGATAAAGACCTTCCACTTGGCCAGACTCTGTTTGAAGGACTTCTTGTCTGTCTCTGTCATGGTGTGTTCTGACCGCACGAGGAGTGGTGGCACGGAGGTAGAAGAGGCAAGAAGGGCGGAGGTTTGTCCTGGTTTGAGCAGCAGCAGAAGGCAGTGTGTCCAAGGGACCCTCCTCGCTGTGCTGAGCACTCAGGCCGACTGCTCTGCACCGTGCCGGGCTGGGCTGCCGCGCCGGCCAAATTTATGTTATCAGTTTTGTGCACCATTGGAAGATTCTCTTGGCAGAAAATTATTATTTTCATTTATTTTAAAACACTTGTTTATTTTTGGCCGTGCTGGGTCTTCATTGCTGCTCCCAGGCTTTCTTTAGCAGCGAGCAGAGGCTACTCTCTAGTTGAAGTGCATGGGCTTCTCATTGCAGTGGCCTCTCTTATTGCAGAGCACAAGCTCTAGGGCACGCTAGCTTCAGTAGTTGTGGAGCATGAGCTCCAGAGTGCAGTCAAAGAGGTGACCCATGGGCTCAGTTGCCCTGCAGCATGTGGGATCTTCCAGAACCAGGGATGGAACCTGTGTCCTTACATTGCAAGGCAGATTCTTAACCAATGGACCACCAGGGATGCCCCACTGGTAGAGAATTAGAGTGGAAGTGTGGAAGCTGTGGTCAACACGCGCTTCAGAAAGATGCCATTAAAGATGAGAAGTTGGGGTGACTCTAAGGGCAAAGTTCAGAGCATCCTTTGATTTCCTGGAACAGTGTTTTTCAAACTGCAGGTAGTGACTGAAATCACTTTAGTGGTTCATGACCAGCATTTTTTTAAAAAATGAAGTAAAGTAGATTCAGAATGTCAGAGTGTATCTCATTTTGTTTTATTTAAATTGTGTATGACTACATCATGCTATAAAATGTATTTCATACTGTGAATGACAGTCAAAAAAGTTTAAAGTACTCCATTCCATAAAAAGGAATATTTCTCATCAACTTGAACTAGCACATTTTACCAGTAAGTCCATGGGAGCTTCAGGTACAGTTATTTTCAGACAACTAAACTTCTACTAACCTCTGTCATGCATTGTTCCTGGTTTAAATATATATATTTTTTTCCTTTCTAAAAATTTCAGTTTAAATTGCATTTAAGCCTTTGACACACTCCTGGTTCGTGTCATCAGATCATGTTAATAGCAAATAGTACACAGACTCAGAGGAGAGACTTTCTAGAAATCAGGATGTGAAAACTGAAGACTATGTAAACTTGAGACGATCTCATCCTCACATGGAAATTTCCAAGCCCTAGTCAGTTGGTGTACTGAGTCAGGGTCCTCAAGGGTTCACCAGTGGAGAATTTGAAGCTGCCACAGTTCTTTTAGGGAAAGAAAGTACCAGTCAGGTATTCCAGTTCAGCAAAAAGCCCACACTCAACCTAGGTATGATTTGATATTTATATTTCAGCTTGTACTTTATTGGTGCCTTTTATTTTGCCCCTCTACCCTGTCTTCAAATGAAGAGCAAAGCTCGTATTGATTAAATTTCTAGGGCTGTTAATGCATTTACACAGGTTTAGCAGCAACACTTAGAGCAGCAATAGAGTAGTCTTCCCTTAGCCACAGGCAGACATTCCAGGAGCCCCAGGGGTTGGCTGAAACAGAATAGCACTGAACCCTGTATATACTATGTTTTTCCTATACATGCCTGCCTGTGATTAAGTTTAATTTGTCAGTTAGGCACAGTAAGAGAATATCCACAGTGCTGCATCACTTCTCTCTGCTTTGTGGCCTCGTTTAGTAAAACAAGGTTACTTGAACAGAAGGACTGCAACACCAAGACAGTTGCTCTGATAACTTAGACTTCTACTAAGTGGGTAATGGATGGGTGATGGGCACAGCGTCCGTACACTGGACAAAGGAATGATTCACATCCCCATCAGGACAGCGGGACACTGCAAGGTTTCATCACAAACTTGGAAGTGTTATTTCCAGACTTTTCCATGTAATATCTCAGGCCCCAGTGGACTGCAAATAACTGAAGCAACAGGTGAAGCTGAGGAAACCTAAGCCCTTTAGGTTAGCATATAATAAAGTAATTCATCACATTCAAAGAGCTCTTGTTTGAAAATCTTGTTCTTTTGCAGGAACATGATTTTTCCTTGAAATGTTTTATGTATTTAATGAGGGGGTTTATTATTTGTGTTGCTTTATCAAAATAAAATTATGAATGTTACTAAATATTATAAAAAGTGAGATAAGTTTGTAACAAAAAATAAGAAATATTAAACCTAAGACCAGAACATAGTTTTTATCTTTCAATATATTTATAAGAGTGGTTGTCAAAATTAAATGGATCTCTTATTTTGGATATTAAGAACTCTTGAATTATTCAAGAGTATTTTTTGTTGTGAGTTAATCTTGTATGTGTGGTGGTTACTTTTTTGGGTGAAGAGTATGGCAGTGAGGAGGATTTTGATATGAGACATTTTCTCAGTTTTAATTCATACTGTAAGATTCATTGCATACCTTGTTTTTTTCTTTAGTTGATGATCAGCTGACTGTTCACATAGATGAAGGTGGATGGGCTTGTCTGGTCTGCAAAGAGAAACTCATTATTTGGAAGATTGCTCTGTCCCCTATCACTAAGGTAATGATTCTTTAAAGAGCTGGAGGGAGAGAGAGGAGGAGATTCCTAATTGACTTTTAATTTTTACCCTAACTTTTTAGAGTTGTTGGAAATCTGTAATTTCAATTGACTCAAGCATTATAGATTTGCATTTTTATAGTGATATGAAATACCAAGCATGAATGCACATTTGTGTATTGGGAAAAAGGTTTCTCTCCTTATCATGATTTTAAACAAGATATATTTTATTTACATGTAATAAAGCTAGAGACATTGGCATTTTTAATGAATGCCATGCTAGTCCCTCTGCACAGTGAAGTCTAAGACTAAATCCATCCACATTAGCTAGTGAACTAAGTCTCTAAGAGGATCGGAATGTGTTGCACTGAATCTACCGAACCATGTGTAAGAAAATAGGAAAAAATTATACCAGTTTTTATAATGCTAATTTAACTCTTCATTGTCAGCTTCTCACATGGGGACTTTAATTTGATGTTCGCTGCTGTACTCTCAGCAGCCTCTTTCTGTCCACTCCAGATCAGGCATCCTCTCTTGCAATACTCGTGCCCACTGGGACTGAGGCTCCAGCTTCCCTAAACTCTTTGTGCCTACTGGCCTCTGTACACCTGCTGTCTAGGAGACCATGACTGTGGTTAGGAGCACAGGTGAAGGAGAGGTCCTGTGGTGGGCATCCTGAGTTAGCAGAGGAAGCCTGATTCTGGCTGAATCTTAGAAATATTTTCTAGGCGACTTGGAATACATACTCTAGTCATGCCAATTTTAAATGTCAACTCAACACAAGATTAGACTGGGAAAATTCCATAGGAAGTCTACACAGCTCTTTCAACCAATAGACTTTTTTTTTGGTCTAGGAAGAGATTGGAGTAGTTTGTGTTACGGGTCTGGTCTAGCTGCTAAGTTTTCCTGATTCTATCTCTTTTAAAATATTTTGTTTTAAAATGAGTGAAAATGTTGATGGAAGCCTGATCAAAAAGATGTGAGAAGAAAGTATTTCTAGAATAGTATTTCTAGCAGTGAATTAGAATCTAAAGTATGCAGAGAAGTGAAGTCAGGTGCATGTTCAAAAATTGGATTTGAAATGAAAAATTTTTTGTTTGGATTTGTTTTATAGTTATCTGTTTGCAAAGAACTTCAGCTGCCACCTAGTGACTTCCACTGGACTGCCAACTTGGTGGCTCTCTCTTACTCCACGACCTCTGGCGAAGCACATTCCACGCAGGTGGGTGACTTAAATGCTTACTGAAGCACATTTTTTTAAGATAAGGGAGTTCTTAAGTTGGGGGATCACCGAGCTGGGTTTTGAACCATAGCTTTAAAGCTGCAGGAATCAAGACAGGATGGTAACGGCAGAGGTAGACACACGGGGCAGTGGGACAGAACAGTGTACACTACAGACCCGCACAGAGATGGTGCACTGAGCTCTGACGGGTGCAGAAGAAACTCAGTGACGTGAGGATGGTCTTCTCAATAAATGGTGTTGGAATCATCGCCCATCTTTAGGAAGAAAAAAAAATTCCTCCTAAACCTCATGTAAAGATGAACCCCCAGTGGACCATAGGTCTAAATGTAAATTGTAAAACTAAAAACTTTTAGAAGAAAATAGGAAAAAAAATCATCATGACATGGGGTTAGTTGAAGAGTTCTTAGAAATCACCAAAAATGTGACTCATAAAAGAAGAAAAATAGATAAATCAGACTTAATCAAAATTTAAAACTTGGCTCTGCCAAAGACCCTGAGAAGAAAATGAAGAGAGAGCTACAGATTGGTAGGAAATACTATAAATCAAACATCCAATAAAAGACTTGTATCCAGAACATAAAATGAACTCTCAAAACTTAGTAAGAAAACAACCCAATTTAAAAAGTAAGGCGTAGGACTTGAACACTTTACCAAAGAGAATATAAGGATGTCAAGCCGTGAAGAGACATTCACATCGTTAGCCATTAGGGGAATGCAAATATGTGAGATACCAGGTCACTGTTACTACGATGGCTGAAATTAAAAGCACTGACACTGCCACCTGCTGGTAAGGATGTGGAGCAACTGGAACCTCATACATTGCTGACAGGCATGTAGAATGGTGCAGCCACTGATTTTCACTTTCTTAGAAAGTTCAAGTGCCCTTGCCATATGACCCAACAATTCCATTCCTGGCTGTTTGTTTTAGAGAAACTAAAGCTTATGTTCACATACCCATACAGACACACACACAATACACTAATGTCATAACACCTTTATTTATGATAGCCAAAGGTGGAAACAATCTGAATATCCTTTAGCAAGTGAATGGATAAATAAACTGATTCTTCCACAGGATGAAATACTGCTCAGCAGGAAAAAGACATGAGCTATTGATCCATGAAACAACATGGGTGAATCTCAAAGGCATTGTGCTAAACGAGATAAACCATTGTCAAAAGGTTCTTTTCTATATGATTTTGTTTGTTTGGCGTTCTCAGAAAGACAGAATTATAATGATGGAAATAGGGATTGCCGAGGTGAGGGTAGGGGAGGGTATGACCAAAGGGAAAATGTTACGGAGCTTTGGTGCTGCTGTACTCTCCTATATCCCTATTGTGGTGGGACTTGAGTCTAAAAGTGAAAGTTTTAATCACTTAGTTATATCTGACTCTTTGTGACCCCATGGACTGTAGCCGCCAGGCTCCTCTGTCCATGGGATTCTCCAGGCAAGAATACTGGAGTGGGTTGCCATTCCCTTCTCCAGGGGATCTTCCCAACCCAGGGATTGAACTTGGGTTTCCCACATTGCAGGTAGATCCTTTACCATCTGATCCACCACGTGTTTTAAATTTCATAGGACTGTAAAAAGCAAAACATTTTGTATGATCTGAAGAGAAACCAGGGTATAAAAATTCATAGAATTATAAAAAGGAGAAAATGTCAGTTTTACTGTATGATAATTTTTTAAATATGGAAAAAAGGAATTTTTTCCCCTGATTTCTGTTAATCAGTAGCACATTGCCCTGGTTTCTTATGTCAGTGTCGCCAGACTACCGCCTTGGGCTCCTTTTCTTGTGTTTGCTGAGTGTTATGATCTTGTTTCGAGGCTGTTGCTGTCATGGTTGCCACCAGAGAAGGATCTGTCCGCTACTGGCCAAGCCTTGCTAGTGAAGACACCTACACAGAGACGTTCATAGATCTGGGAGGCGATAAGACCTACAGTTTCCTAACAGCAGTACAGGTATACAATGGATATTCTTTTATATGTATTGGAGAACTGTCATTTGGCTTGGAAATCAGGTTTGAATGACTAAAAATTTGTGATTTTGAGCAGATCATACAGGTAGGGGTGGGAGGAGATCAAAAAAGAGGCAAGGAAAGAATGTGAGGATCTAGGATTTGAGCACTTAGACCGAGGGAAGCCCTTCTTGCAGGACTCTGATGTGTCAGTGGAGCACAGAGCCAGTGGTATTTGTTTCTGTCAGAAACATATTTAGAGAGTGATTCAGCAACTTAGAGGAGGAATGGTTTGCTAATACATGTTCTCCTGGTTTACCAAAGAAATAAAATCTGATTCTTGATTTGTTGAACCTACACAATGTGAACCTATAACTTAAAAATCAGAATTTAAAAAAAGGCAAACATGCAAATAAAAAAATGGCTACGAAGTTTTTCTGTGTAGTATTAAGTGAATAGATTCATAAATAAATGATTTTTAAAAAGTAGCACTGTTCGTTTTTTATTCTTTTAGATTTATGTTGAGGTACAGATGATTTCCCTTAAAGTGTATCAAAGTGAGTTGTGTTCATTTTCTTTTCTTAGTCTTAAATGCTTAACTGAACTAATTTCACAACGTTTGTTCACAGGGAGGAAGTTTTATTTTATCCTCATCGGGGGGCCAACTAATCCGCCTGATACCTGAAAGTATAGGAAAAATTCATCAGCATATCCTGCCTCAAGGACAAGGCGTGCTTTCAGGAATTGGTCGGAAGGTTTCTTCTCTTTTGGGAATTTTATCTCCTAGTAGTGATCTCATTGTAAGTTGATACAGTAACTTTGTTTTACTAGCTTGTTTCTTAGTGAAATCAGTAATTGGGCAGACTCCTATGAAGTTAGCGTTGCCACTGTATGAACAGTGGTGTACATGAGATGAAAACTTTGATCTATCAATGAAGCATTTTTATTATGATGATCAGATGAGTCCATACTAACCCTCTTGCATCCTCTGTAACATTGATTATTAACTTTTATAGATTATCTTATAAGTTCATTTTTTTAGTTAAAACTAGGATGTAAAATTATAAATGTGTTTAAGGATTAGTTTTGCTTTCTAGACGTAACCAAAAGTGTGCTTTCCACCCCCGCGCCTCCAGCTGTCTGTGTGGATGGCTCAGATCTGTGGCTGCTGGGCTCTGCCCCAGGCTCTGGAATGGTGGGTGAAGATGCTGGGAACTGACATGTGGGGCACCTGCTCTCCAGCTGCCCTGTGTGTGTCACCTCCTGTTGTTATTGTCATCTGTAGTGTATGGAGCTTCATGTCCATTTTGTGTTAAATAAATGAGGAAATGGCCTCAGTGAGACTACTAAAGCTGCCCGAAGTTGAAAACTGCTCAGCGGCAGATGCATGCCCACATCTGTGTGAACTGAGAGCACGTGGCCCCGCCCCCGACTTTTTTAAGCATTGTATTTTACAGGAGGACAGCTGAGTAACATTGCTGTGGTTTCAGGTGGACAGTAAAGGGACTCAGCCGTACATACACATTGTCCGTTCTCCCCCAGACTCCCCTTGTACCCAGCCTGCCACGTGACGCTGAGGAGAGATCCCGTGCTGTGCATTGGCCGTGTTAAACACTGCACATCCTTTGTCAGACTGTGCTCTTCCCTCTGATTTCAGGCTGCTCTCATTATCTGCTTCCTCAAGTGCTCTTTGAACCGAAACCTTAGCATGTTTAGAAAAGAATTGCTCATGTTCTCTTCTCTCCTACTGGCTTACAAATCTCATTTTTCTTTTGAGCTGTCAATTTCTAATGGCACTGTCGCTTCTTTCAGAGACCCAGGTATAAAGTCCTGGTTGTGTCTGTGTGTGTCTCCCTCTTTAGGGAGCAGATTATTTGCCAGGTTCTCTAGATTTGAGTCATGGTGACCGGACCAGTGGAGACAATTAGGGTTTTAGTTCAGCAGTCATGTATATGCAATTTTTAAGTTGGGTTAGATGTGTTCTTCAGAAGCAAGGAAGATGAAGTGATATAACCGTGTGGAACTACACACACCCCTCCAGATTCCTTCTCCTGTAACACAGCTCTTGTGCTCACAAGCTATTGATACTATCTCCTTAGCTTACTTGGTTTACAAACTCACATTCAAGACTGTGCTGTGTATGAACCTTAGTTTTGCTTCTTTCTTAGCTATAATCCACATTCCAGTTTAGCAGGACTGTGTTTTGTTCTCTAAAGAGCCTCTGACTTTCCTGCCTCCCTACTCTGCTCTTCCTGGGCCTTCTGCCTGTGAAAATCCTCCTTACTCTCAAGGTCTATTTCAGGATCACTTCTTCCCTTGAATCCTAAATGAAGAATTCTGCTAGAATTACTAATCAAATAACTATAAAATATATGATTTTTTAATTTCAGAAAAATCATCGTTGACGTTAGAATTTAATAATCGATAAACTTTTTCTCTCCTCCCCATACAGCTTTCAAGTGTCCTTTGGGATAGAGAGCGATCGAGCTTTTATAGCCTGACAAGTTCAAACATCAGTAAATGGGAATTAGATGATTCTTCAGAAAAACAAGCACATAGCTGGGATATAAATAGAGTCCTGAAGGAAAACATTATTGACGCTATCTGGGTAAGGAACAGTAACATTCATCTCTGTCATTTTTATTTATATAAGATTGCTAATTCCTTTAGTTGTATTTATTAGAACACATTTCAGTGTAATACACCAAGTTTTAGCCGTCAGATAAGCAGAGATGGAGTATTCAATCTTTACAAGTATTGGGACTCGCTGGTTTACTTAATTTTTTAAATGCATACATTATTCATTCATTAAGTTTAACTTACTGTGGATGAGGCAGTTTAGTAGGTGCGGGGTATATAAAGGTGAAAAGAAATGATTCCTATACTGAAGGAGCTTACATTGTTGATATTTTCATGTAGGGATCTGAAAGTAACTATGAAGCTATTAAAGAAGGGGTCAACATTCGGTATTTGGATTTAAAGCAAAACTGGTAAGCAATTCATTTGTCATGAAGAACATAGGTAGTTGTTTGGAAAAAACTGATGTTTTTTATAGAATAATAAGCACCCTTGCTATCTGTTCTTCTGATGTTTCTAACCCTGCTGCTGCTGCTAAGTCGCTTCAGTCATGTCCAACTCTGTGAGACCCCATAGATGGCAGCCCACCAGGCTCCCCCGTCCCTGGGATTCTTCAGGCAAGAACACTGGAGTGGGTTGCCATTTCCTTCTCCAATGCAATAAAGTGAAAGTGAAGTCACTCAGTCGTGTCCGATTCTTAGCGACCCCATGGACTGCAGCCCTCCAGGCTCCTCCGTCCATGGGATTTTCCAGACAAGAGTACTGGAGTGGGGTGCCATTGCCTTCTCCGTCTCTAACCCTAATCTTCTATTAATCCACCTTCCTGAATTGCTTTGTTCTGTCTGGCAGTGCTAATTCATTTCAGAAGTGTGGGCAGTTTTCGGCCTTCTGCTGCGTGTCCCATTAGCTGTCTGCCCTTGTTAGGGATCATCTGTTCTGCTCGCATGGCCGGAGCGTCCGAGAGCTGCCTGCCCTGCTGCTGGGTGTGCGCTATGCTGTTGTCTTTGCTTACTCAGTGGAGATTCTAGGGGCTCTTCTCCAGTCCTTTTTTTGTTGCTGAAGGAGCTTCAGCCTGAGTTTGTGGCTGTATTAAATCAAGGAAGGATGCATGAGGTTTTGTCCTGGCAAAGTTAGAAGTTAGAACTCAAAGTACAAGTTAGAACTCAGTCATGGTTTATGACTGAGTCACTCAGAGTTAATTTCCTCTTAGAACCAGTGCTCCTTACTAACACATATATATGGAATTTAGAAAGATGGTAATGATAACCCTATATGCAAAACAGAAAAAGAGACACAGATGTACAGAACAGACTTTTGGACTCAGTGGGAGAAGGCGAGGGTGGGATGTTTCGAAAGAACAGCATCGAAACATGTATATTATCTATAGTGAAACAGATCACCAGCCCAGGTGGGATGCATGAGACAAGTGCTCGGGCCTGGTGCACTGGGAAGACCCAGAGGAATCGGGTGGAGAGGGAGGTAGGAGGGGGGCTCGGGATGGGGAATACATGTAACTCCATGGCTGATTCATGTCAATGTATGACAAAACCCACTTCAATATTGTAAAGTAATTAGCCTCCAACTAATAAAAATAAATGGAAAAAAAAAAAAAAAAGAACCAATGCTCTTAGTGGTGCTTAAGATCTCAAGTTAGTCTGATAGAGCTACTTAATCCCATATTGTTGTTTAGCTTTAGTATTATGGTCATATAGAACTGAAAAGCCATTTATAATAGGGCTTCTGTGATAGAGTTTATAATGAGTGCAAACATATGATTTGTAATTCTTTAAAACACAGCTTACTGGAAGTTAGGATAATTTTTATGTGTTTTAGAGTAGTTTAGTAGAACAGTTCTACTTGTTTCTTGGCTTGCAGTTCTGCTGTTTAATTTTTCTCTCGTGGATTGTTGAGACTTGTCAGGATCCTTCTTTATAATTTCTGAAAAATTTGTATGTAAAGTATCAAAGAAGTAAAAATAATGTATATGATTAATTTCCAAAAACAGTTTAATTAAATACAGTGTATCTTGTTTTAATTTATCTTTACTGGACCTCCATCATAAGTTTAGAACTGGTGTCAGGATGCAGCCAACTGTGGGGAAGAGGATGTGACATTTTTTCACATGTAATTTTCAGAATGGAGATATAGGTTGAGCACAGAGACGCATGCTTAGGACTTGCTGTGCTGAAGCAGACCCAGAATGCTGCCGTGCCAGCAGGACTTGATTCTTGTGGGGCCGGTGAGATGCAGCTCTTATCCTCCTCCTTGGCCCCTCCCGCCAGTGCTCCAAACGATCCGCTCATCACTCTGTATCCTCAAGTTCCACTGATCCTTGTAGACTGTTCCATGTCTGGACAGGTGTCTTCTGTTTCAGAAGCATGTGTCTCCCTGGTGCTTGTTGCTCTTCCTTGATCAACTGTTCAAGTTTTTACTGATTTGCAAAATTAATTATCTTTCTATCATCTTTACTACCCAAAATAGCTTCATGTTATTTTAATCATGAAGATTTTTTTTTTGGTGAAGATGTCAAATGAAGCTGATCTAAGCACCATTTCCTGAGGAATTCTTTATTAGCCGTGTCTCTGGGCCTCATTGGCACCTCTCACCCCACGGCAGTCCAGTCTGTGGAGTAACTTCAGTTGACTCACCACAGCATGGCCGTCTGTGCCTCCCTACTGTGTTCTCTGGGGCCTCACTCATTGCCTGCTTAGCTCTCACCCAGGAGCTGTTTAGGTCACTGCCGGTATGTTCCCATTTGGACCAGTGTCCTTGAAGTTTTCGAGGGAATTCAGGTAGAAGTGATAAGAGCTGGGGAAAGGAAACAGTGGAGAAGGAAAATGAGAGCTGTATCAGGACTGCTGGATTTGAGGTGCATGTCCTCTAGTCAGTAGCTTGCTTTATTATTTTTAGTTGTCAGTAGAGAGTGCTTGTCATCCTGTTAATATTTCTGAAACTTGAATGAAAGTTGATAAAAATGCTACTAAATGTTTAGGAGTTGTGGTTAGAGACCACTTAATTTTTTTTGTGTGTTGGGGGCAACAACTTTGATAGATTTAAGAGGACCACATACATTTTTAAGATGGAAAAAAGTTTGTTTTCACATACAGCAGCTTGAATATACAGTAGCAATTCTATGATTGGTTATTAAAGATAAAACCAAAATGTTTTTCTTCTGTACAAAAGTAAACTTTAAAAAGCATATTAGATCAGGGGTTAGCAACCTTTTCTGTAAAGGGTCCAAAACTATATTTTTAGGCTTTAGGGACCATGTGGTCTTCATTGCAGCTCTTTACTCTACCAGTGGTAGTATTAAAGCATCCATAGACAGCACACAGACAAGTGGGCATGGCCGTATTGCAGGACAGATTCATTTACAGAAACTCACCTGTGGTCAGTTTGACCTGAGAGCTGCACTTTGCTAATCCCTATGTTTGATGATTTGTTGGTCTTTTAAGTCAGATTTATTGAGTTATATTTTACATACAGTAAATATTTTGTACCCTTTTTAGTGTATAATTTGGTGAGTTTTGACGAGTGCATAGTCATTTAACTACAACCACAATCAAGATACAGAACAATTCTATCACTCCGAAAATTCCTTTGTACTCCTTTGTCAGGGGCTTTCTGGGTGGCTCACTGGTTTAAAAAAAAAAAAAAAAAAAAAAATCCACCTGCCAGTGCAGGAGATGCAGGAGACACAGGTTTGATCCCTGAGTTGGGAAGATCCCCTGGAGGAGGAAATGGCAAGCCACTGCAGTATTCTTGCCTGGAAAGTCCCATGAACAGAGGAACCTGATGGGCTATAGTCTGTAGGGTCACAAAGAGTCAAATAGGACTGAGTATGTATGCACACACTCTTTTTTCAACCCCTTCCTTCACTTCCAGCTCCTGGCAACCATTGATGTCTTTTCTGTCCCTATAGTGTAGATGGCATCATACAGTATAAAGCCTTTGGATTCTGGTTTCTTTCACTTAGCATAATGAATTTAATATTCATTCAGTGGTTCCTTCCTTTTTACCGCTGAGTAGCTTTACCAGGATTTGTTTATTCAGCAGTTGAAGGGATACTGAGTTGTTTCCATTTTTAGGCAATTATGAATAAAGTCACTATAAACATTTGTACACAGGTTTTTGTGTGAAGATAAGTTTTTATTTCTCTTAGGTAAATACCTAGGACTGGGCTTGCTAGGTCATATGGTAAATGCATGTTTATCTCTTTAAGAAATTGCCAAACTGTTTTCCAAAGATGCAGTATATCTTTCTTTTTCATTGATTAGTGATGGGCTCCTAATTTTGGCAGCAGCATGGCACCTGGCCGACAGCCCCTGCCTTGTCTATTACTCTCTGATAACAGTAGAAGATAATGGCTACCAAATGTCAGATTCAGTGACTGTGGAAGTCACTCAGTATAACCCACCTTTTCAGGTAAGATTTCTGTTTATAAGCTAAATGATCAGTGACAGTAACTTGCTGAGTTTTTTCTCCCTAACAGTTGCGAGGTCAGATTCTTTGAGATATTCATCTGTAAGGCTTAGAAATATGTTTAATTTAATTTTTAAAAAATCTCTTTATTGGGCAACTTTCTTGGTGGTCCAGTGGCTAAGACTCTGTGCTCCCAATGCAGGGGGCCCGGGTTCAATCCCTGGTCAGGGAACTAGATCCCTCATCCCGCAACTGAGAGTTTGCATGCTGTAATAAAAGATCCCACATGCCCCAACTAAAACCTGGTGCTGTCAAATGTAAATACATTTTCTAAAATAAAATCCCTTTATTTATGTATTGTTAATAGCCATGCTGTGCCGCTTGCAGGGTTTTAGTCCCCTGACCATAGATTGAACTCGGGCCCTCAGCAGTTAAAGCAGAGTCCTAGTCCACACTGGACACCAGGGAGTTCCCAGAAATACATTTTAAATAGCTAGTTTTTAGGCATTGCATTCTGTTTGCCATCTCATACTCATTCCTCTGTTCAGCCTTAGCTAAAGAGAAGTGAGGGTGGGAGCCCTTGACAGCAGCATGTTGCTCCTACAATAGCTCTGTGATGGGATTTTCATTTCTGTATTACTGAGTAGAAAGAAAATATTGACAATGAACTGCAGAGTGAAAAATAGGAAGAAACTTGATGGGAATTGGACTTCGGTTTTGAGTGCTGTGTATTACAGAAAAATCCTCTTTTTGCTCAAATACAGTTATATTTGTAGGTAACCGCATTATATATTTATCAAAATTCATGTGAATAGTTAAAAGGCAAGAGTTGTGGACATGAGGGGACAGGACGGGGCTGGGTAACGAAATGAAAGAATAGCATTAAAGCATATACATTACCATATGTAAAATCAGGTAGTCAGTGGGAATTTGCTGCATACACAGGGAACGCAAATGCTCTGAGATAGCCTAAAGGGGTGGGATTGGCTGAGAGGTGGGAGGGAGGGGGCATATGTATACCTCTGACTGATTCATGTTGATATATGGCAGAATCCAATACAATATTGTAAAGCATTCATCCTCCAATTAAAAACAAGTAAATTTTTTAAAAAGACAAGCTGTCTAATTTTAAGCTTCTTGATAGCAATTTAACATTGTTTAATAACTGCTGTTATTTAGGAGAGGCCTACACAAGGTCAACTTCATTTAACCTTGTATAGTATTTAATTCTTTTGAACTTATTCTTAATACAATTTGCATAACAGTACTGTAAGGAAATCTTAATTTGATCTTTCATTTCAAACAGAAATAAACCTTATGTGTTCTGATTATATAAGAAAAGTACACTCAGTGTTAAAAATTTTTTCAGACAATGCAAAAGGGATAAAGAAGACAATATGAGAATTAAAAAATCATGGAATTCCACTTTTATATTTGTAAAATTCTTTTAATAAACAAAGTATCCTTTTGAGCTTTTGCTAATTTTATGACTTACTAAGTCTTATTTCTATTTCTGTTTCTAATTTCATATATGAACGAATTAACTCAGTTTTCTTGTGCTTGATATCTGGACAGTGAAGAAAGAGGCAATATTTATCAGGGGTTGTTTTAAAAGTATGTCTAAATTCTAAAATAATGAACTAATTTTATTTTCTTTCTCATGTTTGTTAATAGGCTTTTTAGATGAAATCTTAGCACCATGGAAACATTTTCAAACTTTGCTAGTTATTTGCAACTCAGCAAATGATTTCTCTAATTGATGTTTATAAACTTATGTCTGTCATGTTTTGTAAATCATGTCAGGTAATTTTCACAAGGATAATCAGTGAATTACTTTGTCATTTTTATGAGATAGTGTACAAAAGTGTGAATTATGAAGTCATACAAAAGTATTTTTTGTTTCCATTCTTATTAAATTTAACCTTTAATTTTCAGTCTGAAGCCTTGACTGTATGTCGGTTGATGGTCCCAAACTTTTCAAACCAGACTGCCTGCCTGTACACTGAAAGCGCCATCTACATGTGCTCCACGGGGACTGGGAAGTTTTCTCTCCCTCAGGAGAAGATTGTTTTTAATGTGCAAGGTGGGTGATCGGTTTTAGAAACTAGGATCAGGAACTCATTGGTCATTCTGAGAAGTTTTTGTTCTCTTCCCATAAGCTTTGCTTCAAGCATGATACTTGTGATAATTCAGCACCATACCTACAGTAGCTGAGAAACTGGGGGGGTGGTAGAGCCGAGTTTTACTATAGACAGAAAATAGTAGCATTTTCCCCAGAAGAGGCCAAGAAGGAAAGAACTGATGCTTAGAGAAGTAATTGCTTCTTCCTGGTCAGTAAGAGTGACTTATTCTGAGTTGATATTCTTTAAACAAGTTTGTTCAGACCCCTGAGTGAGAAGAGTCCCAGGCACTGGACTCATGCAAGGGGGCTGTGGCGGGGGGCGGGGGGAGCCAACCATGAGTGGGGAAAAACAAGCAGATAGTATTTATCTGAAGGGGCAGAGGACAAAATCGAGGTGAGCAGCAGCATGGCTCCTTGATGGTCTGGCCCCAGCCCCAGAGCCTTGACTGGCTGGGGGGGATGCTGTTACGGCTGCAGGCAAGCTTAGACCTTTTCCTTGCCCTGCCGCTGGCTCACTCGGTGAGTCAGAGTGGGGTTGACGAGCTGCTGCTCTGTGTCTTGCGGAAGGGATGATGTTCTTGATTGGCTCACTGTGCGCTGCTTTTGAGCAGCACCGTGGAGGACTCAGCCTGCCTTTGCAGATAGCAGGGAGCCCTGATTGATGCAGGGTCATAACTGGGTGCAGAGTAGGAGTAGCACGGTAAAGGGCCGTCAGCAGGCTCTTCTGCTTAGGGAAGTAGATTCAGGAGGGGATTGTGTGGTAATATGTATTTGATTGCGTATTTTCCTTTCTCTTAGGAGACAGTATTTTAGGAGCTGGTTCCTGTGGGGGTATACCTATCCTTTTTTCTAGAAACAGTGGATTGGTGTCTATTACTTCAAGGGAAAATGTGTCCATATTAGCAGAAGATCTTGAAGATTCCCTCGCATCTTCAGTTGCTGGACCAGGCAATGAGGTAACATGGTTTCATAATTATTTTTTTAAATATAGTTGATTTTGTTGTAGTTGTGTAGTTGCTAAGTCATGTCAGACTCTTTGCAACCCTATGATTCTGTAACCCTCCAGGCTCCTCTGTTCATGGGATTTCCTAGGCAAGAATACTGGAGTGGGTTGCCATTTCCTTCTCCAGAGGATCTTCTCCACCCAGGGATCAAACCCACGTCTCCTACATTGCAGGCAGATACTTTACCACTGAGCTACCAAGGAAGCCTGTTACAAAGGATTTAAACGTTTTTATTGGGCTATTTCCCACAAATGTTTGAAAGTCATACAGTTTTAAAAGAGTTATGAAGACATTAGTTCTTTTATCTCTCTCGTTTCCTTTGTCCTCTTATTCAGAAGCAACTATTTTTAAGTCTTCTAGGGGTTTTTGTGTGTGTGTGTTTTCCTCCATATTTCTAAGTAATATGTGTGTATTGCTGTCTCTCATTCGTTATTTTTCATCATCTGTAGACCTCCTGTTATTGAAGATGAGGACTTGGGGTCACTTCCACGGCTCTGCCTTGCCTTTATCATTCCAGTATACATTTTTTCCATTCTAATCACAATGTGGATGTTGTTTTACAGTCCAGAGTGAAGCAGTATGCTGATTATATTTCTTTAATGTAGTGTACAACTTCATGTGATGCTTGGAGTGGACTAATTGTATATTTGCTCACTTTTGTCTGATGCCGGGTTCAGTCTCCAGCACGTTCCAGCAGCTCTGTAGATGACTTTCTGTCTAGCGTTGCCCGGTCACATATAGAGACCCTGTGCCTGCTGTCTGCCTGGAACCACCTGCTCCTTGTCCTCAGCATCTGCACACCGCCTGCATTTGCCTGGTCTCCCCTTCTGTCACTTGCTGCTCTTCCCTCTGCTTTCCTTCTTTGTGTAGCTGGAACCACAGATGTGGGGGGTGGGGGGTTGAGTCTCTTTTTCTTCTTAATATCTGGGATGATTTTTGAGGGGAGAGCGGGGTAAAAACTGTCATTTTTTTCACTGTCATCTTGAAGCTCATGATCTGTGAGATTTTTATCATTCTTTTAAGCATTAATACTATTTTGGGTAATTTCTGTTTGAAGAATATGTAAAGTATATAGACTTTTTGTGTAATTCAAAATGAAAATGATTTAGTAACAGTTTGAACAGAAAGTAACTTTTCAAAAAACTTTCATTCTTTTGTAATCATGTAGTTTTCACAATCCTGCTATGTATTCTGAAGCTATCTTACAGTATTCCATTTCTTTTAAATTTCTCTAAGTTTTTCTTTAAGCTTGAAATCAACCATTATGATTAGAAATATACTCTGTGATATAAGGGTAAAGCTATCCAAAGGTTGTGTTGTGATGAAGTCCCCAAATAATTTTACTCACAATATAATTCCTGAATTATATGTACATTTTCTGTAGGACTGTAATCATTTGATGTTTCCGTAAATGTCTTAAGTATATATGTCATTGATACAGAGAATATGGCAAACAGCTTTTGTGTCTGTGTTGTTTTCCTCATAGCTTGGTCTAATTTTTTTTGCAGTAACTAAGAATATTCTTATATACCTTCAACTCTAAACTATAGTTTATTATTTTACAGAGTGTGGTTTTTGATACTTCTACCAAGAATGAAACTATTGCCCAGGAAGATAAAACCAAATTGCTCAAAGCTGCTTTTCTGCAATTCTGCAGGTATAACAAGTTTTTAAAATTATGGCTCTTTTGATGTCCAAGGACACTTTACTGACATTTGCTGCTTATTTGTTGGCTAGTGGGAGTGAGTTGAAGGAATGACGCCATCACCGAGATGTTTTTCTGAGCTTAGTACTTTGACAACCTCTTGTTCTGATTTGGGTAGCCAGGGGAGGATTCCAGCCAGGCTGGGAAGAACATGATGTAGCACAGCCCTTGTACTTGTTGCAACAGTGCAGCACTAGAAATGGTAGTTGTAAGGTGGCTTGTGAGCATCTGTTCTGTGTGATGTGAAGGCAGTGAAGTTGCATACAGACGGTCATCCCAGCTGTTGTAAAGTGTTGGCCTGGTGGTCGAGTTTTGTGCTGTTGCAGTTACCGCAGGACTCACTGGCTTTCTTAATACAGCTCCTGGTCCTGCAGTTGGGCTATTTGGGATTACGCTGGGGGTGGTAGTTTTCCTGGTCCTGCCTGAGCTCGTGCATGGTCTGTGGTTAGTAGCCAGCTGTCTGGCTACACTTGCCCACATTTTGGGGGCCGGTGTCTCTTCATCTAGCAGGCTGCCTTGGCCTCTCTCAAGCCTCAGGGTTCCGGGAGCAGGAGAGAGCAAGCATTGCTACGTGAGTGCTCCTCAAGTCTCTGTCTGGTCATGTTTGCTAATATCCCAGGGGCCCTGGCGAGGTCCGGGGTATGCACAGGGTGGGGCAGACAACTGCTCTCACTCCGTCACACTTACTGACTGGGTACAGTCATCTCTGCTTGTTCCCCACACACATTCTGCATAATATGTGTCTGGTACCTTCCTTAAATGGTGTGCATTCCATTAATGTTGGAATTAACACTCAGGAACATTGTGATCCAGCCTTTGCTCTGCCCCTAGTTAGCTGTGTGAGACTGGACAGACCGCTTATCGTTTCTGGAGTTCTGGTTCAGCAGATCTTTGTTTTGAAGAGATATTCATACTGTACTGCCTCCATTTCCCTCACTCTCAGCTCATGGTCCTGTAATTCCGCTCCTAGTGGTGTCTGGTGCACGGAGCCTCCCTCGCACCAAAGGGGCACACAGCTTGAAAGGGGCGGTGCGCTCACATGTTGAAAATTCTGGGCCATTGTAGTGACGAGGTCTACGGAACTTAGTTTCTTGTCCAGAGGAGGGCACCATTAGATCAGCTTTTGGTTTCTGTTTTTATATAATATTCTTTTAATCTTGTTTTATTGTGTAGTGTTCAGTCTGACTGCCAAGATTTGGATTAATACTATGATTTTATCTTGTATAATTTTATACTTTAATTAACAATTCTGACAGTCTTGTCACATCTCAACATTTATATGGTAATAGAGTCATTGTACTAGTTTCCTGTGCCTGCTGTAATAAATTGCCACAAACTGGGTGGCTTAAAGCAATAGAAATCTATTCTGTCACAGGTCTGGAGCCCTGGGGTCCAAGATCGAGGTACCAGCGGGGCCAGCTCCCTCTGAGACCCTGGGCCAGGACCGTTGCTTGCGTCTCCCTGGCTCCTGGTGGCCGCTGGTCCCTGGCTGGCTGGGCCGCGTCTGCGCCCCTCCACTTGTGGCCAGTGTCATCCGTGGCTATTTTCCCTGTGCTCCCGTCCTCACATGTCCTGGTAACGACACCAGTCATTGGAGTTAGGGCCCACCCTAACCCAGTGTGACCTCACCGTAACTCACCTGACCACGTCTTCAGAAACCTCATATCCCAATAAGGTTACATGCTGAGTTTCTGAGTATACTTGGCTTTGGGGGAAACACCATTCCACCCAGCATAGTCATTTCTAAACGTTTTACTGGAGAAGATGATTAAGTCCAGAAGGGGTCCCTGACCTTAAGTGCTGAGAGTATAGTAACCTTCGGACTGGTGTTATTGAGCTTCTAACACAACTGTGCCTTCTACTTACACTGCTTAGCATGAAGTACCATGAGGTGAACAAGTAATCATTTCTGGGATGGTATCAGCCAATAGTCTTTAAAAAATTAAGACACTTCACAAATGAAATTATGATACCTTTAAAGCAGCGTTTCTCAGTCTTCTCACTATTGACCTCTGAGGCCAGATAATTTTTGTTGTGGGGCTGTCCTGTAAATTGTAGAGTGTTTAGCAGCATCTCTGGCCTCTTCCCTTTTGATGCTGGTAGCATCCTTTTCCCCCAGCCTGTGACAACCAGGATTATTTCCATAGGGCCCAAGTTGGTGGGTAGAACTTTAAACTATTGTTTAAGTTTTTTTGTGAAGGTAATATTACTATTTTTTTAGTATGGTTTCTTTGAAATTAATTTTCTTTTGATTTTCATTTTGCTGAACTTAGTATAAATATAAAATCTTGTTCATGAGAATTTTAAGAAACTTCGTCTTTTGAGTAAAACATTTCATTACTGAGTGATCTTGCTGTAGTACACTTTGTATTCCTGTAACCTCTAGCACAACTAGATTTCCAGCTTCAACCTTGCCTTTAACATTTTTTGGCAGTTCCTCTGTGTTTCTCTGATCAGCTCTGTCTCCTGTTCTGCCCAGAGACCATTTCGACCCTTTCTTCACCTCCTCTGTCCCCATCTCTCCTCTACCCTTCCACCCCGCCACAGCCCAGCAGTTGCTTCAGCCTCCTGTTCCACAGAGATAACAGAAGCCATTGAGACAGCTCCCTGTACTTAGCACGCACAGGCTTCCCTGCACCCCAGCTCCTCTTCCTCCTTACCTCCCTGGAGAGCAGGAAGAAGTATTCTTCCTGAGGCCAGTCTCCGTCTTTGTTCTGAGTGCCACTGGGTCCTGCTTCCCTTGAGACTGTACTCTCTTAGTTATCCTGTCCTATATCTCTGACATGCCATTTTTAAAAAAGACCAGGTCTTTGTGTCCCCCTTTGAGCTAACATCTCTTTTGTTTGTTCCTGTTTATAGCTAAACTACCTGAGAAGCTGTCTCCAGTTGTTATTGTCCTCCATATTTTCCTCTCTCTACTCCCTGCACAATCTTTTCTCCTTCCCAGGCTTCATTTGCTGAAGAAACACAAATCTACCTTGCTCTGGGCCGGTACACATAATGATGAATGTTCAAAAGCAGTTGTGTGTTCCACAGGCAGCTGGTTGTAACACATCTGAAACTGCTTGTCTTCTCCAAAGATTATTCTTTCTTTCCCAGCCTATGTTCCAGCCATATTCAGTTGTTGAGACTCATCTTTATATGTCAGATCTAACCAATGGCCAGAATTTCCCTCTTGTATCTCTTTCTCAAAGCTGTCTGCTTGTCTCCTTCTCTGCTGCAGCTCCTGCTGGTGGAAATTCCTATCCTCTCTTGCCTGGACAAATTTCTGCAGTAACTTCCTCTCTGGATTTTTACCCCTCATGTCTGATCGCCCATCTCCATAGCATAGTTAGAATGATCTTTTAACACTAGAACAGATCACATTTCCTTCTGAGCTCACACTCTGTCACGTTTTCTGAGACCTTCTGTACACTGTCCTTCAGTTGCTGGTGTTCCTAGGGGGTCTGCCTGGACCCCTCTTCCCTCTCTCCTCTCTGGGTGGTCGCCATTCCCCAGGCCTTCGCTTCTCTTGCCACAGGTGTGCAGGGAGCTGTCTCTGTGGCTGTGCGTCCCTCCTGCAGTCCCCCAGCCTCCGCACCTTCTCCTCCGAGAAGGCCCTGGCCCCTGGCGGGTCCTGTTTCTCCTCTGTGTGCTCGCGACCCGCTGCTAGCTTTTGTGTGTGCGCGTCACTGCCGTTGTCTCACTCCTCCTGCCATCGTAGCCTTTGTGACGTCGTGGGGCGGGGTTCTGATGCTTTGTTTATTGTCCTGTCTCCAGAGCCTGCATATTGTAAATGTTCATCATATATTTGTTGAATTAAGGAATGGATGATTGTTGTCTCCCTTTTAAATAAGTGTTATTAGAAGTGATAAACATTGGGCTAACATGTGGGATTTTAGCTTCACAATTAACTTTCATAGTGAATTTAGTACTTTGATTTGTAATGCTTTTGTTTTCTAATTTTATTTCAGGAAAGATTTAGGTCATGCTCAAATGATAGTTGATGAGCTGTTTTGCTCTCACCCTGATTTGGACTCCGATAGTGAGCTAGACAGAGCTGTCACCCAAATCAGCGTGGACCTGCTGGACGACTACCCGGCTTCCGACCCGCGCTGGGCTGAGTCTGTGCCCGAGGGTGAGAGCATCCGAAGTGTAATGCTACAGGGAGGTCTGTTGCGACAAGAATATTCTGGTTCTTTTGTTTAAGCATTTCTCGGTGCATATTTTTTTAATTTTCTGAAACCATTTAGTATTAATTCAGTATTTTGTGAACGGTTGTAACTTTCCTTATAGCAGATTTTTAAAAGGGCTCAGCGCAGGTAGTTCCCTGGTGGTCTAGTGGTTAGGAACTGAGATCCTGCCAGCCTTGCAGCACACCCAAAATAAGGAACAGCAACAACAAAAACCCTACCTCATCTATTTTACTTACACACACACACACACACACACACACACACACACAAAGGGCTCAGAACAGATCTGCATAGTAGAACAGAAACCGAGGAAACGTTGGAGCAAATCCTACATGTTGTCAGCATTTTATTTCTAAAAGGAAATTCCTGGCATAGGTAAACATTTGGCACTTACTGGCCCCAAATTAAATGATAATTTTAGTGTAACTCCTGAATTTGGCCAGTAGAAATTATATGTTTTTCTAACAGCAGCAGTGATCAAACCTCAGCCTCTAGAAGTGGGCACGTGTTCTCCTCTCTGCCCTGGGTCTTCTCCTGATTGTTTCTCTTACCCTCCAGGCAGCATTGGGCTAGGGTGGTTCCCAAGGACCATGGAACTGTCTCAAGCTTCCTTTTTCTCCCTAATTTCCTACCTAGCAAGTAGCAACAGGCTCCTTGGAGACTTGGGAAGGAAACAGCAGTGCTCACCTTCTTTCTTTGACTGTTTTGAACTGTCAGGCTTAGAATGATACGAAGTGATGAAGCTAGTAGTAATATATTTGTGTTTTGAATAACTGTGGTGTGAATTTTATCAAAGCCCCAAAGGTTTCCTATAAATTTTGAACCTCTTGAGGGGTAATGTAATTAATAATTGCATGGAAAGGCCAGTTCTTCCCTTTTGTGTAGATTTTTCTCAACTTTTAGTGGCAGCAGTTGTTGTCAAGCCAGCCTGTCTTGTGTTTGTCTTGTTGTTGTTTCACCAGAAGCACCTGGGTTCAGCAACACGTCCTTGATTATTCTCCACCAGCTGGAAGACAAGATGAAAGCCCACTCTTTCCTCATGGACTTCATCCACCAAGTAAGCATCCCAGTCGCTGTGAACCCGAATGGCTGGACTCCTGACTTTGCTGTGCTTCCTGTGGCTCTCTTGTGACAGCGGGAGACCCTTCCTTGCTAATTCTGAGGTGTTTCATTGGGCGGGACATGACTCCTTTTGTCCATTTTCTTTGCTGACTTATGTAAATAATTCCAGGGCTGGTGGGAACCTGTTACTACAAGAATCAAAGCTGCACTGAAAATAAGATGAAAAGGAGAAAAATAGTATACTTCAGTAAAAATGTTCAGAGAAGGCAATGGCAACCCACTCCAGTACTCTTGCCTGGAAAATCCCATGGACAGAGGAGCCTGGTAGGCTGCAGTCCACGGGGTCGCTAAGAGTCGGACATGACTGAGCAACTTCACTTTCACGCATTGGAGAAGGAAATGGCAAACCACTCCAGTGTTTTTGCCTGGAGAATCCCAGGGACGGGGGAGCCTGGTGGGCTGCCGTCTATGTGGTCACACAGGGTCGGACACGACTGAAGCAGCAGTAACGACTTAGCAGCAGTAGCAGCAGCAGCAAAAATGTTATTTTAACTTTTCTTGTTACATTTTGTGACACCCTGCTTTTCATTCAGATGTACTGTGTGCTTTTTAAAACTTAGATTTTCCTGAGTTGATTTGTATCATTAGACAGTGAAGACTCTGAAGGTGATGACAGGTTTTTCTAATATGTAGATGTTTAATTTAGACGTGCCATTAGCATCAAGTACTCATTTAAAGTATCCCTTTTTTTTTAAGGGATAAGGAAGTCCCCATTTATATCATGCCTAGAATTAGACTCTGTTTTTGTTGCTAGACAGAGTTGTTACATAAAATCACCCATCCTTGCCTTGTTGATCAGTTGTATCCCAGGCATAATCCAGAGGAGTTAGATTATTCCCATTTTCTGTGTTTTTCTCCCAGATTAGAAACGCCTCTGTTAAAAAGACTGAAGCCAGTGCTGTGTAACAGAGCAGTCTGTGGCGGTAGACTGGCCTGTGTCCAGGCTGCCCAGCATGGCAGCCTCCGTCCCCAGCAACTGCTGAGGAACTGGAATTGCTGCTGCGGCTGAGGGACTGAATTTTTTTTTTAATTGACTAACATTTCAGTCACCACTTTGTTGGATAGTGGCTACCTTTTTGGACAGTGTGATTCTAGACTATTCCAGAAATGTCTTGGTGGTTTCTAATCCTGCATACTGCTTCAGTTTTAATGCACGGTTTGGCTCCTGTCTGCTCTTATTGTCGTGACAAGACAACTTTATTTATTCATTGAGTTCTTCCTTTTCTTAGTATTTTAGGTGGGCTACAGATCAATGGGGAAAAAACACATTTTCTCCTGATGTAATTGTTAAGTATATCACTTAACTATTAATACAAAACAAACACCCCAGGATGTACTAAGTTGAAACAACTCAGTGGGTTTGACGGGTAGTCCTGCTGACTTCCCCTGGGCCCCCTCCTTGAACCACATTTGGGGTTGGCTGACTGAGCTGGCACGTCCCCGGGTGTCTTGCCCTACTGGCAGGCGGTGCTGTCCAATCTGCTGGGGCCTCTTGGTTCCCCCCTACCTAGTCTCATCCTCCTCTCGGCTGGACTGGCCTCCTTTGCCAATGCTCTCCTCCAGGGAGCACTCTGAGGAGGTGAACTTAAGGCTGTAGGCTTCAGACATCACATATTGTCATTTCCACCAAAGTGCCATTGATTGAAATAAATCACAAGGCTAGGCCAGATGAAAGGGATTGAGGAATTGACTCTGCTTCTAGATGGGAGAAGTGGCAAGGTCATGTTGCCAGAGGGTGGGCGTGTTGGGATGGGAGAGTCCGTGGAGCTGGAGCTGTTGCAGCATCTCTTGTCACAGCCTCCCTGGGCTCAGACCTCGTGGAGTCACGCAGCTGCTGGCAGCAGTGTCTGTTGCAAAGGAATGTCTATCCAGATCTAAAAGTCCCACTCTGCCTACACCTCTATATTTCCTTTAATATTTGGAGCTTATTTTGTTGAAAGATTTGCATTAATAATCAGGGGAAATGTACAACTACATACTTGTATCTACGGAAATAGTTTTAAATATAAACTCTCCTTCTCGAGGCAGAAATGGGCATCAAGTAAAGAGGCAGCTGATGCAGAGGGTTAGAGACCCCATCCTCCCCCTGGCTTTAGCGTTCTGGAACTTGAGGACTGCTGAGCTTCTAGTTCCAAAGGTCTGGAGTTGAGGGGAGTTGATTAATGTAGGTAGAAAAGAACAATTTTATAATTCTTTGACAACCATAAACAATAATTTGAGGAGTAAGGCAGGCAGAGACAGCAGTAGTTGACAGAATCTCTGGGGTCAGTGTAATCTTAGAAAAGAAGCACCTATACTTCCTTGTAAGTTGCCCTGGCTGGTTGTGTGTGCGCGCGTGTGTGTAACAGCCTCAAAGACAGCAGCCGGAGATCTTTCTGGGGGAGACTGGGGCCAGCCTCTCTGTGCCCAGTGTGCTTCTGGTGGGGATACGATGGCATCCTCCTGTGTTTTACTTTGAATGCTCTCTAAGAACACGTGTTCGTCTTTCCACAAGGTCGGCCTCTTTAGACGCCTTGGCACTTTTCCAGTGAGAGGGACGCCGATGGCCACACGGCTGCTGCTCTGTGAGCACGCCGAGAAGCTGGCTGCCGCCATCATCCTCAAGAACCACCACTCGAGGCTTCCTGACCTCATGAACACAGCGATCCTGATGGCTTTGAACAAGAGGGACTGTGACGTCCCGTCCAACCTGACCCCTGCAGACGTCTTCTTCAGAGAGGTGAGCTGAGCGCCCTCCTCCCCTTAGCATGACTCTGGAGCACTGCCATTTGCTGAATGGACCCCCAGCAAGGAGAGCACTGAGGACAGAAGATCTCGTTGCATTTTGCGTTGAACTCCGTGTTTTCTGGGTAAATTATCACTCAGAAGCGTCACTCACTGATCACTCCCTGTGGGTGAGAGCTTGGGAAGCTGACGACGTGTCTGATGTTTCCTTGTGCTTCTCCGCAGCCCTTTTGTCCCCCTGGGGGACATCTCCACAGTGGGCTCCCGGCCCCTCCGTTCCTGTTGGTCTGATGGAGCCTTGTCCCCACCTTCCTCCCTTGCTGCTTCTGCCTGTTTTCTGTGCCTGCTGTCAGACCGGCCTCCTCTTTGGCTGCCCTCTCTGTACGTCCAGCAGCTGCTCCATCCCAGCGCCCCTTCAGGCCTGGAGCCAGTCGTGGCTCCCCGCCGCTTGTAGCCCGAGGCTACGCCGTCCTGTCCGGGTGCGCTTACTCCTGCCCACAGCTTTGTAGACAGTCCCTTCTCTAAATTCTCGGCTGCCTGCTAGGATCCTGCTCTGCATCTTTCTTTAAAAATTATTTATTTTTTACTGTGCTGAGTCTTCATTGCTGTGTGTGAGCTTTTTCTTGTTGTGGAGCACAGGTGCTAGGAGCGAGGGCTTCAGTAGTTGCCCCATGGCATGTGGAATCCTCCTGGACCAGGGGTCGACCTTGTCCCTTCCATTGGCAGGTGAAGTCGTAACCACTGGGCCACCTCGGAGGGCCCTCCACTTCACTTTTATTTTTTTTTTCCACTTCACTTTTAAAGTCAGATTTATTTTCAGAGAAAAGGAAAACCTACTGTAAACTTGGGAGGGAGAAGAGATAAAGGTGCTGGAAATCAGCCCACAGCTCTGGTGCCTGAGTGACCCCTCGCAGCCTTGTGAAGGACGGGGCTGCCTTCCCGTCTCCATGAGTAAGCACTCATAGCATGACCCAAGGGCCACTTGTCTCAGTGGGGACCACAGACCCTGCTCAGAGCCACCTACAGCAGTGTTTTGGGCATGCTAATAGGTTGCTTCTGGAGTTCATGATCCTTCCCTGGAACTGCCCCTCCTACCTTTGTGGCATTACCTGAGTTTAGAAACAGTGCTAGCTTCCCCCAACTCTGTGGAATGTGGAATTGTTTCTTGCATCTGGGAAACTTCTCTGTTTGATGCTTCTAATTTTGTTTCCTTCCTCCTACAATTTAACTATAATCTAGCAACTAGTAGCCTCTGCCAAGAGTCTCTTTTATTCTAAATATTTGATATACTGTAACCTGAAAATAATTTGACACTGAACTATGTTCAGATCTGTTGACTCCATAAATGTATCTAGTTTTAAGAAGACATCATTTTTATATGTTTCGGCTTGTTTTCTAGGGAATATAAGACAAAATACTTTTCTGTTTTATTTTGTTTTTTAATCAAGGAAGTATGCCTGAAATCTGAATTAAAGCAAAGAAAGACAGTTCACCTCAGATTTCATTATCTAACCAAACTATTGTCATTTTTTGTGTCCCTTTTTGTCTTTTTTCCCCCATGTTCACCATTTTATTTGAATATTGGATTTAATAAGGAAAAAGATGCACTGAAAATATATTACAGAAAAAAATACACAAAACAAGGTCATTTTTTAAAGTATAATCACCAAAGAGAAGGGTAGTTCCGGGTCCTGTGGCATCACAGGACATCACATGTCCCATAACTGCTCCTCATACCCCACTAAGGATGGGACAGGAGAAGGTTGATTTGTCCTCCAGATACAATGTCCTAATTGTCCTTTCCTGCCTTCGCCACATGGCAGGGTTGGTGCATTTGCACAGATCTTCTGTTGTGAGGGGAGGGAGAGTGGCTTGTGAGCACAGTTCAGCTCAGGTCAGGCAGAAACAGTGCGCCTGACCAGTTTCTGTTTTATTGGGAAGGTGCACTCAGTAATTCAACAAATTATCAAATCACTTACGTTCATAATATTCTGAAGGGACAGCACTGTTTAGGTGGACTTGGATAAGATAAGCATAACAGTGGTAAATTAGCCAGAACTGGACATTTTCCTATTTAAGGCATGACGGAATTGTCACCAGAGAAAGTAAACAGAAGTAAAATAATTTAATTGCTCATCCCCTGGATTTTAAGATTTTGAACTATGGAAAATGGAAAGTAAGCTTTGGTATCAGTGCTAGCATCTAGGACGTGCTGTGTGTTAGGTTGCTTCAGTCATGTCCAGCCCCGGACGGCAGCCCACCAGGCTCCTCCGTCCATGGGATTCTCCAGGCAAGAACACTGGAGTGGGTTGCCATTTCCTTCTCCACATTTTTGTCTTTACTCATACATAATTTTACATGATAAAACAAAGGTTTTTATTTTAATGATTAATGGCAGATTGGATTGAGTAAGAGCCTGATTCCTTTTTCTACTTTTAGATCAAAGTACAGAACATACTGGTTAATTGAGTGTGTGTCCATTTCCCAGTTAACTGGGGAAAAAAAAGAAGAGTCTGAGACTTATCAGTTAGATGGATGCATAATCGATGAGTAGCACCGTAGGACATGACAGGAGAAAAAAACTAAAATATGATTGCTTCCTCAAAAGAGCGCTCCATGTAGAAAATGATAGTAGTTAAGATTGTTTACATCACCATTTATCTTCACTTCTCTTTGCATTTACTGGTCTTTGGGTAAAGTTCTAAAGGTCCTCCCACACAGCATAATCATAACAAAAAAAGAGAATTCAAGAGAACTGAAGAAGGAACACATAAGTTTACCATGTATCAAGTTTTTTTCTTTTTACCTGTCCATCCACTTGGAAGTGCTAAATTACATTACAAACAGGTATTAGCATTTTAAGAGACTGGTTAACCCAAGTCAGGGTCTAATTAGTGGGCAATGTGATCTTGCAGTCCAGGTGAAAGATAGAATGATACAGACGCTGCTTGAAGATGCACCCTCCACCTTGCCTCCAGTCTGGGAAGGGGCCCCACATCTCCTGGGGCTTTAAAAAGTGGGTTCACAGCTTCAGAACAGGCCTTCCAACTGTGTTGGTACAGCTTATGAGCAGTGTTTGAAACCACTGAACATGTAACATGTGATAGGGTATTTAGCAAATGTTTTGGCGTTTCATTTGCTTTTGTGTCGTTTTCTGCCTTTATGTCACATTTGCTTTCATTATCTTTCTCACAGTAACAGTGTAAAAAGAACTCACAAATTCAGTGTGCCAGAGGTTTCTTGCTAGGGCTGTTAGGATGACTTTGAGTGACATCAGAAACACTAAAGGAAGAATAAGACTTGCAAGACAGTGATTTTATTTGGGCTGCATTGTGCATGTGTTTGTCTTGTTCCTTCAGCTGGTTAGTAAGCTCCTTGAGGGCAGCAAATCTGATTTCCATTTCTTCTTATCTTTGCGTGCCCAATGCTATGCCAACTCTAACTACCAAGCAGATATCCACTTGATAAATAAAGGGGGGTGAAAGCTTAACTTCTGAGCTGAAACTGGAAGCAAATGTTTCTGTGCTTAACATTTTTCCTCAGTTACCTTTATGTGTTAATAATTAATGATAGAAAAGAACAGTTACAAGTTATATATTTAGTTTTTATGTAGCTACTACTATTCTACAAACATCTCTATTATGTCTAAAGAAAATAAATTCCTCAAAGAAAGAAATTAGCCAGTTCATTAGCCAGTTGAATCACTATTTTAATCTGTTGATTCATTTGTTTAATTCAGTAGTTTAGGGTCTTTACGTTGTAATGTGACATTATTTGTAACCTAATACTATTTAAAGGTGGCATTGAGCCTTCATAACTCTAATAAACAAATATTTCAGTTACTTGATATTTAAATAAGTCTACCTGCTAACAGTTGAGAATTTGCTTATTTATCAGACTGTTATTTGGGCTCGCTACCTTTTAAAAGTTAGGGGAGTCTAACTTTCCTTGGTTTTAAAATTTGTTTTTATCACTGACTACACCCCTGACTACTAAGCAGAGGATGTAACTTAGTGAAAAAAGCCTGCTGGGTCGATTCCAGGCAGTTGTGATTGTCACCTGTCAGCATGATTTCTCTTACTAGTGGGTGCGGTCTCTGTCCTCTGCAGGTGTCCCAGGTAGATACCATCTGTGAGTGTTTACTGGAGCATGAGGAACAAGTCTTGAAGGACACATCCATGGAATCAGTTGAGTGGGCGGAAGTGGTGATCAATGTGAACAGTATTCTCAAGGTACAAACATATGAAGAGTCTAGCAAATCAAAGCCCAGACCATGGACAGAGGAGAAAGTGGTTTCCATATTCCTAAACTCTGCATCACCAGCAATCCATAATGGGTTAGCCATTAGTTAATTCTAAAAAGTTAGGAAAACATCAGTAATTTTATCAGTCAGTTAGACATTTTGAGTGTGTGCCTTTTGCATATTAAAAGTTTCTGTTTGGTAGAATAAGCCTTTTATTTTGGAGAAGGACATATATATCATTGTAAATATATCAATTTTATTGTAATTATCTAAATAATTGTCAGACACCGCTTAGCAGCTGAGCAACAACAAATAAGTTTCTCTTTTTTAATCACTCAAAAGCTTACTTAAAACATTCCATTTAATTTTACCTCATGGACATTATAGTGATGATTTTCCTACTTTGATTACCATAATTTTCTATAATTGAAGTTAGATTGTGGAGTAAAACAAATTTCAAATGCAGAAAGAATCAAAAAGTAATTCTACAGGCCTGTGCTGAGTAATGTTTTGTAATAATAGAAGTTGATGTTTCAGATAATCTCAGAGATCCTGGGATCCCTCATTTCCTGCATGTGATAACACATTTCGTTTTCCAGGACATGCTGCAAGCTGCTAGTCACTATCGACAAAATAGAAACTCCTTGTATAAAAGAGAAGAGCCAGGAGATAAAGAACCTGAGTATGTTCCATGGACAGGTGAGATTGCAAGCACTGATCCCAATTTTCAGATTCATTAGCAGTTGTTCAGTTTATATATGTTTTTCTTTTTTTTTGGTTGCACTGATTCTTTGTTGCACACCAGGACACAGGGCTCTTCTCCATTGTGGCGAGCAGGGCTCCTCCCCATTGCCGTTTACTGGCTTCTCCCGTTGTGGAGCACGGACTCTAGGCGCACAGGCTTCAGCAGCTGCAGCATGTGGGCTTAGTGGTAGTGGCACGTGGGCTGTTGCTCTCTGGCATGTGGAATCTTCCTAGACCAAGGATTGAACCTGTGTCCCTGCCTTAGCAGGTGAATTCTTAACCACTAGGATGTCCCAAAATATATTTCTAATAGTCTATTATTTTAGGAAGTCATATTATTCTCCTAGTACAAGTTTGTAAGTGAAATAAAAACTAATATAAGTGACATCTCCAAAATGAGCAGTTCTTATGAAAAATCACTTTATTCCTTTGAAATAATTTGCAGCTGTCTCTATAGCTTAATTTTTTAACTGATACTTGTGCATCTACTAGGTTTTAGTGTGTATAGTTATTCATAGAAGCAGGCCCTGAAAGTAGTGACTATATTTTATGTTAATTTAACACACAGAAGTAAGTGGAGTAGCTTTAAAGGAATTTAGAAGGAAGAAGAGTCAGGTTTACTTGACTTTGCCAAGGCCATCTCCATAGAGAAGATGGTTTTGAGCAGTACATAGACAAGTGTCTACTGACCCCCTGTTTGATTTCTTTTTCCATCAAAGGTGACAGGATGTAATTTTTAGGCAGTTGGTCTTCTCTGTAGCCATTATGGAACCCTTACTTGTCCCTTTATTTTGTGTGATTTCACAGCAACCAGTGGTCCTGCTGGCATCCGAACAGCAATAGTGCGCCAGCATAGGACTGTCCTGAAGATGGTTTATCCTCAGGCAGACAGCAACCTCCGAAACGTTCTAACAGAGCAGTTAGTAGCACTGATTGATGGCTTCCTGGATGGTTATGTTTCTCAGCTCAAGTCTGTGGACAAATCCAATGATCAAGAGAGATACAGCAATCTGGAAATGGAATACCTACAGAAAAGATCAGATCTCTTATCTCCACTTCGTAAGTGCATGATATTTAATAGTGAGGGCTGTGGGTTTTTGAGTCTACAGAATGAATGGAGGAGTCAGATCATTCAGGCAGTGGTTTTCAGTACAACATTGTCAACCCAGTTGTAGGTCAGAACTTAAGCAACTCTTCATATGTATGGCTTTCTGTGTTCATCTCTTCGGCCTTATTGTCATTACTTACCTGGTAAAAGTATCCTAGACAATGCTGAAGATGATTTACAAAGGAGTAAATTATCAGCATGTGGAGACTGCCCTCAAAGAACTTGTTACGGTCTGAGACCTTCATAGGAATGGCTCGACCACTGGGCAGAGCAGATGAGGGCCATTTGAGGGTGTGGATGGGTGATGAGGCTGCAGCAGAGGACGCAGCCAGACTGTCACAGCCAAGACTCAGAGGAGGAGCTTGTCTTGCTCCGTGAAGCAGGGGAGTAGCATCTTAGGTGGGCAGTGATGGAGGAAGGGCTGAATATACATCTTTAATGAGTTTATATGGATTATGAAACTAAGTGCCAATAACTAGAACGCTTTCCATTAATTACTTTTAGTATGTAATAGGAATAAAGGCAAAATTTCAAGAAATATTATTTTTTATTATGTACTAAGTTTTCGCTAACAGGATTTTTTTTTCCATCTGTTCTCATTCCCACAGTCACACTAGGCCAGTACCCATGGGCTGCTTCATTGGCAGAAAAATACTGTGACTTTGATATCTTGGTACAAATGTGTGAGCAGACTGATAACCAGACCAGACTGCAGCGCTACATGACCCAGTTTGCTGATCAGGTAATGAGCACAGGGGTGTAGGCAGTGGATCCTGTAAGAAGCCTTTACCATTTTACATCTTACTTAGTTTTCTTTTTTTTTTAATATGTGTAATTTTATTAATTATTTATTATGCAGCACTGGGTCTCCGTTGCTGCATGCAGGCTTTCTCAGCTGCGGTGAGTGGGAGCTACTCTTGGTTGCAGCCTGTGGTGTCTCCTTGCAGTGGCTTCTCTTGTCGCAGAGCACAGACCCTAGGCACATGGGCTTCAGTAGTTGCAGGTTTTGGGCCCTAGAGCACAGGCTCAGTTGTGACACTTGGGCTTAGTTGGTTCATGGCATGTGGAATCTTCACAAATCAGAGATCGAACCCATACCCCCTGCACTGGCAGGCAGATTCTCATCCATAGTACCACCAGGGAAGTTCTTGGTGTTTTTGGAAGATGATGCAGTCCTTTTGCAGTTTACTGGATACTAATTTGTACATTATGTTTCTTTGTAAATTGTCAGACAATTTTTTATATATAAATATTACAGAAGGATTCTTTGACCTTTGAAAAATATGTCAAGACTTTTATTTCTATTTTTATATTTTCAAAGTACTTAGGTGTAGTAATATTGGTAGAGTTCCACAGTTTGAATGGACGATCTTGGGAGCATAGGATGCAGCTCAAATTCCCATTTACCTAAGACTCTTGTTTTCCTTCTTTGACATCTTGCTTCCTTTTTTTTTAATTTCTAATATTTTTTTTAAAGTTCCCATTATGACACTATGTAAATTTAAGTTGTTCCTTAAAACCAGTTTATTTAGCCAGTTGATCTTTATGTAAAAACTGATTTTTATAAACATAACATTGTATAAAATTCAGGAAACCACCATAAAGAAAGAAGAAGATAAAAAGTCATTCATAATTCTACCACCAGAGAGAACTCTTTTTTAAACATTTGGTTTATAGTCTTTTTAATCTATGAAGCATGTTTTATTAACTGCTTATTTCACTTAATACATAACAGACATTTGTCCATATCATTGAATATCACACAACCACATTTTAAATGGTGTTATGGTATTTCGTAGACTGGATATAACTTATTTGATCACTACCTGATTTCTGGACCTGACTTATCTTGTATTTCATAATAGTGCTAAAGTAAGTACTTTGTGTTTATCATAATTTTTATTCTTTTTAAGGATTCTTATTCTCTGTTGACATTTTCCACGCATTCTACTTTGTCTCTTTTACTTTTTTAAAAAAATTTTGTTTACTAGTTAAAGTCCTTTTGTGCTAATTCCAAAATGATCGTTCTTAAGTCTGCTTCTGTTATCTACATATTCATATTTTTCTTCCTCCTATATCTAACAATTTTTAAGTTGTATTTTGGACTTTGTTTGTGTGAACCATAAAGATGGAAATCAGTACTAGTTTTTCCCCCTGGAAGGCAGATAAAATGAAAGGCAGATCACTCAATTCATCAAGAATAGAGGTAGGCCAGGGCTTCATTGCTGCCTCTGTTACATTCATTCATTCCAATGAATTAATTGGTTTCAAATGTCTAATGGGACTGGTGGTTCGTTGTAGAATTCCCCCTTTTGTGGAAGCATCTCATAAGTAATGTGTGAGCCTGCAGGACACTTGTCTTCCTTTCCAGCCCAACCTCTTACTCTACTACCGGATCCAGCAAATGCCCTGGAAGGGAAATTGCCTGGGCATTTGGAGCCTAGCTAAATTCTGATTTATCATGCCAGTCACATCAATACCTGCCACACAGTTCTACCCTGGAATCTTTCATCCTGGAAGGATGGAGTCCCAGCAGTGTCCAGTAGACCTTCCTGGTAATGAGACCTTGCTCATGTGTGCTGTCCAAAATGGGAGTCTCTGGCCACAGATGGCCTTTTGAGTACTTGAAATGTGACTGATGTCTCTGAGGAATTGATTTTTACATTTTAGATTAAGTTTAAACAGCTGCAAGTGAGCAGTGACTACCATATTGGACAGAGCACATCTAGATTCTGGGTGATGTTGAGCAAGATCCCCATTCTGAATCTGAATGTCCTCCTTTGTCAGATGAAGTCATTTGAGGACCCTACAATTAGGAACTTGGTGTTTAAAAAACAGGATTTCCATGCTGGAGTCTAAGACCTTTGGGAAAAAACTTAATACTTTTTCATCAGAAATGTATTTTTTGAAACTGTATTACTAAATACTATTGGATTCTTGCTTTGTTCTTTACAGAATTTTTCAGACTTTCTCTTCCGTTGGTATCTGGAGAAAGGAAAGCGAGGCAAATTATTATCTCAGCCCATTTCTCAGCATGGACAGTTGGCGAATTTTTTACAAGCTCATGAACATCTCAGCTGGTTACACGAAATTAACAGCCAAGAATTAGAAAAGGTAAGGTTTCAGCTGTGTGGATCAGATTTAGGCGATTTTTTATTTAGTTTGTAGCTAGTTTTTTTTTTTTGGAGTTAAATACTACAGATTTTTTTTTAATGTGTATCTTTCTCTCACATAATTTGATAAAAGTATTTTTCATTTATGATGGTATTGCCGTTACTTGTTATATCTCAGTTAAAAGAAATGGAGCCTATTATAATTTGACTGTTATTACAATAAAATAAAGCACAAAACTTCAACACATAAATAGCAGTCATTGGCCATTTTTTGTAATGAGTATTTTCTTATAATAGAAATGTTCAAATTATCAGTAAAAACATTAAATAAATTCAAGTTTCTCGTTGACAAGGTGTTGTAGTGAACATATAATTATTATAGAGCAAACGTTTTATACATGTCTCTTTTCCCAGTGACTAGTGTGAGTGGCTGATATTTCATTGTGTAATTACTCTCAAAGTATGCTGCTGATCTATTTTAAGTTTTGCTAATAGTAACTTGATCTTTCATTGATATAGCTTGTGGGGGGAAACCAAGTTTGGGTTTTACTTAATCATTATTTTAACTTGAATTAATACCAAGAATTTTACCACAATTTTCATATTTTGTTATTGTAGGCTCATGCAACACTTCTGGGTTTGGCAAATAGGGAAACTCGTTACTTTGCAAAGAAAAAAACCCTTCTTGGCTTGAGTAAATTGGCGGCATTAGCTTCAGACTTTTCAGAAGATACACTGCAAGAAAAAATTGAAGGTAAAAGGCAGTATTTGAACAAGAAGACTTACAAGTCAGTCATGCAGTCAGTGTAATCTTAGAATGCATTCCTGTTATCAGTTAATGGGATCCTCTAGAGGCAGGAGCCATCCCCTTTCTATTCAGTGTTCTTAGACAATTACTCAGTTATATAATTGGGATTCTCTTTTTATAGAAAACTAGTTTGTGCTTTAAATAAGAATTCCTAAAGAATAAATTCAAATGAATTCTCCAGGCCAGAATACTGGAGTGGGTAGTCGTTCCCTTCTCCAGGGGATTTTCCCAACCCAGGAATTGAACCCAGGTCTCCCACATTGCAGGCAGGTTCTTTACCAACTGAGCTATGAGGGAAGCCCATAGTAGTGACCCAGGGTACACTACAAAATGCGTAGTTCTAACAATCAGAGACACTGGGTGTTCCTTGAGAAAAAGTTCTACTTTTTGTAAAATTGAGTACTCAAGTCATAGGATTAGCATTTGACTTTTATTACTGAAATTATTTTTCACTGTCTTTCATTTTTAAATGCTAATGGTGCCTGTTGTTCTAGAGAAGTATGTATATGTTTTGCAAGGCTGGTTAGTAGTCTGCAGGGGGAGCCATATTTTAACCTGTCTGTCAGAGAGAGAGCATGTTAATCAAAATATTAAAAAATTTTTTAAAATTTATTTTTATTATTTTTGGCTGTGCTGGGTCTTTGTTGCTACATACAAGCTTCCTCTAGTTGCAGTGAGTGGGAGCTACTCTCTAATTGTGGTGCCCAAGCTCCTCATTATGGAAGCATCTCTTGTTGTGAAGCACGGGCTCTAGGGTATGCAGGTTCTAGCAGTCATGGTGCACGGGCCCAGCTGCCCTGCAGCATGTGGAATCCTGGACCAAGGATCAAACCCATGTCCCCTGCATTAGCAGGTGGACTCCCAACCCCTGGACCAGCAGGGAAGTCCCTAGTCAAAATATTTTAACACAAGGTTTTGCTTCTGTTTTTCCCGCTTACATCTGGCTATTGTTTTGCATCTGATCGCTTCCTAGTTTTTGCTTTCTTAGTACAATGAGAGTATTTTCTTTTTTTTTTTTACTCACAAAAGTTTAATACATTAGAGAATTTCCATCAAAAAGCAAGATTATATACATAGACAAAAATTGGAAAAGCAAACAAATAGAAAATTTGTTGGCAGAGGAAAGAAAATTAGCACATATGGTAAAATAGTCAATCCTACAAATTACTTACAAAATTATAGAAATTAAATACCATTTTATAACTAGTAAATTAGAAGCATTATAATTAACAGCCACTGCTGACCAGGTTGGAGTCAACAGGTATACTATATTGACAACAGTGTGAATTAATTCTTTTTGGCAAACAATTTGCAATACATTTGGAAAGAAATCTCATGAAAGTGACGGGCTACAGTTCATGGGGTCACAACAGTTGGACACGACAATGAGAGTATTTTCAAGCCTCAATAATTTCCTGCAGACTATTATCACATTATATCTAGTTGAAGGGAATAGATTTTTAAAAGATAACTTTATATTGGTTATATAAAAATTTCCTTATGGAAATTTGTAAAGTATAGAAGAATAACAACAAGAAAATAATAGAATAATATAATCCCTCTACCCTAGAGATAACTACTGTGACTTTTTTCTGTATCCTTCCAGTCTGTTTTCTTAGGTATGGAAATTCCACAAAACAGTTCCATTTAGTTTTTACAAGATTGGGATCATATGGAATGATGCCAGTATTTAAATGAGCATATCTGTGCTTTAGTCATTCCATTTTGCTGTAACTGCTGTTAGCAAACAGTTCTCAGCCCTTTTTTCCTGCAACCCAGCTTGTTCTCATGGGTGAAGCCAGGTCATGATGGTTTATGCAGACCTAAGGCCCTGTTACCTCATCATATGGAGATAAATAACCACTGCTGGGTAATAGGATTGGTGCAGTCCTCTGGGTGGTGTTCTCCTGGAAAGTTCTCATCATGTCCCTTAGTGAATGAGATTATTCGAGACACTCTCATAAGGTAAAAAGAGGTACTTTACAGAGCAACCTTAAAACAGACACTTCAGGTTTGGGGGGCTTCTGTCTCTGAAATTGCCATCTGCTGTACAATCGCTTCGATCAGGTTTGTTTTCTTAGCTCTTCTCTCCCTGATATTTCTGGTTGCTGGGACAATCCATGTGACTTGGATAAGACCATGAGTATTTGTAACATAGGGATCAAGAATAAGCAGAATTAATGAATTAATTAATTAACATTCTCAGATCGTTGAATAGTGATGGGATTACCTTCAGAGCTGTTCCTTTTTCTTTTTAAATTTATGTTGATGACAGAGCAAAAGTGAATGTTCATACCTCTCCCTGTGTTGTCTTCTAGAAATGGCTGAGCAAGAGCGCTTTCTGCTGCACCAGGAGACGCTGCCTGAACAGCTGCTAGCCGAGAAACAGCTGAGTCTCAGTGCCATGCCTGTGCTGACCGCATCGCAACTCATTGGCGTATGAGATTTTCACAGTCCTACACCGTCTTAGTCTCAGAGCAGCCTGTGTTTCCGTGGCCCCTTAGTACAGTCTCTCAGAGTAGACATCTCCATTTCCTGTTCTCCTGGTCACAGTCCTCTGGAGTCAGGTGTCAGCGCTGCTTAGGAGCAGGACGCCCGTTAACAGAAGGCGGAGGGTCAGCCCCCAGCAGCTCTCTGTCTGTCCTTCAAGATGCTTCTCCAGGTGGCCAGAAGACGTTGCTTCCATTGTGCTTTTCTAGCACAAGACAGACATGTACGAAGAGACATAGTTCCTGTTCTTTAAAAGAAGGATGGTTTTAGGAACTGGATTTGCACAGCTTCTAAGTGCCATCCGCATCGTTGCTCTGCAGCATAGCAGGCTCCTAAGGACGTAGCTAGATTAGGGGCTGCAGCCCAGAATAAGGCAGTTTTATTGCATACAGCTGCACCCTTAATTCTTCTTCTCTCTTTTCCTTTCAAGAAAGTATTTCAAATGTAAGAGCAATGTCTTACAGTCACCTTGAGTTTACGCTAATTATGTTACTAAGGAAGCAAGCAATTCAAAATCTTTGGTATTTTAGCCATTGTTAGTATTAATAACAGATTTCTTATTGAGCTCACATTGAGCTTGCAGCAGCTTCTCCTGATAGAACATATCTAATTTAAAAACCTGAGGAACTGTTGCCTGTAACACCATTGTTTTATATACTGTTAGGATGGAAAAAGTTTTACCAGCTTTACTCTGATACATTATCAATTTTAGTACTGCATCCTGATTTCAAAGATGTTGACACTGGGGAAGAAAGGTTCAGAAACAAATAAAATATTGTTTAAAGTGTTGTAACACAATGACTAGTGGGTAGCTTTTTTTCTGAAATGGTTTGAATATTGTCTTGCTGTTAAAGGCTTTTGTGCAGTATTTTAAAAAGCAGTGTTATTAGTAGGACATTTATGATGTGAACAGGACATTAGTGATTGTATAGTTAGCTGTGATCCAACTAGCAAGGGATAACTGTTGGTGTGTTTTCTTGTCTTCTGAGTAAACTGTGGACCAACTGCATGCTTTCTCATCAGTCTCAGTGTTCAAAAAACTATTGAATGAGGACATTTCAAAAGCATTATCACCAACTTTAAAAATGCAAGAGCAATTTACTGATATTTTAAAGCTATATATACACCAACTTATGCAAGTTAATTACTGAATGAACATAGGTGTATTTTAAAAGACAGTTTGTTGTGAGGTAGATGGAGTTTAATTTCCAAATGTGCCACTGTTCTTTTCTATAAAAATACCTGTAAATGTGGTAACTTCTCTGTAAATCTCTCTAGTCTTGTTTATAGGATGAGTTACAATAATTCTCCCTTTGTTTTAACTTGCTACAGCTGTATATCTGTGAAGAAAACAGAAGAGCTAATGAGTATGATTTCAAGAAGGCTTTGGATTTGCTGGAATATATTGATGAGGTATGTAAAGTCACTTGATAATCTCAGGTAAGGATCACAATTTGTGTATAGTTTTCTGAAGAACTGAGTACATCTTGAAAATGTCTTAATTTTAAAAGGCTACCTGGTTCAGCTACCTGTAACTCTTGGAGTACATAAAAGTCTTTAGAAAAGCTGTCAGGAGAGCTCGCCGCCTGATAATTCTCACACATTTCCAGGTATCTTTTTCTCTGCAAAAATAAAAACTGCTTTTCAAGGTCCTGACATTTTTTCTTTTGTATTTAATAAATCATTGTTAGTTTCTCAAACTGATAGTCTGCTTTGTCAATTTATTCTTCATAGTACTCACCCTAAGAGAAGCTGTTTCTCAGCCTGCTTTGAAAAAAAAGATTGTAATGATAATTTTGTAGGGTAAATAGTAAGCCCTGCAGCTGCGAGTAGTTTGGTAGATTATAAAGACATAATATGTTGATTTTTATGTTTCTCTGTTTAAAATCTTGACTCTCTCATGCTTCCTGATAAAATCAGGTTATCTCAGAATAATCGGAAAACAATTTCACATAAAATTATTGATAGTCTTACTCTCCTGAGTCAGCTTTAACATCTTACAGAAAGGGAAATTTGCCAGGTTCCTCTCTCCATGGAATTCTTTGGGCAAGAATAGTGCAGTGAGTAGCTCTTCCCTTCTCCCAGGGATCTTCCTGACCCAGGTATCAAACTGGGATATCCTGAATTGCAGGCAATTCTTTACCAGCTGAGCTACCAGGGAAACTCTTAAAATTATAAAGTAAAGCTTAATAATATTTATATAGTATTAGGAGCTGACATAACTAAAATTTAAGCATGTATTTTTTAAAATCAGGATTTAATGAGGATTTTTTTTGTTTTGCTGTGAAGGAGGAAGATGTAAATATAAATGATCTAAAACTGGAAATCCTTTGCAAAGCTCTTCAGAGAGATAAGTAAGTTCCCATAGTGTGAATCTAAGACATGATTTTGGGAAAGGACTCTTTAGGAAGATTGTGATATCATGCATCAAATCATTTTGTAACCTAACTGTATGGTAAAATTTATTATGAAAATGTTAATAGTTTCATTAGCAATCCTAATTTTTTTTATTCAGTAATTAAGGAATTGCTTAAGGATTTAAGACCACTGGAGTAATGATTCTCTACTTTTGATTTTAAATTTTGCACTGTCAATTTGCACAGAAATATATATATGTTCCTTATTTTCTCAGAAATTGGGCTAGTTCTTCATAGGAAGACTTGAGGCTACTTTTTTTTTTAAATAAGAGATTAGTACAGTTTGAGAATCAATATTGTCTTCTAAGTTACTGAGACCTCTTTTTCACTGTAATCTCCCTGTACAGAAGGTGTTCTGTCCACTGGAATGGTGGTGGTAAGATTCATTGGCAAAGAGAGACTGAGAATAATCAGTTGTAGAGATGGATTTCTCCCAGGGAAAGAATTTTTTAAAAAATTTTGGCCACACTGCACAGGATACAGCATCTTAGTTCCCCAAGCAGGACTCAAACCCACGCTCCTTGCAGTGAAAGTGTGGAATTTTAACTACTGGACCGCCAGGGGAAGTCCATGCTTTTTTTAAAAAAATGTTTGGCCCAGAAAAGAATTTTAAAGAGAGCATGACTTGAGTGCTAAAGGCCTTTTCTACTCAGTTTTCCTTTTTCTTGTGGCTTTGAGAAATTGCAGTGGAACTATTTTTACTAAAGCATTTCTTCCTGTGATCACTCATAGATAGTTTAAATTGTTGTCAGATATGGTCTTGGAGGTCATCCTCTGAAGCATCTAGCTCTGCCTGTTGGGTTCTCCTTCCCAGTTGTAAAAAGCTTACTATGTCATTTGACTGGAATTCCTTGTCTTGGCTTCAAAGTGTAAGGGATGTAGCCATTGAATACTACAGAGCATGGTTCTGTGGGTTTGTATTTCAGTAGCAGATAATCTCAACAAGATAAAGAAAATTTAGGTTACATCAGACACTGCTTGCCATTTTATAAAAAACAGAATATATTATAATATATTTAAACTATGTGTAAACTATTGCCTGTGCTCTGAAAAGTCATACTTTGGGATCATTACTAGGTTTGTTACTTACTTACAAAATTTTCTTGGGAAAAATACCTTACTACTTGGTTTGGACATTAAATATATGCTACCTGGCTATAGCATCTTATATCTAATATAGAGACTCTGGATATATCTAGAGACTGGGTATATCTAATTTGAAGCTCCTTTATTTAAGCAGTTTTCAATAGTGTCACAAAATTCAAGATTCTTTACCCCTGTTGTTGCTGTTGTTGTTTAGTCGCTAAGTTGTGTCTGACTCTTTTGCAACCCCATGGACTGTAGCTCACCAAGCTCCTCTGTCCATGGGGTTTCCCAGGCAAGAATACTGGAGTGGGTAGCCATTTCCTTCTCTAGGGCATCTTACCAACCCAGGGACTGAACCAAAGTATCCTGCACTGGAGGCAGATTCTTTACCTCTAAGTCACCAGGGAAGCCCACTACAAATATCAAAACAAATCCACAACAGCAAACAAGTCATTTATTTCAGATTATGGCCATGGTTTCATTTTCTCCTCACAGTGGTTTTGTTTTCTAGCTGGTCCAGTTCGGATGGTAAAGATGATCCAATTGAAGTATCTAAAGACAGTATATTTGTGAAAATCTTACAGAAACTTTTAAAAGATGGTAAGTGGTTGGGTAATACTGGAAATTACAGTGTCACTCCTTGGTTTGAAGTCTTAGAGTAATGGAGATTTGTCCAGATATCAAATACCAGAAGGTTAAAATTAAATGGTATTGTACTTAGATTTGTTTAAAATAAAGGGAAGGAGCTGTGTCATGGTAGAGTTGCCATCTGCTTGGCCAGTTAACTCTTGTGAAGGTTGAAAATCTGAAATGCAGTTTTTTTGGTGTGTCCCACACTAAACTGGCCATACCATGCTTAAGAACAAACCACAAAATATTCTACCAATTCATTTTGGATATTAAAATTAGTTTTAAGGACAAAATAAAAAGAAACAAGAAGGGAGTATCTTTGGTATATGTTTTATACCTGAGACAGAAAACAAAACTTCTATTTCCTTATCAAGATCCAAATAAGTAAAGAGGCTTTTATGGTTAAATGTTTGTTATGAAGGGAGATGAAGTAGAGGACACTTAGCTTTTACTTCCTTTCATATAACTAGTATATGGAGAATATTAGACCAGAGGTGAGAGATTTTGTGCATTTTATACACAAAGACAAGTATAGCTCATTTATTATAGAATTATTCAATCAAAACAGATGATGTTAAATCCAGGCAATGTGCAAAATAGGCTAACGTAATATTTACCAATCTTTTAAGATATAAGGACATTCTCTTCAAAACCACCTGGAAAAAAGTACACAATGACAGAAACTATTGTAAACTTAGCAGCCCTTCTAGATGGATGTGAATTTTATTCACAATGCTGACATTTACATACAGTTGGAAATGTTCCATACCTACGTCTGCAGGACACATTATTTGATCTGTATAAGACATGCCCAGCCCAGTGCCTGGTACATAGTAGTCACTTATTAAACTGTTGTTCTTTGAAAGGCTAGAATTATTTTACAGATTCACATTCGCAGTTCTTCTGTAGTAGATTCCACGCTGCGGTCCTCTGATTGAGAATCCCTGGTTTAACTGAAATGACGAGGGCCTCAGAGGAGAACCGTGGAGCTCACCACACCAGCCAACATGTGAGTGAGGTGAAAGAGCAGCAAATTCTTGGTGCTTACATGCCACAAGTTTCACTCTGGATCAAACTGTTGACCTCAGTACTGACCTGGAGGTTTATTTATGAAAAATAGACTCTGACTACCCCACATTGACAGTTAGGTTTAATGAACACTTTTATTTTCAAAGATGAATAAATAACACAAAGGCAGTTCAGCCATTTCATTGTCAAAAAATAAAAATTTTAAATTAAATAGTGGAGATAACAAAAGAAAATATCTTTTGCTTAAAAATACTTGAAATTCAGACAGTTTAAATATATCTCCTAAGCTTTCTCTTTTCTATATTTGGAATTGAAGAAATAACTGGATATGGTTGATTTCTTTGTGCTGTCAAAGAGATTCATTTGGATCCAAATCTGATGCTTTCCATGAAGTTAGTTCTTGTAAAGTTGCCACTGCACCGAATTGTGGCTAATTAAGTATATGGTACTATTTAAAGTTCACCTTGCAGTTTCTGCTGTCTTTAGATTATATATTGTAGATTGAAAATGAATAAAAACCTATAATTTTACAAAAAGGATTATTAAGTTTTGACCAAAGGACAAACCAAGTGGAAACTATTATATGTATTACATAATGATATAATATATATAATAATATATATTTATTATATGTATATAAAACAATACCAAGCCAAAGGCATTTATCTTTGGAATCTTTTTAATAATATGACTTCCATATTATTTACATTTACAAGAGTAAATGTTTTTAAAGGGCAGATTCTGAAGGTAGATATAGATAGCTTCCATTATATTTCATAGACTTAGGCAGCCTAACAATTACTTCAGCTTGTGGGATGAATTTAGGCTGTAGATATATTTAAGTTACCCACCTGGAGCTATTCAGTTTTTGTTTTTGTTTTTGTTTTTTTAATATTTATATGCTTCCTTAATATGCTTTTCAGTTTTAAAGTATATTATAGTGAGTGAAGTCACTCAGTCATATTCGACTCTTTGCGACCCCATGGACCCTGCCAGGCTGCTCCATCCATGGGATTTTCCAGGCAAGAATACTGGAGTAGGTTGCCATAGAGGAAAAAAAATGGGTGTCATTGCATGGAATTTAACATCTTTCCTAATTAGTCTCTGGCATTTAATAATTGAGAAGAGCTCTTACAAAAGTCTTATTTTCTATGAGAGAACAGAAAGAGATATTAAGGAAACAATTCCATTCACCATTGCAATGAAAATAATAAAATACTTAGGAATAAATCTACCTAAAGACACAAAAGACCTATATATAGAAAACTATAAAACACTGATGAAAGAAAGAGGACACAAATAGATAGAGAAATATACCATGTTCACAGATTGGAAGAATCAATATAGTGAAAATGAGTATACTACCCAAAGCAACCTATAGATTCAATGCAATCCCTATTAAGCTACCAATGATATTTTTCAGAGAACTAGAACAAATAATTTCACAATTTGTATGGAAATACGAAAGACCTCAAATAGCCAAAGCAATCTTGAGAAAGAAGAATGGAACTGGAGGAATTAACTTGCCTGACTTCAGGCTCTACTACAAAGCCACAGTCATCAAGACAGTATGGTACTGACACAAGACAGAAATATAGATTAATGGAACAAAATAGAAAACTCAAGAGATAAATCCACGCACCTATGGACACCTTATCTTTGACAAACGAGGCAGGAATATACAATGGAGAAAAGACAATCTCTTTAACAAGTGGTGCTGGGAAAACTGGTCAACCGCTTGTAAAAGAATGAAACTAGAACACTTTCTAACACCACACACAAAAATAAACTCAAAATGGATTAAAGATCTAAATGTAAGACCAGAAACTATAAAACTCCTAGAGGAAAACATAGGCAAAACACTCTCCGACATAAGTCACAACAGGATCCTCTATGACCCACCTCCCCAGAATATTGGAAATAAAAGCAAAAATAAACAAATGGGACCTAATTGAACTTAAAAGCTTTTGCACAATGAAGGAAACTATAAGCAAGGTGAAAAGACAGCCTTCAGAATGGGTGAAAATAATAGCAAATGAAGCAACTGACAAAGGATTAATCTCAAAAATATACAAGCAACCCCTGCAGCTCAATACCAGAAAAATAAATGACCCAATCAAAAAATGGGCCAAAGAACTGAACAGACATTTCTCCAAAGAAGACATACAGATGGCTAACAAACACATGAAAAGATGCTTAAAATCACTCATTATCAGAGAAATGCAAATCAAAACCACAATGAGGTACCTACATCTCACGCTGGTCAGAATGGCTGCTATCAAAAGGTCTACAAACAACAAACGCTGGAGAGGGTGTGGAGAAAAGGGAACCCTCTTACACTGTTGGTGGGAATGCAAACTAGTACAGCCACCATGGAGAACAGTGTGGAGATTCCTTAAAAAACTGGAAATAGAACTGCCATATGACCCAGCAATCCCACTTCTGGGCATACACACCAAGGAAACCAGATCTGAAAGAGACACATGTACCCCAATGTTCATTGCAGCACTGTTTATAATAGCCAGGACATGGAAGCAACCTAGATGTCCATCAACAGACGAATGGATAAGAAAGCTGTGGTACATATACACGATGGAATATTACTCAGCTATTAAAAAGAATGCATTTGAATGAGTTCTAATGAGGTGGATGAAACTGGAGCCTATTACACAGAGTGAAGTAAGTCAGAAAGAAAAAAACCAATACAATATACTAATGCATATATATGGAATTTAGAAAGATGGTAACAATGACCCTATTGCGAGACAGCAAAAGAGACACAGATGCAAAGAACAGACTTTTAGACTCTGTGGGAGAGGGCAAGGGTGGGATGATCTGAGAGAATAGCATTGAAACATGTATATTGTCATATGTGAAATAGATCGCCAGTCCAGGTTGGATGCATGAGACAGGGTGCTCAGGGCTGGTGCACTGGGATGACCCAGAAGGATGGGATGGGATGGGGAGGGAGGTGTGGGGGGGATCAGGATGGGGGACACATGTAAACCCATGGCTGATTCATGTCAGTGTATGGCAAAAACCACCACAATATTGTAAAGTAATTAGCCTCCAATTGAAATAAATAAATTTTTTTTAATGTCTTGTTTTCTTACTTCTCTTAAAAATCCAAAGATTTGCTACACTAGACTGAAATATTAACCTGGTGGCCATCACCTAGAGCCAATGAATACTTCCCACTTAGAATGGGGTCCTAAGTTTTTAAGAGAATTGATCTTTAGGAAATTGATATTTTCACAAGTGTAATACTGTCTCGCAGAGAAAGTCTTTATTGACAGTGTGTTGATTGTAATGAATGATAAAATTGCAGATTAAGTCTCACAACATTTATCATAAGATTTTTATTGTATACTAAGTACCAAAAATGGCACTATGCACTTAGATGATGTTAAAAATAAACAGTATTTGATTTTGAGAAGCTTGTGGTAATATGACAGGTTATAGAATATTACCTTATTAATTTAAAATGTTTTTTCCAATTTCCTTTATTTATCAAATGAGAAAATTGTATATACTGTTATGTAACTACACAGATGCTTGTTGGCTTTCCAGCCCCATCGAGGACTGACGAAGGCATGGTTTCCTGCTTCTAATCTCAGAGAGAAGCTGTCAGTGTGTTAGGAGATGCTGCAGATAGCATTCATGGCAGTGTTCTACTAGATTATTTCCTGAATAGGAGAATACAGAATTGTTGGAAATACTTGTTTTTCTTTTTTTTTTTTTTAATTTTTAAAGAATTTTATGTCTTTTCAAAAATAAACTTGAAATACAAAAGAAAGCTGATCAAAGTCAAGGAAAATATATATTACCAAAGTTGACTGGAAATTAATTTTTAAAAAATTAAGTGAACCAATCACCCTAGGAAAAAAACATTAAAAACCAGTTCTCAAATAAGCGCCTCTGCACTCAGGCATTTCTGGAGTGTGGGGAGACCACCCATCCAGGTAAAACAGTGGGTCTTTGATCTGGGGGACAGAAAGTCTGAAAGTCTTTAAAGAAGATGTGGTATAACTTTGTCTTCCTTGATAATTCAGGATTCCTGTCTTGTAAATTTTGCAGCTGGTTTATAAGCAATCTTTCACTGATGCCTTCTACTACTTTTACTGTATAGCTGCTTAGAGTACTGTTTGCTTGGTCTTGAAATACTTGTTTTCAAGTGGTTATTAACTTAAAACTTCCACCCTGAAGGAATGGCTTAAGCTATGGAGAAAAATGAAAATATTGCAGATTGTCATAAAGACTTTAAATGGAGTGGCTGTTTTGATGGCTCTTTTGACCACTAGAGTCAAACATGTAGCCTGAATATGTAGAACAGTCATGTAGCCCCTACTAAGTGAAGAATGTCATATTGTCAGGCCTGTAAGTATGCTTGGCCGATGGAAGGAATTTAGAACAGAGTATTTTCCAATAGCAGAGTGACGTTATATTTTAAATAGAAACACAGGTGTTTCTATCATCCGTCATCTTGATTCATTTGAGAATTATGTGAAAATTAAAAAAAAAAAAACCCCACCAACTTTCTGTGTTTGTGTTTTTAGGCATTCAGCTCAGCGAGTACCTCCCCGAGGTGAAGGAGCTGCTGCAGGCTGACCAGCTGGGAAGTTTGAAGTCCAGCCCTTACTTTGAGTTTGTTTTGAAAGCCAATTATGAATACTATGTCCAGGGACAAATGTGACTGTTTATAAAAGTGGTCGTTTTTCCTGAAAATTTGTATAAGTGTGTCCTTATAAAAAGTTTGGACCTTAAACATCTAGAAGTTTGTACAGTTTTATATCACATATTTCTGACTTCTTTATACTTTATTTGTAAGCTACTACAAAATAGTTGTATGACTATACTTTTGGTTTTCAGTTACATGATATTGTTTTTTCTTCCTCTTTTCCATCGAGGTTTGTCAAAGTTTTCATACCTACTACCGTTCCTTTTTATCTCACTCCATCCAGGGTCCTGGTTCTAGCTTCTTGTATGCAAAGACCACTTCTAGGCTTTAGTTCTATAACTCTAAAAACAGCAAGATTGCACTAAGTCGTCTCTGAAATTGCTGTGAATCATAGATGTTATGTACTGGAAAGTGTCTGGAATTTTTGTTTTGATTTTGATTAGGGCTGGGAGCAGAATGTCTAGTGGGATAAGTGTCACAATTTGCTAACTTATGAAACAGACAGAGTGGGGCAATTCAGTGTGAGCTTGATAACTTTGCTTCATTGGGAAATGTCAGTTTTTTCCACATGAATAATAGAGTATTAATAAATATATTTTGGTGAATAAAGCATATTCATGTGGCCTTCTAGTATTCTTGCCTGGGAAATCCCATGGACACAGGAGCCTGGCGGGCTACAGTCCGTAAGGTCGCAAAGCATCCGATATGGCTTAGCAATTAAACCACCACAACCTATTCAGTCAGCTTCATGCATTTCAGAATGATTTACACTGAATTCCACCTTCACCTCAGTCTGTCTAGCTAATGTAAGGGGTGAAACCTTTATAGAAACCTTTATAGGTTTTCTTAATATGGCAACTGATTTAACTGAAAAGTAGTTATTCTCAAAGCTTCTTTGTCCTGGCCAATGTCATCATGCAGTTTTTAATCTGTCTTTAAATAAAGACGGAGTTGCTGGCGTATTCAGGCTTTGGCCCAGTTGAGTACTCACTATACAACTTGCTCCAGCAGCTGAAAAGGTCAGGAGTTAAATGTGGTGCAGAGTCCGGTTCTGGCTTCGAGAGCTCAGCCCTCATGCGGACCCCACTGCAGGCTGCAGAGGGTGCCTCTGAGCCGCTCGCAGTGCTAACCAGAGGGCAGGAAGGGTCTGCCCGGCCCCTGGCCTCTGCCTGCATTGCCGTGGTGAGGCAGCGTGAGGTCAGGGGGAGAGAGGTTTCAGAGGGCATAAGAAGTGGTTGGATTCTTGTATTAAAGGATGTTGGTTTCAGAGGGACTTAGTTCTTACCCCTGAGATCCTGTCATGTGACACTGTGCTCTGGGGACCCAGGACCGTGCCGCCTCCTTCAGTGCCACAAACCCAGTTACCTGGTGTGAGGGGAGGCAGTGACTGTGACCCTGGCCCGCTGACCACGGGATGAAGTGCTGCTCTCACGGCATGACGGCTGATTGTCTCATTTTCACAGAGAAAGAGGCTCTGCCACCTCTGTCTGTTAGGGATGGCCATAGCTCTAAGATGGTTGGGGCTTTTAAAAAACAAACATTTTAACAGTAATAGCGTAATTAAAGCCTAAAGATATTGAGTACTTTTTTTCTTCTAAATTTTAAAAAATTTCCACAACATAGTTTTCTCAGAAAATAACTGATTCTTTTACAAACTGAGTAGTTGATAATGATAAATTATGAAAGTACTATAAAGGTGAGCGTGTTTATTAAGGAGACTGAAATGGTTCTGACTTGGAAAAGGTTTTCTTTGCTCCTGTCTTTGAATGCTACTCAGAAACTCACAGCTTTTGGCCCCAGTCAAACAACAAGGTTGTGGGTTTGATTGTGAGGAGCAGGCCTTGTGTATTCTCCTGTTTTAGGAATTTGTGAATGTGTCAAGGATTAAGACAGAATTTGAGAATCACAGCAAGAGACATGCTGGAATTCTTGGTGAGGTAGAAGGCAACTGATACTGATGCCCTTTGTTTGGGGATTTTGTTTTTGAAGAACATTTTTTAGAAATTGGATTGTGTTTCTTTTTATCTTTGGAGTCTGAATCATACTTTTCTTGAATCATCCATCACCCTCCAAGTACTGAGGGGCTGTCTGGGGGAATTAGGGTGTGTGGCACAGTCCTCCACGTAACTAGACCTGGAGGAGAGCCACACTGTGATGATCTTAGCCTTTCTCCCCATGCATGGGTATATTTGATAACTACAGAAGTATCAGTGGTAGTCCACCACCACCCACCACCTACCTGGACAGTTTATTCAAGGAATACTTCTAGAGGAAACAGCTGTCTATATTCTTATGTAAACTTAACTCATTGAATACCAAAGTATATTTTTTACATAGACTTATGTAATTCTGAAAGTTAAAAAATACTGTAGGAAATGTGAAACCTCTTAAAAATGTATGGAGGAAAATAAACCCCTGTAATCCCACTAGCCAGAAATAACTTCAGTTACCATTTTGAAATAGTCCTAGATTGTACATGTATCACAATTTTATAACCTATGTATTTTGATGTGAGGTATTATGACCAACCAAGACAGCATACTAAAAAGCAGAGACATTATTTTGCCAACAAAGGTCCATCTCATCAAGGCTATGGTTTTTCCAGTAGTCATGTATGGATATGAGAGTTGGTCTTTAAAGAAAGCTGAGCACCGAAGAACTGATGCTTTTGAACTGTGGTCTTGGAGATGACTCTTGAGAGTCCCTTGGACAGCAAGGAGATCCAACCAGTCCATCCTAAAGGAAATCAGTCCTAAATATTCATTGGAAGGACTGATGCTGAAGCTGAAACTCCGATACTTTGGCCACCTGATGTGAAGAGCTGACTCATTTGGAAAGACCCTAATGCTGGGAAAGATTGAAGGTGGGAGAAGAAGGGGACGACAGAGGATGAGATGGTTGGATGGCATCACCGACTCCATGGAGATGAGTTTGAGTAAACTCCGGGAGTTAGTGATGGACAGGGAGGCCTGACGTGCTGTGGTCCATGGGGTCGTAAAGAATCGGACACGACTGAGCAACTGAACTGACTGATAATGAGCAGTTTTATGTATCTTTAGTCCAGTATTTCTCAACCTTCTTTTTCATTATCATTCCTCCTAAGGAGACTTTTAAAGACAATTTTCTTTAGTCACTTTTTTCCCTTCACTCCCACCTCCATGAAAATTTATACCACAGGTATATTGTGTATCTTTTTTATGTACCACAGCCTTTGGAGCCACAAATCATTGTAATATCTAAGATTCTTTTAACCTCCTGAGAACTAACTTTCCCTCCTTCAAGAATGCATGTCTTCAATATTCCTCAAGATAGATTTTTTTTTAATGACTGCCTGACACTTTACCATATGGCTGTATTATAATTTATTTAACAGATCTCTGTCTCTCTTCTCAACAGTCTTAAAACACTGGGTTATTGGTCTTGGGTTGGTTTGTTTATTTTTTACCATTTTAAATAAATACTGGAATAAATCTCTGTACAAAAATGTTTGTGCACTCCAGATATATTTAGAATGCATTGACTTTTCCTGTCTAAGTGCTCAGTGAACAGTTGTAATGGTTTTTAGTGTCCTTTGCTCACTCTTAACACCTCATCCCTCTCACCGCCTCCAAACCCTTTTAGAAGAAAGATAGTGTACCATTGTTTTTTGTGTGTGTATTCCATGCACTTACCTAGTTTCAACCTTCAAGTCAGTCTTAAAGAGTAGGTGGCATCCTCAGTTGAGAAGGCTGATTGTCTCTGGAAGCCACCTGCCCCAGGTCACATAGCCCATCAGAGGACAGGTACACTCAAATGGGCTTTACTGAAGGAAAACTTTTTAACTGATTTCATGACAGCTGACGTGGGAAGTGGCAAGGGGAGAAGTGGCAAGTAGAGAGAAGGGGCAGGAATGGCTCCGGTGGAGTCATGAGTCCCTTAGAGATGACCAAGCAGAACAAGTCTTGGGCTGAGAAAGCCACCAGTAGAAGATTGAGGACCTCTCTTCCTGATTGCTGCAGTTGCCTGCACATTTTTAGAGGTGTGGCTTAGGAGAACAGCGAATTTGGGTTTTTTCCTTTACCCACTTGGTTGCTGGACTGTTTCTGACTTTGTGTTGCCAGGCAGCCGCCCCCCCCCCCCCCCCCACTATTCTTTTTTTGAGATGACAGGATGGCCATGTGTGAAGCCGTGACTTGAAGATGTCTTTGGCCCTTCCTTGAAGAAGATCCCTTGAGGATCTGTTAAGTTCCAGAACATACCAAGTGTTGAACAAGTTTAGAGGGAGACAAAAGGTAGCCCGACCACTCCTAGGGAAGGGAGAGTCTTCCAAGCCCCTGTGTGTTCCCAGCAGTAAGGTACCCAGGACATGTCTAGCTCCTTGGACCTTGGTTTTCTTATGTTTAAAGCTAGTGTAACCAGTACTGTCTCACGTACCTCCAGATAGTTACAGGATTACTGGAACAATATGAAAACATACAAAGCATTTTAAAAGTTCATGTCTAAATAGGTCAGAAACCAACAGCACAAGGCTGGGATCCACAAACGTGAGAGGAGGTGAGGGACGTGGCTGAGGGTATGTGAGCACATCCCCTGTGCTGTGGCAGACGGGCCTGCCAGATGATCGAGCTGCGGCTGCCCCTGCAAACTTAGAAGCAGGAGTTCTCCTTTGAGCATAGCTTGCATGGCTGACCTTTCCAGGGTCACTCTCAAAAGGCTGTGCAGGCAGTGACCTGCTTACTCAGACGCAAGGCACTGGGGTGATCCCCAGAGCATACATGTATGGAGACTGCCTTCCACCTGCTCTTCGGGCCATTCCTGAGCCAATGAGGGTTCAACCACCCTGCAGTGGCCCTCCAGGACTATTTCAACCAGCCTGACCCAGGGCAGAGAGCAGAGATGCCAGCTGGTGTTCTTAGGGCCCACCTTCCCAGGGTTTGCAGTACCATCAGGTCTCTGTGAGCTTGTGAGTGCTTGATTCATAGCTTTTCATGTGTGTTTGACTCTAACAGACTCTGAGCTTACAAAAGCTTGATTCATAGCTTTTCATGTGTTTGAATCTAATAGATCCTGAGCTTACAAAAGCTTGCACTGAGAAGTGTTGCCCTGAGCAAGAGTTTTGAAAACTACAACCTCCTTCCCCTTTAAGATGTCACCAAGTTCTGAGGCATTCAGTCAGTGGCAGCATACTTCTACCTTTAAGACCAAAACTGAAGCTATTCCCCTCACACTGCACACAGAGTGCATTTGCCAGGTTCTTTTTTTCTAGGGTCTCCATGTCAGACTGCCACAGCAGAACACAAGGTATTGAAATGTAGTTCTGTCCATTACTCATTCATTCATTCTCTAATTTAAAAGGCTGAATATGAAGGCACACTGGCTTTATACACACTACAGAGCCCCGTACTAACTCCTGAATTTGTAATTGACTTTGGTCATTTTTAGGAAGGCCTGCAGTGGTGTGCGGCTGGGAAGGAGGGTTTCGTATGTGCTTTTATATCCCTCTTAGAGGACCCACACCTGTCCCAGTTGCTGAGTTCCACCACCAAGTTCCTATTCTGGGAACACTTGAGCACATCAGAGAAATGAGTGGTTCCATTCTGGCTCACACCACATCACTGATGTACCCCTTAAAGCATGTCCCTGAGTTCATTGCAGAAAACTCTTCCTCCTTGTACTTTCCACAGCAAGGTTAGAACCGTTCCCCCCAGGGGAAAAAACAGTGAGAAGCACCAACTTAATAACCTCCTCTGACCCCTACTCCACCTTTACCATAAGTACATCCAAATCCTACTAGAAAATTAGAAAGACAGATCCCAGTGTATCAGCGGTATAAATAGAACCACTCGGCAAGCTCTGGTGGACGGTGACTCTCCAAGGTGGATCGGGAATCAGCTGGCCTTGGCTGGGCATCACCCTCTAAATATAACGATGAGTTTGTTCAGCCTTTGCAGAAGGGAAAGGTTTTGCCCATCCTAGAGCGCAATGCCCTTGTCCTCTCTACAGGGAGGAGGGACGGGTGAGGGCTCACCTAGTAAGAGCACCTCTCAGTTCCCACCCTAGGGCTGTGACACTTGCCTTTCCGCCCCAGGACTGGGATGTCGGTGAGCCCCGCCAAGGATGCGGGAGTAGGGTGCTCAGCTCGGCCTGTCACACTCCGGAGCCGGCCAGTTATTTACTCAACTTCACTCCCTTCATGAGCTCCCGAGCCCACAGCGCGTCCCCAAGGCGGGCAGCTCTGGGGGTCCTGGCTCAGCGCCAGAGGCTGCGGGAGCCGCTGCGGGGCCTGTCCCTGGCGCTCAGCGCCTCCTCCCCGACTCTCCACCCTCTCCTCACGCCGCCAGTTGTCCTCGCGACAGCTGCGCCCCGCCGGCCGCTGGTGACCCTCTCCGGTGGGTGGGGGTGGGGGCCGACGGGGTCAGCCCTCTGGATTCGGGGAGCTCGGGGTAGGGGGAGAGACCGAGTTCGCTGGGAGTCTGGGGGGAGGGACCGCCTGCCTCCCCTGCCTGGGACTCCGGCAGTGACTGCATCTCCGGTCCTCTCGGCCCCCCACGAGGATATAGAGTCCTCCTCGGTGGAGTCACACTTGAGGAGTTGGGGGGTAAAGAACCCGAAGAAGAGGTGAAACGCGGGTGCACCTTCCCGAGGCTCCGGAGCGCCGAATGGCCGGGGGCGGGGCAGCTGCGGACAGGTGCAGCCGGGGCGCAGGCTCCCTGGCGCGCCCCGCACACTCCGTGACCCCCGCCGCACCCCAGGCCCTCCGCCCGGCCACTGGGCCGGGTCGGGAGGGGCCGCCCGGCGGGCAGACGCTCCATATACGGCCCGGCCCGTGTTACCTGGGCTCAGGCCAGACCGCTCCTTCTTTGGTCAGCGCAGGGGACCCGGGCGGGGACCCAGGCCTTGAACCGGTCGGGGGAGGGGGCTCTGGTGCCCGACACCCAAATATGGCTCGAGAAGGGGAGCGACATTCCTGCGGGGCGGCGCGAGGGGAGCGCCCCGGGGCTATATAAAACCTGAGCAGGGGGACGAGCGGCCACCGCAGCGGACAGCGCCCAGAGAAGTCTCGCTTCCTTCCCACGGTGACCGGGACCGGAGCCGGAGAGCCGCCGGTGTAGCCACCCGCCCAGGTAGGCAGGGGCGGGGTAGGGACAGGAGGACGGGCCCCACCGCGGGAGCCCGGAGATCGCCGGGGAGAGCGCGCCCGCTCACTGCATCAGCCCCCGCCCCGCGTCCTGAGAGCCGTGCCTCCGACCCGGAGTCGGAGCGGTGTGCTCCAAAGAAGAGACAGGAAGCAGCGATCCTTGGGAAAGATCTCCAGACTTATTCCCAGCCCTTTGGGGCAGCTCTCCTTGACACTTAGCGAGTGCCGAGGTAGATGAAAGGTTTTGCTTTAGTCCTCCCCAGAGTTCCTTCCCAACAGAACCAAAGGGCAGTAGAAGGGACTCCCCTCGCTCACCATCAGTCCCAACGGCGCTTGGGCTGTGAGTCTGAAGTGTCATGGAGGTCCAAAATAGGCCATTCGTGCCCTGGTGGAGTGCCCAAGCCCTTTCCACGGCGTCTCCTTCCACCCTCACAGTGGCCCAGCAATCAGGGTTCGCGGACCTTGACCCCCATGCGACGCCAGGGAGGGGCAGAGAGGGCGGTGACTGCAGCGAAGGCAGAGAACTCTCGGGACCGTGTGTCCTGAGTTCCCAGGTGGAGAAACGCTCTCTGTGGTCTCCTCGCAGCAGAGCTCCCAGCAGCGAAGCTCCGCCAGCGCGGCTTCGATTGCTTCCCCCGCAGGATGGCGCCGCGCTGGGGGCTGGAGGCCAGAGGTGTCCATAGGTCCCCGGGGAGGGAGGGCGCTCCGGCCAGCGAGGCCTCTTGCCTGAAACACTGAGAGTCTCCGTGGCCTTCCCGTCCTTGCAGAAACCAGATACCATGTGTGACGAAGACGAGACCACTGCCCTCGTGTGCGACAATGGCTCCGGCCTGGTGAAAGCCGGCTTCGCCGGCGATGACGCCCCTAGGGCCGTGTTCCCGTCCATCGTGGGCCGCCCTCGTCACCAGGTCAGGCTGCCAGTTCCCGGAGGGAGCCGGGCCGGGTCTCCACGCGGCCTAGCCCCGCTCTGCTGGGAACCCCGGTGATGAGAGCTTGGTATATCCGCTCCGCAGGGCGTCATGGTGGGCATGGGGCAGAAAGATTCCTACGTGGGCGACGAGGCGCAGAGCAAGAGGGGTATCCTGACTCTCAAGTACCCCATTGAGCACGGCATCATCACCAACTGGGACGACATGGAGAAGATCTGGCACCACACCTTCTACAACGAGCTCCGCGTGGCCCCCGAGGAGCACCCCACCCTGCTCACTGAGGCCCCCCTCAACCCCAAGGCTAACCGCGAGAAGATGACCCAGATCATGTTTGAGACCTTCAACGTTCCGGCCATGTACGTGGCCATCCAGGCCGTGCTGTCCCTCTATGCCTCCGGCCGTACCACCGGTGAGAGCCCAGGAGCCCCCGGCCCCTCTTCCCGAGAGCCTCGCCCCCCTCCCCGAGCGCCTAGCAGGGCCCAGCCGCTCATCCCCGACCCCACCCTCGCGCAGGTATTGTGCTCGACTCCGGCGACGGCGTCACCCACAATGTGCCCATCTATGAGGGCTACGCGCTGCCGCACGCCATCATGCGTCTGGACCTGGCTGGCCGCGATCTCACCGACTACCTGATGAAGATCCTCACCGAGCGTGGCTACTCCTTCGTGACCACAGGTGCGCGGCGCCCCGGGCTCCCCAGGCGGGCGGGCCGGCAGACCGTGCGCTGTCCCCGGGACCCCGCGCTGAGGGCTCCTCTCCCGCCCCGCTCCCCGCAGCCGAGCGCGAGATCGTGCGTGACATCAAGGAGAAGCTGTGCTACGTGGCCCTGGACTTCGAGAACGAAATGGCCACCGCCGCCTCCTCCTCCTCGCTGGAGAAGAGCTACGAGTTGCCCGACGGTCAGGTCATCACCATCGGCAACGAGCGCTTCCGCTGCCCGGAGACGCTCTTCCAGCCCTCCTTCATCGGTGAGCCCCGCGCCCCCGCCATCCGGCCGGTGCCAGCCCCGCGCGCCCCCGGGGCCTCCCGCCCTCTGTCTCACGCTCCCCTCCGCGGCCCCCAGGCATGGAATCGGCGGGCATCCATGAGACCACCTACAACAGTATCATGAAGTGCGACATCGACATCAGGAAGGACCTGTACGCCAACAACGTCATGTCTGGGGGCACCACCATGTACCCGGGCATCGCCGACCGCATGCAGAAGGAGATCACCGCCCTGGCCCCCAGCACCATGAAGATCAAGGTGGGTGGCGCCCTCCCCCAGCCCCCGGCCTGTGAGGGGCTCCCCGGCCGCGACCGCGCACCCGACAAGTCCTCACTGTCTTACAGATCATCGCCCCGCCTGAGCGCAAGTATTCCGTGTGGATCGGCGGCTCCATCCTGGCTTCGCTGTCCACCTTCCAGCAGATGTGGATCACCAAGCAGGAGTACGACGAGGCCGGCCCCTCCATCGTCCACCGCAAGTGCTTCTAGACGCCTCTCCGACAGCCGCGACTTCTCCCCAGGACGACGAATCTGCTCGCGGCGCAGGCGGCTGACCTCGAGCCACCGCGCGGCAGCTGCTCTCCAACCATCTGCGTTACCGCTGCCGCAAACTGACACGCTGTTTATAATGTGTACATACATTGTTTACCTCATTTTGTTATTTGTAAAACGAAACCCTGTGGAAGGAAATGGAAAACTTGAAGCATTAAACTCAGCCGTTCTGTTTTGCTGCGTAAAGGGGTCTGTTGTGTTTATTTGCGGGGGCGGGGAGCTGTGGGGGTCGGGGTGTAAAAGGGACTCCGTCTTCCTCCGTCACTTTTCACAATACCCTAAATGAGTGCAGGCCTTACAAGGCCGTGAGTTAAGTCTTCCGCAGCTCACGGCCCTCCCCTCTGGCTCAGCTCTATTCCTCAGGCCGGCACCCGCGCCGTGGCCCGACTTGACCTTGGGGCGTGTCCCCTGCAGGGCGATCTGCAGGCGGCGGCGCGGGGGCGGCGCTCGGGTGGCCCGGGCGCGCCGCGGGCAGGGCGCTGACCGTGGTGCTGGCCCGGGATCCCGGGCGCAGAGCGCGCTCCCGCTCCACCCGCGGCGGGCGTGGCCTTACTGAAGCCGGGTTCCCTCCTGAATCTGAGACCTAAACTGAAAGGGGTGCGTTCTGCATTTGAGGAACCAGTTCTCCTTTGTTAAGTGAAGATAACCACTTCTCGGGAAGGCCTTTGCTTCGTCTGGGTGACGTAGCGCCCTTTCCAGAGTGGGGAGGGGAAGGAGCCGCGCCCAGAGGTGGAAGCAGGCGAGAAAGGACCAGGTGAACGCTCCAAAAGAAGGACAGCGCGGCCTCAGCGGGGACAGGCGTGGGGAGCGGGCCAGCGAGGAAATGCCTTCAGGGAAGGAAGCGGAGACCGTGCTGAGAAGAGGTCTGCAACGGAGAGGAAGCAACCCTGCTCCACTCCTGCAGAGTCTGAAAGGCACAACACAAGGGAAGTTTGTGTTTCTATGAGAGAATTCCTGGGAATTCTCGAAATTCCTGGGAAAAGTGTTTCCTAAACGAAATAGATTCTGACTCAAAGAAGGTAATACATTCATTCAGAAATATATTTATAGGAATTAACAATACAGCTATATTCTATGCCATCTTGCCACGTTTATGCTCTCCTTTTACGGCCTTTTGAGAAGCTTCAGGAATCATTGAAGCTTCCAAGGTAGGAATACTGCCAAACCCAGCTATCAAGAGAACCCGTCATTCAGTAGAACTTAGGATTTTAATAAAACAAGCAAATGATACCAAATCCATTGAAAACCATCTATCTACCCGGGGTGGACAAAGATTTAAAAATGGGCTAAATTCTAGTCTTTCAGAGGAACGCAAGTTTTACTGAAAAATATCAGAATTACATGAGTCAGCTAAGTGGCAGGTTAAATCTTTATTTTTTTTTTTTAAACCAAAACCCGGGTCTCTTAATTAGAATTTTAGTAAGATATTTAAGGCAGTAATGAGCCATTTCTCCTGTGATCATAATCATCAAGTGACTAACAGAAGTTTTCCTCCTGCCTCGTCTTTGACAGTTTTCTTCTCCTGAAAGCATGTACAAACTTTAGAAATTATGTGGTTTCACTGGAAGTGTGCCAAATGACCTTTCTTTTTCTGGTACTTCTTTAAAAAGAAATGAACATCACATATTTCATTAGTTTTCTGTATCTTTCCTTCTCTCAAGTAGTTTGTGATTATAGTTATTTGGTAAATTGTGTTACCTATATTAGACTTGAGAGAAGATTTTTGGTGTGGTGTAGAGTCAGACACGACTGAAGTGACTTAGCAGCAGCAGCAATAAATACTTTATATATATTCCCTGAGTGGAATAGACTTCCCTTGTGGCTCAGGAGTAAAGAATCTGCCTGCGATTCAGGAGACAAGGGTTAGATCCCTGGGTCAAGAAGACCCCCTGAGAAAGGAAATGATAACCCACTCCAGTATTCTTGCCTGGAAAATCCTATGGACAGAGTCGCCTGGTGGGCTACAGTCCATGGGGTCCCAGAAAGAGTCAGACACAACTTAGCCACTAAACAACTATATATATATATATATATATATAAGACTATATATATGTATATATGTATGTATATATAAGACTATTTTATATGTATAGTTATATATATATATATATAAAACTATACATATAAAATGCACATACCCACTGTGTATAGAACATATCCACATCTTTGTGCTGGGAGAGGAGAGAAATAACTATTTCCAGCAGCACTTATGTGTGTTTGCAGTAGGAAGAAGTGAGAAATTGCTGTGTGGCAACAGTGTACTCACACTAGAGGGAATAGTGTTATGGCTGATTTCCCAATGAAAAGCCATCTCAGAGCTCCAATTTTTGGACCTGTGAGAGAATTGAAAACAACAAAAGACTTTCTGATGATCACTTATGGTGTGTTTCCTTAGACTTGGCAAGTCTTATCAGGGATCTAACTGCAGTTATTTTCCTCTATCAAAATAAATTGCCACAATTTTTATTCACACCAAATCTATTTTACTGGTGCTCAGTTGAAGAAACAAGAGCAAAGAAGAAAATGAGAAGAGAGGCTATGTCAGGATTGAAAAGAAGGATTAGACTGAGTGGGAAAAAATAGAAGAATCTGGGATTGGAGTACACCTTGGCTTTATAACTTAAACCATTGGAAGTTATTAATATAATCAGACCATGGAATGTCAGGGTACCTCCTAGATGCATTAATTCCTGAATTGTCCCCCAGATATGGCAGAACCCACAAGGGGTTCATGAAATATTTTATTGCCCTTCTACTCTGTGCAAGGGGTACAGAGACAGCTAAGATGTGGTTCCCTCCTGGGAGTTTGTGTCACTACCCCGCCATCACCGGGCACTGATGCCTTGACTTGGATCACCATAAGACTTGTTGGAGGAGCTGGCGGGAACAGGGAGGCCACCCTGGAACATGACCACTGGATGCTGTGGACTTGGGACTTCTCTGCTCTCACCACCTCCAGGCTGGCTTCCCTTCCACACAGCCCTGTTCTCTGACAGGCTGGATGGTTCCAGATATAGATTCTTGTGGGGAAGCATCCCTCAGTGTACAGGAGAAGGACATAGAGTATGGCCACCTCTCATCCAGCAGTACCTCTGCCCTGAGGACAGAAGGCAGAGAGGGCTCAGGCCATAGGCCAGCCCTACCTCTGAGGGCACTCGTGTGGCCAGCCCACCTGCATGCTTTGCTCCTTTTCTGTCTTGCCTCATTTGTCATTTCTGTTTTCTCTCTGCCTGGTACTGTCCTTGAAAGTTATCCCCTTTAGCACTGTTGATATGTCACAGTTCATTTGGGGAGTTTCCACAAGCTAATGCTCTGTGTCTGGGCTGCAACTCAGAGAGAAGCTGAAAAGATTTGCTTTGATGGCACTCTGGTGAGGTGGGCAGCACGGTGATTCCCAGGGCTCCGGGTCCACTTGCAACCTTGTCACCTACAGTCAGAGCCACTTCTCCAAGCAGGCCCAGGGCTGCAACTTCTGGAATTGGCATAGGGTGGCAAAAGCAGCTGGAGGTAGCCAACGTGAATGAGCAGCAAGGGCCCCTCACTAAGGGTGGCTCTGTTGCTGGGTGCAGAGTCCTGAGCCTGTTGCTTGACCCTGCCTCTGCTTGTCAGTTTCTTGATGGCTTATCCTAATGAAACAGAGCAGGATCCTATGGAGTCTTCCTAGAACAGACACTGCCCTCTCCACCACATGCCATCTGCCTGCCTCTTGTCTGTAGAAAAAACTTCAGCCAAAGAATAAATTTAATCAAAGAAGTGAGAAATTGCAGAAGCAAAGAAAGTAGTCAAAGAGGATGGTATAATAATAATCATTAAACAAAATCAAAGACTTTAGGTCCTCCTTAAGGGTTATAGGTAATATTCTGAGCCATGTTCTGTGAGCTGTCTTATAGATACTGAAACTGCCAGCAGGTGGAAGAAGTTAACTACATGATGACCAGGTGTAGCCATGACATAAGCTGCCACAATTCCAAGAAATGGGTACAAGTCAACCCTGGAACCAAAGATGAACTGTACTGAAACAATCTAAATGACACTGATCAGACCACTGCATGACCGATTTCAAGGTGACTCTCGGAGAGGGCAATGGCACCCCACTCCAGTGCTCTTGCCTGGAAAATCCCATGGATGGAGGAGCCTGGTAGACTGCAGTCCATGGGGTCGAGAAGAGTCGGACACAACTGAGCAACTTCCCTTTCCCTTATCGGACCCTATTGTGCTGTTTCTGCATGTATTAGATTGGTGCAAAAGTAATTACAGTTTGGCATTGTTGAAATTTGCTATCTAATATTGGAATACATCCTTAAATAAATGTGGTTATGTTATATACCATTTTAATGTTCATTTCTTGCTCTATGCTTTTTGCTAATGACTTACTACTTTCTTTCATTTTATAGGTATTTTAGACTATGGAAATGATGTTAGACAAAAAGAAAATTTTAGTTATTTTCTTATTTGAGTTCAAAATGGGTCATAAAGCAGGAGAGACAACTTGCTACATCAACCATGCATTTGGCCCAGGAACTGCTAACAAATGTACAGTGCAGTGGTGGTTCAAGAAGTTTTGCAAAGGAGATGAGCGCCTTGAAGATGAGCACAATGGCCAGCCATTGGAAGTTGACAAACAACAATTGAGAGCCATCGTTGAAGCTGATCCTCTTCCAACTACATGAGAAGGTGCCGAAGAACTCAACGTTGACCATTTGACCCTTTGGTCATTTGGCATTTGAAGCAAATTGGAAAGGTGAAAAAAGCGCAATAAGTGGATGCCTCATGAGCTGACTAAAAATCAAAACAATCATCATTTTGAAGTGTCATCTTCTCTCATCCTGCACAACAACAATGAACCATTTCTTGATTGGATTGTGACGTGCAATGAAAAGTGAATTTTATATGACAACTGGCAATGAGCAGCTCAGTGGTTGGACCAAGAAGAAGCTTCAAAACACTTCCAGAGCCAAACCCTTTTTGCACCATAAAAGGGATCATACTCACTATTCAGTTATCTGCTAACCCACGAGAACTGACCCACTGTGGTACTGGATCAGCAGGCCAGTATCAGTAGTGGATCAGCTGGTCCACTACTGCTGATCTGATCCACTACAACTTTCTGAATCCCGGTGAAACCATTACACCTGAGAAGTAAGCTCAGCAAATCGATGAGATACACTGAAAACTGCAATGCTCACAGCCAGCATTGTTCAACAGAAAGGGCCCAATTCTTTTCCACAACAACACCCAACCGTACATTCCACACCAATGCTTCGAAAGTTGAACAAATTGGGCTACGAAGTTTTGCCTCATCTGCCATGTTCAGTTGACTTCTCGCCAGCCAACAACTACATCTTCAAACATCTCAGCAGCTTTTTGCAGGCAAAACACTTCCACAACAAGGAGGTAGAAAATGCTTTCCAAGAGTTCATTAAATCCCAATGCTCAGATTTTTATGCTACAGGAATAAACAAATGTTTCTTGTTGGAAAAGATGTGTTGATTGTACTAGTTTTGATTAATAAAGATGTGTTTGAGCCTAGTTATAATGATTTAAAATTCAAGGTCCAAAACTGCAATTGCTTTTGCACCAACTTAATAACCCCTCCCTCTGCCTGTGCATCCCTGAAGCTCCCCTTTCAAAGCTCTTGCCATCTGATTGGCAGGGGGGAATTGGCTTTTGGATGTGAGTGTGCTTTTTCTGCAGGTCACAGGCCTCCAGAATAAAGCAAGCTTTCCTTTCTACCAACACTTGCCTCTGCAATATTATCTTTCGATGATGAGTGTCCAGACTACAGTTCAGTAGCACTGGTACTGAACAGTTTCTGGGGGTGGTGACCACATGAAAGAAAGACTGTGAAATGTGCAAAAGTGATGTTGTAGTTCTCAGAGGTGCCCGTGGAATCAGGATTGCCTTTCAGATGACAAACACTGGGCTTTCCTAAGCATTATTCCCATGTAGATGGTTCTGGTCCCTGGACCAGAGGAGCTGGCCTCGGGAGTAGTGGTCACTCTACATCATGAGCCAAGGGGGCCCTAGTACCCCTGGATCCTCGCCCACCCCATCCTTCCTAGTTTCCTTTACAGGACCTGTACTAAGTTCCTGTAACAAGTTACCACAAACTAGGTGGCTTGAAACAATAGGAATTATTGTGTTTTCCCCAGAGTTCTGAGTGCTAGAACCCCAAATCTAAGCTGAGTTTTCTCCTTTTGAGGTCTCTCTCCTTGGCTTCTAGAAACTTCTTCCCTCTTGCCACATGCGTGTCCACACTTCCTCATAATATAACATTCTGAAAAAATAAAATACTCTGTTTCCAAATACAGTCACATTCTGAGATCCTGGGGGTTAGGACTTCAGCATATGAATTTGGGGTGGTGATGACACAATTCAGCCCACAATAGGAGCAACAATTTAACCCACTATAGAAGAGGTTACCATTAACATTTCATTTTATTAGTCTATGCATCTCTTATGTTAATATTGTACTGGTGCTACATGAAGAACTTTCAAACACATTAGCTCATTTTATCTTTTAAAGTAGCTAGGATAGGGATTATTATTCTGCTTTTATAAATGATAACAGTGAGGTCTCAAGACTGAGTGACTTGCCCAAGTTTATAAACAGTTTATAAATTAAGTTTATAGATTAGTAAAAGTAGCAAACACTTTTGTAACTCCTGACACTATTATTTTCTTTTTTAAACTATTCATTTTCAATTTTGATGTACCCTTATATTTTATTACCCTTATATTTTATATACATTTCTTGTAAATAGCATAGGTTGAAAAGTTTTTCTAGCCTGAGAATTTTGTCTTTTAATTGAGACACTTTGTTCATTTATATTCAATGTGTTTACTGGCATATTTAGGATTAAACCTATCACTTTACATTAGCCCACCCTGTTAAAAATCTAAAATTAATCGTATCTTTACCCTCTTTGTGAGGGTGGGAAAGTTGCTCAGTCATGTCTGACTCTTTGCAACCCCATGGAATAGTCCATGGAATTTTCTAGAACAGAATTCTGGAGTGAGTAGCCATTCCCTTCTCCAGCAGATCTTCCCAACCCAGGGATTGAATCAAGGTGTCCCACACTGCAGGCAGATTCTTTACCAGCTGAGCCACCAGGGAAGCCCAAGAATACTAGAGTGGGTAGCCTGTCCCTTCGCCAGCAGATCTTCCTGACCCAGGAATCGAACCAGGGTCTCCTTGATTGAAGGTGGATTCTTCACCAGCTGGGCTACCAGGGAAGCCACACAGGGACCCTTTGAGGCTGCTAGCTCATCTGTTTGCTTTCCTTCTGACTTGTCACATATTTTATTCTACTTTATAAATCCCTATGTATTATTATTTATCATACATCAGTCATGGTTTTAACCTCCTCAAAGACTGTAATTGTTTTATAGAGTTGAGGTTCCCTTGCATATCAATAATTTTTTCTGTTCATTTCTTCTTCCTATAGGTCCCTCCCAAGGGAGATTATTTCCCTTATGACTGAAGCACAGTCTTTGGAATTTCCTTTCATGATGAAGTGTTGGTTGTGAAATCTTTCAGTTTTTGTTTGCTTGTTTACTTATGTTCTTATTTCTCCCTCATTTTTAAAAGACACTTTTTTCCTAATATAGAATTTCAGGATAATGGTTATTTCTTTGTTGTAATGAAGATGATATTTCTCTGCTCTCCAAGTGCCATCATTGTTGGTGAAAAGTCAGCAGTCAGTCTAGACCTTCTTTGAGGGAATCTACATTTCCATTGCCCCACATTCCAGCTTAAATTTTTTTTTTCTCTTTGTCTTTGATATTTTGCAGTTTCTCTATGTTGTATCTAAAGATAGGTTTCTTTTTACTTAGCTTAAGCTTTTGAATATGTGGATTCCTGTCTTTCAACAGGTTTGGGAAATTATCAGCCTGTGTTTCTTCAAATATTGCCTCAATTCCATTTTTTCTCTCCTCTCATTCTAAAGAATTGACAGATTGGGTTTCACCAAAATTAAAATAATTATTCACCAAAATAGCTCCACTAAGAAAATGAACATTCAAACCATGCACTGGCAAAACATGTATCTGACAAAGGGTTGGTAGCCAGGCTATATAAAAATCTAAAATTCAATAACAAAGACAAAAATGCGATAAAATAGGCAAAATATTTTAAACAGACACTTCACAAAAGAACATATAAATGGATGATAAAATAAACATACAATCATGCTCATTACAATGGCTATTGTAACAAATAGAACAAAATAACAAGTATTGGCAAGGATATGGAGAAATTAGAATTCTTGTGCATTGCTAATGATAATGTAAAATGGTATGGCCACTATGGAAAATATTATGGCAATTTCTAAAAAAATTAATGTTAGAATTACCATCAGACATGGCAATTCTACTTATGAATATATACTCCAAAGAAATAAAAGCCAGGGGTTCAGAGTTATTTACACACCCATATTCATTGCAGCATTATTCCCAACAGGCAAAAGGTAGAAGTGGCCCATGTCTGTTAACGGAGAAATAGGTAAATGAAGTGTGGTGTATATGTACAATGGAATATTATTTACTCTTAAAAGGGAAGGAGATTCTGACCCTACAGCATGGATGAGCCTGAAGACATTATGCTAGGAGAAGGAAGCCAGTCACAAAAGAACAAACACTATTCTATTCTGCTTATAGGATGTCGCTAGAGGAGTCAGACTCACAGAAAGTAGAATGGTGACCATCAGGGGCTGGGGAGAGGGGAGTGGAGAACCACCATTTAACAGGAACAGAGTCTCAGCTTGGGGAGATGAAAAGTCTCTGTGGATGGAAGGTGGTGGTGGTTGCACATCAATGTGAGTGTGCATGATGTGCAGAGCTGGACACTTGCAGATGCGTAAAATGCTAAGTTTAATGTCATATGTTTTTTACCACAATTGAAAAAAATGATAAGCATATGAAAAAGTGCTCAATGTTTTTAGTCATCGGATAGATGCAAAATAAAAGAGCAATCAGATACTTCTATATATTCACCATTGTGGCTAAAATGAAAAAGATTGGCACTAAAATTTTGTCAAGTATGTGGAGCAACTGGAATTCAGCCTCTGGGAATTGTAAACTGGCACAGCCATTTTGGGGAACATTTGGGAGTTTCCTATAAAGCTAAACATACACCTGCTCTAATACCAGATAGTGCTATTCCTAAGAATTTACCCACTAAGATTAAAATTATCGTCACAAAAGGACTTATACAAGAATGCTAATAGCAACTTTATTCATAGTAATAAAATCTGGAAATAGACCAGGTGTCCACCAATAGACATATGGATAAACAATCAGGTACAGCTGTAAAATGGAATATTATTCAGCAATAAAGAAGAACAAACTACAGATTCACATAACAACATGAATGGATTTCAAAAACATCCTAAGTGAAAAAGAAATTTACACAGAAACATATGTACTGTTGAACATGACTTAGCGACTGCACAACAAATATATACTGTGATATTCCATTTATACAATATTCTAGAATAGGTAAAGCTAGTCTATGGTATAGAAAAATATCAGAGCAATGGTTGCCTCTGGGAGTGGCATGGAAATTGAAAAGTGGCATGAGGGGATTTTTTGGAATAATGGAAATGTTCTATATCTTGATACAGGTTGGGATTACAAAGGTCAAATACAGTGACTGTATGATTAAGATCTGTCCACTTCATTTTATGTACATTTTATTTTTATTTCTTTTTTTTTTTAATTTTTTTTATTAGTTGGAGGCATTTTATGTACATTTTAATCAAAAGAAACAACTGCAAGCAAAAAATAGAATGTCAGAAATTCTGATACTTTCTACATTAATTTTTTTTTGTATTTTTCTTTTTAAGATGTATATCTGAATTACATCTGAGTTACATAGGATAATTTCCTTTAATTGATCTTTCAATCTTCTTCTCACTTACTTAATCTCTTGTTAAATCCTTTTGTTCAGTTTTAAATTTCTGGTATTAAATTTTTAACTTTCAGAAATTTTTTTTAAATTTATTTATTTTTAATTAAACGACACTTGCTTTACAATATTGTGTTGGCTTCTGCCTTACATCATCATGAATCAGCCATAGCACTTTTAGAAAATGTTAAAAATGATTTTACTACTTTTCAAATTAACTAGGTCATATTTGTATAGTTTTCTGTCCTGTGGATATTTGTTAACTTGTCCCTCACTTCTGTAATAGAGCAAGCGTGTGACTCTAACAGTCCTAGTGGCTGAGGTCTTGGAGTTTGTGTCTGCCACCTGCTGTTTTGGTTCTTACTCATACCACCCTCTTCTGTGTGTGCCTGACAGTGCTGTGTTCAACGTCTTTGAAGAAACCCAGAACAAAGATGATTGTCCTCGGAAAGGACTGTATTTGCTTCTGCCAGGGATCTCCTAGGATGCTACTAATCTGAGACGATGTGAAACTCTATCCATAGGTCTCTTGGTCCCCCTAGATGGCATGGGCTGCAAATATACGAGCGAGCTCAGCCTGACTTTACAGCTCCCCGGGAATCTGCACCCCATGCCCCTAGCACGCACTCAGCAATAAGGCCACGGGCTTTTCAGACCCTTGAGTTCCACACGGGGCAGGGTGTCCTCCTGGCTCACTCCACCATGCTTACCCATGGTGTAGGCTTCAGGGGCCCAGCTTCCTGAGGGAGGTACCAAGCTCTGCGAAACTTCTGGCCCTCAAGTGCAAAGTAAATGAGATAAGCAAATGTTCTTGGGGCAAGAGCTTTTTCTAGAATCACTGGCCTTGCTGGCTCCTGCCAGACTGTGGACTAATTTTTTACTTCCTTGTCAATTCTTCAGTGCCTGTAAGATGTTCAAAATACTTGATCTGACTTTTTAGTTGTTTTCCACAGGAGTGTTGTTCCAAGAACTCAGCCTGTCATATTCCCTAAAAATAGAACTCAACATCTCTCACTGTGCAAGCCTGGCTTTGGCCACCACAGAAATGCAGCTCAAATCTCACACACAGGCTTAAGAAGTTTTGCCCCAAATTCTGTTGCTTTATTTTAAAGCTGTTATTTTTTTTCCCTCCGGGCCTAAAAATGCACTGGGTCTGAAAGTTACCAAGGATGACAGGGAGCCAACTGGGAGGCAGAGCTGCCTGGAGCCCTGACGCCGGCACTAATGTGCCACACATCAGTAGGGGCCCTCTGGACCAGGGGAGTGAAGGGCAAAGGGTCAGAGCAACTCGCTCAAGGTGATAAATCACCACGGTGCTTTCTCTCGAGGAGATGACAGGTGATTTTTTTCCTACTTTTTATACTTCATTATTTTTTTTAACTTTTTTTCAAGATATATATGCTATATTATTATTAAAGATACTTAAGTGAAAAATGAAAAAAATTAATAGAGAAAAGCCCTGTCTATACTCACAGTCCTGAATGGTATTTCCAGCAGCAGATATGGGTTTGGGCAGATCCATTTGCAGCCAAAGTGGTGATGGGATGCAGGGAAACTGAGCCCGACAGAGGAGCTTAGGACTTTGGGCTGGGCCGGGAGTCAGAGGATGGCTGTGTCCAGCATGATCCCAAGGCAGCGTCTGCTAAAAGGACTAAACCTGCTTCTTCCATTTCTTCAGACTGAGCTCCCAAGTGAGCTGGGCAGATAGCACTGGGAAGAGCGTCTCTGGGTTCCAGCCCTGGCTCAGTGGATGATTTGACTTCCATGGGTAACAGCAGTGGGGAGGTCAGCTCAAGGTGGTCCCCATTCCTCTGGTTGCCTGTAATCCTGCTCCCCTCCAACTCCTCCTGCCTGGGACCCCTGGGACAGGAAGGGAAGGCGGTTCTGAAGCCCTCAGGATGAAGAGAAGGGGATGAACTGAGAAGATGAGATTCCAGTGCTCTAAAGAGTTTCTCTACCTCCAAGTTCTCTGTGAAGTTCTGAAAGTCTCCATGTGCACTTTGCCCTTCTTAAGCCAGAGCACTCACAACCCTGCTCCTTCACCTCCATTCATCAACATATATTTATTGACTGTCTCTTCTATTGAGGTGCTGAGAGGTACTATGTGGGATAACTACATTGCACTTGAACTTCAGTAAATGCTTTAAAAGGATGCCTTAGATGCTTCCCATCTCTGAAAGGTTCTCTGGAGTCTGGGTTTTCCTCTGAACTTTGTTTCTGGCCTCTAGCGCGGGTGCAGGGCAGGCAGGTGGAAAGCCAGACCCCAGGCAGCCCATGTGCTTGGATCACCAGGGATGCCCAGAACTTGCCTCCTTCCAGAAAAACTATTTATTTCTTCCTACACTGCCCTGGCTGTGGAGGCCAGGAATTTGAAAGCTGGGGATCTAGCACCTCTGAAATTATAGGGCATCTCTCGCTGACACGGGGGCACACACAGTGTTCCAGCAGGGCCTGGCGGTGCCCTCACAGCTGGGCCTCCTCAAGCCTCTGTGCCCCACTCCCCAGCGCCTTCCTGGCTGCTCCCTAGTCCCAGCCCTGCACTGGGTGGTCATACTTTTTCCAAAGGGCAATCCAGGCACTGTGAGGCAAACAGATTTGTTCCCGGCCACAGGAGAGCACGGGGTCATGGTTCATTCATAGCCAGGGAAGTGTCCTTTTCCTTCACTTGTCTTCCTGGTTATCCAAGGACAAAGGCATGGGGCCATCCTTCCCTCAGCTGGAGGAGCCAAGACATCTAACATCCAGTCTTGATTATTCTTTAGCTCGTTTTCCAAAAGCACCGAGAACTCTGTCACTCCACTCTGGCATACCCTGCAGCTATCAATCAATTTGCTGATTTACTCAGTAAACATTTACTGAGCACCTACTATGTGCAAGCACTGTGCTGGGAGACAAGGAGGCCCACTGGACAGTCTTGGTCTGGCTTCAGGGAGCCCGTGGAGGAGACCACATTTATCAGTTGTTCAGTCGCTCAGCCGTGTCTGACTTTTTTCGACCCCATGGACTGCAGCCCGCCAGGCTTCCCTATCCTTTAACATATTCTGAAGCTTGCTCAAACTCATGTCCATAGAGTTGGTGATGTCACCCAGCCATCTCATCCTCTGTCGCCCCCTTCTCCTCCTGCCTTCAATCTTTCCCAGCATTGGGGTCTTTTCCAGTGAGTTGGCTCTTCGCATCAGGGGACCAAAGTATTGGAATTTCAGCTTCAGCATCAGCCCTTCCAATGAATATTCAGGGTTGATTTCCCAGCTCAGAATTCATTGGACTATGATACAAATGGATGTAAGTCTGTCCATCTAGCACAGGCTACAAGAGGCATGGCATGTGACAATATAGAAGCCAAGGGGGATGGGTTCCTGAGCAAGAGTCTTTGAGGTACTTTGAAGATGAGGAGGAGGCAGCCGGTGAACTGGGGAGGCTGGAGGTTTTCCACCAGCAGAGAGGTGGGCGTGGCTGGGCATGGGGGTGGGGAAGAGTGGTGGGCAGCAAGGGTACAGAGGGAGGCAGACACAGCCTGAAGACCCACCAGCTCTGAGTGTATATTTTCTCTTTATTCTAAGGTGATGGAAAACCATGAAACTGTTTCAAGCAGAGAGAGAGAGGGGGAAGCTGCATTGCTGGGGCAGAAAGGGGTTCCAGGATGCCTCTCGGGCCTCTGACTTACCCGTGGATGCCCACTGAAGCAATGGCTCCTGGAGTTTGTGAGCTGTGGCTTGTGTGGGAGCCAGGCAGATTGGTGGTCCCAGGCAGGAGGGGTCCTGGCCTTAAGGGGATGCAGCCTAGACCCTGAGGGGAGGTGCAGCCCCGGCCTTGAGACAGGGGTGCACGCTGGGTCCCAGGATGGGGCTGCAGCTGGACCCTGAGAAGGGGCATACAGCCTGAGTCCTGCAGCGGGAGTGTGCTGTGGGCTTCAGCCTCTCACTTTCCCTCATTCCATTCTGGAACGTTCTCTATAGAAAACTCAGAAAAACCACAGGAGAATGAGGGTTTGCGCTGTTTTCCTCCCATCTCAAGGCACTGAAGCGAGGAAATCGTAAATGATAAATGAGCCTCGGAGAAACCTGCCTCAAATAGCACTGCTTTATCCAGGGTTTGTTCAGAGGGGCCCGGGGGGGCGGGGTGGAGGAGGAGGGGGCGGGTGGAGGAGGGGAGGAGGGGGAGGGGAGGGGCGGCAGCTGTCCGCCCCGCCCGCCGGCCGCAAGCAGTCAGCCCCCACCACCTGCCTCTATTTTTATATCAGTGCCTGTTCATATCTAGCTGGTTGAATCAGCCTCCCGGTGGTGGAGGGGCATTATGAAGCCATCCCTCTCTCTTGCGAGATCTTCATCTTTTCCCTGGTCTGCGGTGCCCCTGCCAGGCCGTCAGAGCTGTGGGGACAGAACAGAGTGTCACCCCGGACACCAGGCTGGATTTGGCAGCGAACGAACCCAGCACGGTGGCAGCTGCAGGGGGGCTGGGTGGAAACTGTACCACCCGGCGGCGTGATGGCCTCAGGGAACAGCGGTGGATAACAGACTCTAAGGAGCCCTCAGAAGCTCGGGCAGGAGCCGCGGGCTGGCAGTCAGATGCCCGAGGAGGCTCCCTCCTCTGGGCAGTGCCGCCTCCTGCAAGCCCGTGGCGTCTGTGAGCCCCCTTCTGGTCTGTGCGAGGGAGCAGCGAGCCCAGCCCTGCAGGGTGGAAGGATCTCAGCAAATCACTAGTTCTTCCTCTCCGCTATGTCTTGAGAAGAGCTCTGGCGGCTAGCCTAGGTCTGTGACGGGTACTGCAGCCTTTCTGAGGTCACCGGCAGGGGTCAAGGGCTAGAGGTGCTCTGCCATGTCCCTTTGGGCCCCTATGGGGCTCAGTCTGCACTCAGGTAGATCAAGATCGTCTCTCAGAGGTCATAGCTTCTCTGAGGTTCTGTACTTTCAATCCCTTCTTTATTTGGTGCATCCAGTCAGAGGCTGCTACTGGTTCCCGGCTCCTGAAGCTAGGTGTTTGCATCAAATCACAGGATGAGTGTTGCTAGCCTGGGGTCCAGAGGCCGGTGGAAGACGGAGTCAGGGCTGACTCTCACTGGGAGGGAAGGGGTGGGCTGGGAACAGCACTCCCCTCTGGCTTGCTCTGTGGAGTGGGTGCCGGCCCCACCAGCCCCCCAGCTTCCAAGCCTGGTGAACAGCCATGAGTCTTGGGTCTCCGCTCTGATGTTCTAAGCGAGAAGCTGGTGGTCCAGGCCCCGGGCCTGCCTGTGTCCTGAGGCTGGGGCTAGCCAGGCTGACCCTGACCCGGAGCAGCGCAGAGCCCCGAGGGTCACGGCCGCAGAGCAGGCGCCTGGCCACTGGCACGGCCTCTCCTTTTGGGGACTCCGGGGCAGGCAGCTGTCCTCCCCTGCACACACTCCACCTGACCCTAGAAGGAAGCAGAGGGACAGCGCCAAGTGACCAGTTTTTTCTCCTTTCTCCTTGGCCACTGTGTGCCCTCCCCTTCCTGCTGGGAATCTGGAAAGCTTATTCTGCCCATGGCCCCAGTCAGTGGGCAAGGCATGGCCCCCAGGGAGAGGCACTCGGGCCCTGAGCTTCTTGGAGGCTCTCCTTGGCTTCAGGTGCCTGGCCACGGTCTTGTTAATCTCAGGCGCTCCTCGGGAGTGGTGGCCAAGCCCCCCAGAGCCCTTCCACTCTTCCTGTGGGGGCTGGCTCTGGGGGGCCGCTGGCCCAGCGGTGGGTCTCTTCCCATGGTGACCCGCAGTCAGGAGGTCTTCCCTGCCCCCTGCCCCTGTGCCAAGGAGCTGCCAGCCCCAGAGGAAAGCTAGAAGTTTTCCCATTTTGCAGATTGGAAAGTCCAGGCCGAGAGACGATGATACAATCCCAGGATGCTGTTGTGTATAGAAGCTGGTTATTTCTCCTAGGCTGCATGGGGGAATGTGGTCGTGAGGATGGTGGGCAAGCCTGGGGCAGCCCTGAAAACAGTCAGGGTCCTTATGAGGAAAGACTAAAGGGGCACGGCCCTCCCAGGTCCCCTCAGTCAGAGTCAGCCTTGAGGACAAAGCTACCACCTCCTTTATAACAGGCTTGCTGTTTTTCCCTCTTCTAAGTGGCCTCCCCGCGCTCTGTGCTTCTGCTTTGCAGTTTTACAGGTTCATTACCGTTCAGTCTGGGCTGCAGCCTGGGGACAGGAAGGAGGGTGTGGGGGGAGCTGGCTTTCTGGGCCGCCTCAGCGACAGCTGGGCCGCATGCCTGCCATTCCCCCCAGCGGGCTCATTCTCTCGATATAGGGGCTGCTGGCACAGCCGGGGGCCTGGTTCCAAGGACCGGCGCCCTGCTGCTTTAGGGCAAGGCCAGCAGGCCGGGCTGGGCGTCAGCTTTCCCTCTGTCCTTGCATGGCCAGGGCCCGCAGCCCGTGTTCTGATTTGTGTGTATTATTAGGTCTCAGGACTCCTGCGGCCCTGGGCGATCCTCAGAGGGTGGGGCCCAGCCTGTCTGTGAAGGGAACGTGTCCCAGAACTCGGACTTTGCCGGGGGTCCTCCAGCCCACTTGAGAGGACAGGCTGACTGGCTCCTGCCGGCAGATTGAAAAGGGGCCTGGGGAGCTGTCAGCGCCTTTTCTCTCTGTTCCCCACCTGTCTCTGAGCTCCTGATGCTCAGCCGTCCCACCTGCACCCTCTGCCTCCCAGGGCTGCTTTCTGTTCTATAAACTGGTACATGGCTGATGGAGGCTTCACTGCTTTTTTTCCCTGGTAACACTGGAGCCTGTTTATGTTTATTGGGGCAATTAATGCCATGACTCTGCAAGGAGAGTTAGTTTTGGAAATTGGGACCACACTGCCCTGGTGGGCACAGAAGCACCCCCGTGCCCAGGCCTGGCCTGGCTGCTGAGTCCTGGGAAGGGACGGATGCCCGGACACTCTTCTGCAATGACTATGAGAGGGGAGAGGCTGAGCAGCTTTGCCACCAAGGGGATGGAGTGACAGGCCCCTCGTTCTCTGCCTTCAACAAGGAAAGCTCCCTGCCTGCTGCTCTGGGGGCTCAGAGCCAAGGCCAGCCCTAGTGGGCAAGTTTAGTTTGATTTGATTATCATTATTATTATTAATCTTTTGTTTACAGGCAAAGAACTTCATTAACATTTGTTTCAGGGTTTATTCCCAGGCTTCTTCAGCTTAGTGAGCTGTGGAGAATGAATTGTTTAAGCAAAGGGTGAAAAGAACTACAGTGTCCAGGGGGCTTGGACTTAAAACTACTGGAGATCCAGATTTTATCAGATTCATGAGCAAAAGTTTGAAAAGCAGCCATAACAGAATGGCAGCTCCCAGTTACATCCTCAGGTTTTGTCACCTGGTGTTGACTCAGTTCAGTTTGCTTGGCTCTTGGAATTCTCCAGGAGATCTGATCCTCACCTTCACTCCTCACCTGCGTCTGAGCACAGGTGAGAACCTGGTCTGGGGAGGCCGGGCTTGAGGTGGGAGCTGCAGGAGAAGCCATCCCTCGGGGCGGGCGCCTCACGCTCACCCCTGGCCTGACCCCTTGGTGACACCGCCTTCCCAGGGGGTGGCTCTGGGTGAGAGCTGCAGTCTTTCTTCAGAGGGCACCTCCCCCACAGCGGGCAGCCCCAGGGCCAGTCTCCCCTGGGCTCTCATGGCCCTGGTGCCCCCACCTCCTCCAGGGACCCTTGCTCCTGGGGACAGCCCCTCCTGCCTCTGTGCCCCGGAGTCTTGTCTTCAGCATCTGTAAACAAGCAGCACTGCGGTCACTCCCCGGGGCCTCTCAGCCCCAGCCCTGAAATCCACGCCAGCTCAGGCCTCGTGGGCTCCTGAAGGCCCTCTCGGCAATTGCGGTGCTGGTGGGCCCTCCGCCCTGAGGAAGGAGACCTGCCCCCCTCCCAGCTGGCAGCACCAGGGCCAGGGCCCTTTTTGTGCCCTCTGTCCTCTGCCTGCCAGCGTGGGCCACCACGGTCACCACTGTGTCAGAGGGAGAGGTGATGTTCGGGCCGCCCGGAAAAGCATCCTGAAGGGGGTAAGTGCAACATACCCCCAAATGCATTGTTGAATGCATTAGGGATTTATTATTAAAAACCTCAATTAGAGATTTTTCAAAAAGGAGTTTCTATTTTGGAAAAAGTTTAGCTTTGAAGGGGAGTTTCCCTGGGAGAACACAGACTCCCAGGCATCACGTCTCCCTCCTCCGTCCGGTTCCACTCCTGCTTCCTGGAGGCCTTGTCGCTCTCGGCAGCAGCCTTGGTGCGGCGCTGTCACCCACTCCAGGCTTTCTCTGGGTTTCTCCTGTCCTCCCTCTGCTGCCCTCTTCTTGCTCCAGGATGGACAGTGCGTCGCACAGGGTTATCACATTTGTTTCCTCTGGTCGGGGGCAGTTTCTCAGTCTTGGCTTGTTTCTCGTGACCTCAACAGTTTTGAGGAGTTGTGGTCAAGTATTTGGTAGAAGGTCCTTCAATTTGGGTTATGCCGGTGTTTTCCTCATGATCCGGCTTGGGTTATGGGTTTTTGAAAGAGCATGGCACGTGGCTGAGGACTGCCCGACAGCGTTCTCCTCCCCAGGGACTATTCCCACTGTCCCCACAATATTCTTTGGATCCCAGGTGCAGAGGAGGAGGGTGAGGCACCCGCCCCCTGGAGTGGGGACTGCATCCATATACTGTCAGAAATCCCTTGTAAAGAGAAGCGGCCCCTTCTCACCCATTTATATACTTATTCAACCATAATTTTCATTAGTATGGGTTTTATATATATATGTATATATATATAACTGTGTATATATAGTTATTTTGTACTTTGGGTTATAACCCAATACTATATTATTTATCCTATTGTTCAAATCCTTCTGGATTTGGCAATAGAAGCTCTTTCAGGTTGGATAAGATGGTAGGAAATACATGTATTTTTGGTCCCTGCCACAGGTTCCTGGCACAGAGCTCCTACGAGCCTTGTGATTTCCTGAGTGATAGGAGTGTTTTCTGTTCTAATGAGGTGACTTTGGGGGATGCTCCTGGGTAAGGGCGGGTCACCAGCAAGATCCAGGCAGGAGGAGAATCCTGGAATTGTCAGCCCCACCCCCCATTGAGAAGAGCTGAAAGTGGAGTTGATGATTCATCAGAAATGGCAGCCCACTCCAGTGTTCTTACCTGGAGAATCCCATGGACTGAGGAGCCTGGTGGGCTACAGTCCACAGGGTCACAAAGAGTCGGCCAAGACTGAAGTGACTTAGCACACACACACATGACTTATGATGAAGTTTCCATACAGCCCAGGAGGCTGGGTCATTAGTGCCCACAGGGAGGGGCCCAGAAAGTGCTGTCTTGACCCCAGGATTCTAAAAAATGTGGTCTTCACTTCTGTAGGAGAAGCCTAGCCCAGGCTCTTGCCCAGTGCAATCCTGTCCATCTCTGCCATCATAGCGGAGCTCTGCCTTCACCTTTGGGGACACTGGCACTGACCAGCCACCAGCCACAGAGCCAGTCTGCTGCCAGCCCCCTCCTCTGCCTGGGCACAGAAGGGCTGCACCGCCTGGGCCTGAGGTCTCCTCTTCTAGTCGGGACAGAGGGCACGTCTGAAGGACACGTGGTCTTGGAAGCATCAGAGGTCTTGGAAGCACCAAGGCTGAAGGGAGAGGAAGAGACGTGAGTACTGTGAAAATGAGTTATAACCCCCTCTGCTTCAGACCTGGTGCAGGTGGGGCTGGTAGGGAGCACTCCAGGCTGGGGCTGCGTCAGTGCTGATCCCACAGGGAACGGTGCTCCCAGGGAGGGAAACAGAGTGTGAATCTGAAGCAGGTAAGCCAAGGTAGCAGACACTTGCTGGGCACCCACTGTGCACCTAGCACTGTGACCAGCTGGGGAGACGGCAAAGGAAGAAGAGACATCTTTCCTGCCCGAAGAGCCCACTGTTTCCGGAAGAAAGAGGCACAGGAGACCGCCCTGTTAGTAGGGGTGCTGGCCAGGGATTCCTCCGCATGCCCACCTCCGGAGACCGAGTCCAAGGCCCCTGCCTGCCTCTGTCATTGCAAGCTCCCAGGGAATCTTCAAAGAGGCACGAAGGGCAGAGCACGTGCCCGTGGTGGGCCCTTCTGCTTCTGCCTCAGATGCGAGCAGGCCAGGCAAGCGGGACTCCTTACCTGTGCCCTTGGATGCAGAAAAGCCTACAGTGGGGTCACTGAGGACAAACTGCCCCCAAAGATGTCCATGTGCTAACCCCCAGGACCTGTGATCCTGGTGCCGAATATGTCCAAGGAGACCGCGGGCGTGACCAAGGAAAGGGCCTTGAGAAGGGGAAGTTGTCCTGGATTATCTGACTGGACCCAGCGTAGTCATAGGAGTCCTTATGGGAGGGAGGCAGGGATTCAGTCAGAGACGTGATCACGGGAGTGATGCAATTCCAGCAGGGACCAGGGACCAAGGAAGACAGGCAACCTCCAAGGAAGGAAACGGCCACTCCCGCCAGGAGAAGCGCCGCCCTGCCGATGGCCTTCTCAGACTTCTGGCCTCCAGAAATGCCAAATGGCATTTGTTACAGCAGTGATAGGAACTAACACAAGCGCTTTATGAAAGAGGGCCCTTTCTCGGGCTGACTTCCCTCTTGGCCTGGACCACAGGCAGTCCAGAAGTGATGGACACTGTGTTGTGAAGTGGACTCATTTCCTCGGGGTCTGTGTCAGGGAGTGACACTGGCCTCCCACCACCTCCACATCAAAAGCATGTTGATGGTGTGCATCCACTTGACTCAGATGGAAGCAGATTTGCTTTCTGTTCTCTTTTTGAAGGCAGTAATTATCTGCCTTTGCTATTTAGAGCCTCTTCATTTCCTGAATATCAGGATGACAACAATACTCCGCAGGCAGACCCTCTGCTGCCTGAGGATTTACTTCCACACACTGCTTTTCCCTTCTAAATAACAGAGTGTCTCGAGGGAGATGCGGCTCGGCGGAGCCAGGCATGCAGAACGGTGACATTTCTGTGTGCACGTGTATGTGAGGCTGTGGGTGACATGTGCTCTTACCTCTCCAGAAATAGATGGACTGAATTTTCCACGAGATCGCGGAAGCCTTGAAGCAACAAACCCACTACTCTCTGTACACTCTAGCTGATTTCAGACTCAACGAGGAGTACGTCCCTTTGGGGAGGGCTCCCTGCAGGCAGAACCCTCCCCAGATGGAGGTCCCTGGGCATGTCACAGACATGCTGTGAGGAAACCAGCAGAGCTCACGCCCCGTGCCCTGCCGTTCATGATGGCGCTCAGACAGCAGCCCTGCGCATCATATAGCATCTTAAACCTATTCTCAGTTCACAACTGACAGCTGCTTCTTCGTCCCTGAGGGATATGGCAGGGACTGCACAGGGCTCTTTGTCTAATGTGCTGGTGGGGCAGGTGTTTGGTCGAAAGCCAGGTGGCTGTCAGATGCCTCACTTGCCTCACCCTGGAGCCTATAACTCAATCTGGATTACCTTGTGTCCTGTATCCTTTCTGACTGAGGGATGCTCCATTGATTTTCAACAAAATTGCAAGACTACTGCATGCAAGAGAATGAAGTTGGACCCCTACCTTACACCAACACAAAATTAACACAAAATCAGGCATAAATCTAAATGCAAAAACTAAAATTATAAAAATCTTAAAAGAAACATGGGAATAGATCTTTGTGTCCATGGAATAGGTGAGATGACACCAAAGGCATGAGCCACAAAAGAAATAGGTAAATTGGACTTCATCAAAGTGAAAAGCTTTTTTCCAAGTTCTGCATCTTCTTTTTTCTTTAACTGAGATATAATGGACATAGAACTACATATATTTACAATTTTTTTTCTTGTAACAAGACCTTTTAAGATCTACTTTCTTAGCCAACATACAATAGAGCATTATTAACTATAGTGACCAACAGTACATTACATCACCGTGACTTATTTATTTTACAACTAGAAGTTTGTACTGTTTGACTACCTTCATCCATTTCACCTTTCACCCCTCACCCCCCTGCCTCTGGCAACCACTAAACTGTGCTGTCTATCTATGAGTCCAATTTTGCTTTGTAATTTTTTTTAGATTCCGCATTTAAGTGAGGTCACACAGTATTTGTGTTTCTCTGTCTGACTTATTTCATTTAGCACAATGCCCTCAAAAGATCATCTATGTTGTCATGAATGACAATGTTGACTTCTTTCTTATGGCTGAATAATATTCCATAATTTCACAATATTCACATTCTCTTTTATGCATTGATGGACTCTTAGGTGGCTTTCATGCTACCTACTGTAAATAATGTTGCAGTGCACATGGGGGTCCATATATCTTTTTTGAGTGACTGTTTTTGTTTCCTTTTGGATAGATACCCAGAATAGGAGTTGCTGGATCATATGGAAAGTCTATTTTTAATTTTTTGTAGAACCTCCATACTATTTGCTACGGTAGCTGCAAAAATTTATATTCCCTTCAACAGTGTATGAGGGTTCTCTTTCTTGTCTTTTGGATAATAACCATTCCAATAGGTGTGAGGTGATATCTCATTGTGGTTTTAGTTGCATTTTCCTGGTGATCAGTGATGTTGAGCATCTTTTCAAGTACCTGTTGGTCTTTTAAAGTACTTACATGTCTTCTTTGGAAAAATGTCTATTCAGATCCTCTGCCCATCTTTCAAACTGGATTGTTTGTTCTGTTTACTATTGATTTTTGCGAGTTCTTTTAAAAATATTTACTTATTTGCTGCTTCAGGTCTTAGTCCTGACATGGGGGATGTTTAGTTACAGCATGCAGACTCTTGGTTGCAGCATGTGGGATCTAGTTCCCCGACCAAGGTCTCAACCCAGGCCCTGTGCACTGGAAGCGCAGAGTCTTAGCCACTCAGACAACCAGGGAAGTCCCTGACTTCTTTTTTTCTTTTTTATGTATTTCATTGAAGTATAGTTGATTTACAATGTTTCAGGTACACAACAAGGTGATACAGCCATACATAGAAACATATATTATTTCTGAAATTATTTTCCATTGTAGGTTATTACAAGAAATTGACTATCCTGACTTCTTTATATATTTTGGATATTAACTGCTCAAAGTCCTAAGTGCAGGAGCTTCTGACCTCATGAAGTCGGGGTGCATAACTCTCCTGTTGTGGAAGTGTTGCCAATCTGGAAGCTTTCCAAACCTCATAATATTGGGATTTTTATGGAAGCTTCCTCACATAGACATGATCGATTATTAACTCTGTTTCTAGCTCTGCCTTCTCTGGAAAACAGAATAGGGCAGAAAGCTACAAACTTCTGATCATTGTTTGATCTTTCTGTGGTTACCAGCCCCCATACAGGACCCATGCAAGGGCCCACCCAGAGCCATCTCAGTAGAACAAAACATGCTCCTGGGGCTCTTACCACTTAGGAATTTACAGTTTTGGAGCCCTGTGTCAGGGATGAAGTCTAAGAGAACTATTGGAATAAGAGATGATCCTAGATGATCCCTTATCACTTAGGAATTTATGAGGGTTTTTAGGAGCTCTGTGCTGGAAACTAGGGACAAAGACCAGTATATATGTATATTCCATATTATTTCATAAGTATAGAGATAATATATCCTGGAAACTTACTGAATTTGTTTACAGACCAACCTTTCTGTTCCCTTTTGGTGGAGTCTCTGGTTTTCTATAAGTGGTGTCATGTCATCTGCAAATAGTGACAGTTTTGCTTCTTTCTTTCTGGCTTTAATGCTTTCTGTTTCCTTTTCTTGTCTAATTACTGTGGTTAGGACTTCCAAGGCTATTGGGTTGGTCAAAAAAAATGCAAACAAATATTTTTTGGCCAACCCGATATGTTGAATGAACGTAGAGAGAGTGGGCATCCTAGCATGTGTTTACCCTCTCCATATGTGTTCCTGATCTTAAAGGAAATGCTTTCAGCTTCTCTTCATTAAGTATGATGTTAGCGGTGGGTATGTCATACATATGGTCTTTACTATGTTGAGGTACACACCCTCTATATCATATTGTTGAAAATTTGTTTTCTAAATCATAAATAGATGCTGAATTTTGTCAAGTGAAGTTTTTCTGCATCTATTCAGATGATCATATGATTTTTAGTCTTTACATTGGTTGGCTTGTGGATATTGAACCATCCTTGCCTTTCTGGAATAAGTTCTACTTTATTAACAGTTTTTGGTCTTTTAAATGCATTGTTGGATTTGGTTTCCTAATATTTAGCTGAGGATTTTTGCATCAGGGATATTTGCCTATAGTTTTCTTTTCTTGTAGTATCCTTGTCTGGTTTTGGTAGCAGGGTAATGCTGGCCTAACAAAATGAGTTTGGAAGAATTCTCTCCTCTTTTGTTTTTTGGAAGAGTTTGAGAAGGATTGGTATTAATTCCTCTTTGAATATTTGGAAGAATTCATCAGTGAAGCCATATGGTACTAGACTTTTGTTTTTTGGGAAGTTTTGTTTACTGATTCAATCTTCTTACTAGTAATCAGTCTGTTTAGATTTTCTTTTACTTCATGATTCAGTCTTGGTAGTTTGTTTCTAGGAATTTATCAATTTATTCTAAGTTATCTAACCTGTTGGTGTGTAATTGTTCATAAGTAGTGTTTCATGATCTGTTGTAGTGTCTTTCCTTTCTAATTTTATTTTAATTTTTTTTCTTTGTGATCTAAAGATTTGTCACATTTGATCATAAAAAGAAAAAAACACAACTGTTAGTTTCCTTGATATTTTCTATTTCCTTTTTAGTCTCTATTTTACTTATTTCTACTCTGATCTTTTTTTCTCTTCCTTCTGCTAACTTTGGAATTCATTTTTTCCTTTTTTTTCTACTTACTTGAATTTTAATATTGGATTGCTTGTTTGAGATTTTTCTTGCTTCTTGATGTAAGCATTTTCACTATAAGCTTCCCTCTTAGAACTGCTTTTGCTGCATCTTGTAAATTTTCATTTGTCTCATGGAACATTTAAATTTCTTCCTTGACCTATTGATTGTTTGGTAGCATGTATTTACTCTCCACATATTTTGAATTTTTCAGCTTTTTCTTAATGTAATTGTACTTACACACAGCTTTATATCATTATTGTAGTTTTATATCATTGTGGTCTAAAGAAATGCTTTATATGATTTTTTTTTTTTTTTTGCTTTATATGATTTCAGTCTCCTTAAACTATTAAGATTTGTTTCATGGCCTAAAATATGATCTGTTATGGAGAATGTTCTATGTGCAGTTGAGAATAATCTGTAATCTGTTTCTTTTGGATGGAATATTTTATAAATGTCTGCTAAGTCTGTCTTCGGCATTAGTGGTCGGGGCACAGACTTGGATTACTGTGATAGTGAATGGTTTGCCTTGGAAAAGAACATAGGTCATTCTATCGTTTTTGAGATTGCCCCCAAGTACTGCATTTCAGACACTTTTGTTAACTATGAGAGCTACTCCATTTCTTCTAAGAGATTCTTGCCCACAGTAATAGATATAACAGTCATCTGAATTAAATTCAACCATTCTGGTCCATTTTGGTTCACTGATTCGTAAAATGTTGATGTTCACTCTTGCCATCTCCTGTTTGACCACTTCCAATTTACCTTGATTCATGGACCTAACATTCCAGGTTCCTTTGCAATATTGTTCTTTATGGCATCAGACTTTACCTCCATCACCAGTCACACCAACTGGGCATTGTTTTCACTTTGGCTCAGCCTCTTCATTCCTTCTGGAGCTATTTCTCCACTCTTCCAGTAGCATATTGGGCACCTACCAACCTAGGGAGTTCATCTTTCAGTGCCCTATCTTTTCATGCTGTTCATGGGTATGGAACCAGACATGGAAAAATTGACTGTTTCAAAACTGAGAAAGAGTACATCAAGGCGACAATCAAGGTGACAGTATTGTCACCTTGATTATTTAACATATGAAGAGTACATCATTCGAAATGCCAGGCTGGATGAAGCACAGGCTGGAATCAAGATTGCAGGGAGAAATATCAATAACCTCAGGAGTTGTAACACATGATACAACTCCTATGGCAGAAAGCAAGGAGGAACTAAAGAGCCTTTTGATGAAGGTGAAGGAAGAGAATGAAGAAGCTGGCTTAAAACTCAACATTCAAAAAACTAAGATCATGGCATCTGGTCCCATTACTTCATGGCAAATAGATGGGAAACAATGGAAAGAGTGACAGATTTTACTTTCTTGGACCCCAAAATCACTGCAGTTGGTAACTGCATGAAATTAAAATATGCTTGCTGCTTGGAAGAAAAGCTATGACAAACCTAGACATAGTAGAGACATTGCTTTGCTGACAAAGTCCATCTAGTCAAAGCTATGGTTTTTCCAGTTGTCATGTATGGATGTGAGAGTTGGACCATAAAGAAGACTGAGCATCGAAGGATTGATGCTTTTGGACTGTGATGTTGGAGAAGACTCTTGAGAGTCCCTTGGGCTGCAAGGAGATCAAACCAGTCAATCCTAAAGGAAATCAGTCCTGAATATTCATTGGAAGGACTGATGCTGAAGCTGAAGCTCCAATAATTTGGCCACCTGATACAAAGAGCTGACTTATTGGAAAAGACCCCGATGCTGGGAAAGATTGAAGGCAGGAAGAGAAGGGGATGATAGAGGACAAGATGGTTGGATGGCACCACCAACTCAATGGACATGAGTTTGAGTGAACTCTGGGAAATGGTGAAAGACAGGAAAGCCTGGCGTGCTGCAGTCCACGTGGTCGCCAAGAGTCAGACACTGTCGAGTATCAGTTGAGCAACTGAACGACAAAGTCCATCTGGTCTAACCTGTTGTTTAAGGCCAATATTGCCTTATTGATTTTATGTCTGGATGATATAGCCATGGATGAAACTGGAATATTAAAGTCTCCTCATCATTGCATTTCTGTCTGTTTCTCCCTTAGGTCTGTTAGCATTTGCTTTATGTATTTAGGCGCTGCTATACTGGGTGTATAAATATTTGCAAATGTTATATCCTCTTGTTGGATTGAACCCTTTATCATTATATAATCCCCTTCTTTGTTGCTTATTGGAGTCTCCGTCTGATAAAAATGTAGCTAACCGAGGTTTCTTTTGATTTCCTTTTGCATGGGATATCTTTTCCTATCTTTTCATGTTCATTCTGTGTGTGTTTACATCTGAGGTGAGTCTCTTGCAGGAAGCATATAGGTTTTTTTTTTTTCCATTCTGCTGCTGCTGCTAAGTCGCTTCAGTCTTGTCCGACTCTGTGCGACCCCATAGACGGCAGCCCACCAGGCTCCCCCATCTCTGGGATTCTCCAGACAGGGGTACTAGAGTGGGTTGCCATTGCCTTCTCCGTTTTTCCATTCAGTCACTTCAATTTGATTTAGTCTTTAACATTTAAAGTAATTACTTGCTACCATTTTGTTACTTGTTTTCTGGATATTTTGTAATTCCTTTGTTCCTTTTCTTGCTCTTCTTTTGTGATTTGATGACTTTCAGTAGCAGTATGCTTAGATTCCTTTCTGTTTATCTTTTTTATCTACTATAGGTTTTTTGCCTTATGATTACCATGACACTTACATAAAACAATTTATATTTATAATACTTTAAGTTGATAATAATTAGGCTTGAATTCATTCTATAGATATATTTTTACTTTCCCACCATGTTTTATATTTTTGATGTCACAATTTACATATTTTTATCTTATGTATCCTTTAACAAATCATTGTAATTATAGTTATTTTTCTACTTTTATCTTTTAACCTTCCTGCTAGCTTTGTAAGTGATTAATCCACCACATTTACAATGTTAGATTATTCTGAATTTTACTATATATATATATATATATATATATCTTTACCAGTGAGATTTATACTTTCATATGTTTTCCTGTTACTAGTTAGTGCATTTTGCTTCAACTTAAAGAAGTCTTGTTAATATTTCTTATAATATAGGTTTAGTGGTGATGATCTCCTTTAGATTTTCCTTGTCTAGAAATCTCTTCAATTTTGAGGGACAACTTTGTTGTGGAGAGTATTCTTGGTTGCAATTTTTTGTCTTTTAGCCCTTTAATTATATGATGCCACTGGCTTCTGACCTGTAAAGTTTCTGCAAAGTTATTTTCTACTGATAATAAGATAATAAGATTATCTACTGATAATCTTAATTTGGGTTCCCTTGGACATAAGTTATTTTTCTCTTTACTCTTTTAAGATCCTCTTCTTGTCTTTAACTCTTGACAATTTAATTGTAATGTAATCTGGTGTGGGTCTCTTTGGGCTTATCTTTGGAACCCTCTTGGCTTCTTTGATCTGGATGCCGATTTCCTTTCCCAGGTTATGGAAGTTTTCAGCCATTATTTCTTCAAAGATACCTTCTGCCCCTTTCTCTCTCATTTCTCCTCTGAGATCCCTAGACTCTGAATGCTGATCCACTTGATACTGTCTCATATGCCACCTTCACCCTTTTTCATTCTTTTTTCTTTTTTCTGCTCTGATTAAGTGGGTTCCAACTGCTCTGGATTAGAGTTTGCTGATCCTTTCTTCTCTATTTTTCAGCACAGTTACTGTGTTCTTTAGTTCTGTGATTTCTTTTAGTGCTTTCTTATATTTTCCATCTCTGTTGAAATTCTCCCTTTGTTCATTCATTCTTCTCCTAAGCATGATGAGCATCTTTATAACCATTATTTTGCAATCTTATTGGGTAAATCACTTACCTCTGTGTCACTAAGGCCTTTTCTGAGGTTCTATCTTGTCTGTTAATCTGGAACATATTCCTCCATTTTCCGTGACCCTCTGTGCTGGTTTCTGTGTGTTAGTTAAAACAGCTGCTTTTCTCAGTCTTGAAGGTGTGACCCTGTGTAGGAGACAAACCTTATTGTTCAACCCTGCCCTGGCTCTTGGTTGTGTCTCAAACCTTTGTGACTGTCCGGACTGTCTATTCTTGGTGGCTCCCGGGAGCTGAGGCTGTACCAAGACTTGTCAGTGTCCCAAAGGGGAAGATCCTGGTCAGTATCTAGATGCAGGCTGATTGAAAGCCAGACTCTTTGGCAACAGCATTTAAAGTATATAAATATACCTCTTTTGGAGAAGGCTGAGAGATGGGCATTCTTCTCTGCTCCTTTTTCACTAAGCCCGGGGTAGTAGCCAGTTAAGAATTGTCTTTGTTTGCTACCATCCTGTTGAAGCTGTGAACCCAAGCCCCACTGGCTGCCAGAGCCAGGCTATCAGGGAATGTGTCCTCTGGGCAGAACAAACAAAACCTAGGCAACAGACATGTACACAGTCTCTTCTATTCTTTCATTTGAAAACAGTTTCCATTTTACGAGTTTGTAGAAGAAGAGCTTAAGACCCTGCTGCCCATCCAGTGTCCTGAGCACTGGGAGTCGCAGGCCAGTCCTCGATGGCAGGCTGGGATGCTCCGGTCCCCAGTGGGGAGCTGCTGAGTAGGCTCTGAGGGTACCAACTTGCCATCAGACCAGTCTGCCACCTCAGGGTGAATGGCAGTGAGCCCCAGAGCTGGAGTGGTCCGTGCTCCCTGAAATCCCTCCTTGGTCACAGCCTTCTCAGCTATTGCCTGGTCTTCCTGTTCAGTTTCTCCAGGATCTCTGCAGAAGCAGAGATCAGGCATGACCTCCCGTGGGTGTTCACTGGGGATTGTGCCATGCATGTGCAGAACTTTCCAGGCGGGCACCCCCCATATCAGACCCACTGAGCGAGCTCCCTTGTTGTTGCATGGGACAGCAGTGTCCACACGGCACAGAGCAGAACAATGACAGGCAGCTTAACGTAGAGCCTCTCACAGAGGCTGACAGTCAGCCCTGAAACCGGTAACCACCAGGACTCTTTGCTCCTGGAAGGCCATCAGGATCTGATTAGGGAAGGCGCCCGGAGTGAGTGGCCAGCAATAGGAGTGGCTCCAGTGGCCGCAGTAAACTTCCTGAAGGATGTGACGCTGACGTCAGCTGAGTTTTTAGTGATAGTAGTGGCACAAGCTGCCAACAGAAGCTTCTCTGAAGTTCCCTTCAGATTTATGATGCCATCACTCTACCTTTTGTAGATGTACTGTTCCATTTGGAAGTTAATGTTGGTGCCACCTAAGTGGGTTCCTGCAGGAATTTGAGGATATGTTCCTCCTTCATTTGCAGTACATCAAGGGTTCCAGGTATCATGAAAGTTTCCCTTTAAGTTATGCTGGGAATCCAGAACAATGCCATATGGACCCTGTCTGGATAGCACAGAAAAGCCATAGCTTCCTTTCTTGGAGACAGCGATGACCTCAAGCAGGGCAGAGAGCAAGCTTGAAGATGGCACCCACCAGCCGCCCTGGTCTCTGGAGAGGATTGCACTCAGCCCCACAGCGTGTGTGTGCTCAGCGGTGTCCAACTCTTTGCAACCCCATGGACTGTAGCCCACCAGCCTCCTCTGTCCATGGAATTTTCCAGGCAAGAATACTGGAGTGGGTTGCCATTTCCTCTTACAGGGGAATCTTCCCAACCCAGGGATCAAAACTGCTTCTCTTGGGTGTCCTGAATTAGTAGGCAGATTCTTTTACCACTAGAGCTGCCTGGGAAGCCCCTAGATACAAGTTTAATGAGAACTCTGCTCTTTAGGCTAGAGCTTGAAGGTCAGTCAATAGGCCCCTTTCAAAGAAAGAAGGGGGTTAGTTTCAGTCTGCCGGGTCTGCTCTGTGCCCTGGTGGCAGCTTGCCCTGGGCCAAGAGCTGTCCCTCTGTTTGTCCCAGTCCCCCAAGACCCACAAACACAAGCCCACTGGCCCCCGGAGCCAGGGCGTCCAGGGGCATCCCTGGGGGTCAACCACAGAAACCAGGGCACCAGATGTGAAAACCAGGGAACCAGATGCGAAAACTGGGGCACCAGATGTGTACAGCTCCTCTTTGGGAGGTCTGTGCCCTCTGGAACACGGCAGAGGACAGTGTGAGGACAGTGCCTGCCCTCCAGGCCTCTGGGAAGGATTACAGTCTCCATAGACATGTTGTTAGCAGCCTGCCCCTCAGGCTTTAGCTGTGGAGATGAGCTGACCGCCCTTGGTCTGCTTTCTCTGCTGTGTCTGTTGAAACCCTCTCTCCATTTGTTACAGTCCTGTGGGACCCACAAGCATCAGCCCACTGGCCAGCAGAGCCAGGCAATCAAGAGGTGTCTCCTGGGTGGCAGCTGCAAAAATTGGGGTGTCAGATGAGGGCACAAGCTCAATAGTGGCAGCGTGGAGTGAGGCAGAGAGGGAAGATGGCCCCTGCTGGCCTGCAGAGAGGACCCTCTGAACACCAGAGGGTGTCAAGCTAGAGGCCGGCCCCTCAGTCCGATGCTTCAAGCTAAACAAGCCTCTTTCACAGAAAGTCTGGGCTGTTTTCAGCCACTGTCCTTGCGCCAGGCCCTGGGAGGGCGAGCAAGTTCATGCTGCCCTTCACAGCTATTTCTGATTATGACAGCCTCATCTATCTTGTAGACAGCTCCAGCGACTTTCATAGTTAGATGTTTTAAGGGCTCATTTCCCAAGTGCAAGTCTTGAAAGTAGGGGTGCCAGATGTGAGGTTCAGACCCTTCACTTCTCAGGGAGCAGCTTTGGGATGGGAGTTCCCTCCCGATTGTGGGTCTCCATCTGAGGGTGGGGTGTATGGTGAGACTGTGTCTCAGCTTCTAGTACCCACTTCGATGTGAGTTTTTTCTCACTCATCCAATGTACTAGGAGTTATTTAGACAATTATGGGGTCTTTTATTTTTTTCAGAGGAAATTATTCCATATGTAGCTATAGACTGTGTGTCTATGGTAGGAGAAAAGTTCAGGGTCCTACTATGTGACCATCTTGAAACAGAGCTTCAAAATTAAAAACCTTTGTTTTCATAGGATACTATCAAGAAAGTGAAAAGACAACCCACAGAATGGAAGAAAATATTTGCAAATCATATATCTGATAAGAAACTTGTGTCCAGAAAAGAGAAATAATTCCCAAAATTCAACAGTAAAAAATGAGTAACCTAATTAAAAATAGGCAAAGGATTTAAATAGAGTTTTCTACAGAAGAAAAAATGAACAAATGGGTAATAGGCACGTGATTTTCAGTGTCTTTCTGGAACCGTGGGTCAGAACTGCAATGAGAGGCCACTTCGTTCCCACTCAGATGTGAAAAAGATATAAAAAATACTGGCAAGGATATGGAGAAGCTGGAATTCTCATGCATTGCTGGTGGGAATGTCAAATGGTGCAGTCACTTTGGAAGACAGTTTTGCAGTTCCTCAAAAAGTTAAATATAGGATTACCTTATGGCTCAGAAATTCCACTCCTTAATATATACGCAAAAGATTTGAAAACAGGTACTAAAACAAACACTTGTACATGAATGTTTGGAGCAACACTATTCATAATAGACTGAAAGTGATAATAACTCATTAATAGATGAATGCATGAGGAAATGTAGCCCATTCATACAGTTCAGCAATACAAAGGATGGAGCCCTGATACACGCTATAGAGTGGGTGGATCTTGCAAACCTCACACTAAGGGAAAGGAGGCGAACATGAAAGGTCACATGCTGCATGACTCCTTTTGTACGAAATATCCAGAGTAGATAAATCTAGGAACAAAAAGCGGAGAGGTGGTTTCCAGGAGCTGAGGTGAGGTAGGTTGCAGATAAGGAACTGCTTCCTGGATGAGGGGCTTTATTTTGGGGTGATGACAGTGTTTTGGAGCTAAACAGGTGGGCATGGTTGTGCAGCATTGTGAATGGATTAAGTGACACTGAACTGTTCACTTCCAAATGGTTCATTTGACGTCATATCGATTTTATCTCAATAAGAACACTTAGGATAGTGATTGCCTGCAGAGCTATAGTGACCAAAGTGAATCTCTGAGGGGATTCTGGATTGCTGGTGATGCTGTTTGCTAATCAGGCTGTGGAATATACAAGTGAATTCAGAATGTGAAAATTCATTGAGCTGCATACTCACCATCTGACATTTTGCTGGATATGTATTACAGATCTATCAAAAGCTAAAATGGAAAAAAAAAAAAACATGCCCCAGACAGTGCCTGGGGCATCAGATAGGTCTGTAGCCCTGCACTGCACTCCGGGGCCTGCTCCCTCCCTCACCGCTTCGGAAGCAGGATTTGCGGTTTGCGGGGGGAGGCAGGCACGCCTCCTTCTCACCAGGAGCTGATCTGATTCTCAAGAGGGTTCCGATGCTCCCACTGGACACATCACACCACAGCTCAGTCCTCAAAGACGGGACCCGGTTGTCAAATCCTAACGAAGATGCACCAGGCAATGCATTGAGGAAGGATTTTATGAGAAAACACATTGAAATTGGGCTTTAGCCCTTAGTACTTGAGAGATTCTTTCTGCCTTGTTTATTAAACACCATGTTAACTGATCAAATATCCTCTCAAACCTTTTTTATGGCAGTTCACAGTGTTTTCTCCAGTTGAGTTTTTTGTGGCAGCTCAGGCCACGTCCTGTTCAGAGTGGGGTCCCTCGAACCCTACGAGGACAGTCTGTCTGCATTTGTACCACAGCCCCTCAAGTCAAGGACCCTGAGAAGGACCCGTGGCCCCACAGGCTCCCAGGTCTCAGAGCAGAAGGTGCTCATGGAGGGTGCACCCTGTGAATGGGGCCCTGCCCTGCTCCCCAGGTTCTGGCCCCTAAGGTCTCCTCCAGGCCCTCAGAAAGCCAGTCTCATTACGCCTTAAGGCCTATGTTTGCAATGTCTTCCCTGCTCCCATATCTGATGTAATAACTCCTTCTGCTTCAGGGAGCAGCTAAACCTCCACTTTGCAGAAGCCCCCCACCCCACCCTGATCTGCTTTCTTTTATCAGGAAAGACACTCAGACCCCGGAATGACTGCCATGAAGAAGAAATATTTTTATACCAAAGTTCCCTAGAAACAGGAGGTGCCGAGCACTGCAAGGCCACTAGGGGAAGCCCGTTTGGTCAGGAGGTAGGGGGACAAGGGGCGGTGTGGGCACGGGCTCTAGTTATGGCTTGTGTGGGAAGGAGAGGGCAAGGCTGGGTCAGCAGCCTCCACACGTGCTGGTTTGGATCATTCAGGGGACGCTGGGTGTGGGGGTCCCTAGTCGTGTGGCCCAGGAGCCTTTAGAGCAGGGGATGGGGATCCTGAGTGGAGTCACATAAAGCGGCTGGTCAGTGGGGTGGGCTCTGGGCTGGCTGCTTTGCATTTTAAATGTCTGCTCCTGGGGTAATTTAACTCTCCCTGGGAATTGGCAGCCCCTCCAGTGTTTGCTGGGGAAGAGGAAAGGCAAAAGGAGAAGGGTTGGCAGAGCACGAGATGGTTGGAGACATCACCGACTCAATGGACATGAGTTTGAGCAGGCTCTGGGAGATGGTGAAGGACAGGGGAGCCTGGCGTGCTGCAGTCCGTGGGGTCACAAAGAGCTGGACACGACTGAGCGGCTGAACAACAACCAGGTATTCTTCACATGTTAAAGTCTGAGAATTCAGGAGATAGGAGACGTCATTACCACAGGAGGCTTCCTAGGCCAAAAATGTCTGACGTATTTTCTTTCCTTCTTTTTTAATCTTCATTCTGTATTGAAGTATAGTCGACTTACGATGTTGTGTTAGTGTTAGGCGTACAGCAGAGTGATTCGGCCAGACAGTGATGCTGTGCTAATTCCAACAGAATTGGCTCCTTACCACCCAGCCCTCCACAGCGGCCTAATGTGCAGCTGGTTTTCCCTAGACATGGACGAATTCCCCTTGGCTGAGGAGCCAAGAAAGCGACTTTTGCAACCGGAAGAAAATGAGGACTCGAGATAGGTAGTTGCCAACTCCCAGCTGTAGAAAAAAGGAATTTAAAAATGGGAGGAAGGGGTGGGGAGATGTGTGGACAGAAGGGGTCTGGGGGACCCTCCTGACACTGGTAGCATCACTTTTTCTATTAGAAATTTGATTGGGAATAAAGGTCTTGGTTGCTGACTTCATTTGCTTTTCTTTGTTCACTAGTGAGTTGAAGTTTGTTTTTGTGGCGCGTGCGTGGCATATGCTCACTGGGCCAAACTTGACCTTTTGTGATGGGCCTGTTGAAAATTACATCCAGTTTCCTGATTAGTCTGGAAGGACGCTTCACTCCAGCTTCTGAGAAAGTTTATATGTTGAATCTGTTTTTCTTTTTTCTTTTTTTTTTTTGTGGTTCCTCATTTTGAGACACGGTGGTGGATTTGTAGGTATTTACACATTATCAGCGTGGATCACACGTACAGGCTAGTCTGGTTTTGAGTTTAATGCTGACAAGAAAAGCTCTTCGTCACTAGGGCTGATAAATTTGCTTCCTCTGGAATCTGGCTGAACAGGATGGAGAGTTCCAGTGGGCGGGGCAGCTCTGTGACAGCCTTGCTTTTGGGTGAGGCAGGGGGAAGGCAGACAGTCATGGGGTGACCGGGAGAATGATGCTGGCAACTTAGAGCTCGGGACAGGGGTCTCTTGACTTGCAGAACGTTCTGGGCAAGAACCAGAATTTCTCTGGGCCTTGGTACTGACCTCATCTAAAAAGACCATAAACAAATAAACACAATAAATACTGGAGAGGTTGTGGATAAAAGGAAATCCTACTCTGTGGAAATGTAAGTTGGTATAGCCATTGTGGAGAACAGCATGGAGGTTCCTTACAAACCTCACAGTAGAGCTATCATGTCACCCGCTCTTGGGTGTTTACCCAGAGAAAGCGATCATTTGACATAGTACATGCACCCCAGTGTTTGTCGTCGCTGTTATTCAGTTACTAAGTCGTGTCTGAGTCTGCGACTGCATGGACGGCAGCACGCCAGCATCCTTCTTCTTCACCATCTCATGTCCTTTGAGTCAGTGATTCTATACCAACCATTCCATCCTCTGTCGCCCTCCTCTCCTTCTGCCTTCAATCTCTCCCAGCATCAGGGTCTTTCCCAATGAGTCGGCTCTTTGCATCAGGTATCCAGAAAATTGGAGCTTCAGCTTCAGCGTCAGTCCTTCCATTGAATATTCAGGACTGATTTCCTTTAGGATTGACTGGTTTGATCTCCTTGCTATCCAAGGTGCTTTCAAGAGTCTTTCCCAGCACCACAGTTTGAAAGCATCAATTCGGCATTCAGCCTGCTTTATGGTCCAACTGTCACATCTGTACATGACGACTGGAAAAGCCATAACTTTGACTATATGGACCTTTGTCAGCAAAGTGACGTCTCTGCTTATTAATATGCTATCTAGGTTTGTCAATGCTTTCCTTTCAAGGAGCAAGTGTCTTTTAATTTCATAACTGCAGTCACTGTCAGCAGTGATTTTGGAGCCCAAGAAAATAGAATCTGTCACTATTTCCACACTAATGTTTACTGCAGCACTGTTTACAATAGTCAAGACATGGAAGCTGCCTAAATGTCCATTGAAGAGGAATAGGTAAAGAAGATGTACATATATACGATGAAATATTACTCAGCCATAAAAAGATGAAATAATGCCATTCGCAGCAACATGGATGGGCCTAGAGATTATTGTACTGAGTGAAGTAAGTCAGACAGAGAACGAGAAATATCATATGATACTGCTTATGTGTGGAATCTAAAAAATGGTACAGGTGGACTTATTTACAAAACAGAAATAGAGTCACAGATGTAGAAAAAAAAGGTATGGTTACTAAAGGGGAAAGAAGGTGAAGGATAAAGCTGGGAGATTCAGACTGATGTATATACACTATTATATATAAAATAGGTAACTAATAAGGACCTACTGGATAGCACCGAGAACCCTACTCAATGCTCTATGATGACCTATACAGGAAAAGAATGGACACATGTGTATGCACAACTGATTCACTTTTCTGTACTGCAGAAACTCACACAGCATTGTAAATCAACTGTACTCCAATAAAAATTAATTTAAAAATGAAAAATTATACTAAAAAAAAAAGCCAACACAAAACCAAAGTTAGAAGTCAAAGCCAAAGATACTCAGCCTCTCTTGATGCAACAAACAGCAGCCTCTTGAACAACGAAAGAGTCACAGGATAGAGAGGAAGTGCTGAGAAGAATGACATTTCAGGATATTCTGCTTCATCAAGATCAACAGATGTAAAGACCCATGTGTCTCAGAGTGTGTTCAGGAAATAAGAAAAAAAACAGAAAGAAATAGAAGGAGGCAACTTTGGCTCTACATTGTCTAACTTCTTCAACGTGAAATGACACTTGTCATGTTTGTTTAAGCCACTTTTCCTCACCACGCTAGGAACTTCCTGATCACTCTTAGGAGTGATACTGATTTTGATTACATCTTTGAAGGGTTTGGATGATACTGTAATAAGGAGAAATGGATCAAAATGTAAATAAAGTTCATCGTGAGGAGACCAGCCCTTGATTCAGCCCTGTTATCACCATGTAGCTTATTTCCCACAAGCAGGGAGAAAAGGCACTTTGTACCTTCATACAAAAGAAAAATAATACTGCCACTTTGTCTAGTTTCGGTTTCTGCAAAGAACAAAAGCTTGAGCATTTCCTGTAAGCCTGGACTCTCAGCAGGAACCACATCATCCTGGCTCTGGGTTAATGTCTGAGGCTGTACCACAACACCAGGATGTAAGGAGCTGATCTTTTCCCACCATGAGCAGATAGATGTAAAATGATGATCTTTTGGGGGTTTGTAATATTAGATATTGTTGGATCTTTTTTATCGGTTTTATTGATGTATGATTCCCTCGCCTTTTTTGCAAATAATTTTTTTTTTCATTTTGAAATACTTTTTGCCTCTGAAACTAGCCTTGACAGATAGAATCAATGAATTTGATCTCACAGTTTTGAAAAGCCATACATGTCCCTCTTCCTAGAGCCACATGGAACATTTACAGGGCCCAGAGCCCCAGTGCCAGCTCTACCACGGCTCCATCCCAGGGCTGGAACCTCCTTCCACATGAAACCAGTGTCAGAGTTCAAAGGACAGAAATAGCCTCACTGGAAGTCTGATCACAGATTTACCTCAGTTGGCCCGTGTGTATTCCGTGCAATAGACTGCGCTCAGCTTCATTTCTTTACAGAAGCATCTAGCCCTGGGATTGCAGGTGGGCAAGGAGATATTGCTGTGGTCCTGGAGGACTTTGATGACTTCCAAACCAAGTCTCCATCACCTAGGGCCATTTGTCGGCGTCCATGTATTTGGAAGGAAATATGGAGATGCGTGGCCTGGTCCCTGGAGCAGACGTACGTAACTGAAACCACCTCTGCACCGCAAATCCAGGCTTGTGCTCACTATAGCTGTGTGCCTGCTTTCCATCGGCCCTCCTGGACCCTGGAGGCCGCCCTCCCTAGAGGAAGCTGTGCAGGCAGCCTCAGCTCTGATGGAGAGCCGGAGAGCCGAGCTCTCGATGTGTTTCTGGTTCAATGTCAAAACTCAAGGTTCTAAGCGACCGGTGGCAGCTGCCTGTATCACGCCTGCATCACATCGTAATGGAAGCTTTCTCCCCACGGCAGGGGGCTGCTAGCAGAACACCTGCCACATCGCTGCTGCTCGGCCTTAGTGAGAGGATCTGCGCGTGGACATTCCCAGCACGGAGGCTTCCTTGGGGGAGAAGAACTGCTGTGCAGGCATCCAGGGAGGAGGCACTGCTGTGTGGGCACAGGGTGGGTGCTGAGATGCCTGGCCGCTTCGTGGTAGACGTCTGTCCACACCTCCTGTCTTCCTGGGGACTGGCTCGCGGTGCTGCCGAGAACTGTCAGTCACACTGTTGTGCTCCCCCATCCCCACAAACCAGGACCAGGAGCATGACCCACGATGAGCCAGAAATGGCACTCAGTCCTGGATGAACCTGTGATCAAATGCTCCAGGGAGAGCCCTCACTCAGACTGGTTTGCAGAGGGCAGAGATGGGGCTGCTTCTGTGGGATCTGGGCATCCCAGATCTGGGTGGGAGTCCTGTGTGGCTAGCGCCCCACACACCCAGGCAAGGAGTTGGGAGACAGAGAGACAGGTGGGGGCGCTGCTTGAGTAATGATGTCAAAAGATCAGTTTCTCTGTTTACTGGTGTCAAATAAAATCTCGAAGCCAGAGTTCTGGGGGAAGTAGAAATGGAGAGCTTTCTTGCTTTGCCAGATGAAGGGGGGCACAGTGAGCTCAGCCCTCAAACAAGTGTCCCAGCTTGGGGAAGATAGGGAGAAGTTTTATAGCGGTGGTTCAAAGAAGTCATGATCAGCTCGTGGACATTCTTCTGATGGGTTGGTGGTGAGGTAAGTAGGAGTCAGCATCACCAGCCTTCAGGTCCAGCTTCTCTGGGGTCTACATGCTTGTGGGCAGCATACCACCATTAATTGCTAACTTCTCCTTGCTGGAGGGTTTCAAGTAGCTGCAAAACAGCTCCAAGATTTTGTTGTACGTGCCTGCTGATGGGGAAAAGGGACTGTGCTGCAAAGCCGCACTAGATCATTTGTTTCTCCTTGGTCTCCCATCCCCTCCTTTCCCTGGTTAACAGCTGTTTGAATCTGCCTCTTGGAACTCAGAGAAGGTCATGGAGGCTGAATGAACATTGTTGCCTATAATTAAAGAAATCGGGGATACAAAGGCCTTGTGCCCAGGAGCCCCACAGGGCCCTGCGTGGTATCAGAAATGCGAATTTACTTCCTTCCCATCTTTGTTTGGCTTCAGTTAGTTTCATTTGGGTTTCTGTCACTTTCACCTAAAATTGTCCTGGCTGTCCCTGGTACCCAGGCAGCTACCTAGTTGTTAAAGGCACAGATGCCTGGGTTGTGATCCTGGTCCTAAGTGCAGGATACTAACGCTTCCAGCCTGTTTTCTCAGCTGTGAGACAGGCTAGGCCACCCTTAAAGAGCCTGCTGGTCATGAGAAGACCAGCTTCTCATGAAAGAAGAACGTTTCCAACACCTGCCAATCATTATGACTGAACGTAAGGCCTCCGAGTCAGTTGCTCCAAACAAGAGTTTGCTGTTGAAAAGAATGTTCTTATTTCTGAGGCAGATTTAAGTGTAACTAGATGAATCCAAGGAGAAGGCAATGGCACCCCACTCCAGTACTCTTGCCTGGAAAATCCCATGGACGGAGGAGCCTGGTGGGCTGCAGTCCATCAGGTTGCTAAGAGTCGGACACGACTGAGCGACTTCACTTTCACTTTTCACTTTCACGCATTGGAGAAGGAAATGGCAACCCACTCCAGTGTTCTTGCCTGGAGAATCCCAAGGACAGGGGAGCCTGGTGGGCTACCGTCTATGGGGTCGCACAGAGTCAGACACGACTGAAGTGACTTAGCAGCAGCAGCAGCAGCAGATGAATCCAAAGGCCTCCACTTGCTTATTATAGGGAAATTTATCCAGAGGAAAGGAACACTGCCATTCCCATTTCTACAGACAGCCCTTCAAGAAAGGAAACTCTCCTTACTCCAAGCTTTCTGCTAAATTCCAAGGCAAAAGTATTTTTATAAAATGTATAAAAAATACGTATCATGGCCTGTACACTAGGAGGTCATGTTCGTGATCCAGCTGCAGGGCAGTGTTCTGTAGAGTTCAGATTCCTTATAAAACTGTTGTATGCTTTCATTCTCATTGGGCTTCCCTTATAGTTCAGCTGGTAAAGAATCTGCCTGCAATGCAGGAGACTCTAGTTCCATTCCTGGATTGGGAAGTTCCCCTGGAGAAGGGATAGGCTCCCACCCCAGTATTCTTTGGCTTCCCTGGTGGCTCAGCTGGTTAAGAATCTGCCTGCAATGTGGGAGACCTGGCTTCAATCCCTGGGTTGGGAAGATCCCTTGGAGAAGGGAATAGCTAACCACTCTAATATTCTGGCCTGGGTTGCAGAGTTGGACACGACTGAGTGACTTTCACTTTTCATTCATATAGTAGTTTGTATGAAAGTCCTTACAAGAGACTGAAATGTCTGTTTGTACACTTTCATGTTCCAGAAAGGACTTGTGATAGTTTATATAAGATTATAAAAGATAAAATAAAAACAAATAAGCAAAGCAACAGGACCATGGAAGGTGGAAATCTAAGATAAATATAGGAGTAAAGTTAATTAGACAGGTGGGTATAAATGAACCATAAATTTAACATTTTACACAAAGAGAGAAGGATGAGTCAGTATATGTGTGTATTAATCATGTCTTTTTATTCTGATGCTTTGATGTCTTGGGGCCTTGATGACCTTGTGACGACCACTTCCCTCCCAGGACCAGAGACAGTAAACAATTAGAGATAGGCTAGGCTTCCCAGGTGCACAGTGGTGAAAAAATCCACCTGCCAATGCAAGAGATGTGCGTTCAGTCACTGGGTCAGGAAGATACCCTGAAGGAGGAAATGGCAATGCACTCCAATATTCTTGCTTGAAAAATTCCATGAGCCAAGGAGCCTGGCAGGCTACAGTCCATGGAGTCGCAAAGAGTTGGACACAACTGAGCAGAGATAGTAAACAACTGGCCTTCAGGCACTTTTCAAATGCAAACCAACCAATACCACACCCTACTTGTCTAAGGACCTCCCAAGATCCCCCTGCCCTGATCACCCAGGCCCAGGTAGCAGACACCTATGTCCCCAAATTCACTGAGATTATTCAAACTCAATTATTCAAAATCAAAGTAGCCAATATTGAATCTGCTTACCCTACCTCTCCTTACCTTTCTTGTGGAAACCATAATAAAGGCTCTTGGCTGAATTTTCCCCACTACCTCAGTCTCCTGGCTGACCCTGGGGCTTCCCTGTATGGCCCTGCATATCATTTCCAGGGACCTGTGAGAATGCAAAAATTCTTCCTTTGTGACAGATGTTTCCATGCCTGTGTGTCTTACCAGACCTGAGTAAAACAAATCTCTGGCACAGTCTTACAACAGCGATTTGTGGCATCAAGGAGAAAAAAAGAGACACTTGATCAGAAGCACAATTATTCATAAAATTGAGGCCAGAGGTAATTATCTCCTGTGAGTCCTCTTAAAGAGGATGTTTAGTCATGGTGTAAGCAAAGCCTCAAAAGCAAATCCACAACTGAATGCCTTGGTATCAGTTAGGACACTTTCAGCAGCAAGTGATGAAAAACTGATTCAAAGAGGCTTAGACACCAAAGGTCAGGATTGGGCAGATCCACAGAATTCATAGCTCTGGGAGAACTTGATTTCTTTGTGATTCTTTGGGGGTCTTCTGCTCCACCATTGAGTATCTTCCAAGCCTTAGTAGATCTTATCATAATGTAGTAAGAAAATATTTTGAAATGCTAACTGATCATTATTATTCTTGGTATTCCTTTCTATCCCATGACCTTTCTTTCTAACATTAGAGGTCAAATTCAGAGAAAGAAAATGGAGTCAAACTCTTAGCCTTGACTGTAAATAAAATAGGCTTGTAAAAATCATAGCAGAGGGAGTGTCTTGAAAGCTAAGGATTTCAATTAACAAGAGTCTAGCCTTTGGGTGGGGTGAGGGGACCAGAAGGATCACAGCGGAGAGCTGAGTGCATGACATTTATTTAGAAATGACAACTGAAAGAAGACCTTTTAACCCAATCTCTCCTCCACAGAATGAGAAGAGGAAGCCTTTTTTTCTGAGCTACAGGGAGGAGAGTCATTCCAATTAGATGGTAGTGTAGCAAGTGGGGGCTTCCCAGGTGGTAAAGAATTCAATGGTAAAGAATCTACAGGAAACGCAGGTTTGATGCCTGGGTGGAGAAGATCCCATGGAGGAGCGAATGGCAACCCATTCTAGTTTCTTGCTGGGATAACCCCATGGGCAGAGGAGCCTGGTGGGCTACAGTCCATGGGGCTGTGAAGAGTCGGACATGACCGAGGACTGAGCACACACTCAGTGTAGCAGGGAAGGCCGCTGAAGCTGTGAGTCTCCAGAAAGGAGCTCTGGGTCAGGCACATGCAGGCCAAATGAGTCATCATGACTCCTTGATAAGTTGGTGAGGCCCCTGAGCACTGGGATCTGTGCCCTAAGAAGGAGCCAGCATGGACCAGGGCTCAGAACAGCATCTAATCAGGGTCTTTGGGTAACCAATGCTATGGTGTTCAGGGTGGATCAGGGAAAGGTCCTGGGACCCCAGGAGGTCCAAGAGGTGCTGAGAGAGCCAGGGGACCTGGGGAAGGATAATGGTTCTGGTCGGGGGTGGGAATAGATACCCAGAGAGCTGGGGATCTGGGGAAGGATCATGGTTCTGGTGGGGGTGGGAATAGACATTCAGAGAGCTGGGGATCTGGGGAGGGATCATGGTTCTGCTGGTGGTGGGGATAGATACTCAGGTCCTGGACCTGGCATCCAGAACCATGGCTGGGCTGTGGGGGATGCAGAGGCATAAGAATGAGGACCTCATAGAGAGGCCACATGGGCAGAGTTGGACTTAGGCCAGCACCTCTTCTCCACAGCCGCAGCACTCTCTGGGTCCCCCAGAGCCTTGACTCCTCCCCAGGGCTGAGCAGGGGAGAAACATCTGAACTTAAAGCCTGAAATGGCTCCATAGTCACAAACAAAGCTTGTCTGGAAACAACAAGTTATTTTTACTCTTGGGAGAAAATAGGGGCTCAAGACAAAAGTAAACATTATCATGGAAAAAGTATGTTCTTTTTCATGGTTGAGCTCACAGATACTAGGGAAGTCAGAGTAAGATATTTTGGTGTTTAGTAAAATAGCTATTTCACTCCAACTAATACCAGTTATTGATTATTAGCTATAGGCAAGACTCAAACAAGTCTCAGAGTTTCTCTTTTGTCCTTACAGGAAAATAGTTTGCCTGTATTTTCTCATTTTAATTAATTTTCCATAATGAACAGTATTGCTGTGGCATTTATTCATTCAGTAAACACTACTGAGGACTTCTAGGCATCAAAGACATTGTGCAACACTTTGGAGTAACAGAAAATATCAGTGACTTAAATAAGATAGAAAAGTATTTCTCTTTCCTATAAAACTCTGGGAGTGGACAGTGTAGAACTGGTGTGGCTCCACAACTCCACAAGGTCCTCACGCACCCAGAACTCTTCTCTTGCTTTGCGTGGTCTCATTTCACGTAATCACTTTCTGGTCCAACATGGCTGCCCAGGTCCAGTCGTCACACACATATTTAGCTAGTGGGAAGGAGGAAAACAAAGGCTATGCCTAAGTGTCTTCTTTGGAAAGTTCCTGGAGGCTGCCAGGTGGATACTGCCATTTACATCTCATTGGGCAAATCTTGGTCAATATGCATTGTTTTAAGGATAACCAAGAAAAGTAGCCATGTGCTCAAAAAAGTGGGAATTCTATAAACATGTAAGAAAAGGGAATGATTTAAAGTGATAACTAGCAATCTCTAACAAGCACTAACAAAATATGTAGGGGTATTTCATTCAAGTCAATTTAATTCAACAACATTTAGCACATGCCAGGCACTGGTGAGACAGGTGCGGGCAGGGCCTCCTGGGCAGGCCTTCACCCCGTTGTGCTGCTCTCCCTCTGACAAAGCAGCTGATTTGGCTTTGCAGAGACAATAAAGGCATTAAAAGTATTTTCTGCCAGCAGTGTTGCTTAATGCCGAACTTTGAGGGTAAATAATTGTTTTACTTACCTGACACTTAATGAGGCATCCTAGACTACAATTACCTCTAGGATTTGAGTGTGAATCATCAATCAGCATTAAATCTCTCAGATCCAGAATCACAGAACCTTAAAACTAGAATGGTTTCAGAAGCTACTGAGTCCATCCTGCTCATTATACATGGGACGAGGGGCTGACTGGTGCCAGAGAACGCCCGGGGTTTGTGGTCCTCTCTGGGATCCCTGTCTCCCGCCACTAGTGGGAGCACAAGTATCCTGCCAGAGGCCAGCATAAAGGACAATCCCAGGCCTATGTCACATGTCACCAGGCAGTACCAAGGGAGGTTATAACTGATGCTTCATCCTGCTCTTTAGTCCCCAGGGGGCTTGTTCCAATTCTGCAGATACACATCTCTGAGCCCTGCTGGAGGCCAAACTTGCTCCTCATTGCCCATCTCCTTCCACCTCTCCTCTCCTCCTCTTCCTCCAGCCACCCACGCCATCATCCACCCCTTCAACACTCGCCTACCTGTCTTTCTACCCATCCTTGGGTGCAGGGGCAGGGGGCAGAACTTCTCTACATGAGCTAGATCTGTGTGTCCTGAGGAGGTGGGCTGAGTATAATTTGTTGCCCCAAGAGTAAACAATCTGGTGGTAAGTGATTGAGTGGGTATATAGAGAGAAAGTTACTCTTGTCCTTCTCACTTGGGCTGAAGTTAAGCCAGGAGGGCTGGGGATTATCCTCTCCCTGGCACACCCGGAGGCTAACTCAGAGATGCTCCTGACATCTCCCTTGAGCTGGTTCTGGTCACGCAGCCTCCAGCCTTCGATCCGGTTCCAAGGGGGCCCCCGCCCGGCCTGCCGCTTCCTCAGGCACCTTTCCTGTGGCTTCTGGGTCCTCATGTGCCAGGGCATGCAGAAAAAGTGAGTCCTCTCCTTGGGCCCGTGCAGGCCTCAGCTTCCTAGGAGCACACTCAGAGCGGGGTGGTCATAGCTCTCCCTCCTGTGCATGAACACAGCAGAGTCACAGATGGGGCAGTGGGGCAGAGAGGGCTGGGAAAAGACTAAGGGAGCCTCTCACCCCACAGGCTTCCCTGGTGGCTCAGATGGTAAAGAATCCCCCTGCCAATGCAGGAGACGGCGGTTCAACCTCTGGGTCGAGAAGATCCCCTGGAGAAGGAAATGGCAACCTGCTCCAGCGTTCTTGCCTGGAGAATTCACAGACAGAGGAGCCTGGTGGGTAGAGCCCATGGAGTTGCAAAGAGTCAGACACAACTAAGTGACTAACACTTTCTCTCACTCCAGTGGAGGCAAGATGAACCCCCTTCCCACTCCATGTTCCGAAAACTGATTGTCAGATGTTTCTGATCTGGATTCATCTGACTCAAGGTCCCAACTGCTTGGCACAGGGTAGGGGTCACTCAGGACTGTCAATACTCTGAACCATCCTTTAATCCTTTGGGGCAGGGGTGTGCAATGCAGCTTAAATGTTGGGGGAAGGACTGGGTCTGTTTTGCTCCACAAAGAGGTGGAGAAAGTGCTGCTTGAGATGCATAATCTCCTTTTCTTAACCTGCTTTTTTGTTCTCTGTGTGTGTCTCCTGCATTTCAGAATTCCCCACAAAGAATCTAACTGGAAAAGAAAATGCAAATATTCAAGAAATAAAGATGCTTCCTGGAAGTTATGATGGCCTTACCTGGGGGCACTGTCCTTATTCAGGGAAGAAAACGGAGGGTTATTATTGGCTACAGACTGTGGGTGGCCTATTTCCTTGCAAGTCATCCTAAATGGAAGGCCTAACTGCTTCAAGCTATTTTCCTTCAATTCATTGGCAAAAAATTGCTCCCAGAGTCTCCCTGCAGAGAAAGAACACACCATATTATCTTAAAGAGAAAGGAGAACCCAGCCTGAGAATTCCTGGCCCCCTAGCCTTGTCTTCCACGCTTGATCGCCCTTGGCTGCAGGCCTGCACCAGGACGGCTGTGGTGGGGAGGGTGGCCTCCCTTTTCCACGTGGTTTTACTCTTCCAGGGCACAGGTGAAGGAGGGTGAGCGGCCCACTTAGCCCTGCCTCCTCAACAGGAAGGTCCTGGGCTCGGGCGTTTGGGATGTTACTGTGAGTGACAACTATGTCCACAAACACGGCCTCAGGCTACAATATCCGGAGTCCAGGAAGGCCCTATGGCCAGAGGGCCATTTGGCTACCTTGAGATCTAGTCTTAGGGTCACAAAACAGCCTCAGCTGGGGTCCCACTGAAGCCTGAACTCTCACTTTTTCTCCTTCCAGCCTTGATTCCCTACTAGGAAACTAGTTTTTAAGGAGGTGGCGAGGAGGAATGAGACTTGGTTGGTGAACCTTCCCTTTAGTCTGAGAAATGAGTGAGGATCTGTTTCAGGTCATCTTATCTCACTTTCAGCCTTAAGAAGAACTGGGCATACCATGCCACAGATGGACGAGACATTATTTATCAAAAGTTCTCTTAGGGAAGCACAGGTATTTATCTGGAAGCGTGTGTCCACAGAATGAAATCCCACAGGTAGAATGAAGCCGCAGAAGGAGATTCCCAAATTGATCCAACAGTACTTGTTTTGTTTGGTGATGAAATGGAGATAGGAAGAGATGGATGGAAAAGGGCCAGTGAGAAACATAAGCTTTCTGAATTACTCGCAATCTTAAAAAAATAAACTCACCGAAAGCTCTGGGTAAGTGAGCCTCTGCGGGGAGCAGCTGCAGAAGTTCAGTTTTGCCAGGGAGCAGGCACACATAGCCTGCGTCCATGGAGGACCCAGAAGCAGGGACTGGCGGGGTGGGGCGGGGCGGGGAATGGTGTCACAGACATGGGAGTCTTATACTTGAATGGGCCCCAAGATTGATCATGGGGCCAGGGAAGGGTCTCAGCCCAACAAGCTTAGACCTTACGATGTAAGGGTTGACAGCGGCTGTCTGTGTTCTATCCCAAATAAGCAAGTGAGTTTGGAATGAAAAGCCAAATCAGCCTGCATTTTCCTTTTCGTGCCACTTGAGAATGTCACCCATTTCAAAGCCACAGGCTTTGGACTGTGTATTTGTTTTTGACAGAGAGTATCCAGCACCTTGGAGGGAACACAGCTCCCGGCTCGTTCATGTGAGTCACATAACACAGGCATCCTTTTGCCTGTCTCCTAGACTGAGAATTCACAACCTGGGAGCAAACACTCTGCCTCCAAATACCTCCAACATTCCCCACACTGACTTGAGTTTCTTTTTGAATCTTATAGGGCTCCTTTGCCTGTATCTCAATTCTGCCTCCCCCGTGGTTGGGTTGGTGGGTCTTAAATTCTTTTGGTCCATAGTATTGCCCGAGGGTCCTTTTTAGATGAAGATTCTGATTCAGTAGACTTAGGTGCTCTGAGATTGCACTTTCTAACACACTGCAGGTGATGCAGTGCCGCTGGTCGGTGGACCACAGTTTCAGTACTGACCCTCTAGATTCTGGTTCATTCTCTCTATCCAATGGGTCCTCAAGAGATCAGCATCAGAGTCCCCTTGGTGCGGGGGTGGTGGCTAGATCCCAAGCAGTCCAAATCTAGGGAGGATACCTGGCAGCCTTAGATGAATAAAGTCCCAAAGGATGCTCCTGCAGACAGAGGTTGGTAAGCAGCTGCTCCAGGAGCAGACAGACTCATAGACCCTGGGACTGAGCCGGGGTCACAGTGGCCTGCGGGTCTGTACTGCTGCTGTGTGCATGGCCTCCTCCCTTTGGGCCTCCAGCTTTGGCCCTCCGAGTCCTGGAAACAGGAGGTCATCTTTGTAGGATGGCTTCAATAAGCTTCAGTTCAAGTCTTGGCATAAAGAAGACTTTGAGGGAAATGCCGCCTAAGAGAAAAATCACCTAGGAAAGCACTGGTGGGGAGATGGTGGGGAAGGGCCCTCCCCTGACTTAGTTCCATGGAGCATCCCTGGAAGGCTGAGGGGAATCCCCCAAGCCTTCACTGAGGGCATGAGGCTGGTGAAACGGGCAGAGCTGGCCAGCAGGGCTCCGGCTGCTAGCCAAGGATGCTGCCTCGGGGCAGTGCCCGCACCCTCCATGGTGGACACAGCACCTCCCAGAATTTGCACCGTCCCGCAGGGCATCTAGCAGAACAGACACAGCCCTGCCCCAGCTCCCAGCAGAGCACACATACTCTGGGTCCCACAGTTGAAAATTGCAGGTGACAAACCATGTAGGGATCTGATCACATGAGCAGATGGTGTGGTCCCCTTGGCATGTACATCTAGTGGCTGCTGAAACTCTAGAAAAAGAGTGCAATTAGAGTGTAATCACACCACCCTTGCTTCATATATTCATTTCTCATGTCAGGTGAGAAATGTCACCCTTAACCAATGGTTTTATCTTCCACGAAATCTGTCTGCCTGCCCAGGGTGGACCTGCGGATGATTTCTACTTTCATTTTAACACAGATGATTTCTACTTTCATTTTAGTAATGACCCTAAAGTCACCACCATCTCCCATAGCAGTGATGGTGTCCCTTGTGTGTGAAATGACTTGCACTTTGAAAGAACAATTCTGCAGAGCCAGATCCACAGAGACCCCGAGCCGCCTCCCCACCCGCTTCCGCCTCCTCCAATACACAGGGTGCCTGCCAGGTGCAGTGGGCAATGCAGAGGGGAGGCAGCACCTGGCATCAGGGTGTGCACGGCCAAGTGCAGAGACAGACAGGCAGTTAGAACCCCTGTCGTGGTGCAGCAGGAGGGAAGCTTCCTGAAGCCACAAGGCCTGCTCTGGGCCCTGGAGGCTGAGCAGGAGTCTTATAGGGAAGCACACTGTGGCTGGAAGGTCTCTCCCACTCAAGGAACCAGAAGCAGCCAGCAATGCTGATGCTGAGGCTGAGGCCAGCATGGGCTCAAGGAGGGGAGGATAGAAAGGCAGGCAGGGGCCAGAGCAGGAAAGGCTTCCTATGACCTGCCTAGGGGTTTGGCTCCCACCACTGCCAGCAGGAGCTCCTCTAAGGCCTTATGCAAAGGACCCTTTAGGAGTGGGTTCTGGAGGAGGCACGGGCAGGCCTTGCGTCTGCCCACCTGGACAGGGAGGCCTTGGGATGTGCCAGCTCTGTGCTGTGCTAGCAGTGAAATCCTTGCAGTCTTCAGTGCATCTCATTGTAGGTCAGCTCTTCCACTACCCTTCACGCCCCAGTTGGCACTCTGAATGGATCTAGAGTCAGCCATCTGTCTGCCATGGAGGCAGTAGAACTGATGGAACCCAGCCATCAGATTCATTTTCTAACAGTCACTAGGGAAAATACTCACCACAATTAGAGAAATGGTTCATACCTAAGAAGTAGAAAATTGTTACCTAAGAAATTTCTTACCTAAGAAAATAGAAAATTGACCTTAAAAAAAAAATCAACAGAAAGACAGGCAAAGGACATGTGTAAACAATAATTTCAGATAATATATAGAAGCACAAAGAATACAAATAAATATATAAAATAAAAATACACAAGAAAATTATTTAATTCTATCAGTGATCAAAGTCATGACCATTTAAGCAAAGAGTTGTCACTTTCCATATATCAAATTTACCATATTTAAGAAGCAAACACCCAACTCAGTACTGGGTGGTGAAGTATACTCTTCCCAACACAGCTGGGGGCTTGTAAATTGGAGACTTTTAAGAAAGCAACTTGGGAAAGTAAAACCAAAAGCCATGACAATCTCTTATTCTGTGATTTTACTCTCATGAATTTCTCTTAAGGGAATAATAAGGCAGCAGATATATTCTCAAGGACACTGCCATATTAAATGGTAGGCCTTGAATGAAGAGGTTAAGTGAAAAAACAAGATGAGACCAAGAAACACAAAAAGTCACCTGTGAGGAAATGTCTCAGGTCATGGGACAGGACAAAAGGGAGGGCAGGCCACTGGCCTCCAGCCACCAGCTCACGCCTCAGAAGTGTTTCCCAGACTGTGTGCCCTGCAGAGGCGGGGCAGCTCAGCCAGCCTGGACGTGTAACTCTCAAGGGATAGGAGTGGTTCTGGGAGCCTGTCCCAGTGACGCTGGGTGCGGTTGGGGTCAGCCTCGGCCCCGCTAAGGGGCAGACTCTTTCCAGGGTGCAATTGGGTTTAGACAGTATTTATTAGGCATGTGCTGAGTGCTGGCAAATCTATGGGGCAGGGGACTTGTCTGTTTTTCTCACAGTCATATGCTTAGAGCCTGGAAGAATGCCAGCCAGACCAAGTTAATGGTCAGCACAGGGTGCATGGGCCTGAAGCTTGCATGATATGAAAGAGGCTCTTTAAGAAAAAGGATTCAAAACTCTTTGAAAAATTGGTTCAAAATAAATTATTTAGCATGAGAAAACAGCAAATTCTAAGAGTTTAAAAGCCTACAAAGGCCACAAATATACAAGATACAGGAAAATAGTATAATCACATTAACTAGCTGACTGACTCATCTGTAACACATTCACACAGACCAGTTTTATTGGGCTGTACTGGGTCTTAGTTGCAGCACGTGGGACCTTTAGTTGTGGCATGTGAACTCTTAGTTGCAGCATGTGGGGGTCTGGTTCCCTGACCAGGGATTAAGCTTGGAGCCCCTGCATTGGGAGCACAGGTCTTAGTCTCTGGACGACCAGGGAAATCCCACTGCCACATGTTTTGAGGCTGTGGCTCCACATCTCCCAGGGCTGGGCTCAGTGAGGCTTATAAGGGTCACAGTGAGGCCCTGGGGCTACACGGTGGCCTCAGGACCCTGGCTGGTCAGCAGAAGGCAAGGTCCGAGCCAGCCCTGGGATGAATGGTGATGATGGGGGCAACCAAGTACATAAGCCCCCACCCCCAACTCTAACTTAAGTATCGCTGTCTCAACATCCCACTAGCCAGGCCCCAAATTACCAGCAGCCACCCCCATCACCTACGAAAGGAAATGCACTGGGAAAGTTGTGGTTAAAATATCTCACTTGGCAAATTTTACCAAAACCTATGACTTTCTGAAAGTGTCACTAGAAGCCCTCCTGCAGCCTTGATAGGAACAAGGTGAGTGGGGGGGGTCCCCGAAGTGAAAGGCCACCTCTGTGCTTAGTAAATATGTGCTGCTTTGAGTAAAGGACACTGTGACCCTGTGATTTATAATGAGAAACACTCATTTTGTCTTTGTCCCTGTTTCTGACTCACAGCTCCCCAAACCCTTGGGGCTTCCTGAGCAGTAAGGGCCACAGAAGCATCTTTTGTTCCGCTCGGGCTCTTGTCCTCTGATCCACAAGGTGAAATGGGTGTCCTGTTCCCACAACGAGCTCCTTTCCACCGCTGCTGGGCTGATGTCAGTGAGGAGGCCTTTGGAAGTGCCTGCACATGGGGGCTGGTTGCAGGGGCACCAACCATGAATAGAGGGGTGCAACCTTCAGCCCCATCCCCTGACTTCCTGGAAGGAGAGAGGCTAGAGATTGACTCAGTCACCAGTGGCCAATGGCTTGATCAACAGAGGCTATGGAGTGAAACCTCCGTAAAACTCAAAAGGACAGAGTCTGGAGAGCTTCCGGGTTGGGGAACAGTTAGCGATCTGGTGAGAGTGGTGCCCTCATGGAGTGCAGAGAAGCTCCATGTCCTTCCCCATGACTCACTTGCCATCTGCATCTTCTCCATTTAACTATGAATATTCATTGGAAGGACTGATGCTGAATCTAAGCTCCAATACTTAGCCAACTCATTGGAAAAGACCCTGATGCTGGGAAAAACTGAAGGCAGGAGAAGAGGGTGACAGAGGATGAGACTGTTGAATTGCATTGCTGATATAATGGACTGAACTTGAGAAAAGCTAGGAGATGGTGAGGGAGAGGGAAGCCTGATGTGCTGCAGTCCATAGGGCCGCAAAGAGTCGGACACAACTTGCCAACTGAACAACACAACAAAAACCCAGTAATCTAGTAAGTAAAATGTTTCTCTAACTTCTGTGAGCTGCTCTAACAAATTAATCAAGCCCCAGGAGAGAGTTCTAGGAACCTCCAAATTATAGGCATTTGGTCAGAAGCACAGGTGACAGCCTGGGCCTGTGACTGGCATCTGAAGTAGGAGTGGTCTTGTGGGGATGAGCCTTCAGCCTGTGGGACCTGATGCTCTCTCCGGGTGAAGAGTGTCAGAACCGAGTTGACTTGTAGGACCCCCAGCTGGGGTCAGAGCCCTGCTTGTTGGTGGTGTAGGGAAAAGCACCTCTCCCACTCCTACACTGGACTCAGTGCTAGAATCATCAGAGCTGCACCTGCCCTCAAGGAGCTCTGGTTCCAGCGCAGAGACCTGGGACATCTAGTCCAGGATGGATTCCTGAGTCTTCTTGGGCATTGCCTGGGCAGCAGGGACCCTGGAGCTGACCTCAGAGCCAGCCTAGGCCTGGGCACTCAGATGTGGAACACTGTTCACAAGAGGTACTTGCGCTCCCTCATGGCCTTGATTCTTGCTCCAAGGTGGGTCCTCACACTTGTATCTGGGAACTCCGCCTTCTAGGCTGGGGGCTGCTGTTCCTACTTCTTCAATCCCTGTGGTGGCTGGAAGGGGAGGTGGGGAGGCAGTATGCTTGCTGAGGTCTGCAGATTCAGGTTTCTGAGTGGAAATCAGAATGGGGACCTTGGATTATAAGGGACAGATCCCAGGGGAGGTATTTTTGTGGCCCCACTGTGTGGGTTTGGGAACCAAGTTCATTAGGTGGATGGCCATCACATGTTAACTGTAGCGGGGGCAGAGGAGTCAGGGGTTGGGGGACCTGAGGGAGGAAAGCCATGCTGTTTGTTTTCACCCATGCAGTTTGGCTGGTCTCCACCTGCCCAGTGAACCCCATTGTCTGACCTGCTGGTGGGAAAGCAATTTCAGATGCTCATCTAGAAATCAAGACTCTTCTTCCGGCCCCTGTGAGGGGTGGCCTTGAAGATCCCCACTGGATGGATCCTGTTCTTTGGGAGCTGGACCCACCTGGCTCCTGCCTCACTCCTCAGCTGGGTGGCCGCATCCTCCCTGGGGGCCTCTCCCCACCCTGATCCAGCCCAGGCATGCCCTTGCCTCCCACAGGACAAAGGGACAGGCTAGAACCAGATCTGTCGCCCTCTGAAGCTGGACCTCGGTGCCCCACCCCCACACTCTGGTTCACACCTGTGAGGCTGTGCTCAATGATAAACTGCGATGCTGACCCAGAATGGCCACGTTCTGTGGGTTGGACTGCAAACAGCCTCCTGCTGGGCACACAAGCCAGCCTAGCAGCCACTCAGCGGACACTCGGCATCTTTGACGCCCTTCCCTCCTCCACGGGTGCAGTGCTTCTCTTCCAGACCACAGTCCTGCGCACTTTACAAGCTGCCTGAGTTTGTGTAGAATGCCACGGGGCAAGGATTTTGGCAGTTAGAATCGATCAATTCTGCTGGCCACTCTTCAAATGAACTCCCCAGTCCAGTCCACTTTTGCTTCTTTGTTTTTGGATCTGAGAAGCCAGGTCGGGACCTTCAGCTGCCATCAGTGAGCTGGTACAGAGTTGCCCTCCTGGCCACAGTGCCCGAAGAGGACCAGACCGAAAGCAGCATTAGACCAGAAAGCAGAGATTCAGGTTCCAGCTTCTCAAAAAAAAAGAAAAGAAAAAAATTCAAGGTGGAGAAGGAGGTGGGAGCGGGGATTGGGATGAGGAAGACGTGTAAATCCATGGCTTATTCATATCAATGTATGACAAAACCCACTGGAAAAAAAAAAAAAAACTTAAAAAAAAAAAAAATTCAAGCCATTAGCTTCTTTGGGAGCTGTCTTCTTTTTAGTATCTCTGTTCTTACACATCTCCCAAACTTAGTTCCCTAACCTCCAAGAAAACTTCTGGTCAGGTGCTGACCATTATTGTCCTAAAACCCCAAATCTAACTTCAAAAAGGATTTGATCTGAAAATCCTCAATTCTGTCTGGGCTTGGTTCATTGCTTTTATTTCATGCAGAGCAACCATTGAAGAAAGACAGACATCCCTTTGTGTCCAGGGGCCCCAAGCCCCTAGGTGTTTGGAGCTATTTATAAATATGACACATGATGATGCCTGCCTTGGCAAGTGGCTCATACAGAGCATGAAGTTTGGGGAGGTCGGAACAGATACCCCAGTCTGAATCTGGCCATGATGTCATTTACCTTCTAATTCCAGGTGGCTTGCTGCCCGGGGACGCCATCTGAGCCCTTGAGGGAACCAGGGCCCCAAGGGAAATTCAGTCCTTGAGGACCCCAGCTGGTAGGTTGGAAAACTCTGTACCTGTCAAAGGCACTGGTGCTGGGAATGCTACAGCACTCGGTTTTCTCAATTTATGCCCTTGGAGCAGTTCTTGCACATTTTAATGGAAATCAGGTTTCCCTCTGCCTTGCCATCCTCTGCCTTGTCCTTTATAGGCAACAGCACGGCCCAGGGCAGAGCATGATGCTTAAACCACCCAGATCCCAGACCCAGCGAGCCTACGGCTGAACCTTCTGTAGATGCTCCTAAATGTCACTTGGAACCCCCTTTTCTTTGGTGATTTTGAAGAATCATTCAGAATGGTAGAAATCAAACAAAAAGGTAAGAAAAGCATTTTTAAAGGAATTTATAATAGATCCTAAGAAACGGTATGGCTGCCTGGCATTGCTCCCCAGAACACTCCTGGAATTGATTGTTGAATGATTTGTGACTGTCACAAAATGGACATGGTGATGGCTGCAGGTCTGAGCTAGTTCAGAACTTGCAGGTCATGCCAACCTCACACCCCAACTTGTTTAGATAGTGTTGCTCAGCTAATGCCTCAAAGGAAGCCCAAGGAGCATTTTTGCAATGTCATAAAAAAAGAAATATAAAGTATTACTTAGATCAGATCAGTGAATAAAATATTAACCAAGATGAATGTGGACTTTGGATTTAAAATTTTAAATATGAAAAAAGAAGGAGGTGTATGTATATATATAACTGATTCACTTTGCTGTACATCTGAAACTAACACAACATTGTAAATCAACTATATTCTAATAAAAATTAAAAACAAAACAAAACAAATTTTAAGTGTGGGAGAAACATCTTGGCATTTCATGTGAAAAGTAATTGGAAAGTTAAATAAACCACAGTGCTACGTGACTAAAACACACGCACAAGCCTGCCCTGCCTGCCTGGAGAAGCTGTGCCCTCACTGAGGGCAGGTTCTGTTCACACTGTCACACCTGCTCCTATACCAGAGCCAGGCACACACTGGGAGCTCAGCCCTTGCTGCTGGCTCCTGCCTCAGCCCTCGTGGGCTCAGGGCAGAGGAGATAGCCCTGACCCCGCAAGGTAGGTCCCGGCAGGACAGAAGGAGAAGCGCTCAGGGTCTCTTTGAGAGGCAGTGCAGGGCTGGGAGAACAAAGGCCTGCATTGAGTTAGGGACAGCAGAGTGGCTCCAGGTGGAGGATGCAGAGGGGTCATGTTTGCAGGTCCAGGTGGCTGACCTTGGCAGACACATGGTCAATAGACCCCTATCAGCTCCCCTACAATTTCCTCTGCAATTGGTTGAGTTCATGTGACCAAATCTAAAATTGATGTATGTCACTTCAATGGCCATGGATACTAAGAGTTGGTGTGTCTCCTCCATTCCTGTGAAATTATAGAACACACATACATACATATATATATGTATGTATGTATATACACACACACACACACACACACACACACACACATATATAGTCTCTGTCTTTGGTTCCAGGCATAGAACTCCTAAAACCCACATAATTTCCCAAATGATAAGAACAGTAGGAGTAGCTTTTGTTTCTCTATCTTTGTAAAAGTCACCACTATTTTGGACTCCTTTTTCCTAGTCTAACTATCTAAAATTCCCCGCTCAAGAGATAGAGGTATCCTGAGAAATCTTATCCCCAGAAACTTAATTTTGGGGGTGTTCATTGGATTGGCACTCACTTGTAGTTCTGAATAGGTATCTGAGATCTCCCAGGGGCTCACAGGTGTATTGAGTGTCCTCTTCTGTTTTCTTCCACGGCTTGACTCATGAGTAGTGAATCCAGGAGTTGTGTTCTGGTACCTTGACTACTGTGGGGGTAGAAAGTATTACAGGGTAGAGGCCCTTCCATGTGGGCTAGAGCTGAGCCTTTGAGGACACATCTTTCCAGACTTTAATTAGGGCTTGAGTCCTTGGAGCATATAGTGGTGGCTCTTTAGAATCTTTTGGGTCCTGGTTGACACCCCACATGTGTATTTCTTGTTGGAATTGCCCAATGGCCATGGTATAAGACTGGAGGGTCTGAGCCTCTGGATCTAGGAAGAGGTCATTGACATAAACAAAAGGCCTCCCGTATAGCATCCCATAAGGACTAAGACCAACCTGTTCCTTAGGGGCAATACAGGTGTGGAGGAGAGCTATTGGTAAAGCCTCCTTCCATCCAGGGAGATCTCCTGGGTTATCTTTTTTATTGTTGATTTTAAGAATTGGTTGGCTCTTTCTATTTTTCCTAAAGACTGAGGCCTGCAGGCACAATGGAGATAAAAAGTAATGGCCAATGCTTTAGAGACCCCTTGGGTGACCTTAGAAGTAAATGATGTCCCATTGTCACTTTGTAATGACCTGGGCAGGCCCAAATCTCGGAATGATTTCATGGAGCAGTTTTTTTTTTACCACCTCCTCAGCCTTCTCAGTTCAGGTGGGAAAGACTTCAATCCATCCTGTGAATGTATCTATCATGACTAATAGGTATTTATACTCTTGAGAAACTGGCATCTGTGTGAAGTCCATCTGCCAGTCCTCTCCTGGTCCCACGCCATTGGATGGGCTGGGCCAGCTGGGGTCTTTGAGCTCCTTGGGGGTTGTTTAATTGGCAAGTGGGACAAGAGGAGACCACTTGCCCTATAATTGTTTGGAGGCCTGTTCTTCTGAAGGAACTTTCTAGTAATCTTTGGAGGGCCTTTTCCCCTAAATGAATGGTGGCATGTAAGGAGTTAACCAACTTCCATTGGAGGTTTCCAGGAAGAAAAAGGAGTCCCTCCTTTTGGAACCACCCCATATGATCTTGAAAGCCCTAACTCTTAACTTTAAGAGTCTCACCTTCAGTATATGAGGGAGTTTCTGGCAAATTAGTCTGTGGAACTAAGGTGGCAATCCCTATTAGGCCACTGTTCTGTAACTCTGCTCTCTTAGCTGCCTGATTAGCTGCTTGGTTCTCTCATGCCACTTCCACGCTCCCTTTTCTATGTCCTTTACAGTAGGAGACTGAAACCTCAGCAGGCAGATGGACTGCTTCCAAGAGTCTAAGGATTTGGTCACCATATTTGATTGGGGACCCTCAGGTGGTCAAGTGGCCTCTTTCTTTCCAAATAGCAGCATGTGCATGTAGCATCAAAAAGGCATACTCGGAGTCAGTGTAAACGGCTAATCTTTTTCCTTTTCCCAGCTCTAAAACTCATCTCACAGGGTAGTAAAGTAATGCTTAAAATTCTCCAAGCCAGACTTCAGCAATACTTGAACTGTGAACTTCCAGATGTTCAACTGGTTTTAAAAAAGGCAGAGGAGCCAGAGATCAAATTGCCAACATCTGCTGGATCATCGAAAAAGCAAGAGAGTTCCAGAAAAACATCTATTTCTGCTTTATTGACAACGCCAAAGCCTTTGACTGTGTGGCTCACAATAAACTGTGGAAAACTCTGAAATAGATGGGAATACCAGACCACCTGACTTGCCTCTTGAGAAACCTGGATGCAGGTCAGGAAGCAACAGTTAGAACTGGACATGGAACAACAGACTGGTTCCAAATAGGAAAAGGAGTATATCAACGCTGTATTTTGTCACCCTGCTTATCTAACTTATATGCAGAGTACATCATAAGAAATGTTGGGCTGGAAGAAGCACAAGCTGGAATCAAGATTGCCAGGAGAAATATCAATAACCTCAGATATGCAGATGACACCACCCTTATGGCAGAAAGTGAAGAAGAACTAAAGAGCTTCTTGATGAAAGTGAAAGAGGAGAGTGAAAAAGTTGGCTAAAGCTCAACATTCAGAAAACTAAGATCATGGCATCCAGTCCCATCACTTCATGGCAGATATATGGGGAAACAGTGGAAACAGTGACTGGCTTTATTTTTCTGGGCTCCAAAATCACTGCAGATAGTGATTGCAGCCATGAAATTAAAAGACGCTTACTCCTTGGAAGGAAAGTTATGACCAACCTAGACAGCATATTAAAAAGCAGAGACATTACTTTGCCAACAAAGGTCCGTCTAGTCAAGGCTATGATTTTTCCAGTGGTCATGTATGGATGTGAGAGTTGGACTGTGAAGAAAGCTGAGCGCAGAAGAATTGATGCTTTAAACTGTGGTGTTGGAGAAGACTCTTGAGAGTCCCTTGGACTGCAAGGAGATCCAACCAGTCCATCCTAAAGGAGATCAGTCCTGGGTGTTCACTGAAAGGACTGACACTGAAGCTGAAACTCCAATACTTTGGCCACCTGATGCAAAGAACTGACTCATTTCAAAAGACCCTGATGCTGGGAAAGATTGAGGGCAGGAGGAGAAGGGGACGACAGAGGATGAGATGGTTGGATGGCATCATTGACTCAATGGACATGAGTTTGGGTGAACTCCGGGAGTTGGTGATGGACAGGGAGGTGCCGGGGTCCAGCCCCAGCAGGATCCAGGGGGTACCTCAGGATGAATGGCATTGGCGAGAAAAAGAGAGAGAGAGAGAGCAGACTGGGGGGGGGGGGGGTGTAGTAGAGTCTGGCAGAGTCTGGCAAATCTTTATTTTTTACTGTAGCTTTTATATTCTAAGTTAGTACATTTTAAAGGGGAAGATAGTTTAATATTACATCAGCTTGTCCTTCACGAAACCAGGGTGTTTCCTGCAACTTCTTTGTGAGAGTCTTATACATTATCTTCTGGCCTCGGGGCCTATTGACATTTTATGACCTAGGTGAATGCAAAGCTGTTTTCCTGTAATCTATTCTTTAATGAACACAAAGGTCAGTCTTTTTGCAGAAGTTATTAGTTAAATTTATCTAAAAGGTTTACAACACAAAGACTCTGCAGCTCCGGTGAGGCAGCCCCTGTTTAGCATTCCTGGTTAAAATGAACAATCCTAATCACTTTTAAAATAATATTTTTGTGTTCTCTAATAGGGCTTCCTCACCCCCCAAAGGGCTCTGTGCCTATTAGAGCCTTAAGTGTGATCAGGTTCTTTATGCTGTTCATGATTAAGGTGTTGTGAGCAGTCATGTACATTAGTACGCATTTGCCAAGCAGGCTAGAATGCCAGCCAAGGGGTCTAAATTGAAACACTCCTTTCATCCTGGATAATCTCATAGGATACCGCTGTCTGGGGGACATATTGATTAAAGTTCTAAGTTGATTCTGTTTGGAGAGAGATTGGGGAAGGCCTTCTACCTGTGTCACAGAAATTAGGGAGTAGTCTAATATAGCAAGCATCAGAAAGACAGAGATCATCTTTAAGGTGAGCGCCGGGGCAGCTTTTCAAAATTCCTGAAGTCCTGATCTGCCTTGCTTCTCAGGTCTTCTCCTCATGACCTTGTCATGGGTGGGATCTCATGTGCTGGCTCCCGGCAGGGAGGCCTGGCGTACTGCGGTTCATGGGGTCGCAAAGAGTCAGACATGACTGAGCGACTGAACTAAACTGAACTGAAAGCTCAAGTCAGGGCTATGAGCTCAGCCAATTGGACTGAAGTACCTGGTGGCAAAGATATAGCCTGTATGGTCTCGAAATTGGAAACTATTGCATATCTGGCTCTTCTTTTTCCATCTAAGACAAAGCTGCTTCCATCAGTGTACCACATTTCCTCAGGATTGGCCAGAAGATCTTCTGACAATCCCTCTCAGGGCTTTGTCCAGTGGTCCAAGGTTTCTAGGCAAGAGTGAAAGGGGAGAGAGCCCTCGGCAGTAGGCAGGAGGATGGCTGGGTTAAGAACCTCACAAGGGGATATAGTCAGGCCTGGATTTTCCATCAGCAGTACTTGATATCTGAGGATCATTTGATCAGACATCCATGAATAGTCTCTCCCATTTAGGAGTTGTTTCACTTGGCGGCTAGTAAAAATAGTTAGTTTACCCCCAAGAGGAAATTTTAAAACATCTTCTATCAGGACTGCAACAGCTGCAAGATTTCAAAGACAGGAAAAGAACTCTTCCCTTTGGAGTAGGACACTCAGGGACCACTAGAAACTGGTGGGAAAACATTTGTCCATCCCAGCAACAAAGACGTGCTCAAGTGAATCTTTTTGTAATTGTTTTTCCTCTAGCATCCAAAATGGTACAGGTTTGAGGAGAGAAGGCTCTGGAACAGGAGGTCAGGACAGAGTAGGTAGCCCCTGTGTCAACCGAGAAATTCTTGGACTTACCTACCACATCCAGTTTTGTTGTACCCAGATCGCGGAATCCTACCAAACACCACAGGAGCCGAGGATTGATGCAAAAACAGTGAGGAACTTTATTACAAGCTCGAGCAGGGACTCTTCACACAATGGCGAAGGAGCCCCGAGTGAAAGCGGCGAATCTTTTTTATACTGTATAGCAGGGGAAGCGGGAAGGGAAGCTTAAGGGGATTGGTTAATTCTTCAACTAAGGATGTCTTGTTAGCTACTGATTGGTGGGTTAGAGTAAGAGGGGTGAGGGACTTTCCTGTCCTCCCCTGATTGGCTCATTGAATTTCTTTCTCTCCTCAGGAGGGGGTTTTACTCAAAATGGCGGTGCTATCCTAAAATGGAGTCATTTGGGTTTCACATTTCACAGTTTTACCCTTGGTTCCAGCCCGTGATGGTTATCTGTGACAGACAGGCTGGCTGGAGCGGTCCGCTTCAGTCCTGTTGAACCATTGTGAGGGAAGGCTTGACACTTGACCTTGAGTTTCTTGGGTCCTCAGGGAAGAGTGCCACCCAATGTCCCAATTGATGGCATTTGTGGCAAGCCATTCTAGGAGACTTGTCATGGTTTGGACACTCTTTGGTCCAATGTCTTGCCTGTCTATAGATTAGGCATTTGCCTCATGCCTTGTCCTTTAAGGACTCAGGGTTTGCCATAGGGCTTCCCCGGAGGGCAGCCAGCATCTGGGCATACCTTGCCTCTTTCCTTCTCTCCCTTTCCTGGGCCTTGGCCTCCCTCTCCTGTTCTGTTATAAAAGGTATTTGTGGCTGTCTGGACCATCTCATCTAAAGAGACAGCAGGGTCCTGCTGCTGTAGCTGTTGTAACTTTATCCTGATGTCTGATGCACACTGGGACAGGAATTTGTCCTTTAAAATCACCAGTCCCTCATAAGAGTCTAAAATCCAGATTGGTAAACTTTTGGAGGGCCTCTTTTAGCCTTTCCAGAAGGGCAATGGGGTTCTTGTTGGGCTCCCGAGTTATTGCTGAGACCAGGCACAGTTCCACAACTAATGGCCTCCTTCTATTTCCATAGGTGGACTTCCTTAGGCATGAATCTTTCTGAAGCTTACCCTACTCAGTACTGTTGCAACCTGATACCTGGGTGTCCCCGGGTCAGGGTGCAGATCCCTAGGCAGGTTGAGGTATGGCAACCTCCTGGAGATCAAATCCCCAGGCAGGTCAAGGCAGGTTGACCTCCTGGGGTCCCTGGACTGGCAAATCCCCAAGCAGGTTGAGGCATGACAACCTCCCAGGGACCAGATCCCTAGGCAGATCAAGGCAGGTTGACATCTTGGGATCCCCAGGCTGGAGCTGGGCATCCCCAAGGTCTCCAGCATGACTAGTGCTGGGTGGGATTAAGGGGTTGTAATCTTAACTCATTGCCAGTTTGTCTACAGTGGATGGGAATAGACATCATGATGTAAAGCAATCCAAGCCTGTGCACTGAGACTGAGAATCTGGTGAAACAGTCAGAAGCCTTATCCTCTTACTGCTCTAAGGGAATGTTAAGTCACTGATTTCCTTCCTTAGTCCTCCCTAAGAGCAGCTTAGGGTGTCTCCAGTGGTAAACATCTCATCGTCATAGACCCACTTTAGGTAATAACAGAAGTAATGACAAAGGAGTGGGTTGTTTGGTCGTGTTAGAGGCATTAGAGTATTTTAATAATAAGCAGGGTGGAGGGATGTTGCCTAAAAGGGGCAGGGTCCTGGTTGTAGGAGTTAGTAAGTGGCTTAAGAACAAACTGATGAGAGGCAACAGACCAGATGTTCCCTAAAAGTGGAGTGAAGATTTGATCCAGGGGATAAGTTTGTAGCTTTAGGAGAAGGGTGGTAATGGTTTGGGCCCAAATGGCATACAGAGCTAACTCCCAAAGTGGCAAACATTGCCTCGGAAGCCCAGTTGCCCTTGAAGGGATGCCAGCAGATGGACTTTTAGCAGGCATTGTGTGCCTGTCACCCACCCTAGTGGGTTCACTGAGAGATGCCGTTGACACACATGTTATAGGAAACATGAAAGGTGAAGGCCTGAACCTCTAGAAGGGTTGGACATTATACAGTATTTCCTTCCCAAGGGCCAACTATTTTCTGATTGTCCCTCCAGAATCTTATAGAGGCAACATTGCGGGCCTGGACAGGGCTCAGGAAAAAAGCATGAAACAGGAGGGAAGGGGGCAGGACACAACTTTTGACAGAATGACATAGCCCAAGGGCATAACATAAACCATTAACATCAAATGGGTCCAAGATGGCAGTATTGACTAAAAAAAGATGTACAACTTAAGAGTTGCAAGTTAAGTTTTATTCGGGACAAAATGAGGACTACAGCCTGGGAGGCAGCATCTCAGGCAGCTCTGAGAGACTGCTCCAAAGTGGCAGTGGGGAAGTTTAGTACCACGAAGCACTCATTTTACAAAAGGTTTTTTGTTAGTCATGAGGATCTGATGTCACCATGAAGGGATTAGTGCTTCTCTAGATATGAGGAGATGCAAGGATTGAGATCATAAAATCTCTTTCTAAAAACATCCAACTATCTAAAGACCCGATTCCCCAGAGCACAGAGTGCCTCACTCCACCATGAACTCCCTCAGGGGGTGTTGAAGGTCAACAACTATAGCAGCGTGGGGTTCAATCTCCATGGCAGATGGCAAACGCCTTTGTTGTTCAGTCGTTGGTAATGTTCTCGGTAAGTGCCAGTTTGTAGTTGACAGCAGACAAGTCAAATTCAACTAAACCTTGATCCTCAATCTGCAAGCTAAAGGACACACCCAGAGGTGCCATGACACTTCCAAGGCACTGTCAAAAGACCAAGGAGTGGATGGTTCCTTAATTGTTGGAATGATCCTCCCACTCATTAGCATATGAAATCAGCCAGCTCACAAAAACTAACCATACCACATTTCATGGGCACCCATACACCTTCTGCAATGGCACACATTCTGTGGACTGTGCTTCTCTCTGAATCCGAAAAAATCCACCTCTTATCTATTGCTGTGTCTCACTGAATTCTTTTTGCAATGAGACATCAAGAACCTGAGCTTCACTAGGTCCTGAAACCAGGCACCATGGGTTTTGGCCAGTCTCAAGGGGCTTCCTGGTGGCTCAGACGCTAAAGCATCTGTCTGCAATGCTGGAAACCCGAGTCCCATCCCTGGGTCAGGAAGATCCCCTGGAGAAGGAAATGGCAACCCACTCCAGTACTCTTGCCTGGAAAATCCCATGGACAAAGGAGCCTTGTAGGCGACAGTCCACGGGGTCGCAAAGAGTTGGACATGACTGAGCAACTTTACTTACTTTACTAAGTCTCAGTTGGACACGACTGAGTGACTAAACATAGCAAGAATCCCTGCCATGTGAGTTTGAGTCCCAATCTCAGGTAGATGGTTTCAAGCACAACTTTCAGAAATGGAAAGATGATGACCTGCCTAATACTTTGTACACAGTGGCGTAGATGGAGAGAGGAGCTGAAGGATAGGAGGAAAAAGCAGTGGGAAGAACATGCCGAGGAAGCCCTTTCATAACTTGCTGGAGAAACTGCTAAATGCCTGATTTGTGCCCACAATTTTCATTGGCCTGATCCTTGGCACAAAGGAGGTTAAGGACAGAAGAACCCTCACTGGCTTGGGCAACAGCTACTAAGATGCAGCAGATAGTGGAGACTTTGGGACACATTGGGGAGTAACCCCTGCCAGAGTCCCTCAGTTGCACCACTGCAACTCATTTGTTCACAGGGGCTTCAAGGAAACAAGAAATGAGAGACTGTAAAGAGATTAAGATTTTGTTAGCCATATGTCCTTCCAGCCAAGGAAGGGGCAAGGACCTCCTACCTTAACCAGAGATCTTCTGGAGTCTGAGACTGAGCTGCATGAGCTTTCTGCCAAGTTCGTTTTTGTTGTTCCTGTTTCCAGCACGCACGGCTTCTTGTCACTTCTGGTGTGCTGGGTTTCCTTTCCATTCAGCTTCCACCACATGAGCTTTCAGCAAGTTGGGCTTCTGCTGGGCTTGGTCTCCACCTCGCTGGGGCCAAGCTGAGGTTGTTTCAGCCAGGTTACATTTGAGACATGGCACCCACATGTCAGGGGAGTGTATAATTTCCTCAGTTCTGTCTCACTGCAGCAAAGATTTTATATAGCGGACCAGTGTTACAGCTCAGTTATAGCTCAGAGTTTTTTTCAGCAAACAAAGGATAGTACACCCTCAACACGTGAGGGTGGGCCAGCCCCAAAGGGGAGGCCTCAGTCTTAGCTTCCTCCTTTTATACGTTTGTCTCCTCCCCTCCTTGAGCCTGCCCTATGCACATTGGGCTAGCCAAGAAGGGGCATGTTTGTTTCACTTGAAGTTCTCACTTCAGTCCACAGATTTTCTTTTGTTCCATTTTTGCAGGCTTTTCTCTTTGTCTTTTAGCCACCACCATTTTGGGCTCCTTTTTCCTATTCTAACTACCTAACAATATCTTATTGTTAGAGGAAACACACTGACTGAAATCACCCACCTTGACCATGCACCATCATAACCATTTGTGTGAGTTATTTTATGACAGGAGGTTCTGGTAAGAAACACAGAACTAGTAAGCCACCACTAAGCCACTTCGTTCCCAGAAGTATTTGGGAAAGGTCAAAGGAAGACACCACATGTCTGACCACCTCCTAGAATCCTTCTTGTTGGCATCCACCTTGGCTGAACAAAACAATGCGTGTGCTACCAGGAAGGACTGAATCAGAATGACTGGCCAAAGACCACCCAGAAACTAATCCCAACACCATAAAACCCAGGACTGTGAGCTACATGGCAGAGCAGTTCTCCTGTGTCCCCTGACCCTACTGCTCTCCACCTGGGTGCCCTTTCCCAATAAAATCTCTTGCTTTGTCAGTATGTGTGTCTCCTCAGACAATTCATTTCTGAGTGTTAGACAAGAGTCCACTCTCAGGCCCTGAAAGGGACCCCACTTCCTGAAACAATATAGTATTTGTCTTTCTCCATCTGATTTATTTCATTTAGTGTTGTTGCAGAGAAGAACCAACTCTGACTCCATGTTGGAACCATTTCTTTGACTTGCTTTTCATCGCTGTTGTTATAATTATATAATGGCCTACCTCAAGGGACCCTGTCCTTCTATGGTGACTGTTAAAGTGCCCTTGTTCAGCTCATAGATAATCTGACCCTGCCCACCTGTGAATGGCCACAGAAAAGAAGCGATTAACACATCCCTTTTCAAAGGTTGGCCCTTCCCAGAGATGTTTTGCAAGACTGAAGACCCTCTTTACTTCCTCACTACCTCTCCCTCTGCATTCTCTTTTGACTTTAGTTCCTCACAGCTTCTCTCTCTTGTTTTATAAAAGAATCTGGCATCCAGGCAGGCCTTGACAAGATGGCTACTTTGAAACATTAGTCTGCCATCTTCTCAGTTAGCTGGCTTTTCAAATAAAGTTGTATTCCTTGCCTCAACACCTCAGTCTCATGGATTCATTGATCTGTTGTGCAGTGAGCAGAGTGAGCTTGGGCTCAGTAATACTGTGATGATCTTGAGATCCATTCATGTTACTGCAAAAAGCATTATTTCATTCTGGCTGAGTAGTAGATCCTGAGATGTTTGTGTTTGTCTTCTGGAGAAGCTGGGTGGTTTCCTGTTCTATCTAATACACTGACTAAGTAGGAAGTGTTTATGGAAGCTATTATCTTATCCAGATGAGATGAAAAGCAGCAAAAACCTGCTCAGACTTCCCTACTTTTCCAGAGAGTGAGGACTGTGACCTTGGTTTCATCTGTTTCACTTGTATAAATGTCCTTTGTCAGATGGTCTACACTGAAATACTTCTGCTCTTTTTTCAAAAGGCACAAAATCAATGAAATTTCCTAACATTTATGAAAGTGAAACAGAAGGGAAGAGGGCAGGGCACAACTTTTGAAAGAATGACATAGCCCGAGGGCACAATATAAACTGATTAGAACCAAATGGGTCCAAGATGTCAGACAAGTCAACTTGACTAGACCTTGATCCTCAGTATACACTCATCATAACATATCAGCAAGCTAAATGACACGCCCAGAGGCACCATGACAGTTGCAAGGTTGACCATCAAAGACCAAAAATTGGGTGGTCGCCCAACCCCTGGAAATCCCCACCCCTTCTCCAAAATAATTGGAATAATCCTCCCGCTAATTAGCCTATGGAATTACCCAGCTCCTCAAAGCTAACCACACTACATTTCAAGGCTGCACTCACCTTCTGAGATGGCCCATACTCTGTCAGTGGAGTGCGCTTCTCTCTGAATAAATCCACTTCTTAGCTATCACTTTGTCTCTCACTGAATTATTTCTGTGATGAGACATCAAGAACTTGAGCTTCATTTGGCCCTGAAACCAGGTCTGTGGTCTCAGTTGGAAGATTATGGGTCTTGACTGGGTTCAAATTCTGGCACATGGGTTCAGGTCCCAGTCTGAAGTAAACGGTTTTAGAAGTCTTGTGAATCCCCCAGTGTACATCTTGCTGCAATGTTCCAACAACTCTATGACAGAGGTGTTGCTACCATTCCCATTTTTCAGGTTCAAAAGCTGAGGTTACAGAGGCAGATGGCTCCCCTGGGGCACAGTGGAGCTAGGTGGGGCAGCTGGGTTCTCAGTCCAGGTCTGTCTGACTGCAGAGCCCTTGCTCCTAATGGCTAAGTGACTCTGCTGATATAGCTTATTCTCCACTAGTGCTCCTGCAATGTGGGAGACCTGGGTTCCATCCCTGGCTTGGGAAGATCCCCTGGAGAAGGAAATGGCAACTCACTCCAGTATTTTTGCCCAGAAATCCCATGGACAGAGGAGCTTGACGGGCTACAGTTCATGGGATCGCAAAGAGTTGGACATGACTGAGCGACTTCACTTCACTTCCACTAGTGCTTGAGTCCCAGCAAGGGTCTTCCAGTCTATCAAGTCTACTTGATAGAGCAGTCAATCACATTTCTGGTCCATTTTAATTTGTCAGAAAGTTCTTCATCCTGAGGTGAAATCTGAATCCCAGGTCTCCAATAAATGAATCATGAAGAATTCATGAGTCATCATTGTCCTTCTACACTATATTCTGTATGCATCTTTCCATTTTAAGGAGACAAAGGGTCTGTTCAAGAAAGGGACAGAGCAAAAGGAGACTTTCTGGCAAGCCGTTCATTTCAGAGAGAGGTTTCACACAGCAGAACTGATGAATATTACATAGTACATTTCAACATCACAGGGAAGGATGAAGGGTAATGCTTGCCATTGGTCTCAGGATCTTGTGCTGTGCTTTTGTTGCTATTTTAACATTGTGAAATGTGAAACCCCCTCTGGAGGAGAGAAAACATAGCACCGCCATTTTGAGTAAAACCCCCTCCCGAGGAGAGAAAAGGAAACTTTAAGACAAAGAAACTCAACGAGCCAATCAGGGGAGGACAGGAAAGTCCCTCACCCCCTTACTCTAACCCACCAATCAGTAGCTAACAAGACATCCTTAGTTGAAGAATTAACCAATCCCCTTAAGCTTCCCTTCCCGCTTCCCCTGCTATACAGTATAAAAAAGATTCGCAGCTTTCACTCAGGGCTCCTTCGCCCTTGTGTGAAGAGAGTCCCTGCTCGAGCTTGTAATAAAGTTCCTCACTGCTTTTGCATCGATCCGCGGCTCCTGTGGTGTTTGGTGGGATTCCGCGATCCGGGTACAACAACATCTTGTACATCTAAATTATATTTTGAAACATCTTTATTGTAAATCATAGACAACAGTTTTCTTCAGAGTTATCTTTGGGGTTTGTAACAGGTGGCTCTCACAGAATGTAATGTATCTTCTTCCATGTGGGAGTAAAGGGAAGTGGATTTTTTTTGGCTGCACCTTGGAGCATGCAGAACTTCCCTGACCAGGAATCAAATCCATGGCCCTTGCAGTGGAAGTGCAGAGTCTTAACCACTGGACCACCACAGAAGTCCTCTTCGTCCATGTGAATGAACCAAATGAAGGATTTAATTCTGCAGCTCTGTCAGTAGGGTGTGACCTTGTGGGACATTCACTAGTACCTTATAAATCTTCACTGCTGCTACTGCTAAGTCACTTCTGTCATGTCTGACCCTGTGCGACCCCATAGATGGCAGCCCACCAGGCTCCCCCATCCCTGGGATTCTCAAGGCAAGAACACTGGAGTGGGTTGCCATTTCCTTCTCCAATGTGTGAAAGTGAAAAGTGAAAGTGAAGTTGCTCAGTCGTGTCCGACTCGTAGCGACCCAATGGACTGCAGCCTACCAGGCTCCTCCGTCCATTAGGACTTTATAAATGTGTGTCAGGACCAGCCCAACAACGAACCAACCTGAGGGAGTGGTGCCGCAGAAGAATAAGGAAAAGTAAAACTCAGAAATAAGGTGGGCTTCCAACTCAAGCCTTCCAGCCTCCTCCCGCATGGGGACAAGAATGGTGCTAACTCCTCTCAGCAAAGATGTGAGGCCGTATGAGGGGAATATTGCCAACCAGGGACGCTCACCCAAGTCTTGGCACCCAAAGACTTTATTGGGGCTCCAAGGTCGGCTGTCCATGTGGTTGACCTCAGTCTCTAGACCTTCTGGAGGTTGAGCTGATACAGCATGACTCAGAAGCCCCCACATCAACACATTGTTAGATATCCTGGTGCAGTCCAAAACATCAAGTCAACAAAGACACTCACCAGGTATGGCATTCCAAGGGCTTGGAAATTACCCACCATGGGATGGGGGCTAAGTCAACCCTCCTTTTGGTCAATGTTAACATTCTTACTACACATGCAGAAATGTTTTCTTTTAGATATGCTTGGAAATAACAGTTACTTCCCTGGTGGCTCAGAGGGTAAAGCGTCTGCCTGCAATGCGGCAGACCCAGGTTCGATCCCTGGGTTGGGAAGATCCCCTGGAGAAGGAAATGGCAACCCACTCCAGTACTCTTGCCTGGAGAATCCGATGGACGGCGGAGCCTGGTGGGCTACAGTCCACAGGGTCGCAAAGAGTCGAACACGACTGAGCGACTTTACTCACTTCACTTAAAAAAAAACCCAAAATTTGTTTTCTGTTTGAGACAAAACAGAGTCAACTGCACCACCCACAGTAAATGCGTTTTGATTACCCGCTGTTGTGCTTGGAGAACCCAGAGTTAATGCTGACATATTCTACCTTACACGTCTTAGCCCTGTCCTCTCTACTGGCCGGCGGTCATGGCTTGTCACGTGTTACATGCGCCGGCAGCTCAGGCAGCCCAGGGTGGGGAGAGGCTTAACCTGGCTTCTGACCGGTGTTGTGATTTCGGGCATGGTTGCCAGCTCCCTGGGTTCTGAAAAGGAGCATGATGAGATGTGGAACTGTATCAGCAGCCCCAGAAGCTGCAGTTGACCTGTCACTGCCACTCAATTCCCTTTCACACACCACTTTTGTCTTCTCTCCAGGCTCAGAAAACGGACGACACTCTGGCTCCGAAGGGTAAGACCTCTGCCTATGCACGAGGTCTCATTTACCCCTCTTTTACCCATTTCTTTCCGCAGATTTTCTTCTTCACCGAATATGAACAAGTTACACCTATCTTTTTTTCCTTTGATAAACATTTTTATTTCATCTAATTATATCCCAGTTTTCTATTAGAGTTATTTATTAGATTAAACACATGCCAAAGATTTATTTAACTCATGACTAAAGGAACCAGTAAGCTGAGAGAGCTAGTTCAAAGGGTTATGGGAGATACAGAAATATTTATTGGCACAGAAAGAATGCTGGAGAAGGCAGTGGCACCCCACTCCAGTTCTCTTGCCTTGAAAATCCCATGGACGGAGGAGCCTGGTGGGCTGCAGTCCGTGGGGTCGCTAAGAGTTGGACACGACTGAGCGACTTCACTTTCACTTTTCACTTTCACGCATTGGAGAGGGAAATAGCAACCCACTCCAGTGTTCTTGCTTGGAAAATCCCATAGATGGAGGAGCCTGGTGGGCTGCCATCTATGGGGTCACACAGAGTCAGACACGACTGAAGTGACTTAGCAGCAGCAGCAGCAGCAAAGAAGCTGGAAGAAGATTACAAAATTCCATACAAATTGGTTAATGTTCCATAGAGGAATAATAACTGTTGGAGTTTTATTTTCTATAAGCTATATAAATCATTTGCATCTCTACAGGACAAAGTTCTTTGGATAACAATAATTTTTGAGTGATATTAGCAAAATTATTTTATACCTATTTCTGTTAAACCACATATAAAATATCTTTTCTGATTACAATAGAATAAAACTAGAAGTCAATAACAAAATGAAAACTGGAAAATATGCAAATATATGGAAATTAAATACTGCTTTCAAATAGCCAATAAGTCAAAGAAAAAATTATAAGCTAAATTAGAAAATATCTTGCAACAAATGAAAATGAAAAGAAAACATAATTATGTTAGGTCAAAACTTAAATGAGGTATCAGAAACAGTGCTAAGAGGGAAATCTGCAGTTGTAAACATGTTTAAAAAGAAGGACTTCAATTCAACAACCTAACTACAATTGAGAAAAAGAAGAAAAAATTAAACCCTAAGCTAGCAAAAGGAAGTCAAAAGGTTAGAATGGAGACAAATGAGATAGAGAATAGAAACACAATGGAAAAAAATCAGTGAAACCAAAATTTGGTTCTTGAAAAAGATTAATGAAATTTAGAAATCTTTAGCTAAATTGATTAGGGAAAAAAGGGAAGAGAAGAAAAGTCAGATTACGACAAACAGAAATGAAAACAGAGGCATTGCTACTTACTTTATAGAAATATAATAAGAAGGAATATGAGAAAGTAGTAGCAACAATTGTAGACCAACAAAATGAATAGCCTAGATGAGATTTACAAAGTCCTAGAAACACACAACCTACCAAGATTGAATCACGAATAAATAGAATATGTAAATAGACCTCTAACTAGTAAGGACAGTATATCATTAATTAAAAATTTCCCAAGGCAGAAAAGCCCTGGATCAGATTGCTTCTCTTGGGATTTCTACCAATCTTTCTCAAATTCTTCTGAACTATTGAAGAGGAGGAAATACTTCCTAACTTGCTCTTTGAAACCAGCATGTCTCTGATACCAAAGCCAGACAAAAATACTACAAGAAAAGAAAACTACACACTTTTACTTTTGAATATGATGTAAACATCCTCAACTATCAAACTGAATTTACGAGCATATTAAAAGGATTATATACTGGGACCAGGTGGGATTTACTCTCAGAATGCAATGATGGTTCAACATATGGAAATCAATTAATGTAATAAATGTTAATAGAATGAAAGAAACAAATCACGTGATTATGGAAATTGATTCAGAGTTTTTTTTTTTTTTTTTTACAAAATTCAACACCATTTTATGATAAAAAAGAGTCAGTAAACTAGGAATGGAAAGAAATTTCCTCAACATAATAAAGGTCACATAAGAAAACCTTCATATCCAATGGTGAAAGACTGAAAGCTGTTTTTGTTGAGACCAGGAACAAGAAAAGGATGCTCCTCTTTTGCAATTTCTTGAAGAAGTAAAATGATCTCTGTTCACAGATGGCATGATCATGTATGTAGAAAATCCAAAAGATTATACATAAAATTGTCAGAACTAATAAATGAATTCAGGGAAGTTGCAGGATACAAAATCATTGTACAAAAATCAGTTGCATTTCTATACAAAAACAATGGCAATCCAAAGAGGAAATAAAGGAAACAATTCTATTTATAATAGCATCAGAAAAAAATAAAATACTTAGGAATAAACAATCAAGGAGGCAAAAGTCTTGTACCCTGTGAAATATTGCTTAAAAGAAATTAAAGAATACACTAAAAAATGGGAAGACATCATTTGTTCACAGATTGAAAAGATTTTATGTTGTAAAATGCCAATACTATCCCATGTGTGCATGCTCGGTTGTGTCCGAATCTTTGCAATCCCATGGACTGTAGCCTGCCAGTCTCCTCTGTCCATGGAAGTTTCTGGGCAAGAATACTAGAGTGGGTTGCCATTTTTTACTCCAGGAGATCTTCCCAACCCAGGGATCAAACCCCGGTCTGCATCGCAGATGGCTTCTTTATCATGACACCTGGGAAGCAATACTATTCAAAGTGATCTGCAGCTTCAGTGAAATCCTTATCAGAATCCCAATGATTTCTTTTTCAAAAATAGAAAAATTTATCTTAAAATTCAAGGTACCCTGAATAGCCAAAGAAAACAAAGTTGAGGACTCATAATTCCAGATTTCAAAACTTATTACAAAGCTACAGTAATTTTTTTAAAAAAGTGAGATACTTGGCATAGAGACATACACAAATACAAATGAAATAGAATAGAGAGATCCCAAGCAAATCTTTTCACATAAATAAACCTTTGCACAAGATGCCAAGACCATTCAATAAAGAAAAGACAGACTCCTCAACAAATTGTGCTAGAAAACTGGATATCCTTATGCAAAAGAGTGAAGTTGTACTCTTACCTTACAACATATACAAAAAGTCTACTCAAAATGGATCACAGACTTAACTGTAAGAGCTCAAACTATAACACTCTCAGAAGAAAACAAGAAAAACTTCATAACATTAGCTTTGGCAACAATTTCTTTGCTATGCCACAGAAAGCACAGTAACAAAAGAAAACATACATAAATTGGACTTAATCAAAATTTAGTTTTGTGCATTTCAAAGTACACTATGAACAGAGCGAAAGACAACCCACAGATTGGGAGAAAATATATGCAAACCATAGATCTGATGAGGGGTTAATATTCAGAATTATAAAGAATTCCTGCAACTTAACAACAACAATTAAAACAACCTGATTTAAAAATGGGTAAAATACTTAAATAGATATTTCTCCAAAGAAGATGTACAAAGGCCGATAAGCACATGAAAAGATGCTTCACATCACTGACTGGTAGGGAAACACAAATCAAAACCCCTATGTGATATCACTTCACACACATTAGAAGTATTGGAAAAGATGTGGAGAAACTGGAATCCTTGTGTATCACTGGTGGGACTGTAAAATGGTGAAGCTGCTGTGTAGAAAATTAAACACAGAATCACCATATGATGAAGGAATTCCAGTTCTAGGTATATACTCAAAAGAATTGGAAGCAGGGACTTAAACACTCATGTTCACAGCAGCATTATTCACAATAGCCAAAAGATAACAACCCAAATGTCTATTGATAGGTGAATGGATGAACAAAATGTGGTATACAAAACATGGGGTATTATTAAGCTTTAAAAAGGAAGGAAATTCTCCGAAATGAAAAGCTTCCCTCCTGCGAAGCCCTTCCTCGGGGCGCTGTGCAGCGAGGCCCCTTGGGCGGTGGCAACGCCGTGGCCCCGGAGGTTCCGGAGCCGGTCCTATGGTGCCCGGCGCTCAGAAGTGATGAACTGATCAGATAGACGAGGCCGGTCTTGTCCCGCGCCATTGATTATCGAGGCGATTCTGATCTGAAAAAAAAAAAAAAAAAAGTAAAAAGGAAGGAAATTCTAAAAATGCTACAAAATTGATGAACTTTGAAGACATCATGCTAATTGGTATGTCAGTCACAGAAGAATAAATACTCTATGGAGCCACTTATATGAGGTACTTAGAATAGTCAAAATTCATAGAGACAGAAAGCAGAATGCTTGTTGCCAGAGTCTGGGGGAGGAAGGAGAGATGAATTACTGTTTAGGGTGAATGGAGTTTGAGTTTGGGAAGATGAAAAAGTTCTGGAGGTGAGTAGTGGTGATGGTTGCATAGCAGTGTGAACATACTTACTGTCACTGAATTGTACACGTAAAATGGTAAATTTGGGGTTATGTATATTTTACCACAATAAAAAATCATTTGCATTTTTATAAGTTAACACTGATACTTCCTTACACAATTTAAAAATGTCTAGTCAATAATTAAGCAAGATACATATCACTAGAGCAGGGTTTCCCAACCTTGGCACTACTGATATGTTGGGACAGATGATTAATTTTTGTGGACACTGTCTTGTGCCTTGTAGGGTGTTTAGTAGCGTCTCTGTCCTAGATGCCACTAGCACTCTTTCCCCTGTGTGACAACCAGAATTGTCCCCAGACATTGGCAAATGCCACATCCTTACTGGTTGGGAATTACTAGTAAGAGTTCTGGAAATTTTGACTTGATCTCATACTGAGAGTTGTCCAAGCAGCATCAACTTGGAAGTCTATAGCTATAAATTTACTCCTTGAGGTATCAATTGTTAGACATTTCTGGTAAAATCTTTTCTACCAACATCCTAAGACCATCATTCCCTGTTGTAATCCAACTTCCAGAGTCTGTATTAATAGTTTAGAGCAGAGCAAGTTCATAGCTCAGAGAACTGACCCCCTTCATGGTGTGCATGAAATATTTATGTAATTGACTTGAGTTCATAAATAGACAAACAAGACTATTAACCCAAGTCTCCATTGTATTTCATGTGGTAGAGAAAGTTTATCAGCATCCTCCTACACGGTTAGACTAGACTCCTAATCATTGCTGCAATGAGGAATACATTATTAGCCATGTCCAAATCAGAGCCAGAAGCAAGCTTGTCTAAGGACCTGAAACAACCAAAACCATGGAGCAGGGATGGAGGGCAGAGAAGCAGAGTCAAACAGACGATTCCTATTACCACTTGGGATTCACTCCGGGGACTAACAAAATACGTTCCTGGGCTTACCCGGCCTAAGGGGTGCACTTTTTTGGGGCAATGATGTGCTGAAAGTTGAATTTACTTCGACATCACATTGGGATCTCCAAAACTGTCCAAGTATATCGCATGGACTGAATGGTGCCCCCTCCAAATGCATTTGTTGAAGCCCCACCCTCACCATGACTGTGTTTAGAGATAGGGCCTGTGAGGAAGTGATAAGGGTGCCCTAATCTGGCAGGGCTGGTATCCTTATGAGAGGAGGAAGAGACACCAGAGCTCTTTCTCCACCACTTGGGGACACAGCAAGGGGGCAGCCACCTACAAGCTCAGAAGAGAGCTCTCCCAGCATCTCATCATACTGGACCCTGGTCTTGGACTCATAACCTCTAGAACTCTGAGAGAAAAATTCCTATTCTTTAAGCACTCTATCTGTTGTATTTTGTTATGGCAGCTGAGCAGGCTCAAACAGTGTAATTCCCCCAAAGTTGTCAGCATGACTTACAAATACAGGGAGAACAAGTGTCAAAGATGTATTTAGCCCTTCAATGAGGGCCCAGCATGATGGGCCTGGATTCATCCTCAAGGCCCTGGGTCATCCTGCTGTGCTGCTTTCTTTTTTAAAAAAATTACTTTATTTTAATTGGAGGCTAATTACTTTACATTGCTGTAGTGGTTTTTGCCATACATTGACATGTATGACATTTGCCATACATTGACATGAATCAGCCATGGGTGTACATGTGTTCCCCATCCTGAACCCCCCCTCCCACCTCCCTCCCCATCCCATCCCTCAGGGTCATCCCAGTGCACCAGCCCTGAGCACCCTGTCTCATGCATCAAACCTGGACTGGCGATCTGTTTCACACAGGATAATATACATGTTGCAATGTTATTCTCTCTAATAGAGAGACCTGTCATCTATTGATTGCTTATTAAATGCACACAGTTCTAACTACTTCATAAACTGTAACTTTGTCCAATCCTCACAAAAACTGCAATTAAACTTATCTTATACCTTGGGACACTAATGCACAAACAAGTTACTTGACCAAAGTCACAGAGTTAGTGGCGAAGTCAAGATTCAAGCTCAGGCAACCTGGTATACTTACCTATACATCATGTCATCTCCATCCTCACTACTCTCTCTCTGTCTTAGAGCACCTGGCTGATTATTGCTCAGTCAAATTCTTTTTGTTTTAACCAGTCCTTCTAACAACATGAGGATTAACTCTGGAGACTGTCATACCTGGGTTCCAGTTTTATCTCTGCTACTGAATAGCCATGTAATCTTGGTCAAGTTATTTATTAGGTCTAATCCTCAGTTTTCTTGTCTATAAAATGGGTGCAATAGTAGATTCTATTTCAAAAAGTTTCTGTGAGAATTAATTGAGATGATGTAAATAAAATGCCTGATATTAGCAGACATTTGATGCTAGTTCTATTAGCCAGCTAATCATATATTATTCTTCTCTTGAGTGCAGGATAGAGATTTTTGTCCTAGGATCCACAAGCCAGCATGGGGAGAGGCTGACAGGCAGGCAAATATCTTGTGTGCACATTGATTTTTTTCTGGGGAGAAAACCTATAGCTCTTACTATATTCCCAAGAGAATATGGAATTCCCCAAAAGTTGGGAACTACTGAACTTCAAGTGAGCCTCGAGGCTGAAACCTGAGTTGTTCACGTGTCCTGCCCTCAGCACAGCTGGGCCACAGCAGGACTTAGGTCTTTTAGGTTTCCTCCCCTGATCACAGTGCTGGGCACACAGCAAGCTTTCAGCAGAGGGCATGGAATTGGATTCCACTGGAATTTAGCAGCTAAGTCAAGGCCGGTGATGGTGAGATCCCTGATGTTACCAACCTGTCTTCATTCCATTGAAAAACGCCCACTTGGGACCTCCCTGGCAGCCCAGTGGTTAGGACTCTGCACTTTCACTGTCATGGCCTGCAGGAACTAAGATTCCACAAGCTGTGCAATGTGGGGGAAAAATGCTCACTATTAAAAGATTTCCAAATCACATCTTTAATCCAATAACAATATTTCAAAACTGGGTATCCCAAATGCTGAATTGGAAAAGGAGACTGATGACATCAACCAAGCTGCATCATGACCTTTACTGCTAGCTGACTGCTACGTGGGGGAAGGGGGTGACTGTTTATATGGGAAGTCTGTGTTACCTCTTTTTGCCCTGCCTTCACTCAAGTCCTTAAAATAATAGCAGGTACCGAGAGTCAATTCTTACGTAGGTTGATAAGAAGTCCAGGGTCTCCAAGGAGGAGAAAGGGGTCTGAGATTCTCAAGGAGGAGAAAAGGACAAACTTTTTTTCTCTAAGCCCAGAGCTAATGATTATACAACAAAACAGCTCATCTTGCTCAAGGATATGTTTTTCCTTAAACTCTGTACCAATGATTGTATAACGACAATGTATCCTGCTTGAGGACATGTTTCTCCTTCTTAAGAATCTTCTGACTAATCCTGTCATCTTAAAGTGTATGTCTGGTAAGATCTTTCTATTGTTAGTTCTAATCCCATTATCTTAAAATGTACATTGTAGGATGGGTCTGGTAACACCTTTACAACCTTGAGACATTCTTTTGATTTACTGTAATAACCAACTGAAAAAGTATATAGCTCCCTTGGTAAGACTAGTGAGGAAGGGGGACACTCTCCATCCCCCTTCTGATGTCTATGTCAGAAGCTTTCTCTGTCCCTTTTTATACTTTAATAAAACTGCTACAAAAGTTCTTGAGTGATCAAGGCTGGTCCTTGGTTCTGAAGCTGTATCTTCTTCAGAGATCATGAATCCGACATCATTCACTGCAAGCTCTCATCTTGGGGGCTTGTCTGGGATCTTCAGGACAAGGTAAGGACACGCAGAGCTCTAGCTCACCTGTTCTTTTAGTATACATGTTTGTCCTTTTACTTTACTAACTCTATGGTGTGTCTGTGTATGTGATTGACGGAGAGCCTAATACATACAGAAATAAGTACCAAGTGAACATTGAGCCCTGCTCTGCAGTTTCGTGGTGCCTCATAATGACTGAAGGCAGCCCCAAGAGGGGAACCTTGTTGGGGGTTTATACCAGCTTGCCAATGCCAAGAGACACCCAACATCCCTGCAAGGGGAGCGGCCAGAAATGGGTGAAGTGTGTGGACCAAGCTGTCCTTTCTCAGTCACCTTATCTGGTGTCTTTGACCATTTTGTAACTTCCTGGGGAATTAGAACTACTAACCTAATCTGTTGGATCATAGAGTTTCAACAGACTTGTGATCCATGCCATTACCATGTACCTTTACTTAGACCCCAAACTTGGTAGTCATGAGGAACCCACACTTGCTAGGAGCACGTTTGGGAATGAGGACAGAGGTCACTTCTTCCTAGCTGGTTGCCCCTTCACCACCTCTTTTGCTATCATATGTACTGGTGTGGCGACACTCAGGAGGGACATCTTGGGTTTTTTGTTCATCCTTTTATGACTCACCACTTTTACTGCAGTCAGGACTGTACTCAGGAATGTGCATGGGCACACAGAACATGGAAGCTTCTCCTTGTAGCCCTAGCTTGGGAAATATTCTGGAAAGTTACTCTGTTACACTCTGGGTGGCATCAGAGGAAAAAGGCAAATCAAACAAAGGTCTTGGTGGTAAGAAACTAGAAATCAATTTGGGATGCACCAGGTCTACCCCTGGTGCATCTCTGCCCTGCCTCAATGGTAGAATGAGCGGGCTGATGGGAATGAGTAAGGTGCCTATGTCAGTAAGGGACAGACTAAGTCAGACTAGGAAAGAAAAGCTTTGCTGGAAAGTCTGTCTCCACCCTCATCTAAAGCAGGGAGGGACACCTCCGGTGGAAAAAAGCCATGGCCATGGATGCTGCTTTTTTCTCTCTTACAGATAGGAGCTAGCAGTTCCAAGAACTACTCCTTTAAAAAGTATTTAAAAAAAAACTGGGACAAGTTTGATTCCCAGAGTTTAAAAAAGACATGTCTGATCTTCTGTGATACTGAATGGCCACAGTATCCTTTGGAAGAAGGGGAACGCTAGCTGGTTGGAGGGTATCTTAATTATAATATTGTTTTATAATTAGACTGGTTCTGTAGAAAACAAGAGAAATGGGTAGACGTGCCATATGTGTTGCTCTTTTTCTCTCTGTGAGACATGCCAGACTTGTGCAGATTTGGGTGTGAAACAGTCAGCTCCCTCCTGTCCTCTTACTTTGCCCCTGGATCTGGAGCTTCCAATTGAACAGACTGAGAATCAGGCCACCCTTCCAGGAGGGGTTGCCTCAGCCTCAGTAGAAATTCAAACAGTCCCAATTGTGGTTGAGGATCCAAAAAGTACATAGAAGCCTTTATGGGACTAACTTTACTTTATGACCTTACTTGGAGAGATGTAACATATGTCTTGGGACAGATGCTGACTCCTGATTCAAGAGCTTGAGTTTTGGGGGAAGCTACTACTTTTGGAGATGAATGACTTGAATGTGAGGCAAGTGGAAAGAGAGAACACAAAATAGCCCTCCTCCCTCCTGGGAGCTGAGCAGTTCCCGTAACCGAGCTAGACTGGGACTATAACATAGCTAAATGAAGATGGGATCAGAGCCTTCTTTGTCAGATGTACTCTTGAAGGACTTGAGCAAGCACATGCTAAGACTTTAAACTATGCTAAGTTGGCTGACATAGAACTGGGAGAAAAGGAAACTCCTAACAGAGACTATGGGAGGCTCTCCACAAGTTTACTGACATTGACCCCAAAAGTACAGAGGGAGGAATGATCTTAAAAGAGATTTCTCACTCAGTCAGCTCCAGACATCCACCGTAAACTACTAAAACATGCATTCGGACCAAATCAGTCTTGAGATAAACTGCTGCAACTGGCTCAGACAGTTTACTATGGGAGGGAGGAGGAGGAGAAGAGGCAGAAAAAGACCAGGACGACTGAAGCCCTAACAATGGCTTTCAGATCCGTTTTAAAATAGCCTCAAAAATGCCCAGAGGAACCCAGGTGAAAAGGGACAGCCTTGCTATTACTATGGAAAGGAGGGCCACCTCAAGTGAGGTTGCCCTCAGGCATTGAAGCCGCCCCACTCCCTGTCCAGTCTGTAAAGGACTACACTGGAGGAGAGACTTCCCCCAGAGGCATGGGCCTCAGGGGTCAGACACTCAGGACAATCAGGACTGAAGGTGCCTGGAGGTCCCCACGTGAGTCCCCATCCTAATAACACCTGAGGAACCCTGGGTATTAATAACTGTGGGGGGGCCAGTCAGTTGATTTTCTTTTGGACACTGGGGCAACTTTCTCTGTGCTCACTGAAGCCTGCTTTCCTCCCGATCCTCTACTGGGGCTGTCTGGATGAGCCAAACACTATTTCAGTCATCCTTTAAGCTGTAACTGGGACTCTACGCTGTTTCTCATGAGTTTCTGATTGTGCTGGAGTCTCTCCCTCATGCCTTCTGGGTAGGATGTACTGAGCAAGGTCCAGGCCTCTGTTTTCATAGTATGGAGCCTGCTCTCTCCCACTATTTGAACAAAATGTAAATCCTAGAGTGTGAAATGATGGAAAAACTGTGGGTCGAGCACAAAATACTGTTCCTATCCTTGTCAAGCTAAAGACCCTCATCTATTTCCATATCAAAAGCAGTATCCACTGAAACCTGAGGTTAAGGAAGGGTTAAAACCCATCATTGAAAATTTAAAGAAACAAAAGCTATTAATTCCCTGTAACAGCCCATGCAACACTCCTATTTTGAGTGTAAAAAAAAAAGTCAAATGATAAATGGAGACTAGTTCAAGATTTATGAATAATAAATGAGGCTATGGTTTCTTTACACCGCTTGGCACCTAATCCTTATACTTTATTGTCTGACTTTTAACTTTGATTATACATTATCTTGGTTTAATGACTATTTTGCTTCACATAAGTAGGTAAATGGGTCTAGAACTGGTGGTTTTCTCTCTCATGTTTATCAAATATGGAATGAGGTCATATGGCTAACTCCTGAAAAGGGACACCTACTATCTAACACCCCCATATGCTGGGAACCAATAGAGCCATCCCTGGAAGTGAGCCAACAACTTAATTATAATGACTGGAAACAATTGGGATTTTTGCCCCAAGAAACAAGCAGTGTAATCATTCCTATGTGTTCCAATCCCAGTGCAGGTTCTCCTTTTGCCTGGCCAGGCGCTAATTGGGACTGGATCCCTCAGTCATGCTGGCTTGCTCCAGACAGGACCCACTGGATGTGTGGCTCTTATCTATGGGCATGGCTTCCCCCTGGCTGGATAGGGAGATGCACCCTAGGTCTAGATTTTATTCATGACTTCATGCTTTCAGTTTCCAGAGAAGCCTGCTAATCTGCCACGCCTTAAAACTCACTGGACCAGGTATGTATTTCACTGGTACGATTATCTGGCTGCAATTCTTTCCCTCTCTGGGAACTACATACAGAGGTTATGCTACAAGTTGATGCTCTGACTAACTTTACTCAACGGACTTTACAAGATTCTCAAAAAGTCTATTTCAGCCCTTAATGCTGAACAAATACAAATTAGAAAGGTGGTTTTGCAAAACAGATTGGCTTTAGACATTCTAATGGCTGCACAAGGAGGAACTTGTGCCATTATTCACACCCAGTGCTGCACATATATACCAGATATGAGCGCTAATGTTACCCACTTTACTATGCACATGAACAAGATGATTCAGGCTATGGATTCTCCTGAAGCCTCAGTCACCTCACTTTGGGAAATGTTAACTAGCCTCCATGGTGGAAAACTGTCTTAATCATAACAATTCTAACTGTTCTGTTTTTACTGTTTGCTCCCTGCATCTGTAACTGTGTAACTGGACTTGTTTCTAACCGTGTGAAAGCTTTTAAGTTACAAATGGTTGTCCAGGCTCCTAGAGTGCCACAGCCTCCTTCAACTATTACTTGGGGCCCCTGGGTCAGAGACTCTCAATATGAGGGTTAGGGGAATATGCTGCCTCAACAATTTAGGGACAGTGCCCCATGCAGGAAGTAGTTATGGAATGAAAACACCACCCCTTTTCCTTGGCAACATAATTGTCCTAAAAGAAAAAGGGGAAAATGAGAGTCAGTTCTTAGGTTGGAAAAGAAGTCCGGAATCCCCAGGGATGAGAAAGGGGTCTGGGGTTCTCCAAGAGAAGAAAAGGACAAACTTTTCTTCTTTAAGCCCAGAGCTAATGATTACACAACAAAACAACTCATCTTGCTCGAGGGTAGGCTCTTCCTTCAACTCTGTGCCAGTGATTATATAACAACAATGTATCCTGATTGAGGACATGTTTCTCCTTCTTAAGAAACTTCTGACTAACCCTGTCATCTTACAGTGTCTGTCTGGTTCAGTTCAGTTCAGTCGCAGAGTCGTGTCCGACTCTTTGCAACCCCATGGACTGCAGCATGCCAGGCCTCCCTGTCCATCACCAACTCCTAGAGTTGACTCAAACTCATGTCCATTGAGTCAGTGATGCCATCCAACCATCTCATCCTCTGTCGTCCCCTTCTCCTCCCACCTTCAATCTTTCCCAGCATCAGGGTCTTTTGAAATGAATCAGTTCTTCGCCTCAGGTGGTCAAAGTATTGGAGTTTCAGCTTCAACATCAGTCCTTCCAATGAACACTCAAGACTGATCTCCTTTAGGATGGACTGGTTGGATCTCCTTGCAGTCCAAGGGACTCTCAAGAGTCTTCTCCAACACCACAGTTCAAAAGCATCAATTCTTCTCCACTCAGCTTGCTTTATAGTCCAACTCTCACATCCATTCACGACTACTGGAAAAACCATAGCATTGACTAGATGGACCTTTGTTGGTAAAGTAATGTCTCTGCTTCTTAATATGCTATCTAGGTTGGTCATAACTTTTCTTCGAAGGAGTAAGCATCTTTTAATCTCATGGCTGCAGTCACCATCTGCAGTGTTTTTGGAGCTCCCCAAAATAAAGTCTGTCACTGTTTCCACTGTTTCCCTATCTATTTGCCATGAAGTGATGGGACCGGATGCCACGATCTTAGTTTTCTGAATGTTGAGCCTTAAGCCAAGTTTTTCACTTTCCTCTTTCACTTTCATCAAGAGGCTCTTTAGTTCTTCTTCACTTTCTGCCATAAGGGTGGTGTCATCTGCATATCTGAAGTTATTGATATTTCTCCTGGCAATCTTGATTCCAGCTTGTGCTTCTTCCAGCCCAGCGTTTCTCATGATGTACTCTGCATAGAAGTTAAACAAGCAGGGTGACAATATACAGCCTTGATGTACTCCTTTTCCTATTTGGAACCAGTCTGTTGTTCCATGTCCAGTTCTAACTGTTGCTTCCTGACCTGCATTCGGGTTTCTCAAGAGGCAGGTCAGGTGGTCTGGTATTCCTATCTCTTTCAAGATTTTCCACACTTTCTTGTGATCCTTACAGTCAAAGGCTTTGGCATAGTCAATAAAGCAGAAATATATGTTTTCCTGGAACTCTCTTGCTTTTCTGGTAAGATCTTTCTATTGTTAATTCTAATCCTGTTATCTTAAAATGTAAATTGTGGGAGTGGGCCTGTTAAGACCTTTACAACCTAGAGACATTCTTTTTATTTACTGTAACAACCAATTGAAAAAGTATATAGCTCCTTGCTAAGACTAGTAAGGAAGGGGGACACTCTCCACCCCCCATTTGATGTCTGTGTCAGAAGCTTTCTCTGTCCAACTCTGCTATACAAATGCTCTTGGGTGATCAAACCTGGTTCCTGGTCATCCCCAAGCTAAATCTTCTTCTTCAGAGATCACAAATCTGACATCATTCACCATAAGCTATCACTGCTGTGTAAAGAGTGGAAATACAAAGTGTTTATTTTAATTTTTACCATTCTACTTGTCATTTGTTATACTCATCCACAATTCAAAAATTATATATATACACACACACACATACATGGGACTTCCCAAGTGGCTCAGTGGTAAAGAATCTGCCTGCCAATGCAGGAGTTGTGGGTTCAATCCCTGAGTCAGAAAGATCCTCTGGAGAAGGAAATGGCAACTCACTCCAGTATTCTTGCCTGGAAAATCCCATGGACAGAGAAGCCTGGTGGGCTACAGTCCATGGGGTTGCAAAAGAATCAGACAGAACTTAGCAACTAAACAACAACAATACATACATACATATATATATATATTTAATATTTTTGTATCACTTTAATGTCCATTCCTCACTTTATTTTTTGCTATTGATTTATTACTTGCTGTTTATTTTATATTTATTTCAGACTATAGAAGTGATGCTAGACAAAAAGTAAATTCAAGAAATTTTTAAAATTCAAGTTCAAAATGGGTCATAAAACAATGGAGACAACTTGCAACATTAACAAAGCATTTGGCCCATGAACTGCTAATGAATGTATAGTGCAGGGGTGGTTCAAGAAGTTTTGCAAAGGAGATGAGAGGCTTGAAGATGAGAAGCACAGTGACTGGCCATCAAAAATTGACATCGACCAATTGAGGGCAGTCATCAAAGTTGGCCTCCTTACAACTACACAAGAAGTTGCCCAAGAACTCAACTCTGACCATTCTATGGACATTTGGCATTTGAAAGACAGGTGAAAAAACTTGTATGTCGGTGCCTCATGAGCTGTCTGAAAATAAAAACATCATTGTTTTGATGTGCTGACTTCTCTTGTTCTATGGGACAACAATGAACCATTGTTTGATCAATTTGTGACATGGGACAAAAAGTAGATTTTATACAACAACCAGCAACAACCAACTCAGTGGCTGAACTGAGAAGAAGCTCCAAAGCACTTCCTAAAGCCAAACTTGCAGCCAAAAGAGGTCATGGTCACTGTTTGGTGGTCTGCTGCCTGTCTGATCCACTACAGCTTTCTGAATTCCAGCAAAACCATTATATCTGAGAAGCATGCTCAGCTAATAGATGAAATACACTGAAAACTGCAAAGCCTGCAGCCAGCATTAGTCAACAGAATGGGCCCAATTCTTCTCCACGACACTGTCTGACCACAGGTCACACAACCAGTCCTTCAAAAGTTGAATGAATTGGTTATGAAATTTTACCCCATCTGCCGTATTCACCTGACCGCTTGCCAACTGACTACCACTTCTTCAAGCATCTTGACAACTTTTTTTTTTAGTGATAAAGACTGTTCATTTTATTAAAAATATAATCCAGCAAAGGAAGCAAAGACGATCACAGTCACTTGTCCACTTTGGTCACACAGGGGAAGTGGCAGGGCTGGTATCAAGAGCCCTTCCTCCTCTGCCATCTCCATAATAATCTTTATTTTTGTCAGAAATAGAAAGTTGCAGTATCACTCACTGGGGAGACAGGGCCATCAAGAGGTTAACTCTTATTGCCTCTGCTCAAGTAAGCACTGTGGGTCCTGTTTCCCAACTGTTGTTTCCATGCTCACCATCCCTTTTCCTGGCCCATCCCCATTCCTACATTTAATCACACACATCTCAGTGAGATGGCTAGGGCTTTATTACAAATGTAGTTGACTGCTTAGAACTCCCTCTCCAATCTTTCTTTTCTACACTCTTCTCAATGAATCCCTTCAGGACAGGGCAGTAGGCCATCATGGAAGAGAAATATGTGGAGACTGAAAAGGAGCAATGGTTTCTCCAGTCTTTTGAAACAACCATCAAGTCCTCCTGGCTCCAGCTAAGAATCCAGTAGAAGAGTAAGATTCAGAGTTAGCTCTTAATCTTCAAAGTCCTCCATGCCTACATTCTAGGGAGCTTTTGTCTTCTTTTTTGATTTGGGCTGTGGTTCACTAGTCCACTTCCATGGCTGCTTTCTCTTTCCAGGTGAGCCTGATCTGCTGGAGTTTTCTGTGCTTCTTCTCAGACAGAGTCATGCTGGCACTGGATGCCCACTTCTTGAGGTAGTACTGCATAAACACGCTCACAGCTCTGACACCCGGTGCTTCAGTCGCTGATCCTGGTTCAAAATCTGCTGTCATTTGAACAGCTTCTTCTTCAGCTCAGGTCATGGCCGGTTGATCTTCCTGCCTGGAGCACCCATGGATGCACAGGGAAAATGCTTCCACAACCAGCAGGAGGCAGAAAATGCTTTCCAAGAGTTTGTTGAATCTTAAAGCATGGATTTTTATGCTGCAGGGATAAACAAACTTATTTCTTATATGCAAGATGTGCTGATTTTAATGGTTCCTATTTTGATGAATAAAAATGTGTTTGAGCCTAGTTATAATGACTTAAAATTCATGGGTCCAAAACTGCAATTACTTTTGTACCAACCTAATACAATGTTGTGTTAAGTGTATAGCAAAGTGATTCATTTATGCATGCATATATATATGTATAAATGGATATATATACATATATATATTTATATTCAGGATTCAAGTGTATTTAGATACTGATTTCCAATTAAGCTATTTAATATCTCTTATGTATCTCATCAGAGAAGGCAATGGCAACCCACTCCAGTACTCTTGCCTGGAGAATCCCGTAGATGGAGGAGCCTGGTGGGCTACAGTCCATGGGGTCTCAAAGAGTCGGACACGACTGAGAGACTTTACTTTCACTTTTCACTTTCATGAATTGGAGAAGGAAATGGCAACCCACTCCAGCATTCTTGCCTGGAGAATCCCAGGGATGGAGGAGCCTGGTGGGTTGCCATCTATGAGGTTGCACAGAGTCGGACACAACTTACGTGACTTAGCAGCAGCAGCAGCAGCAGCAGCATGTATCTTATACACCAATGTGAGATCTGTGTAGGATCTCATTACATATTACATATTTAATCTCATATTACATCTCATTAAATATTACATATTTCCTGCAAAACACATTGAATTAAAAGGTTCACATTTTACATGAATTTTGGAGAATAACAATTTTCAAAAATAAAAAAAAAAATTTTAAGTCAGCTTCTGAAATACATGTGATTCTGAAATACAAGAAGATCAAATCTGTAAGAGAGGAATTTAGAGCAAGGAAAAGAATACAGCCCCAGTATGTTAATGCCCAAAAGTGCACCACAAATTTGGCTCTATACTTAATAGCAGCTGAAGCAAAGAAAAAAAAAAAAATCAGAATTTCCAATGTTCAAGACGTAAAAACTAGTCAGCTTGTCAATAAAAGACTGAGATGACTTTCTGCCATGGGTTGTCACAGAGGATTATGCACAAAATGAGGACCAGGTCACCTCCCTTTCCAGATCCAACAGTTGTGTCTGGCTGTTTCCTGTCCAGATGCAATTCCGAAAAAGCAGTTCTGTGAGGGGCCAGAATGGTGCTGTCGAAGTACATGGTTTTCTACTAAACTGGCTAGAATACAGGGGAAAAAAAATAGATTTTGGAATTCTAGAGCCATGGAGAGAGTGCATATTCAATAGGGAATCCTCCAGGACAGATATTTTCTTGCTCCCCAGCCTGGTAGAGTTAGAGACTCTGTTACCTGGTGGGGGGGTGGGGGGGGGGGATTGAAATGTAGGGAGTCTGTGCTGCTTAACTAAGAATGTCATCCTCTCATGAAAATTCTGAAGCCTCAGAGAAAGACAGATATCCTTACATGCATGGTGATGGGCTGATGCAATACAGGCAGTCTGGCCAAGAGTGTCTTCAGAAACTTACACAGCTAGGTGGTCCTGGGCTCAGCATTCCCACACAGAGCAAGACAGTCGGGATATGAGTCTGGGCTCACTCTCAAAACAGGCGTTCCTGCTGCTGTCAGAAGAGCCGCACACAGAATTCCATGTTCTGACAAACTGCCATGGTAATCACACTGTTTCTGGATCTGATGGCTTATTATCAAGTAGTCAAGGTAATTGGGGATATTTTTGCTTCTTTGTTAGATGGAACCAAGAGTGGGAACAACAAGGAATGGGAGACAGGCAGAACTGGAAGGGGAAGGGTGGAGAGGGGGAGGGAGGGAGGAGCTGGGGGCTGTTCCAGAAAGGCCTTAGAAGATAAGAGGCAGCAAGGGGTTGCTATGGACGGAATGTCCTTGTTTCACTAGTTCCTATGGTGAAACCTACCCCCCAAGGTGATGATACTAAGGGGTGAGTAAGGCCTTTGGAGGACCATTCAGTCCTGACGGTGGAGCCCCCATGAATTGGATTCTGCTATCATAAGAGATACCGGAGAGCTCCCTCACCCCTTTTCTTACCATATGAGGACACAGTCTGTGAGGGATGAACTAGATTCTCCCCAGAACTTGTCCATTCTGGCAGCTTGACCAGGGCTGTCAGAAATAAAGGTCTGTTGTTGATAAGCTGTCCAGTGTGTGATGCTTTGTTACAGTGACCTGATCACTGACATGCGTCTTCACCTGAGAGGCGGCCCAGGGCCGAGTAGCCTCTCAGGCCAGAGCTCAACTGGGGGCCCAGGCCAGGGTCTGCGGTCAGTGGGTCCTGGCGCAGAACCTCTCTTTTCCTCTTCTCAGGAAGTGAACAACTCCAGAGCCCTAGAGATAAGTAGGAGTCTGGGCAACCTCACTGTTGCATAGACAGACGGTTTTGCACACAGGTTGGGGTTTGCTGTTTGGGAATCCTCTTCTGAAGAACAGGCTCCAGGTTATCAAGCTGGGGGTATTTCCCCAGGCTTCTTGGCAGGAACTCAAGCTAAATATTTTGTTGTTTTCAATGCATATTCTTGATTTTTTTCTGTTGCTGGTACGGTGTTCAGACATAAGGTTATGACCACCAGGACTGATCCAGTGAAACAAATGTTTCACCCAGATCCTATCCACAAAAAGGGAACTGTTCATATGTATTTTTCTATATTGTAGTCCCTGACTACCTCCATTGTAGACAAGAAGAAAAAGAGGGCAGTTAAACAGTACTGAGTTGTATTTGATGATTTTTTAAAAGTATGATTTTTCTCTGCCTACATTCAGCAGTCTGGACCAGCCTGTGGCTCTGACAGCCCCATCCCATCCCGAGCCACAGGACTGGCTTCCCTTGGCAGTCATGCATGGGGGTGGGGCTGAGGGTGCAGTGACACAGCTGGGTCTGCCCTTGCTGCAGACCCTTTGTTTGGATCAGGTCCTTGTTCTCTGCAAGGCCACAAAGGGGGCATGATGCCTGAGTTGTGTCTCCCATCCCTGACCAACGTGATAAGGGGGTTGAACTCAGGAGGCACTGTCTGATGGACAAGATCACCCTAGCCTAGCATGTGGGCACCAAGGCTCTAGGATGACCCTGACATTTTGATTCTATGACTGGGAGAATAAAAATGCCATTAATGAAATGGGGAACAGAGACAAAGGGCTTGGTGGGAGAGTAAGATGGTAAATATGAACACTGAATATGAGCTTCTGGCAAGCTGTGCACCAAGCGGGAATGGCCAGTGAGCTGCACAGTGGTCTGGCCCTGGGGGTTGGGGGTCACAGAGGCATTGATGCCATAGCATACACAGGCATCACTACTCTGCACGTAGGTGGGGAGAGGTGCAGAAAGAATGAGGAATCCTTAATTTTAAAAAGAGGAGGAGGAGGGCTTCTCTGGTGGCTCAGTGGTAAAGAATCTGCCTGCCAAATGCAACAGACACAAGTTTGGTCCCTGATCTGGGAAGATCCCACGTGCCGTGGAGCAACCAAGCCCATATACCACAGCTACTGAGCCTGTACCCAAGAGTTGGGGAGTCACATCTACTGAAGCTTGTGTGCCCCAGAGCCCAGGCCCTGCAACAACAGAGGCCAGCACAACTAGAGAGAAGCCAGAGCAGCAATGACCCAGCACACCTCTCAATAAACAAATAGACACATTTAAGAAAACAGAGGAGGAGGAATAGGAAGCTGCCAAAGAAACCAGATACCAGTCAGTGAGGAGGAAGGAATTAGGACAGTCCAGTGCATCAGGGCGCTTGCTCAGAGAAATCAACACTGCTAATTTTAGGAGAAAAGACATATATTAATATTTAAACACTGCTTGGGTGGCTTCCAGAGTCTCTGGAACAGGTTTGGGGCTCTGAGAGGAAGAACACCAGTGGAGACTAATGGAGCTTACATCCCTGGCACTGTTGGCTCTGGACAAAGGCATTTGTCCAAGTGCTGGGGTCACTACTGCTCCAGGAACCTGGCTCTGAAATTGGCATTTCAGCCAAAGAGAAATCTTCTTGGTCCTTGCTTCTCAGCACCACCAGACCCTGATTCTAAGCCTAGGGCAGGAGTATCTGATTAGCAGTTTATAGCTCATTTGGTAAAGAATCCACGTGCAATGCAGGAGACCCATGTTCAATTCCTGGGTTAAGAAGATCCGCTGGAGAAGAGATAGGCTACCCACTCCAGTACTCTTGGGCTTCCCCTGTGGCTCAGCTGGTAAAGAATCGACTGGCAATGTGGGAAACCTGTTTGATCCCTGAGTTGGGAAGATCCCCTGAAGAAGGCCAGTATTCTGGCCTGGAGAATTCCATGGACTGTATAGTCCATGGGGTCACAAAGAGTCAGACATGACTGAGCGACTTTCACTTTCAGGTCACAGGCCTACATTATAGCTGCAAAGGATGCTGTGGAAAATATCTAGCATCTGTAGCATCCAGGGGTTTCCCAAGTGGCACTCATGCTAAAGAATCTGCCTGCCGATGCAAGAGACATAAGAGATGGGTTCTATCCCTAGATTGGGAAGATCCCCTGGAGGAGGGTACAGCACACCACTCAGGTACTCTTGCCCGGAGAAACCCATGAACAGAGGAACCTGGCAGGCTACAGCCCATAGGGTCACAAAGAATCGGACATGACTGAAGCGACTTAGCACATTAGCATGTGAGCTTCTACACTGGGGGGTGGGTTTATAAAAAGGGTAGAGTGAATAGTGGATTCCCAAGTCTGTGTTTGGAGACAGAAGGTGAGGGAAAAGGCAAGGGAGAGGGAAATAGATAAAGAAGCAAAATCCAGAGACAAAAGGGAAGATGAAAGCTGATGGCGCACCGGCTGGGAGGGGTCAGGAAAGGCAGGAGGCACATGCCTGGAAAGAACACCTCAGGGGGAAGGAAGGGTGAATTAGGGGGCTCTCGGAAGATGGCCTCTCTTAGCTCAGAAGGATACAGATATTGACACAGACGGGATGGCACCCTGAGGGGAAGGAGCGGCAGTGTCTGGGCCTCAGGATGCAGGACTCTGGAGGCAGGGAGCTAGGAAGTTCAGCCCAGCACCCCGAAGGAGGCCAGCCTGCGGGGCTTGCCACTCTGTGAGGCTGTCAGACTTGGTCACTAGCAGGTTTTCATACCTGGAATCTGTATATTTGGGTAGCAAATCTCTATTATCTTTCTATGACCTTTCCGGAGTCTAGCATTGACCTTCCTTTCTATCAGCTCCCGCTCTCTCTTGTAGATGGACCCACTCAGGGCTGCCTCTCACTGAAGGTTCCTTCTACCAAAGCCCTCTCCTGTCCTTCTGGGGACCCTGCTGTCCGGCCTCTGATGTCCCTTTGGTGTCTGTCTGTTTTCTACGCTGTTTCTTCTGTGAGCACCACAGGTCAGCCCTAAAGTCTCCCTCTTGCTTCAGAAACCAGTTGCAGGTCCATATTTGCCACAATTGTAGCTTTTAATCTCTGCTTGTCGGTCCTATTTCTATCTGTAGAACAAAACAACACTGTCTTCTACACAGGCAGTCCTTCAGTGCTCTGGGAACAGCGGATTCTCTACAGGAAAGGTTTACTGCCCCTGATAAAGAAATACAACTTTGTGGCTACTGCTTATGATTGTATTCAATGTCTTAACAGTTGCATCTTACTTATGGTCAACTAGGTCCCAGAAGGTTCTCCCCACACATGCTGTCAAATTAGATCTTTCTCATCCTGTTTTTTTTTTTTTTTTTAAACACAAAGACGAATATATGGATGAACATATGTTGTTTTGTCTGCCTACTGCTCCTTCCTCTGGGGAGCCAGCCCTTCCTTGTTCCCTGTGTCTCCTGGGGCTATCAGTTTCAGCCTCCCACCCTATCCCCACTCATAGGCATGGAAACATGACCCATGCCTGGCCAGTCATATCACCTCCTACCCCTGGCGACTGCCAAGAAGCTTTCTCTATAACTGGAATACTAAGACGTTGTCTGTTGCTGGTGGTCCTCAGCTAAGACAACATAAACTTGGAGTACAAGTTGCACTTTCTCCAGCTGTGAAGAGGAAGTCCACTGTAGTGGAAGAAAAGGCCAGCCCCCAGAGGAAGGCTCAGAGACCAAGAGAGAGAAGTGAGTCCCGATGATATTGACTGGATTCGTGGGTCTAGGCTTGCCAGAGCCAATCAATACCCTTTCTGTTTAAGCTAGTTGAATCAGGTTTTTGTCACTTCCAAGTGGTAAGCCCTGAATAATAATACTTTAAAAAATTAGAATGAATGGCGTGCACCTACGTGCACAATAGAGAAATGTAAAGCAAAAAAATCATTCCTAACCCTATTTTTCAGTTATACAGAAAATGGTGTCATACCTTCTATACTGTGTGTGCGTGGTTGTGTGATTGTAAAATACAGCCACAAATTCCTCCATCCTGTATGCACACCACTTGGCAACTTAAGTTTGCATTTACTCCTCTCAGGGAGAGGTGGGATTTCTTGCTCTCTGAATCTGGGCTAGCCTTGGGACTTATTTGAGCATTAGCTTGCAGCAGGAGAGATGTATATGACCTTCAGAGGCCTTCCAACTTATGCTATTAACCCCTTAGAAGAAAGGGCCAGGTGAAGAAGCTAGGATAACCTCCTGGAGGACAAGAATACAGGGAGGGTATCAAGACAGCCCAGCCCACAGCCAGCCCCAGTGTCAGGCATGTGAGTAAAGCCATGTTGAACCTTCCAGACCAGTTCTCCCTCCAGCTGAATGCAACTGTTTGAGTCTAAACCAGCAGAGTGAAACCAGCTTTGGAATGGCCTAGCTGACTTCCCTGGTGGCTCAGATGGTAAAGCGTCTGCCTACAATGCAGGAGACCCGGATTCAATCCCTGGGTTGGGAAGATCCCCTGGAGAAGGAAATGGTAACCCACGCCAGTATTCCTGCCTGGAAAATCCCACGGATGGAGGAACCTGGTAGGCTACAGTCCATGGGGTCCCAAACAGTGGACCCAACTGAGCCACTTCACTTCAACCCATAGAACTGTGAGAAATAATACATCTTTGTTTTAAACCACAAGTTTTAGGGTGCTTAATTATGCAACCAAGGCTAACTGAAACAGATTGTGTTCTGAATTTTTGATGTCGCCACACATTGTCATTTCCCCTACGTTATTAATATATTTATTAAGGTTCTTTTGTTTGCAGCCATGGGAAACCAGTTTAAAGAGAAATGCATTAGCAGGTTCCTGGGATATTTCAAGCTATAGAAGATAAAGTTGAGGAGGGGAGAAATCAGGGCCACCGTGTGGGTGTCAACAGCGGAGATCACAAGCGTTTCTCCAGAAAACTGCCGTTAGCAATTAGTGTTAATGACTTCTGGACAACTACCTTCAAGTTCTCAGAACAGGTTGACTCGTCCTGCTTGGGCAATGTCTGGATCTTTTGGTTATGATGGGGAGCGGGGCAGGACGCGGAGGCAGAAGGGAGAACAGACGCGAGTCGGTGGAAATCCAGTATGGAAGCCAGAGCCTTGGCCTGCTTTTCAACTGCTAATGTTTTGGCTTCCCCCAACTTCTTTTCTTTCACATCTTTCTGTTACTAATGTATCCGGGCTCCTTTTCATAAAGGGGAAGAATCCGCACCGGACCGCTCTGGAAACTGTAACAATCAGCGCAACATTGTATACTTAGCACACCGCAACCCAGTCCGCCAAGGCTTTCGGTGCACCTGGGCCTCTGGGAGGGTGGCTTGGCAGTTTTAACCAATAGCTTCACAAAATGTTCGGGGTGTAGACAAGAAAGGAGTTGCACTAAAGCAGTGAAAGGAGTTAAAAGCCAGAGTAACAGGTGTTGTGAGCAGAGGACAGAAAGCAAAAGCCAACGCGCGCACTTGGGGTTGTTTCTGGGAAGCGCGACCCTGGCAAGTGTCGGGAAGAGAACAAGCGTCGCGGGCTGGTGGGCGGCTCCGTTCCCCGACGCCTCGGGATGCGGCGGGGGCCCCGGGCAGCGCCTCCCACAACAAGGTTCGTGGGCGCCTCGGGCGGGCGGGGACCTGGTGAGGGTGCTGGGCCAGCCGAGTCGCCCGCCACCCCACGCCCGGCGCCGAAGTCGCCGCCCCCACCGAGAGAGGGGTGGGGGCCGGGGGCCGGGAGCGCGCGCGGGAGACGACTGCTCCCGGGGCTGAGGCGGCGCCTTCCCCTACCGGCTGCTGCAGGAGCGACATCTTGCTCGGCAGGAAAGCGCTGGGAGAGCGGGCGAATCTGGGCTGCTGCGCCACTCGCGCCGAGGACCCGCCGGAGGCGCGCGGCTGGAGGCACAAGAAGGAGGTAAGCGGGGCTGCCCCTCCTGCCCACACGTCCCGCTCGGAGGGCGCTCCGAAGACCCCGAGGCCGCCCCGCTCCCCGCGCCCAAGACCCCGAGGCCGCCCGGCTCCCCGCGCCCACGCCTGCCTCTTCCCCTCCCATCCGCGGGCTCCCGCGGCCTCTGGCTTCTGAGCTTGCGAGCCGCCCTCCCAGGTGACCCCCGAGCCCGGCGGCCGGCCCTCCCTGGCCCCCTGGCCGCCCCCCCAGGTCTCCGCCCCTCCCCAGGCGGGCCGCGCGCTCCCTCCGCCCCGCCCCCACGCCCCGCCCCCACACCCCGCCCCCACGCCCCGCCCCCGCCCCACCGCCCCCACTCCTCTCCCCCTCCCCCTCCCCCTCCCCCATCTTCCCCTCCCACGCTCCGCCCCAGCCCGCCCCGTCCAGGCGGGGCGCTGGGTTTAAACGTCGCGGCGGGCCGGGCTGGCGGAGGGGTGTGGCGTGCCTCTGTGTCGTGTCGTGGGTTCCGTAGGCGACCGCGCGGCGCGGAAGGCGGGCGTTCGGGGCCGGCGCGGGGCACCATGTCCCCGGGGAGCGGCGTGAAGAGCGAGTACATGAAGCGCTACCAGGAGCCGCGCTGGGACGAGTACGGGCCGTGCTACCGTGCGCTGCGCCACTACCGCCTGGGTCGCCGGCTGCTGGAGCAGGCGCACGCGCCCTGGCTCTGGGACGACTGGGGCCAGGCCGGCGCCTCGGACGACTCGGCGTCGTCGGCGTCGTCGGGCACCGGGGCCCCCGCGCCCCAGTGCGTCCCTGCCTCGCCGCCGCCGCCCGCGGAGCCTGAGGCGCGCGTAGGGCCGGAGGAGCGGGGCGTGGAGGCCGCGGGGGACGCGGAGACCAGGGACGCCGTGGACGCGGAGGACGCGGCGCCGCCAGGTACCGGGCCGGGGAGGGGGCTGCGAGGGGCCAGCTCGCGGGATCGCTCGTCTCCTGAACCGTGCAGCCGTTTCTCGCAGCGAGGGCTCCCGGCGAGCTCTTGATTTTATTTAATCTATTTTTGGTAGGGTGGCGTATTCTCCGCCACCCTTGACAAAATAAGGAAGGTGGCGGCCCCGCCCCCGCCGTCCCACCCTGTATTTCCGTAAAGTGTGTCTCTGGGTTGAGCCAGCTGTGAACGCCGTAGACGTGCCGCTGGCGAAGTCCAGATTTTCACCAGGTAGCCTTGATGGCCTCTGGACCACTGAACTCCCATCTATTTATTTCTAAACGCTCATTTGTTTTATGAGAGGAGCCCAGCTTTCATCAGACCGCCAGAGGTTGGGAACTAACTAAGCGCATTGTCTTGTGATTGGGGCTGTTGTTTTCTGTGTTAACACCCTGACCTGACCGCGCTTTCCCTTAGGAATATTTTGTATTTGTTTCCGCAGACTGTTGTATAAATCCCCGCTGCTGGGAGATAATCCTTCTAAATGCCGGGTGCTGTCGGCTGCTCGCTCGCCTCCTCTCCTCCAGCTGCTACTGTGAGCTTGAGGAGCGGCAGCTGGAAAATGGCTCTTGGGGGTGGTGCATCTGCTGCTCCCAGCGGGGCCCTGCTCCTTCTCTGCTGCCGGAGGATCGCAGAGGCGGGCTCTCGGAGTGTGAGGCGGGCCGAGTGGGCGCTGGTGCTCAGGGCCCAGTTGAATGAATGCCCCAGATACAGCCTGGAGGAACCCCGTGGGGTTCTATTCTACTCCAACCTGGACCAGGCACCACCCGACGTCACTCAGTTTTAAAGAGATCCTAGTGAGCCAAATAACTAAAATGGCCTGAGCTTGTCATGCATCCAGTCACCGATCTTAAAGTATATATTTTCTTAGTCAACACTCAAAACAGTTCTAAGAGGTAGGACCGTAGTTTTCACCTCGTTTACCTGGATTTATAGACGAAGAAATAGAAGCTCAGAATCAATGATCGAGGACTATTTTTGTTTACCATCTTGTCAGTGGTACTCTGATCAGACTTTTCTCAGGATTCTTATCCTCGCTTGTCTGTGAGATGCTGAGGAGGAGAGGAAGTTGAGTCTTGTTATATTGTTCCCAGCTGTTCTCAGTTCATCATGTGGCAGGGCTGCCCCTCCATCCTCACATGTTACTTATGAATTCCCACTGATTCCTGACCTTTGCTGCTGCTAAGTCACTTCAGTCTTGTCTGACTCTGTGCGACCGCATAGACGGCAGCTCACCAGGCTCCCCCGTCCCTGGGGTTCTCCAGGCAAGAACACTGGAGTGGGTTGCCATTTCCCTCTCCAATGCGTGAAAGTGAAAAGTGAAAGTGAAGTCGCTCAGTTGTATCCAACTCTTAGCGACCCCATGGACTGCAGCCTAACAGGCTCCTCTGTTCATGGGATTTTCCAGGCAAGAGTACTGGAGTGGGGTGACATTGCCTTCTCTGCCTGACCTTTGCTAGAAGTTTGAATAACAGAAGATGGGGAGGGTATGGGGCACTGAGCTACTAGCTCAATTATGAGATGCACTTTATCAGACTGCATGAGCTTTTCTCTCTCCTTCGTTCTTTCCCTTCATTGCTTATGAAAGAGCTGTCAGTTATTTCCAGGTGTATATAAATGCAGTTTTTAGACAGCATTGTAGTATGGAGTATGGGGCTTGTGTTTGTAAGAGTTCATGATTATTGTGGTTCCCTTAGAGACACTGAATCCTCCCAGGGGCTGGCTGAGGTAATTTCTTCTTTGCTAATATTTCTGGTTTAGGAATCTGGGAAGAAAAAGTGTTTCTTCTTTCAGGACTCCCCATCCCAGGATCTTTTTGCTTTGCTCATGCCTATCACAGCCTCTGTTCATCCCTATGTCTGGCAGGATTGAAAGTCCTTGTGTTTAAGTGGACAGAATGAGGAGCACTCTTTTGAGTTTCTCTGAAACATGAACATTTAGTTCCTGTCTTTACTGAGGCCATATGTACACGTAGAATCATATGGTTATGTATGGCTTAGTACGGAGATACAGCAGCCCTCCTCCCCCATCCCAATTACCTATTCCCTAGGTGACCCCTTCCCAGTCCTCTGGTTTTTCCTTGGTGTGTAAGTCTGTTTTTCCAACATGGCTTTTATTGAGATTGTTGATTTTTAATTGGATTTTTAGTACTATCTACTGGCTCCCATTCTTTCTGTGTGTGTGCTCAGTTGCTCAGTGTCCGACTGTTTGCAGCTCCATGGACCGTAACCCACCAAGCTTCTCAGTCCATGGGGTTTCCCAGGCAGGAATACTGGAGTGGGTTGCCATTTCCTCTTCCAAGGGATCTTCCTGACCCGGGGATCAAACCCACGTCTCCTGCACTGGCAGGTGCATTCACTACCACTGAGCCACCTGGGAAGCCCTTCATTCCTTTTAGTGACCTCCTAACCCGTACACGCGGTGCATCCTCACCCTCTGGCGTAGTCGTCAGAGAATTAGTTAGATTCAGTTAGGGCTGTGGACGAGGTTGCTTAGAGCGGCCCTGTATTGTTTGCTGTGACTCCCTTTTCTTTCTGTTGCAATGCCACCAACGCATCAGGATCACTGTCGCCCTCCCCATCTGAAGACATCCCTCCGGGGCCTCTGACCTACTTCCACCTGGCCTGCTCGCTGTCCTGGCAGCCTGCTGCCTTGTTGCCTCTTGGGAGGGCTCTTGGCCGCCACCCCAGGGACACCTGCCTTCCCCTCTGTAGGACCCTCTGTTGTGTGGCTCTCCCATCATCTTCTTGCCTGGTTTATCCTCTCCTGGCAGAGATTATCTTCTAGGACCTTCCTGAGAAAGGGTGTGTGAGACGCTAAATTTTCTGAGATCTTGCATGTCAAAAGATTCTAGCCTCACAATTCAGCAAGTTTGTGAATAGGCATGAAATTCTAGGTTGGAAGTTTTTGTCACTACAAAATCTAGAGGCGGTGCTGTCTGGTACTGGGACTTGTGAAGTAGCTGTTACACTCGCGTGTTGTTCTCACTCTTAATCCCTCATAGATAACGTGCTCCCTCCTCTGGAAGCTTCTAGGGTCTTCTCTTCGTCCTCTGTGTTCTGAAAATTTTCCTCTTGTCTAGGCCTGTTTTCCTCTAATGTGCTTCATGAGTCCTTGCAGTCAAACTCCTATCTTGTAATTCTAGGAAGTTTTCTTGAATTGTTTTCTTATTACTATTTTTTTCTCTTCTGTTTTCTTTCTGAACTCCTTAGTTGGATGTTAGACTTCACAAACATATCTAATTTTCTACCCTGGCCTCCATTCCATCTGTCTTAAGAACCTGTTGAATTGTTTTCTGGGTTTTCCTTCCTTCTCTCCTTCTCTTTAATCCTCTTTAAAAAAATAGTATTCTGTTCTTGATTTGTATGTATAGTATCCTCACTTGTCCTGCTGAGGACTAGGAATTTTTAGTTTTTGCATGTTTCTTTGGCACAGGTTTCCCCTCCCTCTCTGGATTTTTTTTTTTTTTTAATGTAATTTGTAATCCTGTATTTCAAGTTAGCAGCTTTCCTCAAATGTCTAATGATTCTTGGCTTCTTGTTCTTATTTAAGAGATGGTACTAAAAAGCTGTTGGGAAGTCGCCTGTGTGTGGGCTGTGGGTGTGGGAATGCTTGTTCACTGTGAAGTGCCTTCTCTCTGTAGCCAACATGCTTTCAAGAGTGTCTAGAATGTCTCCAGTTCTTTTCTTCATATTTACATTTCTTTTTAAATTCAATTTTAGTTTTAAACCAGTTATGCATATGCATAATTTTTAAAAATACACTTAAAATGAAAAAGTAATCCTGGTCCATTCACCATCCATGCCCCTTGCTCCCTGGAGTAACTCTTTACCTTTCTTTTCAGTGCTGTGGCCAATGATTTTCTCATTCAGACTAATGTTGGCTTTTTTATTTTGAAAATTGTATATTGACATCCCATAATGGGAAATGATTTAGTTTAAGATCTTAGCTTAGCCATTCCTCAAACCCTCCCTTCCTTCCACCTAGATATACACAAGCACCTCTTTTGTCCCACAGTATTAACTATATGACTATTTAAGTACTATTCTATAGTTGCATGATCATGGCTCTGTAAATGTTATTTGCAGATAATCCATACAGTACATTTTGATTATATTTTATTTGTTATTTATATTTTTCCTAGAAGTAATTATTGCTTTACTTTTATATTTGCTTTTCTTTTTTCTTTTATAATTTAGCCTGAAATAGTCTAGTGGGATTGTAAAGCGTGTTATATGCCAGGCACATTTGGTGTTCTATTTGTTGCATTATTTTCCTTGGGGAAATAATTTTGGGGAACCCTTGACTCTCTTGTTTTAATTTAGACTTCATGCTGTCCAGGTCTGACACTGCTGTCAAGCTGGGACTTCTCTCCATGTTTGCTGAGTATTCCTTTTGCTTACCTCCTTTATCTGATCCCTGTTCTAGAAGCCTCCAATCTCCCTTCCTTTTGGTGGAGCACATCCTCTCTAAGTCCTGAGAAATGTTGAAAGGGAAGTAAAAATTTTATCACCTTGAAGTCTAAAAATGCCTTTATCCAAGGCTGGATTGCCATTTGGGCAAGATAGAGCCTTCCTAGGTTAGACATTTCAGTATTTGAAGGTATTATATTGAATCCTAGGTTTTGGTCTTATTGTTGAGAAGTACCATGTCATTCTGACACTTGTTTTGTATATGTGACCTTTTTCTTTTTTCAAGTTTTAGGACAGTCCCTTTATCCTAGGTATTCTAAAATACTGTGTGTTATTTTTCATTCATTGGGCTGATAACTTGGTGGGACTTTTTATTTAGTTTTTTAAAAAAACTTATTTTAGGCCACACCTCATGGCATGTGGGATATAGTTTCCCGACCAGGGATTGAACCCATACTCCCCGCATTGGGAGTGCAGAGTTAACCACTGGACTGCTAGCGGAATCCCGTGGTGAGCCTTTTAAATCTAGAAACACTTCTTTCAGTACAGTGATATTTTCTAGTACTGTTTAAAATAATTTCTGTTCTGGGGACTTGCTTTGTGGTCCAGTGGTTATGACTCAATACTGCCATTGCAGGGAGTATGGGTTTGATCCCTGGTCAGGGAATTAAGATCCCACATGCCATGCAGAGAGGACAAAAAAGACTTAAAAAAACTTTAAAAAAATTTCTATTTATTTTTTTCTTGACAGCTATTTTTAGCTGGTTTGTATGCCTCCTGGAGCAAACCTCTAATATTTTTATTTAATTTTTTTTTTAATTGGAACTTTGGTTTTGTTTTGAGAATGCTTCAATTTTATCTTCTAAATTTTCTGTTGAAATTTTAAATTCTACCATTCTGGTTTTTAATTTCAAAGAGATTGCTTTTCTGTCCCAAATGTTCTTTTAAAAATTAACAAAAAATAGCATCCTTTTCTCTAACTCCACTCTCCAGCCCCCTTGCCCCCCACCCTCCCCAAGCCATAAATATCCTTTGAGAGATCTCTTATATTCCAAGCCTAGTTTTTTCCTCTGTATTTTGGTCTCTTTCTTATTAAAGGAGGTACTCGAATGCTTGCTCTTAGCCTGTCTGCTTCTTTAAGAGGGAAGCTTGAAGGGCTTTCTGGGAGCTGTGCGTGGAGGAGCTTGTGACTGTGATTGTAGGGGGACTCTGCTGCTTTTCCGGGGCTCCCCACGTCGGTGCAGCCTGTTTGTGTCAGCCTGCCAGACCCTGCTTCTCCGTCCTCCTGCCCAGGGGCTCGAGCCTGCCTGTCAGCATCCTGAGAACAGCTCGGGGAGAGGAGGAGGGACCGCGTTCTTTACCTCATCCTGTTTTCATCCTGCCCCCCACCCTTCTCCTGTGCCTGCTGCCCTCTGGCCCTCCTCCTTTAGGGACCTGGGCTGGAGGGCGAGCAGCCGCCAGCCTTGAGGACCAGAGGAAGGACTGTTGAGGGAGTATCCATTGCTGCACGCCAGGCTTACCCTGGAAACTAGTACTTCAGGTTCCAGGTCTCACCTGTGAGCTCATGGTTTCTGTGAATTAGAATTTGGCCAGGGCACAGGGCGTGGCTTGTCTCTGCTGCGTGCTGACTGCAGCTGTCTGCTAGACACTTGCAGGCGACCTCTTCGTGTGCCTGGCCCTCCTCATCTCTTGCAGGCCGGCCTCCAATGGTGAGCACTCCTGAGAGAGAGTTGGGCAGCTGCTGTATTGCCCATCACGACTTATTTCCAGGAGCCATGGGGCACCTCTTTCACCCCATTCTCTGCTCACAAAAATCTGCCCAGGTTCACAGGCAGGCAGCGTGGACCCTGGTTCTCAGCCGAGGCGCGTTCTTGTTAACCTGTCATTGGAGCACATGGCCTGGGGCGCTGACTGAGGCTGGGCCTCGCCTTCTGGGAAGCCTGGTGCCTCAATGCCGGTTACTGCACGGCGCCACTGTGTCCCGTGGGCCCTTCTCCTGCAGGGAGTTTGCATCATCCTGCTGAGTCCCATGAGTCTTTCCTCTCTCCTCATCACTTTGCACCTTCCAGAATCTGTCTGGTGTCATCGCCTGCTTGCTCGTTGTCCTTTCCCTCTGCTCCTTGGCCTTTCTTCCTTCACTGTAGTGGGGTTTGAAGAGGAAAGGACTACGATCACGGGTCACCAGTGCACATTTAACCTGATGGCCTCACTCGCTCTATTTTTACTTATTTTTATTTTTTACCCTCTTTTTTTGTTAGACTTGCTAGAGGTTTGTGAATTCTGTTAATTTTTGTTCCAAGCTAACCCTTGGCCATGTCCATTGTGTTTATTATGTGTTTATTAATTCATGATTTTTTCCCCTTAGTTTCATTTTTTAGTGCTTATTTTTATAATTTTTTTAATATTCTTTTTTTACTTTTAAACTTATCTTTGGCTGTGCTAGGGTCTTTTTTGCTGCCTGGGCTTTTCTCTAGTTGCAGAGTGGGGCTGTTCTTCACTGCAGTGCGCAGGGTTCTCCTTGCAGTGTCTTCTCTCACGGAGCACAGGCTCGAGGGCTCGAAGGCTTCAGTCGCTGTCCTGCACGGGCTCATCAGCCTGGTGCCCAGACTCCAGAGCACAGGCTCAGCAGCTTGGCGCACCGGCTTAGTTGTGGGAGCTTCCTGGACTGGGATTAAATCCATGTCTCCTGCACTGGCAGGCGGATTCTTTACCACTGAGCCACCAGGGAAGCCCTTTTTGTAACATTTTAAGATGGATTGCTTATCATTGATTTTTTTTTTTCTTCCCTTGCCTGTTTTTCTTTTTGATATATTGATATAAGGCTCTAGATTTACTTCTGATTACTGCTTTAGCCGCATCATACTTAATGAAAAAATTTAGAAATATTTCTAATAAGAATGGGTTGATGCTCTCTATTGCCATTACTTTTTTATTTTTAAAAACGGTGGTAAACACACTACACAAATTATCATTTTAACAATTTTTAAGTGTATAGCTCAATGACATGGAGAACATTTACATTTTCGTGAAATCATATGATTTGTTTTTGACCCATGCATTATTTAGAAATTTTTTAAGGAAAGGGATATATTAGGAGTATGTGATTAACAGGTTAAAACTACCACGTATAAAACAGATAAGCAACAAGGATTTACTGTATAGCACAAGGAACTATATTGAATATCTGATAATAACCTATAGTAGAAAGTAACCTAAAAGAATATATTTATATAACTGAATCACTTGGCTGTAACCTAAAACTAATACCATATTGTGGTTCAATTTAAGAAAAAAAGAGAAATGTTAATTTTATAACTGGAGATTTTATTTATTTATTTATTGGCCATGCCACGAGACTTACAGGATCTTAGTTCTCTAACCAGGGATTGAACTCTGACCCTCAGTGGTGAAAGCATGGAGTTCTAACTACTGGACCACCAGGGGATTCTCCTGTAGCTGGAGATTGTAAGAGATATTTTTGCTGTTGTATATAGCTTAATTAGGGCTTTCCTCGTGGCTCAGCGGTAAAGAATCCATCTGTAAGCAGGGGATTCGATTCCTGGGTTGGGAAGATCCACTGGAGGAGGGCATGGCAACCCACTCCAGTATTCTTGCCTGGAGAATCCTGTGGACAGAGGAGCCTGGCAGACTATATAGTCCATAGGGTCGCAAAGAGTTGGACATGACTCAAGTGACTGAGGATGAGCATGATCTAGCTTAATTGCACACAAGTCAGAGACTACATACTGTATGATTCCAGTTTTGTGACTTTATTAAGATTTTCTTTATAGTTTTGGCTGGGTAAATTCTTGTAAATGTTCTGCATGTGCTTGATAAGATTGTATATTCTGTGGTTTTGGTGCAGTATTCTGTATGTACCCATTGGGTCAGATGTGTTAATTTTGTTCAAATAGTTTAAAGAAATCAGTCTGTTCAAGTCAAACTTCCTGAAATGATGGGCAGTTATCTCTGTCTGGACTGTGAAACATGCTAACCATGAGCCACATGTTTGAGCACTTGAACTCTGGTATAACTGAGGGGAGTGAAAGTTTGTTTCTAGCTAATTTTGATTAATGTAAAATTATATGTAAGTCACCTCTGCTTCATAGCTTTTGTAATGAACAGCATAGTCCTAAATCAAGGCTGAGTTGATTTTTGTCAGTTACTGAGAAAGGTGCTATTAGAATCTTCCACAGTAACTGGTGATGACACTGTTTTTATTTGCCCGGAAATGACTTTATTTAAAACTTTGAATGGGATTTTGAAATGTATATACACTTATCTTATACCAGGCACTGTTTCAAGAGTTTTATAAGTATTAATTTTATAGTGATAAGTTCTCTCTCTTCTGTGTTTTCCATCTTTTCTCTCCTGCTACAGATATTTTTGAGCTTGTGTTCCTTCTTTAAATACACATTAGTTTTATGGTCTGTCAGTGATAACCCCATTTTCCCAAGTCTCTTGCTCCTGCTGGACTTCCTTACTGTCTTGTCTCCTGTGTGACTGGTCATTATCCCCAGGACACTCACTGTTGTGTTTAGAAAATTATCTGTAGGAATAATCTGAGACCCAGGCTCCCTAGAGAGGATTTTAGTTTCTTGTGTTGGGTACTGGTGGATACTACTGTTTTTAATGTCAGACCTTTCAGTGATCCATGGTGAGGAGATCATTGGGGTCTCCCTGATCTGCAACCTGCTGTGACCTGGTTCTCCCCATCCCCTATGCTCCTCTCTGTCATGTGAGACAGCCTGACTGCCCAGAGCCAAGTCTGTCTTTTAAAAAACTTGTGTAGATATTTTATCTTATGTTGCTTTATTTTATTTAATTGTGGTACAGTACACCTAACATAAAACTTAACCATCTGATTTTTTATTGAGGTATATTTGATTTATATGTTTCAGGTGTACAACATGAAAGTCAAAGTTGCTCAGGCATGTCCGACTCTTTGCAACCCCATAGACTATACATGGAATTTTCCAGACCAGAATACTGGAGTGGGTAGCCTTCCCTTCTCCAGGGGATCTTCCCAACCCAGGGATCAAACCCAGATCTCCTGCATTGCAGGTGGATTCTTTACCAGCTGAGCCACCAGGAAAGCCCAAGTATACTGAAGTGGGTAGCTTATCCCTTCTCCAGTGGATCTTCCCCACCCAGGAATTGAACCAGGGTCTCTTGCATTGCAGGCGGATTCTTTACCAACTGAGCTCTCAGGGAAGCCCTAGTGTACAACATGGTGACTCACAGTTTCCCTCTCGAGTTAGAGTGTTGGCTGTGTCCCCTGCGCCCTGCAGTATGCCCTTGTAGCTATTTGTGTTCACATAGCAGTTTGTGTCTCCTAAACCCTAGAATGCCCAGTCTTGTTTTGTCCTCATTCTCCTGCCCTCTCTGTAAAATTTGGCTCTGTTAATTGCCCTGTGCTTTTCTGAACATCCTTCTCCAACTTCTCTCCTGGAAGCTTCTGGACTTTGCTGGCTGTTCTTTCCCTGGCTCCCTCTCTGGCTCTCCTCATCCCTTCTACTGGCTCAGTAGGCGCTGGTGTCCCAGGGGGCCAACCTCTGCTCCCCTTCCCCTGACTCTGCGTTCCTTCTGGGGGATCTGCTCTGCATCTGAGCCTCAGCCCCCACCTGCTCGCTTACGACTCTCTGGGCCCCTGATTAAGGGTCCTGCTGTGGCCTGCTTGGTGGTCCCAGGGGTGTCTCATACCTGAGTCGTCAAATACCCTTTCCCCATCTTTGATGGCCTTCTGGAGGATAGTGTGACCGTCCACTCCCAATCCCTGTAGGGGCCCAAGCTTCCTCTTTGCCTCCCAGCACCACCCACTCAGCTGCCCATTCACCCTCTGTGGCTGGGCTCTCTGGAGAGGTCGGGGTACCACCTCCCAGTTCACAGGTGCCCAGGTGAGTCTGAGCACCAGCCAGGGGTGGTGGGCACTATCTGGGCCTTTTCTCCCTGTTCTGCGCCTGCCAGCATTGTGGGTTACCCACTACCCTGGACTCTCCATCCTTTCTGCCCCCACTTCTTTGAGGCATGTTTGTTGCTAGACGCCTCATTCCTGAAATGCAGATAGGACCATAGCATTTTTCAGCCTAAAATCCTTCAGTGATCTTCTTCATTTTTAGGAAAAATAAAACTCCTGTGTTTGGCATAGAAGGTCTTTATCTCCCCACTGCTACCCACTCATGCCTTCATCCATAGACTATGTACCTGTCATTTTTAATTATTCTTTCTTCTCTTTGTGTCTTTGTAGAAGCCAGTTCCCCACTTGCTGGAATTCTTTCCTAATCTCTCCTTGGTTGGCTTCAGCTTGTCCCGAGAACCAAATTGTTATCATCTCCTGTGGACATGCTCCCTGGAAGGTCTGAGTTAGACATATGGGGGCTGGGAGAGGAAGATAAGGAAATGAATCCCTGAAGATGAGTGGAGTTGTTTCCACCTCTCTCAGTGTCGTAACTACGCCAGGCTTGGACCCCCTTCTACCTCCATTGTCTTGGTCCTGATGGGCTCTTTCCCTTCTTCCTAGACCCAGGGAAGGAAAGAGGATGAGGTGTGGACACATCACTCAGAAGAGTGTTTGAGTGATGGGGGGATTTGGGTTCTCAGGATTTAGTGTAAGACTGGCATCTCATGTGTCCCCAGATAGCCTGAGTGCTGGGTTTACAGATACGGTGCACAGCAGTGTGAAGCGCTGAACCCCAGGGCTAGACACATGCTGTCTATTTAAAATGCTTAGAATAAAGGAAATGATTTGGTAGATAAAGGTCATTGCTGAAGACAGAAATGCAGGTGATGCGTCAGGGTTCACACATGTGCACTGTGTCTGGAGCCAAATTCTGGAGCCTCGGGAGCAAGTGGGTCTGTAAGTTGGTGCCCTGGATGCACAAGGGGCTCTTACTCAGAGATAAAACGTAGGCTCACTCGGGCTTTACACAAGGAATACAACCTGTATAAGATCACATAAGATTATAAGATCACATAGGATTATACAGATAGTTATAGAAGTAATGATTGGACAGTCATAAAGGGTAATTAGGGAAAATGGCTATGTTCTCGAGTGTGTCCTGAATATCTGAGTACACCTCAGGTGGGCAGTCCGTTCCCCACCAGAGTTTTACCAGCCTTGCTGACAGATTTAGGACTGTGTAGGCCAGGGGCCCTGGTTCATGTTGTCAGGAATAAGAGCCCTCTTTCCAGCTCTCCCCCTGGGTGCACCCAGCTGTACATGGAGGTGAGGTGCTATGGAAACCGCTCCTTATTGTGATGGAGGGCACCAGCCAGCTCTTATAAGGAGCTCGGGAGAGCTGAAAGGAGCATTTTCCACAGTCATGGAGCATCACAAAGCAGTACAATCCCAAAACTCCAGTTGAGTAACTTAAAAACTTACCTTTTGCAGCTGATGAATGATTGTCACAAATCCAGATCTGTCCCTGAAGCAAGATGGTAAAATGACTGGATTTATCATGGGGAAAGCCAGTAGGCCCTGGTGTTTTCTAGCTTTTTAGCTTTTAGTATTCAATTGAGACTCATAACCTCAGAATGCCAATGATGGTTGTTACTTTTGAATAGGCTTGGTTCAATCTTGGTGTATTTATTGTTGATTTTAAAATGGGATAGACTAATTTATTTCTGTCCATTTTAAGTGAAACTTGTAGAATTGAGCTGTAAGTAAAAAAGTTACTGACTTAACTAGGCATTATGAATTTCCATCCCAAATATTTAAATTATGTGTAATTATATGTAAACCTGAATTTAAAGCATCCATCCTGTTTTATCTCCTTTTTCAAAAAGCACTGCCAGTGAAAGATGTAAAAGAGAAACCTGAACGACAGATCAGGATGAGAGACCCTGAAAAATCAGCCAGCGGTCCTGACCCTCAGCAACCACCAGGTGCCTTAGCTGCCCGAGGAAGCAGGAGAGCCATCAAGAGTCCTCAGAGGTCACCCACTAAGATAAAAGAACAGAAGCACCCGTTTGCCCTCTACGGGTGGGGAGAGAAACAGACGGACACAGGAAGCCAGAAAACTCACAACGTCTGCGCCTCTGCCCCCGTGCGGGAGGTAGGTGCCAGTGAACGGGCTTCTCTGCTTTCCCCTGGGGGTGGGGTTGGCCTGGCTGGCACTGGCTATCATACTGTGGTTGCTGTGATGTTTTGGGACATGGTAGGTCTCAGGTGGGCCAAGGAAAGCCCGGGACTGGGCATCTGATAGCAAACAGGATGCAGGATGTTAGCTACCTAGAGACTGGGGTTTTGCTGAGAGTTAACTGGTAGCTGGGAGGTTTTACTGACACCGAGCCGGGTGGAGAAGGGGCAGGACGCAGGGCTTTCAAGTTCCTGGGGCCCAGGAGGTACAGCCGAGGGGCGTAGCCAGGGCTGGCAGCTGCCCGTCTAGATTTGCGTCTGGCCTCCTGAGAGGCTCCTGCTCTGTTGGACTTGATAACTCGCATCTCGCACCTCAGCCCCTTTCTTGCTGTCTGTCTATCAGATCGCATCTGCTGTGGTTCTGCACATCTATCTAGACTCCTGTTTTCTCTTTGGATTAAATTAGAGTGATTGCATGTCCCCTGCTCATCCCTCCCCCAAAGTTTAGTCAAAGGGACGACAAGCGCCCCTCACCTGTGGGGTCACAGAGCAATGACTGTGTTAGTGCCAACGGCATCCACCAGCCCAAAGCAAAGAGGGCCTGAAGAGAAGCAGAGATGCAGGCTGTTTGAACTCTCATTAAGTGCCATGGTCCAAGTCTTACTGAACAGACTTCTCAACTCTAGCAGATGGTGGTCTTTGGAGTGATATTTGAGATAACAGAGTTATCTCAAATAACTCTGTTTGAGGACAACAGAGTTGTCCTCTGGCAGTCCTGTGGAGTTAAGTTGAATGAGGTTCATTAAACATCTTAGGTGGTAAAATCTTGAAATTTGATAGTATTTTGCTGTAAAATATATAAGTTCCTTCAGTGGAATACTTATTCTTGCTTAATGCTAAGGAATTCCAATCCTTTTCCAGAGCCAGTTTCTCAAGGCACGTGTAGATTAGTTGCTTACCATTTAAACTGCAATTTAGTCTGGTGGACATTTTCTGTTGCCGAGTTTCTTTACTTCTGACAATGGGTAAGAGAGAACTCAGGGGAATGGCTCTTCTGGAGAAACTTTTATTCACAGAAGTCCTGAATATGGTAGACTGACTTGCCTCTGCCCTGCTCCAGGTGATCTGGAGGAAGCTTCATTGTGAATACTCTGGAAAATTAGTGCCAAAGCCACTGTTCATTCATTCTGACTCCCCTTAGATCCATGAATCGGCACTGCGAGCCAAGAGCAGAAGGCAGGTGGAGAAGAGGCGGCTGGCGGCTCAGAGGCAGCGGGCTCACTCTGCTGATGTGGAGAAAAATAGGCGGGTCAAGCCTGCCTCCTCAGAGAACCCATGGATGACAGAGTATATGAGATGCTACTCTGCCAGAGCTTGAGGGAAGGAACAGTTGCTTGGACAACCTCTTTTTAAAAGTGTAAATGAAAGAACAAAACAAAAACTACCAAAAGAAACTGGACACAGGTTTAAGAAACCAACTGATTATGCAAGGTTTTTCTTGGGGAATTTCCAAAAGATTGTCTCTTTTGATGAATCCTGGTCACCCGCCTCAGGAGTAGGGTGACAACTGAAGCCATAGACATTCGGTTATTTATGAGGAGAATTCCCTAAATCTTTGATATTCTTCTAAGGGTTTTGTTTTAAAGCATCTTAATCTTTTAAGATACTGACACCACATGCCTTTAAATGGCTGACAGATGCTTAACTTCAGTTTCTAGGTTCAGGTTAGGTGAAGCCTGTTTTCCTCCTGTTCTGAACAGCTCCTCAGATTCCAGAGCTGGCAAGCTCACGCCAGCTTGCCACAGAAGATTCCTTTTCCTTATGTGTAGTTTGCTTTGGGAAAGAACATCAAGTTAAAAGTGAATTTCAGCACTACTCTTGATACCATGTATAGTGAAAGCATTGTAGAACATTGGTAGTTCCTAAACAATTAAATGTTTTTTTTTTGCGTTTCAGTTCAAGCACCACTTCATGTGGACTGTGATATTTAAGAACTATCTGAACTGGATGAGGGTCATCCTTTCTCTTTAAATTGTCATCTAGGCACTTATTAATAGTTTAGTTCAAGTGCATTCCAAATGAAATGTTTAGAAGTAGTACTGAAGTTTCTTTTGAGTCAAAGACTGTCACTTTTTATTGAGATTTTTTAAGGACACTTAATGGGGTACCAGTCACTTGCTGCAATCTGGCCCTTTTGGCACTCACCCACTGTGGAGTTTTGCCTCTGCTAGAAGAGTTTAGCAATGATACTTAGAATTTAAAATCTAAAATTTCACTTAGTAAATTGACATTGTCTTACTTACTGGGGATGGGGGACAGATTTTAAGCTACCTATTAGAGATGTGGATCACCCCTACTTTTCTCCTCCATGGAACTTACCAATAACAAAGCCTTGATGATGTACATTGTTCAGACTTTTGGTTGAAATACATTCCTCATAGGTTCCTAGCTGGTAGGTTTTGTGTAGACGCTAATGTGAGGGGATGCTGCTCTGTGTATGGGCATAGATGTGAGCATTTCAATGAAGTGTTTCCTTCTCTCCAGGACATTTGCTTCTGGGGTAGAAAGTGGTTTTGAGAAACATTTTTTCCATTTAGCAGAGGTAGGAATCTACAGTAAGGATGAATGCTAAATTCCTGATAAGAGAGAAAAAAGTACTTTGCCAGCTTACCATGTAGAGATGTATGAATGAAAATTTGGTGTTTGATGTGCATTTGAGCATTTCCTTGATATTTTTACTCTGGGTCTTTGAAGTATTATGGTTGATTTCTACAAAGATGTTTCATTCCATATAAAATCTTCACACAGTATCATCTTACATAATCATATTAAGCTTTGCAAATTCATATTGAAGAATCATGAGCTTTTTAAAAGAACTTAAAATGTGTGTGTTATTTTGAGGTGAATATATAGAGAGCTCTCCTAGTCACTACGATGTATGTTTAGTAAGAGAAAGGTCTGTGTGTTGTCCAAAATGTCCTTGCTAGGGATTCTGGTGAATCTTGTTGTTATTATAGTCCTTAAACACTGCAGGTACCTAAAGATGAAATTTCTGTGGTAATGTGGTGGTGGAAACTTTTCCTTTAAAACCACTTCCTGCATGTATAGTTTCAACCACCAGCTCCAGTGTTCTGTTCCCGTTGTAGCTGACAGTCTTAGGAAGTGGGGAGTAGCTCAGGTCCATGCTGATGGACTGCCTTAGAAACCCGACCCCTCAGGGTCCTGAGCAAGCCCGACTCTCTCCTTTAAAACACAGACTTGTATTTAATATGCTTAATTACTACTGCAAACTCCACATGCAGATCTGGAAGAACCTAGAAGGTGATATTGGCCAGTATTTTCCCCCTTTTAAGTAGAGGACCAATGAACAAGGTTTTTTTTAAGTGTTTTTAATGTGCGTGAACAATGAATGAGTCAATATGAAGTGACTAGAGTCCCCTTCCTGTGTCCAAGCCATTAGTTGGTTAGGGTTTCATTTTGTTCTTTCTCTTCAGGGGTAAAGATGACCTTTTGAACCTACAAAATTTTTAAGTTGTAACAACTTGATGTCCTACTTTTTCCTTCTCACTAATGTCATGGTGATCATGTTCTTATTCCTTGAGACAACTTATGAAATAGTGAGGTAATTTAAAATTGCCTTTCATGTTGAAAAGTTTGAAACTGAGAACCCACTGATATTTAAAATATAGATTGAAATAACTGCTGCATAAGAGTCTCTTTTTAAAATTTTACCTTTTAAGTTCTTAATTAAAACAACTTGTTGTAACATATTTCCTGTGTTTACTAAAAGCAATAATAGAATATTAAGTAACACCGGAATACTTCTGCTGGGCTGAGGTGAATGAGACTAGGAATCTGTCCTTTTTCTTCCTTTTAAAACCTAAAAGACTGCTCTATTTATGAGGTGTCAAAATGCTTGTACTCCCCCACTGCCAGAAAATTCCCAAGTACCTATATACATTTCTTTTAAAGTCTACTAAAAGTAAAATAGGGTATAGTTTATCTGAATTGCTTGTAATGTAGTAAGCACACATTTGTGGTGCTTTTTATGAAATAGCTTTGTCATTGACTCATCAGATGTAGATTACTAGTGATTTGAAAGCTTTGAACACTTTGATGAGCAAGTGCTAACATTTCCACTGATAAAGTTTATGTCCAGCATAGCCTCAGCACCCAAAAGCCCCCTTTCTGTTGTGCATTTTAGCTGTCTGAGTTTGCATGACCCAGCTAAAATAACACAAAGGTGGCTTTTGAGTGCTGAGGCTGTGCTGAACATAAACTTTATCAGCAGAAATGTTAGTACTTGCTCATCAAAGTGTTCAAATGTATTACTGGCAAAGAGGAAGAGGGGCCAAGCATATGTTAGAAGTGAAAACAAATGTCTTGTTGACTGCTTCAGTGAAAAATAGCTTAGTGGGCAGTTTTACATTTCACTGGACTAGTTAAAAAATGGTGCTAATATTTATACAGTCTGATTCTGTAGTTGGTTTGGGATCAAACTGCCAAAGCCTGACTCATGGGTCCTTCCCATAGTCTTGTGATGAGTTAAATAGTATTTAAAAAGTGATCCGAAAAGTGTGACCATGTATAATATTTGAAATGGACTTTGTGCAATAGGCTGAATAGGGAGCTGTCCACTTAGTACCAAATTCTGTGAGAGGAGCCATGTCCAGGGCTGAGGCCCAGGCTTCCTCCCAGCCTGGAAAGCCGCTCCTTTATTATTCATTTCCATTTTGAAAGTCAGGACACCTGCGTGATACACTAGAGGGCTCTTTTTGGATTTCTTTATAATTAGCAGAACTGTTTTTAAGAGCTGTCCCCCTGTGCTGGGTATGTATTTTGAGCACTGCACTCACTTTAACATTCTGAAGGTACTAAGGCTGGGCACCCACAGTCACAGCGCTCAGGCGGTGGGAACTCGGGGCTGTGTTTTCTAAGAACTGTATGTTGCTTTTAGCTTGTACTTAATATTGCAGTTACTTGGAAAAATGTGAATAAAGTTCATTAATTCTACAGGCTAAGCTTCTGTTTTGTGGGCAGTAATTCTGATTAGTACATTAATGGTTGAAGAGAATTCAATGATTATATTGACTCCTAAATGTATTTTTCATTAGATAAATATTTAGTAAGGTATATTTAGTAAGGTGTATTACATCCAGGAAAAGATACTTTCTGTGTATACACTTTGAATTAAACTCCACATTTTCCCCAGTCTTTCCCTCATACCTTATTGCTTTAAAAATTACAAAAGGGATAGGGCATGGACAAAAGTAACTTAAGAGATTTGTTGTTTAGTTGCATTCAACTCTTTGTGAACCCATGCACTATAGCCCCCCAGGCTCCTCTGTCCATATGATTTCCCAAGCAAGAATACTGGAGTGGGTTTCCATTTCCTTCTCTAGGGACCTTCCTGACCCAGGGATCAAACCCAAGTCTCCTACACTGGCAGCAGATTCCCCTGAGCCACCAGAGAAGCCCTAACTCAAAGAGAAGTATAGAGTAAAAAGTCAAAGTTCCTTTCAACACCACCCCCTCACCAATATTCTATGTCCCTTCTTAGAGGAAACCAGACCTTTTTTCTAGGCACTTGGAGGTACATATACACTGTTTGTTTTTTCCACAAATATGGAATAATGCTATACATATTCTGTAACTCCCCAGCTTTCCCTCACCTGCTCTCCTTGTTCACACTGTCCCCCAATCCTAATTAGCCAGCCGAGCACCTTTGAGAGTGGGCCACCAGCCAGACCCCTCCTCGGGTCTCAGACGGACCACAAAATTCTGTACGTGTGAGGCAGGTCCAAAGAGCACTGCAAAAGCTTTGAAGGCTGAACTGGCACTGGAAGAAGCACCCCAGGACTTGGGGCCTGAGCCTAAACAGATTGATTACTTGATAAAACAAAAATGCCAGCATACTCCATAGGACTTGGTTGTATTTCATCATGTAATACTCAAAATCCCTATGAGGCACTCCAAATTACTCAGCATATGAAACCATGAAACCGGCTGTCATGGAAAAAGGCAGTCAGTAGCTGCCATCATAGACTTGAAGGAAGCTATTATTGAAAAGTTCAAATGAACCATCACACTCTTGAAATAAGTATTAAAATAGAAATTATCAATAGAGAAATAGATAATAGGAACACCAAGTGACAATATTAGAACTGAAAAATGCTCCAACTGAAATTTAAAAAATCTTGCTGGATAGACCCAGTAACAGGTTGAAGATGACAAAAGATAATAGATCAATACAAATCATCCAATCTGAACAACAGAAAAGGGCTGAGGAAAAGTTTTGAGGTTGTGTTATAGGGATCATAGAAAGATAAGAGAAAGAGTGTAGTGCTTTAAAATCATCTGCAGAAATGATGGCTAAAATTCTTCCAGGAGAGCTGAGTGAAGCTGAAACAGAATAAACCCAAGAAATCCAAGCCCAGATACATCATAAACTGTCGAAAACTAACAGACATCTTGAAAGCAGCCAGGGAAAAGTGAGAGATGACCTACAGGGGAACAATTCATATGCCCATGCATTTTTTTCATCAGAAACTATGGAGGCCAGAAGTAAGTGGCACATTTCTTAAAGTGCTGAAAGAAAAGAACTGTCAACTTAGAATTCTGTATCCAGTGAAATATCCCTCAGGAATGAAGGTGAAATGAAGACATTCTCAGATGCAGGAAAACTAAGAGAACTGATAGCCAGAAGACCTGCTTTAAAGAAACAGCCAAAGGATGTATTCAGACAGGAGAGAAGTGATACCAAAGGAGGCTGGGAGCATGGGGAATGAGAACAGCAGTTCTAGAATTTGGTCATTTGTTCTCAGCCTCAGAAACAGCTCCAGAGCCAGAAAGGTGGAAGGCGTGCCTTGTCATTCATAAGCCCCCTTTTCAACACACATTTTGAAGTGACTTTTGGACAGCCCTAAGAATGCTGTCTGATTGCCAGGGAAACTGACTGGGAGGAAAGGGTTGGGACTTTGACTCCAGGGAGGAGAGAGGGGCTGGAGATTGAGTCAGTCACCAATGGCCAATGACTTAATCACTCTCACCTATGTGCTAAAGCCTCTGTAAAACCCAGAAGCCCAGGGTTCACAGAGTTTTCTGGTCAGTGAACAGGTGGAGATGTGAGAACCGTGCCCAGAGAGGAAACTGCACCCTTCCCCCTACCATGCCCCTACATGGCTTCCCTCCAGGTGTTCTTGAGTTATATCCTCTACAATAAAGCAGTAATCAAGTAAGTAAGTTGTTTTTCTGACTTCTGTGAGCTGCTCTAGCAAACTAGTTGAACCCAAGGAGGGGGTCCTGGGAACCTCCAGTTTACAGGTGGTTGCTCAGAAGCACGGGTGACAGCCTGGACCTGTGGTTGGCGTCTGCAGTTGGGATGGGGGCAGGCTCATGGGGCTGAGCGCTTAACTCGTGGGAACTGCCACTCTCTCCAAGTACGTTGTCAGAATTGAGCTGAACTGAAGGACACTTAGCTGAGGCTGAAAAACTGCTTGATATGTGGGAAGCCTCTTCTCACCTGGGGTCAGAGTTGGGCAGAGGCGGAAGAGTGTTACAGTGGGGGAGACACAGCAGCGGGTTCTCACTCAGACCCCGACACCAGAGCTTCCCAAGAGATGAGCATCTGTGCCGCAGTGAGAGTGTGAGCTGTGCATGTCCCTAGAATCTGGCAGACTTGTGGGAAGTGTGGCAGACAGCGTCTCTACAAGCTGACAGGATGCAAGATGGGCTGGGGCTCCCTGCACGCATGGGGAGAGCGGCACTGTCACAGGAGACGCGGTGGCTCGATGGGCGGGTTTACTCCCCCTTCCTCTGTCCTCTTAGTGCGGTCCCATAAACTGGTCTTCCAGTAAAAGGGAAAAAGTAAATAGTTTTAAAAAAATGCATGCCAATCATCTTATAAAGTTCTAAGGTTCTTATAGGCTAGACTCAGGGCCTTTGATATATCGAGTACTCCATACATCACAGGAGCCATTTAAATCACTGTCTTTAATATGGATTATACAACAAAATAAAAATTATTACTCTATTAAAAAAAATACAAAGCAAATTTTCCTGAGGCAAAATATTATGAAGGAACACATCTGACCCCTGAAAGGAGAACTAGACAAATTTACAATTATAGTTAAAGACCTATCAGTAATAGAACTAGTAGACAAAAAATTAGTAAAGCTATTAGAAGGGCTAGACAATACCATTAACCAACTCACTTTTTAGAACACTCTACCCAAAAAAAGAACAAAAAATTTTCACGTGCACATGGAACATTCATCAAGACAAGTCCATATCCTGGTTATTAAAATAATCTTACATTAAAAATCATACAACTCATGTTTCTTATAATGGGATTAAACTAGAAATCAGTAAAGAAGGGAAAATCTCAATCAGTTGGAAATTAAATAACCTGCTCATAAATAATCCACCAAAAAGATGATCTCAAAGAGAAATCAGAAGATCTTTTAAATGGGAGAAAAATTACAACATTTAAAAAATTTTGGGCACAGTTAAAGCAGTGCTTAGAAGGAACTGATTAGCACTGAGAGCTTATGTTAAGAAAGATGGTCTCAGCAGTAATCTAAGCTCCCATCTGAGACTAGAAAAGAATAAGCAAAGCAAGACCACATCTTCAATGAAGGAAAAAGAGCAGAAATCAAGGAAATTGAGAACAAAAACAAATGAAGCCAAAAGCTGTTTCTTTGAAGAGATCAATAAAACTGATACGCCTCTAGCAAGCTTGACAAAAAAGAACAAGCCAAAGATTAGCAATATCAGGAATAAAATGTGGTTATCTGAATTTGAATTTCACTAAACTTAGCCCAATGCTAACTTTATGCTTTCTTTTGTTGTTGTTCAGTTAGCTAAGTGGTATCCTCCTCTTTTTGAGCTTATGGACTGTAGCACACCAGGATTCCCTGTCCCTCACTGTCTCCCTGAGTTTGCTCAAACTATTGTCTATTGAGTTGGTGATGCCATCCAACCATCTCTGGAGCAATCAAGACTGTTGCTCCTCTCTCCTCTTGCCCTCAATCTTTCCCAGCATCAGGGTCTTTTCCAACGAGTTGGCTCTTTGTATCAGGTAGCCAGAGTATTGGAGCTATAGCATCAGTACTTCCAATGAATAGTCAGGGTTGATTTCCTTTACAATTGACTGGTTTGATCTCTTTGCTGTCCAAGGGACTCTCAAGAGTCTTCTCCAGCACCACAATTCGAAAGCATCAATTCTTTGGGGCTTGGCCTTCTTTATGGTCCAACTCTCATATAAGTACATGACTACTGGAAAAACCATAGCTTTGACTATTCAGAACTTGTCAGCAAAGTGATGTCTCTGCTTTTTAATACACTGACTGCTTAGCTTTGTCATACCTACTCTTCCAAGGAGCAAGCATTTTTTAATTTCATGATTGCAGTCACAGTGATTTTGGAGCCCAAGAAAATAAAATCTGTCACTGTTTCCATTTTTTCCCCACCTTTTTGCCATGAAGTGATGGGATCAGATACCATGATCTTAGTTTTTTGAATGTTGAGTTTTAAGCTTGTTTTTCCACTCTCCTCTTTCACCTTCCTTAAGAAGCTCTTTAGTTCCTCTTCACTTTCTGCCATTAGGGTGGTATCATCTGCATATCTGAGGTTGTTGATATTTCTTCTGGCAATCTTGATTCCAGCTTGTGATCCATCCAGCACATGTTGGATGTGTTTCTCATGATGCACTCTGCATGTAACTTAAATAAGCCAGGTGACAACATACGGCCTCAACATACTCCTTTCCCAATTTTGAACCAGTCCGTTGTCCCATGTCTGGTTCTGTTACTTCTTGACCTGCATATAGGTTTCTCAGGAGGCAGGTAAGGTGGTCTAGTATTCCCATCTCTTTAAGAACTTTCCAGTTTCTTGTGATCCACGCAGTCAAAGGCTTTAGCATAGTCAATGAGGCAGAAGTAGATGTTTTCCTGGAATTCCCTTGCCTTTTCTATGATTCAACAGATGTTGGCAATTTGATCTTTGGCTCCTCTGCCTTTTCTCAATCCAGCTTGTACAAGTGGAAGTTCTCGGAAGTTCTCGGTTCACATACATACTGTTGAAGCCTAGCTTGAAGGATTTTGAGCACTACCTTGCTAATATGTGAAATGAGTACAGTTATGTGGTAGTTTGAACATTCTTTGGCATTGTCCACTTCTTTGGGATTGGAATGAAAACTGACTTTTTCCAGTACTATGGTCACTGCTGTGTTTTCCAGATTTGCTGGCATATTGACTGCAGCACTTTAGCAGCAGCATCTTTTAAGATTTGAAATAGCTCAGCTGGAATTCTATCACCTCCACTAGCTTTGTTCATAGTGATGCTTTCTAAGGCCCACTTGACTTCAGAATCCTGGATGTCTGGCTCTAGGTAAGTGACCACACCATTGTGGTTATCCAGGTCATTGATTTTTTAAATATAGTTCTTAAGTGTATTCTTGCCACCTCTTCTTAATCTCCTCTGCTTCTGTTTGTTGTATAGGAAATACTAATTTGTGATGTCAAACCTCAAACACTTTCTTTACAGGTGAGGTATTTAGCATCACCTACAGAAAGATTCACTGTTTGGTCTTAATGAGAATTCTGTATGTTCTTCCAGTGTCTTAAAATAAAAAAAAATCTCACCTTTTGCTTTTAGACCTTTAATCCAACTAGAATTAATTTTTGGTGAATTTGAATTTGAGATCAATGTTTTTTAGAAAAAAACTGAATGAAATGGGTAGAAAAAGGACTTAACACCATCCAGCGAAGAGCTCTTACTGACTTGAAATGTCACATCGTACTTTTTTGTAAACTGCAACAGATACAAGGGAAAGGTTCTAGATGCTGGTTGGTCCTCTGTGGATCTACACCTGAGCTCAAAGGTTTTAATTTTGCAGTACATTTTAGTATTTGGTATGGCAAGTCTCCCCTCCCCTACCTTGTTCTTTGCTTTCCTGGGTTATTTTCTTTCTTATATGAACTTTTGAATGAGCTTGTTGATTCTATTTTAACATTCCATTTGGCAATTTTGTTAAACTGTATTGAATTTACTAATTTTGAGGAGATTGACATCTTTATAGTAGTAGTGAGTCTTTGTATCCCCAAATAGAATATGTCTCCATTTAAGTTGGGTCTTCATGTATTTATTTAATAAAGTTTTCATTGAAAAAGTCTTTCATATTTCTTGCTGGATTTCTTTTCCCCCTTCCACCTGATTTTGTAAATTGTTCTTGCCTCTGCATAAGAAGAGGCTGAACTAGGAGGAATGATGTTACTTTTCTAATGAATGTGAATGAAGATAGATATTGATGATGCTGTCATTAATCATATATTTTGGAATTACCTCATGAAAACCAGAGAATTGGAAACAACGCAGTTGTTTATCAGTAAGGAGCTGGTTAAAGAAAACATGGCACATCCACACAATGGGACATTCTGCAGCCTTCAGTGAGGAGAAAGCTCACTCCAAGATGCAATGCATATGGAAACAGACAATGTGTGTAACATGTTGCTTTTTTGTATAAGACAGGGAGGAGGAATAACATCTGTATCTATGTCAAGAGGCTCTGGAAGGATACACAGACTAGCCAGTGGTCACTATTAGGTGTAGGGGAAGAGGGCAGCCAAGGGAGGCAAGGAGGCCCGGGTGACTTTCCTCATTGCTTTGACTTTTGACACATGAGAAAACAGATAAAAGCAAAAACTAAATACCCACTCTTTGAAACCATGCATCCCCCTGAAAAGCAAGCTTGTGATGGTTAAGCCAGGCTGACAGCAGGGCCAGCTGGGGCCTGTAGGGCCATGGACCACAGCCTCCTCTCCTGGGCCTGAACCGGTTGGGAGCATACCTTGAACATTTGTTGTTGTTTAGTCTCTAAGTTGTGTCTGACTCTTTTGCAACATCACGGACTGTAGCCCGCCAGGTTCCTCTGTCCATGGGATTTCCCAGGCAAGAATACTGGAGTGGGTTGCCATTTCCTTCTCCAGGGGATCTTCCTGACCCAGGGACCAAACCCGAGTCTCCTGCACGGGCAGGCAGATTCTTTACCATATTCAAAACATGGAGATTGTTGGGTAGCGAGGTATAAGCCCTGAATTGACACCAAATAGACTAACCTTTCCTAGGAATAAAACTTTAACTTGATTACAGTAACAATAGAAGCTTATCAAGTTTTTCAGAAGAACCAGGGCTTGCTGAGGTGAGCCAGGCTGCTGGTTTTTCAAGCGTTCCCTTCTGGACACACAAACTCTGCTCCACTTTCCCCTATAGCAGGACTGACTTCCCAGGAATGACTGGTGTCCACTGCATGACGACAGCACTCCTAGCCTGTGACAGCTATTTTTAGATTAAACAATACCTTCTTCACGACCGCCAAAGGTTAAAATTGAATAGAGACAAAATGTAAACCTTAATTGAAAAAAAAAAGAAAAACACTGCTTTTTTTGGTAAGCAGCATGAATTTAAGTTTGGGTCTCCTGCACTATTGGGCTTCCCGGTAGCTCTGCTGGTAGAGAATCTGCCTGCAATGCAGGACACCCTGGTTCAATTCCTGGGTCAGGAAGATCCCCTGGAGAAGGGACAGGCTACCCACTTCAGTATTCCTGGGCTTCCCTCGTGGCTCAGAAGGTAAAGAATCTGTCTGTAATGCAGGAGACCTGGGTTTGATCCCTGGGTTGGAAGATCCCCTGGAGGAGGACATGGCAATCCACTCCAGCATTCTTGCCTGGAGAATACCCTCAGACAGAGGAGTCTGGTGGGCTGCAGTCCACGGGGTCACAAAGAGCTGGACACAATGGAGCGACTAAGCACAGCATAGCACTCCCGCACTATTAGTGGTAGGGTAGGCTGGCACAAGCTCTCTGGAGGGCAGTTTGGCTTTATGGCCCTTAAAGATGAGCACATCTTTGAGGGGCAACCCCACTCCCAGGCTCCCCCCACATCCATACGCGGGCAGATTCCTTGGCCCAGGGAGCTGACGACAATGCAGCGTCCCAAGCAGAAGGGGGCGCATTCACATGCTACCCACTTCCGCCCATCAGGAGCTACCTACAGGGGATGCAATGAAGAAAGGGAAGTGCGGGGTGTCTTCAGCATCAGGAAGGTCCAGCAGATCTCCTCTGCTCACATCTGCACAGGGGCAGGAAACCTGGTGGCCTGTGGGGAGGGGACACTATGCCTGTTGCCTAGGATCTTGGTGTGAATGTGGCTTCAATTTAAAGCCAAAACATTGGCCATGTTGACTATGAGAGGTAGATCGAACTTGCTAAGAGTGACTACTTGTGACAACTAGGCATCCCTGGTGGCTCAGATGGTACAGAATCCACCTGCAAGGCAGCGGGCCCAGGTTCAATCCCTGGGTCAGGAAGATCCCCTGGAGAGAGAATGGCAACCCACTCCAGCATTCTTGCCTGGAGAACCCCATGGACAGAGGAGCCTGGTGGGCTGCAGTCCGTGGGGTCGCAAAGACACCGTGAGCATCTAAGCGCACAAGCACTCGTGACAAGTGTCACGGCTGTTAATCCATCCTTCACTGGGTTTATGAACTAGGTGCTGACTGTGGCCTGAGATCACCGAGGACTTCACAAGAATGGGGCAGAGGGAGAGTCTTCTGTCTCTATGCTGCCTTCTGCCCCTTGAGAGGAACCCTGGGGGTTGGGACCGAATGCCTGCTTCCTGCCAAGAGCCCCCTTTAACACCCCACCTTGCTGGGGCCCCGCGCTGGGCACTGCGCCTGGTCTCTCGGGGATGGTTCCCGCCCAACACTGCTGGCTGTGCCTTCAACGGTGTTTTCTATGAACTAGACTTGTACCCACACCCGGTCAAGCACTCTGCTGGTGTGAGGTCCCCCCATGAGAATAGCTGACAATGAGTGAGACACCACCCCCTGGGACGTCCCCGAGGACAAACAGCAGACTTGGCCTAAAGTTGAGGTCGATACACGGATCCCAAAATGTAACTGAACTGGGTAAAAGTCTGAAGTCACCCGCCAGTGTTTAAAGCCAACATTACTCTTGGAAATTAAAAAAGGAAGGCCAGAGTAGAACAATCAGGTGGTTACAAATCAAGTAAAAATAAGTGCGTAGAGACATTTTTCTTCTATTCTTGCTCAAGGACCAAGTTAAATAAGCAGAGAAGAGAGGCAGCTCAGATGAGGACCGGTGGCAGGACTTTATTGGCAGACAGCACAGGGGTGCGGCCACAGTAACCACACACAGTGCATGCAGCGGGGAGGGCTGTGAGGCAGAGACCACCCCCAGGCCGGGAAGGCCATGGCCACAGCACAGGCCCTCAGGCAGGGCCTCACCGTTAGAGTAACATCTGACCCACAGCAACCGCGATATAGCTTTCACCACAAAACACAAGAACATTGTCACAAGCGTTCTGAAAACCAGTCGGCATGCATTTTCAGTCGTGCATTTTCAATTGATGGTATTTTCAATGTGTTGAAGGCAAGGACAATAAAATAAGTTATCAAACTTGCAAACTTCTCTTTAAAGCATGGCTTCAACTTGTTTCCCACCTCGAATGGCTTAGCACTAAAGGCATTTTAAACATGGAAAATGCTCTTACCAGTTAGGGTGTGGAGGGACGTGGGAGAGGGGATCAGGATGGGGGGGCGACTGATGTATACCTGTTGTATCATGCTGATGTATTGCAAAAACCATCACAACATTGTAATTATCCTCCAATTAAAACTAATAAATTAATTATTAAAAAAGAATGTTTTATGGCTCTTGAAATTCCAATAAACATGTGTTTGAAATTGCCATCAATTTTGAAGGAAAAAAAGAAGATTCCAGTCAACAGAAAACCCAGTGCTCTGTCTGACAGTGCCGCCCAGGGGAGCCCAGGGCTTCCCCTGGACCTGCCGTCCACGTCCTCGGGGTGGTGGCCCCTGTCTCCGCATCTCAGGCACTTGGGCTGTGAAATGGGCCTACTTCTGTTCTGTGCCACTGCAAAGGGCTGTTTTGAAGGTTCGATCAGATGTTACATGTGAGAACACTTTTAAAGTGTAAAAAGTGCCATGCCCCTTGAGGTCTCAGTTAAAGACATTTCAAATGACAATATGAAAAATGAGTGTTAAACTAAAAATTCTCCCATAATTTCTCAATAAACTGGTTTTTTTGTTGTTGTTGTTTTTTGTTTTTTTTTAAGGAAGAAAAGAAAAGTGGGCACGAAATCCTATACCTTGATCAGAGACACAGTGAACAACAAAAGCAGCACTTGGGTACTGAATTTCTCCAAGTGCAAAAGTAGACTTCTCACAGGTCAGGTAGGACTAGCATTGGAAAAATCAGCTAAAAACAGGTATAAACAACCTAAATAGAAAAACAAATTTAAAAGCTTCAGGTGAAACCATTTTATCTTAAAATTAGAGTAGGGAAACTACTATTTGCCATTCCTCTACTACTGCTTTGAAAGAGCAGCAGTTCGTTTTTATAGCTCTGGCTTCTGCTTCAACACAAGGACTTGTCAACTGTAACAGAGTGTGTGTTAACAAAATTGAGAGGTTTCACACATTTCACCCCAAGCATTGATGACCCATCCTGCAAGTCTTGGATAGCTAAGTGGGTCTAGGCCTGCAAGCAGACATTTATTGACAATTACGTCCTCAGCTGCCCCTCACAGCCTCATGTACAGGTCAGCGCAGACACAGCATCCTGGACAACTGCTTGCCCACAGGCAAGAGGCCAACTAAGAGTGTACAGATAGTGTTTCCAAGAAATACTGATCCAAATTAAACAGTAAGGCTGTTGACCTAGAATGTAAACAACTGGATAACTATGCACTGAAGCCAACAGTCACAAATGAAGAGGCTGCTCTGGGAGTTATGATTTTAGACAGTTTTGTTAAAAATGTGTCTTGGAGAAGAGTGTTTCAGACTGAAACTTGGATGTCCCAATGCCTACCCAGGTTTGGGAAGTTCTCAGTCATCATTTATTCAAACAAGCTTCCTGCCCTCCCTCCCCCTCTTCTTCTCCTGGGGCTCCACTGATGTGCAGACTGTTTCTTAATGGTGTCTCAGAAGTCCTGTAAGCTTTTCATTTCTCTTCATCCTTCCCCCACCCCCTTCTGTTTGGTTAATTTCAAATGCTCTGTCTTCAAGCTCACCGATTCTTTCTTCTGCTTGATCTAGTCTGTTGTTGAAGCTCTGTATTAAGTTCTTCAGTTCAGTCATTGTACTCTTCAGCTCCAAAATTTGTTTGGTTCTTCTTTATGCTATTAAACTTCTCATTTTGTTCTTGCTTTCATGATTTTGTTAACTGTTTTATCTATGTTCTTCTGTAGCTCTCTGAGCATTTTTAGAACAATTATTTTGAGTTCTTTGTTGGGCAACTCATGTATCCCCATTTCTTTAGGGAGAGTTGCTGGAAGTCTACCATGTTCCTTTGCTGGTCTCATGACTCCCTGATTCTCTGTGATCCCTGAAGTCTTGCATAGGTGTGTATGCAGTTACCTCACCCAAACTTTATGAGCTGACTTTGGTATAAGACCTTCACCTTAGGTGGGGATGTGCTGGAACATGCTGTGACCCAGGCCCAGTGGTACAGGGTGTCAAGTGCAGGCGTATGTCTGGGTGGGAGGGATACTGTGTCATTGACTCAGGTCATGGAAGGTCACAGCATCAACTGTGTGGTTCCTGACAAGCACTGTGGGGGGTCTGCAGTGTCTGCAAGGGCTGGCGGGTTCCCCAGCGGCACCTCCAGGTTCAGCATCTAGGGATCAGGGCAGGAAGCAGTGACGACCAGGAGCTCGAGGCACGCACACATCTGGCTGGGGAGGCCCGCTGATCAGGGCAGGAAGCAGTGACGACCGGGAGCTCGAGGCACACACACATCTGGCTGGGGAGGCCCGCTGATCAGGGCAGGAAGCAGTGACGACCGGGAGCTCGAGGCACACACACATCTGGCTGGGGAGGCCCGCTGCAGGTGCACGTGTAGTGGCAGGGGCTGGCTGTAGACACACACACGGTGGTGGGGAACAGAGCCGGTAGCAAGGGTCTGGGCCAAGTGTGGGCCCGTCAGGCAGGTGGTGTGCTCCCCCAGGGCTGCAGCGTCTTCCCACAGGCATGTACCCAGCAGTGGAAGCTGGCGATGGGGATCAGCCTGGGCGTGTGCAGGTACACGGGTGGAAGGGGCAGGTCACAAGTGTGCATCTAGCAGGGGGGGTCAACCTCAGGGGCCTAGGCTGGTATCTGGCACCGTGTAGCTTCAGAGGTCTGGGTAGGCTGCCAGTCCAGATCCTGGGCTCGGGTGGGGCCGGGGGAGGGTGGGGAGCAGGTAGCAGATGGCTGGGGATTGGAATTCCCATGGGGAAAGCTGCAGAGGCCTGTGGACCAGGGCACTGGGAACCAGAGTTGTTAACAGCTGCATGGCTGACACTCTTCTGTCTCAGCTTTGCTGGTCTCTGAGTGGGATAAACTCAACAGGTCCTTTGTGTGATGCCCCAAAAGGCTGGAGAAGCTGGTCAGGCCCACGCCCTTTCCTGGGGTGGGGAACTCTTCCTAGTCTGGGAGGTTCCTCTTGGGGCTGAGCAGAGCCTGCCTAGGGGATGGGAGACTGCAGACAAAATGAAGCTCTTTTTCCTTCCATTTCTGTGTCATTATTCTCAGGTTTATGTACCACTGAGTTGCTGAATTTTCTTAAGTAGACTCTTGAGCTCTCTCAGAGCTGTTTATCTTTGCAGATAGCTAGTTGTTGGTCTTTGGGCGGGTGGGTGGGGGGATAGCGGCTGGGGCCTCCTACTTCACCATCTCGGTGATGTCAATTGAAAATGAGCTCTAGGAGTTAAGAGGCTCCCTCCCAGGAAGGAAGGGACTGAGTGGGATCATATGACCACTTTTTAGGGGACTTTGTAAAACAGGCACCTTGCAGTGGATAGGCTTGATGTCCATGTACTTTAGAAGGACTTGGGAACAAACCGAACTCTGATCATCTGTTCTTTTCACAAGCACTTCAGTCCCTTCTATGTGCCAGGCCCGGGGCACACAGAAGGCACCCTTTTCAAAGGACATCTCAGCCCAGCAGAGAAGACAAAGACGGTACCCGGATCCCTGTGACCAAGAGCAAAGGAAAGGTCAGGACAGAAACTGGAGCAGTGTGTCTCCAGGCGTCAGGGGTTGGGGCTGGGGACAGCACCCAGCTGCACCTGTCAGGACAGGGGGCTTCAGCCTGAAAGACCTGGACAAACAGCAGCGTGCAGTATAGGTGAGGATAACAAAACACAGTCCATACAAAGGCACAGAGGTGATGAGAAATCAAGGGGCGTTCAGACAAACACGAGTGTCCTATAAAAGCACCATTTTCCCCAGGAAACAGGCACAGCATGAGGGCCTATGACCAATGTTTATGACCACAGAAACCAATATGATGACTTTTCTGATGTTGTAGACTTACCCAGAAATAATCATATCACAAAATTTCCTAACCAGTGTAAAATGATTTGAGGGCTCCCCACCCAACATACAGAAATCAGCATTTTTACTCTCATACAGGGTTAGCTGGCCCATAAATATTTAACGAATCCAATTATTTCTATGGTATTTTGGAATGTGACATTTTCAGAAATTTAGCATTTTTTCTTAAAATTTTCCTTCAAATGCTAGTTTTCCTTTCAAATGAAATTTACACATGACATCAAGAAATCAGAGAAGGGGGCTTTCAGAGCACAGGCTACTTTTCATCCAGTTCCTACAGGTGAAGGACAACACCCATCCTTTAGCGTGAAGGAGCAAGCTGACATTACTGCAGACTCAACCACGTCACACTTGGTTAGCGTTAAGTTCCATAGATGTGTGCATCAAGTCCGGTACATTCCCTCATGGGGACACACTGAGGATCAATTAAGAGGGCCTTGCGTTACGACAGTGGCAGGGGTGATACTGAGAGCGTCCTAACAGCCAGCCCGACAAAGGCTCCCGCGTCTGAGGCTGCACTGGCTGTGGCTGCAGGCTGGCTGCCCCCTCCCTCCTGAAGGTACACTGTCCTCCGGGCTCGGAGACAGAACTTCCAGGACAGTCAGCCACATGCTGGGAAGTCACCTCTAGTAATGCTGGATAAAGGATGTGTATCATGCTTCTTCAGTACATCCAGAAAAACAACTTTATATAATTCCCAGGAAAAAAAACCATAACCATTCTTGACTTGTAATAGTATCTCCTCTGAAGTTCCCAATGGTATGTCAACAAGAAAAAATTTAAAAAATATATTCTTGTTGAGATGTATGCTGAACTATTTTTGGGTGAAATGACAGAGGTTTTGGATGTTTCCAAATACTACCGTGTAAACAAAGTGAGGCAAAAGTAGATAAAGCAAGATTGGCATAATGAATAGACAGTTGTGGAAACTAGCTGATGTAGTGGTTCTATATGCTATTTTCTTCGTACTTGTGTATGTTCAAAAATCCTCAAAATAAAAAAAAGGAAACAACATATATTCTATTTTTAAAGAAAAAAGACTCCCTGATCACATTATTTTCTAGCACTTAGTTTCTACCTTCAGAGGGTGATGGCTGACAGCTTATTTGTTCTTCCTGAACCTGGCAGTTGGCTGCTCTCAAATAAATCCCTCTAAAAATTTCTAAAAACAACTCCTTAAAGAAGTAAACATAATCAGGAAGCAACCAAATGACAACTGGGACAAACCTGGACTGTTTTCAATTGATTAGTAAAATCACTTTATAACTAGGACAAAAAATTATTTAAAATGTACAGGTGTTTTAAAGGCTAACCTTCCCCTCTGGAAAAAAAGCAAAAAAACAGGACAAATTTGACAGAAAATAAAGTACCATCTACCGTGTCACAGTATGAAATGCAAATCATCTAGATGACTAATTTTAGCATTTTCTTCATTCTGAATAATATTGATCTGTTAGGAATCAATGTTCTTAAGATTTCAAGAACTCTTACATAAGTCACAATTATTATGTTTTCAATAAAACCATTACAGTACCCCAATTTGTAATGTTTTCATTTTCACTTAGATGCTGGAACTGTGAAAAAATAAATTAAAATCTCAAGTCTAAATGGAGTGTAGAATCTTCTAGGAAGACTGAGAAAATGCTTTTCTAGAAATGTAAATTAAGGGCATCCTGCAAACTTAACAAATTGTGGGAAATGGACACATTTAATAACATTCACTATTAGATATATTTGGTCTTTATCTCTGGTTCCTGACACAAAGCTCCTAAAAGATTAAGAATTTCCTGAGTTTTAGGGGTCCCTTTTGAGCACAGTTTATGCCAATGAAATGACTTCAGGGTCACCCTAGAGAGGTTCAGGGTCAGCTGGTCACCAGAAAGATCTAAGGAAGTTTAGCTCCACCCACTGACTTCAGAGAAGGGGGTGCTAGAGATTAAGATCTAGAAAAAATCTTAAACAACAAGATATGAGGAGCCTTTTGGTTGATGAACAGGAACACAGCCATGAGCCAGGAGGGTGGGGCACCCCAAACTCCATGGGGACAGAGGCTCTTGTGCTCGGGACCCTTCCTATGTGCCTCCTCGTCTGGTGTTCATAGGTACCTTCTGTAACAAACCAGTCATCTCATGGGCTTCCCCAGTGGCTTAACGGTAAAGAATCCGCCTGCAATGCAGGAGCCATGGGTTTGATCTCTGGGTTGGGAAGATTCCCCTGGAGGAGGGCATGGCAACCCACTCCAGTATTCTTGCCTAAAGAATCCCATGGACAGAGGAGCCTGGTGGGCTACAGTCCATGGGGTGGCAAAGAGTCAGACACGACTGAAGCGACTTAGCATACACCAGAAGCTCATAAGGAAACTGTTTTGAGTTCTGTGAGCTGCTCTAGAAATTAATCAAACCCAAGGAGTGGGTCACAGGTACCTCAGGTTTAGGGCCGGTTGGTGAAAAGCAGAGTTGACACCCTGGACCTGTGACTGGAGTCTAAAATGTGTTGGTTTGGGTGGTGGTAGGTGTTGACTCAGGCTTTAACTTGTGCGATCTGATGCCATTTCCAGGTAGACAATGTCAGAACAGAACCATCTGGTGTCAGAAGAATCAGAGGATTGGCTGGTGGTAGAAAACACTCCAGGGACCAAATACCAAATGTTCTCTCCTCTTCCTTTTTTCCTAGAGGCCTTTATTAAGAACCACCATGGTTTGGTTCTCCAGCAAATTTTATTGGTCAAGGTATGTGGAATTATATGCAATACCTGGGGTTTAAATTAACAGGCTCACTTATAAACCAACATTTATCTTATTTTTAAAAAATTTTGCTTTTGCATAAACTGATGTGGTCAAACAGACATGCTCCTACCCCATGCATAAAGCTGTTCCAAAATGAGCAGCTTGCAAACCCACTGTTAACAAGACACTAAATGAAACATTCTTCCAGTGAGGTCTAAGAAGCAGATCAGTCTGAGAATTTGCTTCATATTCTGACTTTTCAAAATCAAATATTCAAAATATAAAGAAGCAAAATTAAAATATCTAAAACAGTTACTTGATATTTTTATCCAAGTCTCTTCCAGAGTTTGTAGTGCTGCTGTGTTCTATTGGTTAAAACAAAACAACAGAAGCAGTAGGCAGCTTCTGACTTAAAGGTGATCAAATTTACCAGTCTGAGCTAAAAGTCACAGTGGAAGAACACATGTAAGGTGAAGAACGCTACTTAAACCTTTCAGTTTTAAATAGTACTGTATTTTAGCTTTAAAGAAAAGTTCTATTATATATTTTTGCATAAACATTTTAAAATATTAGAACAAGTCTTTGTAATACAATACACATTAACTCATGTGAATTAAAAACATGTCAACTTGATAACTGTTGTAAGGCATGTAAGTATTCAGCAAAAGTGTACAGAAATTTCTTACAGGTGTCCCTTTAATATTAACTTTAGTGGGTGTCCTTAAAATGAATGCAAAACAATAAAAGACTAAAAAGGAGGCAGTGATGCTATAATACTGAAAAAGCACAGTAGCAAAAATGTGTTTTCTAACAGCAAGACCAGATGGATCAGCAAACTGAGACCTGGTAAACAGCCCTGGTTCAGCTATTGCACTGACCAATGCTAAGAGTAGCATCCGTTGCCTAGGAAGTTTGGTGAAAAGTACCAGCATCCTTAGTGCCTGAAACACATCAGGTGCTCAGCTCTACTTCCTGAACTGATCTGATGAAGATGCTTTAAAATCAGAGTGCTAGACAGTATAAAGTTCATGAGAAAATTTCATTTACCGATTTATTTCAGTATGTGAGTAAATTCTGATCTAGTATTTCCAGTGTGGCTCATGTAATACCTTGTGGACTGTGGTAAATGGAATTAACAAGTATTGCATCGGCCATCAATGCCAGAATCTCTGAATATCAGGTCACAAACATAACCAACTGTGCAATATAACCAACATAATGATCAAAGCACACCTCACAATGAACAGATTTTAGTTCAGACAATTAAAAAAAAATAAAGTATTAGACTGCATTTAGTGCAGTGCTCTATCATACATACATCAGATACCATGCTGTGGAGATGCGCTGGACGAGCATATATATAGTACACAGCCAGGATCCAAACCAGAGTGAAAGGGTGAATATGGAACAGAACACTTTTACATACATGTATACATTTAACGGTCTCGTCCTTCGAACTGGATTTATTATACAGTTTGCTGTGCCACATCTACTAGTTTGCATAACATCCCAAATTATTATTATTATTTTTTGCACAAAGATCTACTTCCATATAAAGTAGAAAAAAATGGTGGTTAAAAAAACCTTCTTCAAGCTTCAATAATTGTGTCCCAAATACCACTGTACGAATACCTAAAAAATATTAAGAACGATTTAGAAATATGCATAATTATAAATGTCCAAACATAGCTTAAAGTCACAAAGGGAACCAGTGCATACTTCCAACTTTTATTTAAACTTACTTATGCCTATTAGATAATGTTGACTATACATAAAAAAGAGGAAGCTTTAGAAAGTTAAAAATCTCAATTTGCAAATTTTATAAACGAGCCTTAGCGAGAGGCACATTCGATTAAACTTCAACTAACCCAAGAAAGACTCGTCACTGACATGAAGGCAGAAGAGTCTCTAACCCAAATCATTCCCATCAACTTTCCTTTCTTTCTGAGCAAGAGCATAAGGATTTCCTACAAATTATTTCAAGCAGAATATCTAATTTTTTTTTAATTGGGAAGGTTTACTCTAGCATTTTGTTTCATATTTTCCCCATTTGTCCTATGTCCTTTTCCTTCTTTTTCTGTCTTCTTTCAGATTATTTAATTATGTGTTTATTCCATTTTAATTCCCATGTTGACTTAAATTTGCCAAAACTCTTTGTTGTGTTGTTTCAGTGGTTGCTTTGGGTTTTTTTCTTAAGATTTAATTTTTTTGGTGCAGTTTTAGGTTCCCAATAAAACTGAGGAGGAAAAAATTATATACAGTTCCCAAACACCCCCAACTCTCACACATATACAGCTTCCCCCATTATCAACATCCCCATACATCATACACCCCAACATCAACATATAACATTTGTTATAGTTGATGAACTTACACTGACACATAACAATCACCCAAACCCATAGTTAAACCACAGTTCACTTTTGTAGATTCTATGGGTTTGGACAAATACAAGAAGACATATATTCATCCCTCATCCCCCTCATCCCCAATCTTTTCACTGTCCCCATAGTTTGCCTTTTTCAGAATGTCACACAGTTGTAATCAGGCAGCATGTAGCCCGACTGGCTTCTTTTACTTAGTTATATGCATTGAAGGTTCTTCTTTCATTTAGTTATATGCATTATAAGTCTTTTCATGGCTTGATAGCTCATTCCTTTCCAGTGCTGAATGATATTCCATGGTCTGGATGGACCATAGTTAACCCATTTGCCTTTGGAAGTACATCCCGTTTGTTTGCAAGTTTTGGCCATTGTGAACAATGCTGCTATAAACATCCGTGTGTGGGCATTTGTGTGGACATAAGTTTTCAACTACTTTGTGTACATACCAAGCAGTGAGAATGCTGGATTATATAGTAAGAGTATGCTTAGTTTTATAAGAAAATGTCAAACTGTCTTCCAAAGTAGCTGCACCATTTTGTACTCTTACCAGCAATGAACGAGAATTTCTATTGCTCTGCATCCTCACCAGCATTTGCTGCTGTCACTGTCTTAGATTCTGGCCATTCTAATAGGCTTGTAGTGACAGCTCATTTATGAAGTATTTTTTCCTGTATTTACTGCCATCTGGATACCTTCCTTGGCAAGGTATCTGTTAAGGTCTTTGGTCTATTTTTAAATTGGGTTTGTTTTCTTTCTTACTGTTGAGTTTTAAGAATTCTTTGTATAATTACAGTAACAGTTATCAGATATATCTCTTGTAAACATTTTCTCCTGGTGTGTAGCTTGTCTAATTCTGTTGACACTGTCTTTTGTAGAGCAGACGTTTTTCCTTTTCATGAAGTTCAGCTTACCAATTATTTCTTTCATGGGTTGTGTCTTTAGTGTTGTATCTAAAAAATCATCAACATACTCAAGGACATCTACATTTTCTCTTATTTTGTGTTCTAAGAGTTTTAAGATTTTGCATTTTACATTTAGATCTATGATTCATTTTGAGCTAATTTTTGTAAAGGGTATAAGGTCTGATGTCTAGATTCATTTTCTGCCTATGGGCGGCCAATTGTTTTAGCTCCATTTGCTGAAAAGACTATTTCTGCGTCACTGTACTGCCTTTGCTCCTCTGTCAAACATCAGTGCGTGGGTCTATTTCTGGGCTCTCTCTTCTGTCCCATTGATCTCTTATTTCACCAACACCATACTGTCTTGACTAATACGATAGCTTTACAGTACTTTGAGGTTGGGTAGTGAAAGTCCTTCATTTTTGTTCTTCTCCCTCAATACGGTGTTGGCTATTAGGGGTCTTTTGTCTTTTCTCCACATGAACTTTAGAATCAGTTTGGTTCTCCTCATATAGATGTTGTTAAGAGTTCTGCTTAAGTATTTCCTTTTTGGGGAAACTAACGTAAATGGTATTGTGTTTTTCATTTCAAATTGGACTTGTTCATTGCTGGCATACAGAAAAGTGATGGACTTTTGTATATTAACCTCATATCTTGCAACTGTGCTATTAATATACAATCACTTATATGGGAGTTTGTGGATCCTTTTGGATTTTCTACCTAATCATGTCATCTGCCAACAAAGTTAGTTAATTTCTTCCTTCCCAATCTGTATACCTTTTATTTCCTTTTCTTATTGCATCAGCTAGGACTTTGGTTTGATGTTGAAAAGGACTGCTGAGGGCACAATCTTGCCTTGTGTCTGATATTGATAAGAAAGCTTCAACTTTCTCACCATTAGGTCTAATTTTAGCAGTAGGTTTTGGTAGACTTTACTAAGTTGAGGTGATTCCCCACTATTCCTAGTTTACTGAGAGTTCTCATCGCAAAAGGATATGGGAACTTGTCAACTGATTTTTCTACAGCTTTTGATGAAATCATGTGATTTTTGTTCCCTGTTGATGTGATGATTACATTAATTGATTTTGGAATGTTGAACCAGCCTTGTATATCTGGGATAAATCCCACTTGGAAGTATGTAATTCTTTTTATACATTGTTGGGTTCAATCTACTATTTTGTTGAGAATTTCTGTATCTATGTTTACAGGAGATAATAGTTTGTAGTTTTCTTGTAACATCTCTGTCTGGCTTTGGGATTAAGATAACATTGGCCTCACAGAATGAGTTAGGAAGTGGTCTGTCTGCTTCTGTTCTGTGAATGAGACTGCAGAGACCTGGTATGATCTCTTCTTTAAATGTTTGGTAGAATTCACCAGTGGAGCCACGTGGGTCTGGTACTTTCTGTTTTGGAAGGTTACTAGTTATTGGTTCAAGTTCTTTAAAACAGATATAGGCCTTATTCAGATTATCTGTTTCTTCTTGTGTGAGTTTTGGCAAACAGAATTGGTTTATTTCATCTACGTTATCAAATTTGTGGGCACAGAGTTGCTCACAGTGTTCCTTTATTATCCTTTAAATGTCCATACAATCTGCAGCGATGTCCCTGCTTTCATTTCTGATATTAGTAGTTTATATTGGTTTCTTTCTTTTTTTTTTTTTTGGCCTGGCTAGAGTCATTGACTTTACTGTATTTTTTTCAAAGAACCAACTTTGGTTTCACTAATTTTTTTCTGTTGATTTCCTGATCTAATTTTTATTTCTTTTCTTCTTTCTACTTTGGATTTAATGTGTTCTTCTTTTTCTAGTTTTTTATGGAGGACACATATGATTATATTTAGATCTTTCTTCTTTTCTAATACAATGCTACAAATTTTACTCTAAGTACTATTTGTGTTGAATCTCCCCCAAATTTTGATAAGTTGTGTTTTTTTCATCTAGTTCAAAATACTATTAAATTTCTCTTGAGACTTTCTCTTTGACCCACTTATTTAGAAGTATGCTGCATAATGCTCACATTTCTGGATTTCCCAGTTATCATCCCACTGCAGATTTCTAGTTTTACTCCACTGTGCTCTGAGAGAAGACACGGATGCCTTCTGTTCTTTTAAATGTGTTGTATGGCCTAGGATGTGGTCTGTTTTGACGAGCGCTCCATGTGAGCTGGAGAAGAATGTGTATTCCACGGCTGAGAATAAACTTTTAATTATACAATCACCTCTCCTTTTCACAATGCAGCTCCAAAAAGCAACAACCTCCACTGCGAAGCCCGTGTGGGCTCTGGGTGGGAAAGAGAGGGCAGGTGTGAGGGCGACAGGACTGCCGCAACGTGGGCACCTACCTGTGCGCCGAGCTGCTTCAGCAGCCACACTCCTGTGCGCTCGGGGCCTGCGCACGGCGGGGGGACCGCAGCTGTCTCAAGGCCGCATCTCCGTACTGGATACCCGAGCCCATTCTTTCTGGGTCCAGCTCACCTGAGGATCAAGCGAGTCTTTAGAAAAAGTTTTTGTGTTTCTGTGATCCTCAAAATATATGAAGTGAAAACAGCAAAGTGCAGAACACTGTGTATATAAAACATTATTTTGAATAAAGAGGAAAAATACACACATATTTGCTTGCATGGGCATAAAAATATCTTTGGATGGGTACATAAAAAACTGGTAATGGTGGCTGACTTCAAGAAAGAGCTCAAGATGCTAGGGGATAGGAGATGGGGGAAGTAGAGGGTGACTTTTACTGTATCCTCTTTACTTGAATCTGGAATTATGTGAATATATAATGTATACAAAAAGCATTGAAATGAAACCACGAAGATACCATTCTTCACTATGAGACTGGTAAAGACACAAACATGATAATACACCCTGTGGACATGGCTTTAATGAAATAAACACCTTCATTCATACTAGTGGGATAATAAACTGCTTCAAGCCTGAAAGGGGGAATGTGACAGCCTCTACATAAATTCCAAATGCCTATGTTCTTTGACCCAACAACTCCATTTCTGGGAATTTATCTTACATATACACTCATACACATGTGAAATGATATACAAAAGGCTATTTACTGCAACATTGTTTGTGACATCTGGCAACAACTCAAATGTCCAAAGCAGACTGGTTAGATAAATTATGGTAATATACAAAATTGAATATTATACATACACACTATGCATGTATATATATATATTAGCATAAGGTGTATGTGGAAGTCTCTAATACTGATTTGTAATGACTGGTAGTAAGTGCAGAATGTATAGTATACTAACCTTTCTGTATAAAGTGGTAGAGAAAATAAAGGTTTTTGAACCATATGAATATACTGCCTATTTAGAAGATTACAATGAAAAAGTACTGCTGAAGAATTCTAACACATCTGTATATTTTTTCACTTGATGTAATTATGATTTTGATGATTTTAGGCGAAAAAGATCTTGAAAGCTTTATGTGTGTTAACTTATATGCACTGTCTTCATGGGTGGATACCAAAGGGGGGAAGGTAATCTAAATAAGTTGAGCCTGATTGTACTCAACACAATGCCAATTTTAATGCTAACTACCTAGGCTATAGACTCTTAAAAAAAATAACAGTACTGTACCAAGTTGAGTAACTATTTTGTTGCTGTTTTCAGACCAAAAGCCCACAGAGGGATGGAGCACCCCTCTATCTGCTGAGACCAGAGGTCTGGGCCCTGACACTCTCCCACCACCTTCCCTGCCGCACCCTCTGTCAGTCCCCCTCTCACCTTCTCTCCCTTACCTTTCCTCTCTCTTCTCCCTCAGCATTTACAGGTGCTAAGACTTCTTCCATTCCTGAAACCTCTCATGTTAAATTAGCCCTCGGCCTCCTCCTCCAGGGAGGCGCTCTGCTTCCTCATCTCCTCTGTGCTCAATTGCTCCATCTCCTCCCTGCATCATTCTGCTGGTAACAAAGACCGGTGACTTCCTCTTGCCCACCCCACTGGATACTTTTCAGCTCAAGTCTGAGCTTACAAGACTTTTCTCCCATGTATTTGATAAGGAACAGCCTTTTGGCTGAACATGGGCAGAAGTGCCACTCGTGTTCCTGGGTATCTTCCTGCATCTCTGGCCTTTCCCCTCCTCCTCTCTTTCATTCTTCGTCTCCAAGGCTTTGTTCTGGGCCACTGCTCTTCCCACTCTGCACTGCTCTCTGGAGGATCACATTCCCTCCACAGCTGCACCTGGTCCTATAGACCGACAGCTCCCAAGTGGGCACCGCCAGCTGGATTCTTCCCACAGGTCCCTGGACGGCGCCCTGAGCCTGCTCCAGTGATGCCACCCAGGGAGCATTTCAAAGCACAACCACCCTGATTCCCTGACGGGCTTCTCCTGCTGAGTCTCTCAGCTGTGACATGGAGCTCCCTGTGGCTCCTCCTCTCTTCTGACCCCTGCTCTCCCAACACCCCACAAAGTCAAAAGGCCCTGCCCTGCTGCATCTGAGCCAGGATGCCACTGCCAATGTGTTTCTTAGATTCATCTATGTCCCTTCATCTCTGCTTCCACATCCTTGTTACAGCTTTCATCAGGCATCTTTCCTTGAATCACTCAAACATGCGTGGTTGGTATCCTGGCCATCAGCCCTGGGCTCCCTTTGGTCCATCTCTGATGTGACCACCTGCACACACCATGAGTCTCCAGGTACAGCCTGACCACATCACTCTCTGCCTCCCCGCTCACAAGGCTTCCCAGCCCTACAGCAGTGGTCCTCTATCTTGGACGAACATGAGAGTCACATGGGACAGCTTTTAAAATGATGATGCTGAGGCTTTAATTCAGCATCTCCAGAGGTGGGGCCTAGAATTCAAATGTGTATGTATCCCTGGCGACTCTTGCGTCCAGCCAAGGTGGAGACCCAGTCACCCACGGAGTGAAGTCCAGAGCCTGGTTGACGATCACTGGCCTGGCTGCTGCCGCTCCTCATCTCCTCTCCTGCAGTCCCCACTGTGGTCTTTATCTCCAGTAACTGCAGCTCCCCCCAGTCTTCACCCGTGCTGCCCTCTGATGGCCTACCCTCCTTCCCACCCCATGGCCCATCCTCCTCCTCACACTGAGAGCCTGAGCCCAGTCAGCGTCTCTTCCTAGAAGCCCTTCCGGCTATCACCTCCTCAGCAAGAGGGCTCCCCTTCCTTCTGTGGCCCCGAGATCTGGTGGCTTCTCCGTCACTGTACTCACCACACCCTGTTATAATTATCTTTTCACTGTTTCCCATGAAAGACAGTTTCTTGAGGGCAAGGGTTGGGATCAATTTATTTTTGTATCCCAGCACCTGACAAAGGCATTCAGTTAAATGAATCAATTAAAAATGTAATGTCCAAAGAAAACAAACAAACAAAAAAAACAAACAAACAAAAAAATGTAATGTCCACATGTGATTTTGGTGATATTTAAATAAAAATTAACTCTAATAAACGACAACTACATATTATTTTGTCAGCTGCCTATAGTAGGGTTGTTTTAAGCTTATTTTTACTGAAGCAACAAGTAGAACAATAATGAGACCAGTTACTACTGTGACATGCTCAGTTAGCTTCAGAAATAAATTCTCCACGATGCCCGATTTACAACCAGCAACATTAGGCGAGGTGCCCATAGCTCATTTCCTGTCACATAGCTGCTTCCCTGCCACCACAGAGCTGAAGAAGTCCCTGTGAAGGAGGCCTGGGCTTCCACCCCCACTGCAGACAAGACCTTCAAACCCGTAAGAGGCCACTGCAGGTAGGCAGGTGAGAGAGGAAACTCCATGACCAAATCACTCCTGGAAATACTGCAAAGTGACACGATCAAGCTAGAGAGGAAAACGTGCTCCAGGAAAGTTTATTAACGGAAAGCTCTCACCTGACTCAATTTTGTTGAGTATTTTCCTCGCACACTGTACAAAGGCCTCTTCCACGTTCTCCCCTGTTAGCGCACTTGTCTCCAGAAACATCAGCTCTAAAACCAGCATCAAACAAAACAGGAAGCCATACTTAGAAGATAATCACAATTATTCAACTCATAACCACCTGCTTAGTATACTATTCTCTTAGAATAGCAGACAAAAGAGAATTTTGTCCTTAAAACCAGGTATTTCTGCAAATATAAAATCAATAATTGTCAATACATACATATTTTTTAAGTCTTAAAAGAACTCTAACTCTTTCTGAAAAGTAACTAGCAGTGTGTGCCAGCACTTACATGTGCTGAAGAAGAACCTAAGCAAGCAGGATGCTGGCAGGGAAGCAGGCTGGCTGAAGGCACCCAGCTGCTGACCTAGGACAAAGCAGCAGCTTCCTTTCCGTCGCCACAGCACAGCCTGCAAGTGCTGGCGTCGGGGGCCACAAGCGATGTGGTCCCTGACAGCGAGAGAGCGTACACGAGCGAGCTCTCTGCTTTCCACCAGGCGGTCACTCACCCAGGGGAAGGCTGCTCTCCTTGCTTTTGTGAGCAAACCACCACCTCTCCAGACACCTGTTTCCTTTTTAGTAAAAATGAGGTGCATGTAAATGATAGAGAAATTCCTTTTGAGCATTAACATTCTAAGCTTACATACTTCTAAACAGCTTCTTTACAAACTCATAACGGCTTATGTTGTTATTGCATGCTTATTTTCTTAGCAGAAAACCTGTTTGTGAGAGTGTAAGTTGTCAGTCCTAGACTCCTGTTGAAAGTTGCTATTAGCATATTTTATTTCCTGACTGGTTCTAAAAATTAAAGTTATTTTAAAATGTCTGAATTCTCGTCACTCTGCTGTCCATAAGGAATCATTCATTTTATGTGTCATACTTATGTATTCTACATAAAAATTCAGCAAGTTTCAAAGGCATCTTTAGCCAAATGACTTAAATTTAATGTAAGCAAAATAAAGCCAGTAAGTCCAGTATCTCATCTACTGCTTCACCTTATATTTAGATCTAATATTTCACCAAATTAACTTCAAATTACATTTTAAAAATGATAACATCGTCTGATTAGGGCCTTTAAAAATTGTTATAATTTTCACTTCAAACCAAGAGCTGTGATATTAAAGATCCTAAACTGAAACACCATCACAGAATGAAAGAGATTAGCTTTTATCATCATTGGAACCTCTGCAGGCACAATGCAATAGGCTAAAAGTATGCTAAATGTCTAAATGTATAATAAAAAAACAATAGGAGGTTCCACACTCCCCAAATACAGCTTCATCTTAAACCTCCAGTATCTGTGACAGGTGAAAGGCCACTTGCCATTTTCCTGAGCAAATCGGGAGGCCTCCAGGAAAGTGACTTCCCGATCAGTGTCCAAGTCCTTCTTGTTCCCGCAGAGGATGATGACAATGTTCTGGCTCGCGAGCATTCGGGCATCTGTTAACCAATTAGTAAGCGCATTGTAGGTTTCTCGGCTGCGTAATATAAGATTGTGAGAACAGTACATGTATTTTATAAAGCTAGCAACTCTTTCCAGTCACTCACACCACTCACACCGCCTCTACACACAGGGCAGTGCCCACGACCTTCGAAGCACTCAGGACCTGGGCGCCCCAAGGGCACACCACATGCTAAGGGTGTGTTCCACCTTGTTTCCAGGGAGATGCCCCAGCGAGTCGGACAGCTTGCCACCTGCTGCTTCCCCAAGCAGCGTGCAGTATGCGCTGGGGTCTTGGTCCATGCAACATGCGAGCAAGACCTAAGGCTAACTGCTGTCACTCGACAAATCCGTGCAACATGATGGTCCTCTGTTTCACAGGAATTTATCACACTGATTCTCTGTGACGCCCTCTTATCATCTCCCATTTACACGAGAAACCTGAGGCCCAGAGAGACTAGTTAAGTTGTCCAAAGTCACACACGCAGAGCCAGGACGTGACCAGGTCTGTCTGCCTCCAGGACTGTGTTCAGCTCTTATTTATCTAAGGACAAAATCCTTGTATATTCTAAGGACCGACCAAGGAACTGAATTTTTAATTGAATTTAATTGTGACACCAAGGTGCCAGCTCCATGCAGGACCGTGCACTCAGATCCTTACGCTGGGCCAAGAGCTTTATAGGAACCAATTTAACCGCCCAACAGCCTCACAAGTACTGTGTGGTCATCATGACTCAGTGGGACAAACACGGAAACTAAAGTCCAGAGGGCTCACACTGCCTGGCGACAGGAGTCAGGATGTGGACCCAGGCCATCCCAGCGTACGGCCTGTGCTTGATGGAGGACAATTACTAACAATTTACCACGTGCCAAGCTTCAAGCTGCGGACCTTAAGGAAACACAATGACACTGGAGATGCTTTATCTATCTGAAACTTGGGAACACATTTCACAGGGTAAAGGGGTGAAAGGGGCTGCTCTGAAAACCTGCAAGACCCTCAGGGAAAGGGCGGGGGGTCTTGCTGAGTCCCACCTCTGCTGTCCGCTGCCGCACCGGCCGCCTATGGGGAGGTGCGGACCCCGGGGAGCACAGGCTGAGTAGGGGTGTTATTACCTGGTGATGTCGTAGACAAGCAGTGCTCCCGCTGCACCTCTGTAGTAGCTTCTCGTCACAGACCTGGAAGAGTTACAGGCTTTTACTTTCACTGGAGCAGAGCCCTTGCTCATGAGCAGCAGCCTCCCACGCAAAACACCCATTTTCTGCCTTGACAACTGCAATACAGTGACAGATACCGCTCTAAAGAGAAATGATACAAAGACATTTGAAAGCAGACTCGAAGGGCTGCTGTGTCCAAAACAGTGTCACAGTAGTTATGAGGGGGCGGGGCCGCGAGGCTGGGGATGAGTGTGACCCTCTATGGAGTGGGGGAGGCCCTGCAGGACTGAGGGGACCTTTGAGAACATGTAGGGGAAAGACAGAAGGAGGCAGCAAGGCTACAGCACACGAGGCCCTCAGTGGCTCCTCTGCTCGCCTGGGGTCCACGTCTTCCAGGACGCGGGCCATCGCACGCCCTGCCCCAGGCCCGGCGGTGCAGCTCCTGCTCCCTCCCTCCTGGGGGCACACCAGTCTGAACCGAGTGTCCACCCAGGCATGTCACATCCATTCTCACAACCTCCGGGAGTTTTCCTTCAGTAAACACTTGCCTGGATCATGACTCTTTCCCTGTTCATGAGATTTTCCCAGGGGCAGAATAAAATGTGCTTTTGGCACCTCCCGTCTTGAACAAGCATGGTGCAGGCAGCAGGGTGCTCCTGCTACTCTTCCAAAGGGGGTTCTTTTGCACCCACACTTCTCCTGGCTGCTTCAGCAGTGCCTCTTCCTCCTCCTCCTCCACGACACAGCCCGTCTGGGCCACGCAGCTGCACGGACAGATGACCCAGTGCCACCTGCCCTCCCCCTCTGCCTGGACCCCCTGCCCCCCCCTCTGCGCTACAGCCCACTCCAGTTGCATCACTGGAGACACTCTGATTTCCCTCTCATACTTAATGGAGAGTCTAGCTGAGCGTACAATTTTAGGTTGGAAAAAAATTTTCATGTTGAGTTTTGAAGTCAAGGTTGTAATTATCTTCCAGCTTTCAACTGCTGCTGCTGGACAGCCCAGTGCAATGGTCATACTGATCCTTGAGACGTGCCTGCTTTTCCTTCTTAGCATCTCCGGTATCTCCATCCCACCCCTGGCGTTCTGAGATTTCACATGGTAGACCCTGGCCTCATCTGTGTTTGGTGTAAGATAGAATTTTATAGACTCTCATTGCCTTCAGTGGAAAATGTTCAACTGTTGCTTTTGTTGTTTCCTCTCCTCCTCTGCCTTCAGGAAGGCATCACTGGTCAGGTCTTGGCCTTACTGGACTAACTCTGGATGATTCTCCATGCTCTCTTCTCTTTCTCACCTCGAGTTTACTGTTTAACTTTCTGCAAGAGTATTACTCTATTTAATACATTATTATAATTTATCTTTTTACATTTTAACTTTGTTTTTATTTCCTTGATGCAACCTTTGCTCTTACCTGTGAGGATACAGTAGTTTTTAGTTTTTGTCTCTTCCCTGAGAGTTCTTACTTATTTTGGGCTCTTTCTTTTGGAAACTTTCTTCACTTGTCTGGCAAGCCACAGATCATTTATATTGATCATTTATATTCAGAACTAGGAATACCAAAGTGTAAAAGATGCTCTTTACGTGTGGGGCTGGGGGCTCTACTGTGAGATGGCTGGACAGAGATTGGGCTATTTCATTGGGGAAACCAAAATGTTAGTACCTTTAAGCCTTTTCCTTGCAGCTATTTTTCTGTGGAGAAGAATCGTTTCCTCTGCCTGAGAAATACACACCTGGCTGCCAGTAACTGAGAGGAGGTGGGGGAAGAGATAAGGGTCAGCAGTTTTCAATTAACTTCCACCTTTCCAGTCCTGGCCTCACTTACCCCTGCCCTCTAATGGGCCCCTGCTGCTGCTGCTGCTGCTAAGTCACTGCAGTCGTGTCCGACTCTGTGCGACCCCATCCCCGGGATTCTCCAGGCAACAACACTGGAGTGGGTTGCCATTTGCTTCTCCAATGCATGAAAGGGAAAAGTGAAAGTAAAGTCGCTCAGTCGTGTCCGACTCTTAGCAACCCCATGGACTGTAGCCTACCAGGCTCCTCCGTCCATGGGATTTTCCAGGCAAGAGTACTGGAGTGGGGTGCCATTGCCTTCTCCGAATGGGCCCCTACTTTTAGTTTTTTCAGGAATCTCCATACTGTTCTCCTTAGTGTTTGCACCAACTTACATTCCCGCCAGCAGCGTAGGAGGGTTCCTTCCTTTCCACATCCTCTTCAGCATTTACTGTTTGTAGATTTTTTGTGATGGCCATTCTGACAAGCGTGAGGTAATATCTCATTGTAATTTTGATTTGCATTTCTCTAATAATTAGCAATGCTGAACATTTTTTCACGTGCCTGTTGGCCATCTGTATGTCTTCTTTGGAGAAATGCCTATTTAGGTTTTCTCCCCATTTTTTTGATCGGGTTTTTTTTTATATTGAACTATATGAGTTTGTGTATTTTGGAATTTAGTAATCCCTTGTCAGTCATATCATCTGCAAGTATTTTCTCCCATTCTGTAGGTTGTCTTTTTGCTTTGTTTATGGTTCACTTTGCTGTGCAAAAGCTTTTAAGTTTAATTAGGTCCCATTTTTATTTTTTAGGTCCCATGCTTTTATTTCCATTAAAAATGCTGTGACTTATGTCAGAGAGTGTTCTACCTCTGTTTTCCTGTAGAAGTTTTATAGTATCTGGTCTCACATTTAGGTCTTTAATCCATTTTGAGTTTATTTTTGTGTACAGTGTTAGAGAATGTTCTAATTTCTTCTTTTACATGTAGCTGTCCCCTTTTCCCAGCACCACTTATTGACAAGACTGTCTTTTCTCCATTGTATATTCTTGCCATCTTTGTGGAAGATTAATTGTGAGGATTTATTTCTGGGTTCTCTGTTCTGTTCTATTGATCCATATGTCTGTTTTGGTGCAATACCACGCTGCTTTGATTACTGTAGCTTTGTATTCTTGCCTGAAGTCTAGTTATGATACTTTTTGAAGCAAACAATTATTAAGCATTTAAAATACTATACCTGACTTTAAGTGAAATGCTTGCACTGGGATTGAGTTTTATTTAACTGAATTTTGAAACTATGAATATCTTTTGTTTGACTTTGTATATCGACTCAAAAAACACAACCAGAATATTAATTTACTTCCCTGCTTTAGCAGTTATTGTTTGTTGTTTAGGGTTTAAGTTGTGTCTGACTCTTTTGTTACCCCATGGACTGCAGCCTGCCAGGCTCCTTTGTCTATGGAATTTTCCAGGCAAGAATACTGCAGTGGGTGCCATTTCCTCCTCCAGGGATCTTCCCGACCCAGGGATCGAACCCACGCCTCCTGCACTGGCAGGTGGACTGTTGACCACCGAGCCCACTTCAGTAGTTATGGAATATCAAACACGGAACTTATCTGCAGTGATCTGGTGGTTATTATTCCAAATGTTGATTATGACTTGAGTGTAATGAAAGTGCTAAGGAGAGAATATTTTGTGGACTATTTAATGTAAAGCAAAACCAACTCCCAAAGAGATTTTAAAAAATTCCTTATGTGCAATGCTACACCCTCCTAATGTGCCACTAGGTCTCAAAGAATAAATTATCCTCCAAATTAGAAAATGTTCATTTGGAAGTGATTCTAAGGCAGGAGTCCCTAACCCCCAGGGCACATAGCAGGAGATAATTGGGCCAGCCAGGGAAGTTGCATCTGCCACTCCCCATCACTTCCCATTGCTCACATTACCACCTAAACCATACCCCCTCCTCGTCTGTGGAAAAACTGTCTTCTGTGAAACCAGTCCCTGGTGCCAGAAAGGTTGGGGACCACTGTTCTAACGTATTCTTCCATAAATCAACGCTGAGTGGGACCACTGTTCTAACGTATTCTTCCATAAATCAATGCTGAGTGGGACCACTGTTCTAACATATTCTTCCATAAATCAACGCTGAGTGGGACCACTGTTCTAACGTATTCTTCCATAAATCAATGCTGAGTGGGACCACTGTTCTAACATATTCTTCCATAAATCAACGCTGAGTGGGACCACTGTTCTAACGTATTCTTCCATAAATCAATGCTGAGTGGGACCACTGTTCTAACATATTCTTCCATAAATCAACGCTGAGTGGGACCACTGTTCTAACGTATTCTTCCATAAATCAATGCTGAGTGGAGAAAAACAGAGTTTTAGCTTGTCTTAACACTTTCACAGGTGACGTTTCTAAAACCTGTGGTGGGGAGGAGGGGATTATATACATTAACAGACTATAATCGATTATTTCAAACCAAACTTTCAAATATTATTATTAAGTTAGAGAAAAAGCTACCTGAATCGTTCTTGGCCTGCTGTGTCCCATATCTGTAACTTTACGTATTTACCACCAACATTTATTATCTTTGAACCAAATTCCACTCCTATTGTATGATTTGAGTCATCTTTGACTGCAAAAGAAAAAGAAATTTTATTTTAGGACATTAAGGTAACAAGCTTATAAATTTAAACAAGTAACATTCAAATCAAGAGTTAAGTCAATGGAGAATGTAATTTACTTATGCCATTCATTTCTCCAAAAGTAAAATGATAAAAAGTGCTCACTGCTTTAAACAGAATACATACAGTTTCTGTTCTCAAAGAGCCAATCAAGTTTTTTCCCCAAACCCCTAAACAAGCCATATACTTTAAAGCCAACGCTTTAAATGCGTGGTGACCCTGCCACGTGAGGCCATATCCACCTGACCACTGCTAAGGTTCTCAAGAATGATAACTGCACAAAATACTGGGCACCATCTTGAGAGGCTTACTGCCCAGTGACAGGCTGCAACTCGGCCAGTGATGGTTTCAACTGTTTGGACAAATATTCTAAACAAAAAAAGTGAAGGGAAGGAAAAGCATTGTAGCCCAAGAAGGAAACTCGATGGATACCAAATATTAAGGGGAAAAGAGGAAAGGATAGAGTAAAAAAATGCAAATAAACCCCCCAAAACCAAGACCTCTATGCACATTATTACAGCTGTCTATTTTCATGAACTTCAGCATTGTGTGTGGCAATCATTTGGAATGAATTTGTTGGCAAAATCAATACTGTCTGAATGGGCAGGGATGCAGGCAAAATATGTAGTTTGCCAAACCCAACTGGAATAAGCTATCTATAAAAGAAAATATCTGTGATGATAAAAAGGGAATAAAACAAACATCCTGGCTATACAGTCCATTGACTGGTTATGGTTCATAACCATAGGATAGCATTTAATTGCAACAGAAATCATCTGACAGCTGTGTTCCCTCCATGCTGGGGACCTGGGGGTAGGAGAAGGTTGAGTCCAGCAGCCTGTCTCATCCTGGACGATGCAGAGCCAGTGTGGACACTCACCGGCACCCAGCTACTGGGCCAGCCTGGGGGGAAACGCCTCCAAAGGTGACAGCTAAAAGCCAGGTTAACACGCGGCTGAGAGAAATACCACTACTGTGGTCATGAGGAGCGAAGGGAGGCTGTATGAGGGGAGTGCCTGCCCGGGCCCGGCATCTGGCCGGCGTGCTCTCTTCTGAGACGGAACAACACGACTGAGTGGCTGGTTCAGAACCCTGGGCCCACCCAGCAGATGAACGCTTGTCAATGCAGTGGGCACTGGCTCCGTGACTAAGCCACGCTGCGTCTCCATCACCACACAGAGACTCCAATGAGCTCCTGGTTGATGGAAATGGAAGCAGCAGAAAACATCCTAGAGTCTTACTCTTCGAGCTCTTTCCCAGGACACCCTCTGTCTGCATTTTACCCAGCATCTAACATATCTCACACACCCTTATTTAGGATGAACTTCATTAAATGAAATTAATTCTGTTTTTGTGCCTTCACCTGACTATAGTAATATAGACAGGTCATTCTCCACAAGTCTTTTGATAATTATAAAAGAACAGTATATTTTAAGGGCCTTTCAAACCTACCATGTTTTACAATAGTTCGGAACACAAAATGTAACCTCCCTTACAACGTGGGGCAAGTCAATGGCAAAAGATATTTCTGTGGGCAAAAGGCCTGGGTTTGAGTCTTACATGTACAATCACTACCTGTTTCTTTACCTGTAAAACAGGATTGATGACAACAGCTGCCTTAATGACAACACAAGGCCGCTGGGGACCAAACACTACTTTATCCAAAGTGTACAACTAGAGTTATCGGGCCACTCCCTGTCAGGAAATGGAATTCCACAGCATTATAAGGTATTTTAGTGTCTGGAAAATGTACAGGACAATTTACTACATGATGAACAATGACCCACTATGAAACTGAAGTGCTAAATAAAAATCAGATTACTAAACATTTAATAACATAAACTTTTATTGTCATTTAAAAATATCTGTAAACTACAACTTTCTTCCTGCAAACATATTCAGAAGTTTTGCCATAAACAAATCTGTGTAGGAGCACACTCTCAGAAGACAACATAAAAGGAGCCCTGACCACATGATGTCACTTACATTTTTTTTCAATAAACTGATGAAGCAAGCAAGACTTGCCAGTTCCGGCATTTCCAATAACCAAGAATTTAAACAAAAAATCTGAAACACAAAAAGAGACTGTGAACAGTAACATTAAAACAGGTGCTATGAACTTAGACTACAGTCATAAAATTTAATGAGATTGTAGTTGTTAACATCACAGAAAAAAGAGGTAACTGAATATTTTGAGAAAATGGCAATAAACATATTGACTTACCTTTCCACCTTTTCAATACCTGGCTTACATGCTAAGGTATGCTAAGTGCCTTTTCTAACTTCTCTGGGGATAATTTCTTTTGATACTGCAAGTTTCAATACCTGGCTTACATGCTAAGGCATGCTAAGTGCCTTTTCTAACTTCTCTGGGGATAATTTCTTTTGATACTGCAAGTTTGAAACGTAGCAACTATAATGACAAAAGTGACTAAAATCTCTTTCTTCACTATTCAAATAAATATGCATATCCATTGACAAGTAAAAAATCACTTAGAAATTTCAAATGCTTTCTATACAGAGGAAAAAACTTGGTAGACTCATGGGCTTTGAGAAGTTCACTCCTTTCTTCTTTTAAAAAACAGGTGCAACTTCTCCCTGCCCTTGCTTCTGTGGCTTGGCCTCTGTCCCCGCACCCAGGGCTCATGGGAAGGCTGCTTCTGGTCAGTATTGCCCAATTTGGTCAGTATTCCACGTGTGAAGTTTGTCTCATTCAATATAGGGAGAGCTCTTCACTTCTTCTTTACACAGAGGAATATATTTAATTTGGGATCTTATTTTGCATAAACTGTAAAGAGAGGCTTTCTAGCATGGAACCTGTGAGTCAGAATGAGGGGCACGAGTAGCCTGACACTGCTCTGGTGATTCATGTTGCTTTTTCTGATGGCAAAGAAGTCTAGTTCTCTCAGCCTAGCCTTGCGAGCGCAGCTCCCACCCTCACGCTTTGACGGCCACCCACCTCTGCCCACCCCCAGGCTGCAAGGCTCACCTGTAGCGGCTCTGAAGGCCCTGCTCTGCACTCCTGGTTCCCGTGGCTGCACCTCTGATGCTATCACCTCCACACTCCCATTTTAGACCTGACCACACACTCCCAGCTCTGGCTCCTTCTCTCCCCCAGCTAAGCCCAAGCAGTCCATTTCTTAGCTTATGCTTGGCCCAGCCCTGTTCCTAAGAACTACACTCATTATCACTCAAAGATGAAGCCTATTCCACCTCTCATATTTACAGGCATTTAAACTTATAAGACAGTGCTATTAGGATTGTTAGCATTTACAAATACATTTTTATGCATCTCACTGACTGTTTTAGAAGCACGCCACACTCACGTTCATGACAGCACTATTCACAGCAGCCAAAAGATGCAAGCAACCTAACTACCCATTAACAGATAAAGAGTAAACAGAATGTGGTACATATAAACTTTGGATATTATTCAGCCTTGAAAAGGAAGGAAAATTCTGATACATGCTACAGCATGGATGAATTTTCACACTGTGCTAAGTGAAATAAGAGCACACAAAAGAAGACATACCAGAAGATTCTATTCACATAAGGGGCCCGGAGTGCTCAAACTCAGAGAGACAGAAAGTAGAATGGTGGTTGTAGGAGTGCTGGGGGAGAGGGAATGTGCAGTCAGCGTTTAATGGTTACGAGCATCGGTCTGGAAAGATGGAAAAGTTCTGAGGAGGAATGGTGGTGATGGCTGTACAGTGAATGTGAATGTACTCAATGCCACTGACTTTAAAATGGCAAATCTCATGTTATGTGCACATTTTATCACACACACAAAATAAAACATGCCAGGTCCGATCATTTGCACTGAACAGCTTTTACAGCCCAAGAAATTAAAATATCCAAGTTAAAATGACAATACTAAAATTTCTCAATTTTGTTCAATATCCTCTCTGAGAAATAAAGCCCAATACATTGTTGTATAAGTTGTAACCACAGGAAGATGAGAACCAGGTAAGAATGCTGCCACCGTGTAGGCAAAAGTAAGTCTTGAGAAAGTAATTTGCAAACACAAATGGGAGTGTTTCTCATGCTTCATATGTACACAGCAAAAGGAGTTTCACTAATCCATCTAATCCTGGAACAAAACTCACATGTCTAAGCACAGACTTTGACTTAAAGCTTGTTCCCTTATTATTTTCTGCTTTGGAAGTTCTGCTTAAATGGAATTCATTTGGACAGAGGAGCCTGGTGGGCTACAGTCCATGGGGTCGCAAAGAATCAGACATGACTGGGCAACTAAGCGCGTGTGCGTGCACGCGCTCACGCACACACACACACACACACACACACACACACACACACACGGCAACTGCTTTCCAGATTACACCACAGTCTCAATAGGTAAAAGGGTAACAATGTCAACTGATTTCACCTTGCTGGACAAAAGACAAGTAAGATGTGCAATTTCCATATATGAAAATATTTAATTCTCCAGAAAACTCTTCACACTCTGAATCTTGTAGCTCAAAGAGGTAAGTTTTCTTACTTAAAATAGAAAACCTTTTTGTCTGAAAATGCTTTTGGAGTCAAACATCTAGAAATGCTGGATAAGACATATCACATTTAAAAAAAACTCTACAGCTGACCTTTCAGGAAGAAGGACTGGAAAAAGCAATAGGGGCCCTGGAAGGCTGTCAGTTTTGGATCTTAAGACATGTGGGACAGGGTTCAAGAGTGTACCCACGTGAAGGATGGAGGACAGAGGTCAACCTGAACTTTCTTCACGGCTCGGCCTGACGTGGAGGACAGGCTGGGAAATCCTCTCACCAGCTCAGGGGGACAAGGAGCCTTCTCTGACTTTGTCTGGCCTCTCAGCAAAAAAAAAAAAAATCATTCCCCTTTGAAGATTTATTATGAGCTGGCTCCACAGGAGTTTGAAATTCAAACCAAAAAACATGTGGATGGTGAAACTCCAAGTCAAGAAATTTAAAACAGTAAAAATGGCCCTAGACAGTGATGTCACCAGGATGCCTGGAAGAGGCAAAGCAGATCACTCTGCAGATCACTCTGGAATCACACTGGCTCCCAGGTGATGCTAGCGGTAAAGAACCCGCCTGCCAATGCAGGAGACATAAGAGACTCAGGTTCAATCCCTGGGTTGGGAAAATACCCTGGAGGAGGGCATGGCAACCCACTCCAGTATTCTTGGCTGGAGAATCCCATGGACAGAGGAGCCTGGAGGGCTACAATCCATAGGGTTGCAAAGAATTTGGACCCAACTGAAGGGACTTAGCACACTGGAAGGACACATCCTCCAACCAGGATACTCAGGAGTCCCGGACTTCTAGCTTCTCTGAAGATGAGCTCACAATTTAAAACAACAAAACACTCCAGGAAACAATCCATCATGAGTGAGTCAGCAGTCCAAAGATATTACACCCTTAAGAATTTGATTTTAAAAAGAACCTGGTAAGGGACTCCCCTGGTGGTCCAGTGGTTAAGACTGTGCCTTCCAATGCAGGGAATGCAGGTTTGATCTGACTGGGGGGCTAAGATCCTACATGCCTCATGGTCAAAAAAAAAAAAAAAAGGAATGTGATGAAATATACTCAACATGATTAATATCATAAAAAAGGAATTGAATCCATAAGTGAAGAATAAAATGATTTGAATGAATAGATCAGTTTCTAGAATGTGTCTAAAATAAAAGCTCCAGTCATTAGAAACAGTCAATGGATAAGTTAAAGAGCAGAATGAACAAAACTAAGGAGAAAATTAGTGAACTGGAATAGAGACTGGAGAAAATTACCATGAGGCAAAATAGAGAACTGAAGAGAGAGAAAATGTGAGAGTTTAAGAAAAATGCAGAATTGAAAGAAAGGGTCCAACACAAGTCTGATATGTATTTTGGAATAAAAAGAGAGAGCAAGAGAGAGAATGCGGTAGAGAAAGTCAATGTTAAACTGTAACAACAATCAATAAGAAAGGGAAAACTCCCTAGAAGAAACTAGGTTCCTTTGGGGTTAATCAAAGGTCACCGTCTTCAGTGCTGAGACAGGAGCACAGAAACAACACAGTGTCTAATGCAGAATTCAACATGCAATGATCACCCTAAACACCACGGTGGACTTCTGCTTCCAAAAAGAGGGAGCAGAAAGAAGCACTTTTCCTCATTCCTCCTGCTCAGTACAACCAAGGATCCTAGGCATCACACATAAAAGAAACCAAAGGAGCCTTGGAAAAGTGTAGAGGAGGTGACAAGCTGGCCAGAGACCTAGGGGCCTGAGGAATGACACAGTGGGTTTTTCCGTGGGTTTTCTCCTTTTCTCTCCTCTCTCCCAGGCAGAGAGCTGAAAAAGCTAACAGCCAATGGAGGCAGATTTTAAGAAGCCCCAGCAAAAGCCTGGTCTCTCTACTCATAGGACTAGGAAAGGCCAGCCTAGCAAGACGGAAAACTTAACACAAAACTGCTCTACTCCAAACACTACAGGAAGAACTCACCCCAGGTCTCACCCTACCCACGCCAGCAAAGGATGGGTGGGAACCCGGACAGCCACCCTTTGGAGGCTGTAATGAGGGTCCCCCAGCACCAGCAGGGTGGTGTCTCAGAGACCAGGGCCGGGGCTGTGAGCCAGCTCTGAGCTGTCCTTGCCCCCACCGCATGCCAGGCGAGACACAGCAGCGGTAGGGGGCAGAGGGCGCAGGTCACAAGAGCTCTCATCCCCACTCGGCAGCACAGGGAGCAGCCCCTCCGCCCGGACGTCCGCGGACGCTCAGACGGCAGCCTGGACTTCCACCTCGACCTGGCGGTAACGAGGGCGGCTAGGAGCAGAGATGAGCTACACGAGACTTTAAGATCAAGGGTCTCCAACATGATACAAACATGTCCCTGTTTCGGGAAAAAACCCCTCATCACAGCAAGAACCAGGAAGACCTCAAACAAAGGAAGAACATCAACAGATTCCAATGCCAAGATGACAGAAACATGTGGAAACTCTGCCAAAGATTTTAAAGCAGCCTCATGAATGTTTCAACTAGCAGTAAGACATGTGTGAAACACATGAAAGGCAGAACTCTTCACCAAAGAGAGAGTATCATCAAAGAAAAAGCAAGCACATAAAAGAACCAAATGGATGTTTTGGAATTAAAACATAAAATAACTGAAGTACGGGGCTCAGTGGATGGGTTCAAAACAAAATGGGGTAGAGGAAGCATGAACTGAGCATCAAACTGATAGAAAATATCCAGTCTGAACAACAAAGGGAAAACAGACTGAAAATGTACTGATACAAGCCTCATGGACCTTTCAGACTACCAAAAAAAAAAAAAAAAATCTAACTTTCATGTCACCAGAGTCTCAGAAGGAGAGAAAACAAGATAGGGTTGAAAAAGTACTCAAAAGAAATAATGGCTGAAAACTTTCTAAATTTAGCAAGACGGCAATTCAAAAAGCTAGATTATTCCAAAGTCAAAGTGAAAGATGCTCAGTAGTGTCTGACTCTGCGACCTGTATAGTCCATGGAATTCTCCAGGCCAGAAAGCTGCAGGGGGCAAGCCTTTCCCTTCTCTAGGGATCTTCCCAACCCAGGGATCAAACCCAGGTCTACTGCATTGCGGGCGAATTCTTTACCAACTGAGCTATCAGGGAAGCCAGATTCTTCCCAACAAGAATCTAAATACATTCATGCCAAGGCACATCATAATTAAAACAAGTAAACAAAAAAATCTTGAAAGCAGCCAGAGAAAAATGATACCTTACCTACGGGAAAAAAAAACAATACCAAGGACAGCACATTTCTCATCAGAAACCATGGAGGCCTGAAGGGACACACTATTTTTCAAGGGCTGAAAGTAAAGAGTGCTCCATCCAGAATCTTATATCCTAAAAATATCCTTCTAGAGAGAAGGACTGAGACACTCTTAGAGGAAAACAAGAGCTAACAGAATTTGCCACCAACATATCTACCCTAGAAGAATGGCTAAAGGAAGTCCTACAAACTGAAAGGAAAGGAATTCCCTGGCAGTCCAGTGGTCAGAACTCAGTGCTTCCACTGCTGAGCCCAGGGTTCAATCCCTGGTGGGTGAACTACAGTTTCAAAAGCCATGCCCCCCCCCCCAAAAAAATAAAATAAATAAAGCCTGAAAGGAAGTGATAAAAGGAATTATAATATTATAATCCTGGAACATTATACAAAGGAAGAACATGGTAAATAACAACATAGGTAAACACATTTTGCTGTTTAAGCAAAAATGATTAACACCGTTTGATGTAACTCTAAATATAACAAGAGGAAATATTTAAGACCGTTATGAGTGAGGGAGGATAAAGGTATGCACAAGTCCAACTCAGACATACTGTGGTTCAGTCCCAGTTCACTGCAACAAAGCAAAAATCACAATAAAATGAGTGACACAAATACTTTGGTTTCCCAGTACATATAAAGTTATGTTTATACTATTTTTCAGCCTATTAAGTGTGCAACAGCGTTATGTCTAAAAAATGCATACACTTTAATTAAAAGTATTTTATTGGTGAAAAACCTTAACCATTAACTGAACTTTCAGCAAGTCTTAGTCTCATAATCTTTTGCCAGAGTAACATCAAAGATCACTGGTCACTGTTACAAGTATAGTAATAATATAAAAGTCTAAAATATTTTGAGAATTACCAAAACATGTCCCAGAAACAAGAAGTGTGCAAATGTTATTGGAAAAATGATGCTAACAGACTTGCTCAATGTAGCATTGCCACAAGCCTTCAATTTGTTTAAAAAAAAAAAAAAAAAAGTCTCTGTGGAGCACAATAAAACAAGGTATGCCTGTAAGAGAAGGGAAGGTTTTACACTTCGCTTGAACTAGCAAAACAAGGACACAAGTAGACTGCAATATGTACCTATAATGTAATACCTACAGCAACCACTAAAAAAGCTATGCAAAGAGATATACTCAAAAACATTACAGGTAATTCAAAAAGAATTCTAAAAAATGTCACATAAACCCAGTAAGACTAGAAAAAGAAAAGAGAAAAATGAAAAATAGAACAGAAATCAAAAATATAAAATGGCAAAAATAAATTCTAATAGATCAATAATTACATTAAATATAAACTACATAAATATACCAATTAAAAGACAAAGATTGGCAGAAAAGATGAAAAAAAGCCCAACTACAAGTTGCCTACAAAAAACTCACTTCAGTTATGATGTTCAGGCAGAGTGAAAGTAAAAGGATGAAAAAAGATCTATCATGCAAATATTAATCAAAGTAAATCATTATCATTATCAGATACAATAGTCTTCAGGGCAAAGAAAATGACCAAAGACAGAAATGGTCACTGTAACGATAAAAGGGAAAATCCACCAATAAGACAGGAAACCTCAATGTGTGCACCATAAAACAGATCTACAAAACACATTAAACTAAAACCTGACAAAACTAAAAAGAGAAATGGACAAAACCAAAATTGTGGCAGAGACATCAACACCTTTCTCTCAATACTGATAGAAAAACTAGACAGAAAATCAGCAAAGATAGAGAAGAATTCAGCATGGAAAACCAACAGGATGGAGCAGGACACATTCTTTCCAACGACCCATGTATCAAGATAGACCACACCTTGGGCCATAAAACAAATCATGTAGAATGTGTTCTCCAAACACAAGCGAATGAAAACAGAAATTCAAAATATATATACAATAAGAAAATCTCCATTCATTGTAAGGATTGATGCTGAAGCTGTAGCTCCAATACTGTGGCCACCTGATTCGAAGAGACAACTCATTAGAAAAGACCCTGATGCTGGGAAAGACTGAAGGCAGGAGTAGAAGGGGATGACAGAGGAGGAGATGGTTCGATGGCATCACCGACTCAAAGGACATGAGTTTGAGCAAGCTACGGGAGATAGTAAATGACAGGAAAGCCTAGCATGTTGCAGTCCATAGGGATGCAAAGAGTCGGACATGACTGAGTGACTGAACAACAAAGAAAATCTCCAAATACTTGGATACTAACCAATCTATGTCTACATAAACCATGATTTAAAGAGGAAGTCTCCTGGGAAATAGAAAAATGCACTGAACCAAAAGGAAATGAAACTACAACTCATCAAGAGTTGTCGATTACAACTAAAGCAGTGCTGAAAGGAAAATTCAGAGCACTGAATGCACATATTAGAAAAAAGGAAAAGTCTCAATCAATTATCTAAGCACCCATCCTGAAGAATCTGGCAAGAGAAGGGCAAAATAAATGTAAAGCAAACAGAGGAAGGAAATAAAGGGCAGACATCAGGGAAATGAAAGGCAAAGAAAATCCATAAGATACAGCAGGTTCCTTGAAAAGGCCAATAAAATTGACAAACGTCTAGCATAACTGATGAGTTCAAGGTTTGGAAGTTGATCAAGGAAAAGGATGGGTCCTTGAGATGGTCACAGCACACACCAGCTTTGCTTTGGTAGCACTTTGACAGGGTGCATGGGAGGGAAACCCCTCATCACAGGAGACCTTCCTACTGTCTCCCAAGGGGGAACAAGGCCCAGGGGCGCCCAGACATCCAGCATCACACCCCAGGGAACTCAGTGTCCACGTCACGCTGCTCAGCAGCCGGGCTGGCAGCACCTGCGGGAGCTCTGTCACAGCCCCAGTTTGTTTAAGCAAAGATGAGTGGATGAGTGTGTGGCTTCACAGGGTATTCAAAGCAGGCAGCCTCTGAATGGCTAAAAATATGCATATTGGGGCTACACTTAAAGTAACCGAGTGTATAAGTAAAAGGTTGTTGCTGAGCCATGAAAGACGCTGGGATTCTTGGCCTCTGGAGGAGAGAAATCAATCTGGGACCAGTGACGAGCCTTGATCGCTCAGCGCTTTTGTGTAATAAAGCTTTATTAAAGTATAAAAGAGATAAAGAAAGCTTCTGACATAGACATCAGAAGGGGGCAGAAAGCGTGCCCCATGCTAGCCTTTAGCATACGTTATACACCTATTAGCAGGCTGTTAATTAAAGAAAGGAGATGTCCCTAAACTCAGAGTGGCACCAGGCCTCTCACCCACAACATGCATTTTGAGATAACATTGGCACTACGTGAGTCATCCCGGGCCATAAAACAGTTGACATGAATCTTGAAGAAAGGCAGGTTTCCAAGCAGATACACAGTCACATTAACATAGATTAGGAGAACAATGTATGGGTAAAACATACTGGCTTGTTGAGCCCTTATAGGTTCTGAGTCTTAAGCACAATCTTAAAGTTCTTAAGAGGAACTTGAAGACAGAGTCTAGGGTAAATACACCAGGTGTCATCATGGCAACACAGGATTTTAAAAGAAATCTCCTTTTAATTTTGTATAGAGAAGGAAAAAAATCTGACACTTGTAAAAGTATTGCCTCCTGCTGCTTAGAAGAGAAATTAGAAACATGTCTAACACTTGCAGCCTATTTCCTCCGTTTGGCGACCCCTGGCCTTCCTGCCTGTTACCCTCTCATGAAGAACAGAGTTTGGTGCTGGCAGACTTCGAACTATCGTCTCGGCCGGTTATGAAGAAGAAAACTACAGAGGGACCGACATGCAGGGCCATTTTAACTCATTTATGTACCAAACACTGACAACAGTGCCCGCAAGAGAGAGCGGGCACACAGCCAGTCTCGGGGCGCAGCACCAGACCCAGCAGGGCAGCGAAGGAGCAACGGCGCACACTTTATCTGACGGCCGCAGCACAGGCAACAGGCCAATTCTTTGGAAACAAAGAGCGCTACAACTCACCAACGTAAAATAAGTAATTTAAATATCGATATTAAGGAAACTGAATTGGTAATTTTAAAACAAAAGAATATTCAGGCCAGGATGGTCCTACTAGAGAATCCTATAGACATTCAAAAAAGAATCAACACCAACTCAGACATAAATGGTTGCAATATTTTCTTAGAAATAAGAAAATAAAAGCAAACATAGACAAACGAGACCTAATCAGCTAAGAAGCTTTGGTACAGGAAAAGAAACTATTAGCAGAATGAAAAGACACCCTATCGGCTGCAAATATTTGCAAATAATGAGAAAATATTTGCAAATAATGAGACCAACCAGGGATTGACTTTCAGACTATACAAAAGAGCTCATCCAACTCAATATAAAGAAAATGAACAATCCGATTGAAAAATGGGCAGGAGACCTAAATAAACGTTGCTCCAAAGAAGACTAACAGATGGCCAACAGGCACATGCAAAGATGCTCAGCATCATTGATCATCAGGAAAATGCAAATCAGAACCACAATGAAGTACCACCTCATTCTGGTCAGAATGGCCACCAACAAAAAGTCTACAGAGAACAAATGCTGGAGACGGTTGAGGGAACCCTCCTATGTGTCTGGTGGGAACGTAAATTGGTACAGCCACTACAGAGACGAGTTCCTTAAAAAACTAAAAACAAGTTGCCATATGATCTGGCTATACCACTCCCGAGTATATATCCAGAAAAGACAAAAAAACTCTAATTTGAAAAGATACACCCCAATATTCATGGAAGCATTAAGCACAATAGCCACGACATGGAAGCAACCCAAGCGTCCATCAACAGGCAACTGGATTAAGAAGATGTGGTATAGGGACCTCCCTGGTGCTCCCTGGTTAAGACTTTGTGCTCCTAATGCAGGGGGTGTGGGTTCCATCCCTGGTTTGGAAGCTAAGATCCCACATGCCTCGCGGTGTAGCTAAAAAATAAAATAAAGGTCCACAGAAGTGGTGCATCACTGACCCAAGATGACATCAAAAAAAAAAACAGATGTGGTATATAAGTACAGTAGAATATTCCTCAGTCATAAAGAGAATGAAATATTGCCCTTTGCAGCAACATAGAGAATATTATACTTAGTGAGTTAGGGACAGATACTATGTGATATCACTTGTATGTGGAACCTAAAAAAATAATACAAATGAATCTATATACAAGACAGAAGCAGACTCACAAACATAAAGAACAAACTTTTAAGTTAAAGGGGAAAGGTGGGGGGAAGGCATAAATTTAGAGTATCGGATTAACAAACTTCTATACAAAAAATAGATAAGCAACAAGGATTTACCATACAGCACAGGGAATTATATTCAATATCTTATAATAGCCCAGAGGGAAAATAATCTGCAAAAAGTATGTAAATGAATCACTTTGCTAGATGCCTGAAACTAACACAACATTGTAAATGAACTATAATTCAATAATTAATTAATTAAAAAATCAAACCCAGTTAGAAAATGGGCATACATCATGAAGAGGCATTTCACTTAAAAGAATATACAAATGACAAATAAGAATGTGAAGATATGTTTAAGATCATTAACCAATAATTAGGGAAATGTAAATAAAGCCATCATGATGTGTCACTACACATCTATCAGGAAAGGCTTAAATAAAAAGTAATGATAACAACAGATGTTGACCAGGATACACAGAAACTAGATCACTCATACATTGCTGGAAGAAATATAAAATTGAACAGTGAATCTAGGAAACAGCTTGACAGTTTCTCAAAAAAACTAAACACGCAACCACCAGATGACTCAGCAACTGAACTTCCAGGCATTTACCCAGAAAAATGAAGACTTATGTTCACACAAAACCCTGTACATGAATGTCTATAGTAGCTTTATTTATAACAGGCAAAAACTGAAAAGGGCCCAGATGTTCTTCAACAGGTGACTGGTTAAACAAATTATACATGCAGATCAAGAAACACTACTCGGCAATAAAAAGGAGTGAACCGTTGATACTGCAATAAGCTGGATGGATCTCCAGAGAATTATGCTGTATGAAAATGCCAATCCGAAAAGATTCTACACTGCATGATTCCATTTACAGAACAGTCTTGAAACAGATGAAAAGATTAGTAGTTGCCAGGGGACAGGGAGGGATGGGGACAGGGAGAAAGAGTATTCGGGGGCACAGGAGAGATACTTCTGCTGATAGAAGTGATATGTATCAGCAGTTATGGCAACATCAACATCCTGGTTACCTTGGACAGTTTTGCAGGGGGGACGGGAAAATTTTCTATTTTTCTTAAACCTGGCTATGAATCTGTGAAGATCTCAAAAGGACAATGACTCTGTAAGTTTACTCTGCACATCCCAAACTGAAAGGACTACTGAAGGGTGGGCTTCACAGAAGTAGTACCCAGAGGGAAGGGAGCAGGTGAGATGTGGGGTGTGTGTCCTGTGGCTTCCAGTCTGGGGATGCATGTGTTTGGGTAATGCAAACACAACCAAGCGCCACAACGGGGAACGGTTCATTCCCTGTAGGTGACAAGAATCCAACTTAGTAAGAGTTTCTACTAAGTTCCTCCTGTGCACAACGGGATGTGAATTTCACAGCCTCTCTCAGAGCTGAGTGCCTTCCCATACAAACGCTCTCCCCTTGGAGCATGAGGTTGGGTGGCTTATCACAGCAGCAAGTCTCTTAACACACCAGGCACACAGCCATGGATTTAGTAGAAAACGTGCTGATTTTACCAATTAATTTGTTTTTACAATCTGTGGGATTTTCTTCTCTTTCTTTGCTTGAAGTTGGATGGCATACATGTTGCAGGTCATGTATGTTTTACATGTGAAGTGCACAGTGCCTAACAGCTACAAAAAGGCTCACCAGGAACAGAAAACTAGCCGTGTTACAGAGCAATTAATGGAGGGATGTAAGATACATTGTTAGGTTGTATATGATAACTAAGTGTGAACTAAATAGTTATGTCCACTTTAATGGGATTGATGTTGTTTTATTACAGTGGATGTCACTTTGCTCAAAATTACAAAGATTTTCTGCATACAACTTATGATCATTATATTCACCTGATGAGGGTTTCCTCAGAATGAGTTAAGCTGTAGGGTGGGGGAAAGACCATATTCTAAAACAGAAAATCTAAAATAGATATATGCTACTAATGCACTTTTTGGCGGGGGGGGGGGGGCATATTGCATGGCATGCAGGATATATTAGTTCCCTGCAGTGGAAGCTCAGAGTTTTAATCACTGAACTGCCAGGGAAGCCCCTATATTTTTAATTTTGCATGATAAATGTTGAATGAAATAACAGGAAAGGTATTGAATAATTAGAAATCAGTCTTGGGCAAAAGTCAGTCATTGAGGAACACAGACGAATTCACATCAGGAAAAAAATGGCCTCCACTGAAACAGCTAACACAAAGCCAGGGAAGTAACTCCAGGGAGAAACCTCATTTGGAATGTACTGACTCATTTTAGTGCTCATTTCAAGCGATCTCCAATTTCCTGCAGCACGGCAGGCTGGCAGCACATGCTACAGCAGGGCGGTGGCCACAGGGACAACGGCGGCCAGTGGCAGGGCGCTGGGCCAAGAGGGGGCGCTGAGAGCGCCGCACAGCCAACACCGGCCCCCGGCCTTCAGAGACAGCACCGCACGGCCAACAGCCGGCCCCCGGCCTTCAGAGACAGCACATCTAACAGCTGGCCCCCGGCCTTCAGAGACAGCACCGCACGGCCAGCAGCCGGCCCCCGGCCTTCAGAGACAGCACCGCACAGCCAACAGCCAGCCCCCGGCCTTCAGAGACAGCACCGCACGGCTAACAGCCGGCCCCCGGCCTTCAGAGACAGCACATCTATCAGCCGGCCCCCGGCCTTCAGAGACAGCACATCTAACAGCCGGCCCCCGGCCTTCAGAGACAGCACCGCACAGCTAACAGCTAGCCCCCGGCCTTCAGAGACAGTCATGCTGGTAGACCAGATGCCCTCTGCCTTCCTAGATTCTCCCACAAGCACTGGTTCTGCTTTTGAGGTTCCCAAAGATCTGAAAGGAAGCACAGTTGGAAGATGGCCTTGACTGCAGGATTGGCTCCATGTATTTCACTTCCTGGGACAGTGGGGTCATCTGAGAATGGTTTCTGGCCTCTGATACCAACGACTGAGATAAGAAAGCCTGAAGATCTGGAGGACGCATCCCTGTTGCAGATGCAGATTCACAACCTACACCTGTGACCATGGAGGAGCTCTGGGGAGGCAAGGCCTGTGAGGGCCGAGTGTGAAGGGAAGCCGGGAGGGTCGGCTGTGAAATGCCCAGGGCCCGACCCCAAGGGGAGCCAGGTGACCTGAGGTGGGGGCCGCGAGAGGCCGCAGGAGAACCGGGGAAGTGAGAGGATGCAGATAAACGTCACGAGCAGCTCTGACCAGAAGCTTAGGTAGGATGGAAAGTAGAGCCGGGGCAGTGAGGTGAGGGGGTGGTGTGGATGCCAGCAGACAAGAAGTGACCACAAGAAAAGGGGGATGACTGGTGACACCCGTCCCTGAGACTTGAGAGATGCGGTCTGAGCAAAAGGCAGGGCTGAGTCTCAGCTGGGGACAGAGGCAGCAGGAATAGTGTGGCGGGGAGGCGTGGAGGCAGACACAGGCGGAGAACGGGCGGAAGAGCAGGGAGGCTCCTCGGTGCGGCCCCTTTCTCCTCCAGTCACCCAGCGGAGGGGAGCCTGGGGCTTAGGGAGATCACAGGAAGGCTGGAAACAACTGATGCAGAGGAAAAGCAAGAGGGCCAGCAGAGGGGGCGGGTGGCCGGGCACCACCGAGCCCCCTGCCCGAGGCCAAGGCCACCCGCCCGCAGGATCTCGGTGGGAGCGGAGTGCTGTCCACGGCAGCAGGCAGGGCAGCTGGTGGAGAGCCAGGCCGGGGGCCGGGGAAGGCAGGGCTGCGGGCGGCACCGCTGGAGACAGCGGCTCACCTCCTGAACAGAAGGGGCCGGAGGGGCACGGGCCCCCGGCCAGTGAGCAACTGGGGGAGCGAGAGCTAAGAGCCTGGGAGTGGGGCAGAAGGGAAGCTTGGGAGGGGACTGGCGATGACATCAAGGAAGCGAGACGCCAGAGCTGTCGAGTGACTCCTGCGTGGGGGCCCTGCGGCTGCCCAGGTTGGGCAAGGAGTTGGGGTGGCGCGCAGGACCCCAGGATAGGGGACGTTGTGGGGGGCGCGGTTAAGGAACAGTCGCAAGGACGCCAGGGAACAGGAGCTGGGAAGGCACAGAACATCAGACCACATGTTCTTCAAACACAGCTCTGATCTACTGGGGGGCAGGAGTCGAGCAGCAGAACCCCCAGCAGAGCGCTGGCTGAGGCAAGGTGGCCAGTGTGGCGGCGGGAGAGCAGTGAGCTGCAAGTGGCAGGGAGAGACACAGACACACACACACATGCTCACACACGAGCGCACACACACACACACACTCACAGACACATGCACGCACACACACACACAGACACACACAGAGACACACACACGCATGCACACACACACAGACACACACAGAGACACAAACGTGCACGCACACACACAGACACACACATGCATGCACAGAGACACACACACGCATGCACACACACAGACACACACAGACGCATGCGCACACACACACACACACAGACACACACGCATGCACACACAGACACACACAGAGACACACACACACATGCACACACAGAGACACACATGCATGCACACACACAGACACACACGCATGCACACACACAGACATGCGCGCGCACACACACACACACACACACACACACACACACACGGCAGCCGGGCTGAGGCCTGGGTGCTCGGCTGTGCATGAGACACCTGACCGCAGAGAGGACCGTGACGCTGTGAGTTCCCGTCCGAGGCACGGGCCGAGGCACGGGCCCCCAGCGCTGCTCCAGGCGGAGGGCGGGCTCTGTACTGTGTGGACCTGACCCACTGAGGGTCTGAGGTGTGCACCCAGGTTCCTCGGCAGGTGAGGAAGCCTAGCCAGCAACCCAGCATCAAAACCACAGGTTTTTAGGTGATTTCTACTTGATGTAACAGTATTTTTTTAAAAAAAGAAAAGAAATTATTCTCCTGAAGTAGAAAATGACCCAGAAAAGGAGGCTGGTGGCTGATGAAGTAGATAGAAATGAAGAGAACTAAATAAAAAACAACTATCCTTAACCAGGAAACAAGTTAGGATCCTTTAAGGAGTAGAATGTTAAATCTGATTGAGGTATTTGAAAGGAAACAATCGTTTAAAGAAATAAAGGCAAGTTGTTTGTCAAAAAGTTTTAAAGAACACTACAACTAGGGTTAATAAAAAGGGAGAAGCTGAACTGTTATTTTTGTATTTGAGGATTCACACAGTCTATCTCTCCAAACCACAAGTTTGAAGCAAGCATTGAGTACATAACAGTACCTGCAACTTTAGAGATCACACAGATCTATGAAAGCACCCCTCCCAAATGGGAGAGGTTTCCAGCATTAGCACCCACTTCCCAATTCTGCCTTGAGTTAAGAGTTAGATTTTGACTCGTATCAAATATCCAATGTTTGTGGAGAACACGCCCTAGAGCTGTGCGATCCAGGGGTCATCACTGATCAAAGAGTATGAGGAGGAGACAGATTTGTGTATGGGAAAGAAAAACAGAGTAAGAACTTGACTTCCTTTGAGAATGAGTTCAAACACCAGCCCTGCTGCCTTCAACTCTGGGACCTTGAGCAGACACCTAGCCTCTTAGTTCCCTCACCTGTAAGTGGGTCCCAGGGTTTACCTTACCTAACGAGGACAGAGAGTACTTTGTGTAGATTATTCTAATTTCACCCTTTATCTAGAGATTAAGATTATAATTCAGGCTGACATACCCATGGCTTCCTTAATAAAAGGAAAGATTTCCTAATACAAGGGAAACAGTAACAGGTCAATACGAGAAGAATCTTATTCAACGATATTGACCTGAAAGGTACTTTAGTCACATGACTGCTAGAAATGACACTGTTCTTGGGAAATGTAACTAGGGAAAATTTACTTTATTACTAAATAATACATATAAGAAGAAATACAGAGAGGGACAGTTTTAACTTATAATGCTTTTTATAGTTGTGAATATCTATTGAACTTGTTTATGTAATAACAAACTTTAATATCAATTTTACCAATAAAGTTTTATTGATGTTTAGACTAGGAAGGTCTCTATGAATTTTAATATTAGAAAGACAATCCAAAATAAGGACTTCATTTTTATAAAGGTATGTGACAGGTATAGTATCCTAGTTTACTTATGTATTTATGACAGAATTACTCATGGTGATAATTTAAGGGAAGTGGGAAAACAGCAATGGTCACCAAATAACTGATTTTCATTTCCCCTCCAAAGTATTGTCATGGTCAAGATGGTTCTGAAGGTGAATGTTAGTCTTCAAAATACCAAATACTTCTATCAGGTTCACAAAGACAGTAAGAACTAAGATTAAATGCAAGTATATTGTGTCTGCAAAATAAGAAAAATTTCACTCTTCCTACGAAGACCAGGGATTCTGACCTGTACACACCCATGGCGGGGCCCATGCCCTTTCCACAGCTCTGCGGCAGCGTCCACACTGGAGAAGAGACATCTAAGTTTGTCATCCACTTCAGTAAGATTACTAACTGGAACAAATTAAGTTCAAACTGAACTGCAGCTGACATTTTTTTGGAGACTAAGAGGCGCTACTGCAGTAGATGTCTGCCTAACATTCAGGCTCCTCTGTCTGAGGAATTTTCCTCCTCAGACAATTCCTCTGGAATTTTCCAGGCAAGAATACTGGGATGGGTTGTCATTTCCTAACTCAGGGGATCTTCCCAACCCAGGAAGCGAACCTGCATCTCCTTTGTTTCCTGCACTGGCAAGCAGATTCTTTACCACTGAGCCACCTGGGAAGCCAGAAACACAGGGTTAAGACAATCAGAGCCAGACATTACCTGCCTGTAACTGGTCCAGGGCAGGTACTTGACCTAACTTGGCCCAAATACATAGGAAGGAAGGACTTTATTTCACAAACATGGGGAGGCACTCTTTTCTGTGGATGTTAACAAGGAAGGGTACCAGATTACAAGCAGTAGCCGTTTATGACCCAGGAAATGAGGGAAGAGGAAACAGGGTCAGAGGAGAGAGATGCTAAGAATTTAGGTTCCTGCTAATATGACTGTGCTTCCCAATCAAGCAGCCCTGAAACCTCATCTATAGCTATTTGCAAAAACACATTTTCTTATCATCCATGCCACCTGCAGTTGGAAACCTACCTGATAAAATCACCAAAAGAGCTAATTATTTACATATATTGAACAGAAATTTTCTTTTAAGCATAATTAAAAAAAATTTTTTTTTAAATTTTTGGTCATGTACAGTCAACTTATAAACAGAAGGTGGTTAAGTAAACATGGATATAAAACCAGGGGAGTACATTCAACAAATACATATTTAATAACTACCAACTGCTAGGTATTTTAATATTTGGTGAGCACAGATTCAGGTCACCTGGGGTCCATCCCTTCTGTGGGAAGAGGTCTGCCTGGGTGCCCCAGGCTCTGGGGCAGGGCGCCCGGCTCCCTGAAGCGCCTGATGGCACACCAAGGCCTGCCCCTGGGCTCTCATAGCTCCAAGCCAGCCAGCTGCCACCTAACTTGTTGTGTTCTCTCTACGTTCAATTGGGCAGGGGTCAAGTGCTGGCACCCAAGAAGCACAGCAAAGATGCCTGAGCACCCTCAGTTCCAAGGCACTGGTAGCTGATTTCACCTGTGACTTCTTGAGGGAAGTCTATTTACAAAAAGAATGCCTGGGTAACCTCTTTAGGGGACGTCTTAATTCAAGTTGCGTTTATATCACGTAAAACACTGGTAGACTTCTACCACAAAGAAAAGAATTAAACTAATCTTCAAATTGGCTTTTCTGTTCACCCTGGCCTTCTGTCTCATCTTCTGTAGTGGAGAGGGAAACAGACCACCTGTCTAGTAGAATCAAAGCAAAGGCTCATTCAGCCTTCCCTGCAGGGCCTGGTCACAGCATGCGGGACAGACAGTCACGCAAGCAATCCCCTACTTTCAAAGAGTCTGTGGTCTGATCTCAAAAGAGATGAGCTTTGTCACCACTGACAGTTGACTGAATTGCAAAACAGATCTGCCAAGTCCCCACAGGCAGCAAAGAGTGTTTATTTTATGAGGACAGCTGTCATAACCCATGTAAGCAAGTGAGCCAGAGAAACAACTGTAATGAAGTGAGCACATCACACATAATAATATTGTATATTACAACCAAGAAGGGAGATGCTGTGTTTTTAAGTCCTCAGTCTCTTTTCTGGAAGATTAAAAATTCATATTTAAAAATGATAAACCTCCTTCTAAAGTACATCCTCTCTCAACTTCCATGGAGTCGAGTGGTTAAGAATCCACCTGCCAATGCAGGGGACACTGGTCTTATCCTTGGTCCAGGAAGATCTCACATGCCAAGGAGCAACGAAGCCTGTGTGCCCCAACTAAGCCCCGACACTGCCAAATAAAGTTAACTAATAACATAATATTCTCATCCGTAAATTATTAGCACTTTATAAATGGTGTCCTTCCCTCCATATCTAAATATCAGCCACTTTTTAAGACTTCTTCAATGCCCAAAACCTAGCACATAAGAGAAACAGAAAGCGTTACAAGGCCAAGGTCACTAAATGTCATCACATAAGTAGGTACCATTCTGAGTGCAGGGCTGCATCTGGCTGTGGCAGAGCAACCAAGTGTGATTCCTCCAGGTATCACATCTCTCATTATCAGGGATTTGTTTATTGGCCAAATTTCTCTCAATGCAAACTTATTTTTGTTTAGAAAGCTCACTGGGGATTACCAAGGGAGACAATTTGTAGAGACAGAGTCCTTTGACTTATGTGTCGTGCTGAAGTCCACTATCCTCTACATCTGTTTCTTGATCCATCTTTTAAATGATAGTACCCTGCACATCACTTCAGATTTTGATTCATAGTTACAGCTAAAGAGAAGCAAAAGTATTCTTCAAACGCACAGAACTCAGTCCATTACTAAGAAGAGACTGGCAGGGAAAGCTGTGACATCCAAAGACAAGTGTTACAGGATACATAGGAATCAAAAGTTTTCCCTCAAACTATTCTCAGTGGCGAGTATTCTAATGGTTATTAGAAGTGGGGAAAAAATCTATTACATTGGTCTGAGCAATTTCTAGAGGATGGTTTAAGAGAAAAGGAAAAAAACAAACTTTGGCTTCCTTCTTATTCCAAAAAATATTCAGAGCTAAGATTATCTCCTAGGCAAATGGGGAAAACAAGAGTCTGTGGAATAGCAATGGGTAATCGGCTGGATTTGGGACATAGGACAGGCTACCCCTAGGCCATCCATAGGGAAGAAGTAGGTAGGAAGTTGAAAACAAAGGTATTTAGCTTGAAGGACTGATGTGGCTGGAAATACTTAGGAGACTTCAGAGAAAGGCAAGTAACAGCAAGGACTGGAATGCCTTATAGTTTGAATGACCATGAAAAGTTCTCATAAACTTTTGATTTCTGAAAGATCAATGTTTTCAAAATTCCATGGCCTGGAGGCACCACACAGAATAGTGCCCTGATATGCAACTGTGGTCTTTAGACCAACAGCACCTGCATGGCCAGGGAGCTGGGCAGGTGCAGAAGTGAATATGCAAAGCCAGAATTTGCGTCTTTAACACACCAGTGGGCTGTGGCACGTGCAGTTGAGAACCACGGTGGCAGTGTTCCCCAAATTCTGGTCTTTGTTCACCAATTTTCCATGGTGACAAAAATATAAACATTTAAAATGACAAATTCATCCAATTTAGGGAAACACCCTTTATTCTGAGGTCACGTGCTTCCTCTGTTGACATTTTTCCATATGCCCTAACAAAATACAGTAAAGGCAATTAAGTGATCTCCCTAACAGCGAGTCATCTCGTACTTCACTGGAACCAAGGTGAATTTGAAGACGCATGGCCTGTGCCTAGAATATTCTGCTTACTCCACTTTGCCTTATCAAGCCTAAGTCTCTCCTGGAACCATAGTGTGACTACCATGCATTGGCTTCCTACGGCTGCCACAACAAAACACCACAAACTGGATCGCTTGGTTCGTAGTCTCACAGTTCTAGGCTAGAAGTCCAAAGTCAAGCTGCCAGTTAGCCCCCCTGAGGACTCCAGGGAAGGGCTCCCTCCTTGCCTCTTCCTAGCTTCTGGGGGCTGCTGGCCACTCTCGGTGGTCCTGGGCTTGTGGTTACATCACTTCAACCTCAGCCTGTCTTCATACCACGTTCCTTCCTGAGTGAGTCCACATCCAAATTCCTCCCATCTTACAAGGACTCCAATGCATGAGAGCTCAGCCTAACCCGACATGACCTCATCTGAACCTGATTACACCTGTAAAGACCCTGTTTCCAAATAAGGTCACATTCACAGGGTGCCTGGGCTTAGGACCTGAACGTACCTTTTGGGGGATACAATGCAACCCACAGCAGCATACAGTCAAACATTTTAAAAAGAAAATATCCTGGTAATTCTCAAAATTATATGGTAAATGCTGTAATAGTTTCAAACTAAAGCACAAAATAAAAATGTTAAGAGTATACTGTAATAAAGCTAGTACAGGAGCAAGAATTTGTGTTCTTGCTTCATAAATTGCTGTCACGGTAGAATGCATAAATTACAGTGTGTATAGAGATTTGGCTTAGATTTTTTCCCTCACTTCCAAACTGCATCAGCCCTTAAATCTTTTTTTTTTTTTTTTTTTAAATTTCTAGCGCCTTCTATACCACTTACACTTTTTAGCTCCTTTCTGAACATCACTGCTTGATATTAATATCTGATTTGTTAGTTTTTGTCTCACAAATCTTGGTATCAGGAATTACCTAAAGCCAATCTGTGATCAGCCAATCAAGCTCCTTGGGAAGTCCCAAGCCACACCAACTGGCCAGGCCTTTAAGAAGGCTGTGAATCTAACAGTATTTGTGAAGCACTGTTTCAGTTCAGGGATAATCAGCAGGAGCTTTCAGTCAGAAACCTGTATGTTTGAGATTTCAATGTTGTATTGCAATATTACATAAAGTATTATATAAGGTATGGTATTCATGTGGTTGGTGCTTCTGGTGCAGCAAAATGTTGAACACTAGTCACTGGAAGGTGAAATACTGCCTTAATAAGCTAAAAGGCATGCAGACACAGCTCATGAACGTATATTCATTAACAGGATACTGGTAAGCAACAGTTCTTCATTTTTCATCATACCCCTATCAAGCTACAGAGATTCCTTTTCCAGAAGAAAGAAAGTGAGCACAGAGTACAAAGGAGTTTAAAGATGAGACAAACATTCCTTTAGGCAAAGAAGTTTAAAGATTAGGCAAACCACTTACCTAATAGGCAAACGTCTGGAAGGAGGGGAACTGTTTTCCATCTGGGAGACAATGCTGTGCAAACCCACCAACGATAAGAGAAGGTGACAGCTTGGTTTGGGGTGACTTATATTTTGGGTCAGCACTGTAAAGTGCCACACCTGCTCTTGCTAAAACTAGTTTTCTATGTGTTTCACTTAATTTCCTCTATTAGAGGGAAGGACTACAACTAGTAAAAAGTAAAAACATATTTGGAAGATACCATGAAATAAGAGTACTAAAGGTCAAAGACTGATGAACAGAATTTGATCAGTTGACCTGTGATGCTCGACACCATATTTTATCAAGGTTATCATTTCATACAAAATATGGTGTCTCCAGTTCAGAGGAAATGGCAACCCACTCCAGAATTCTTGACTGGAGAATCCCATTGACAGAGGAGCCTGGCGGGCTACAGTCCATAGGGTCCCACAGAGTTGGACATGACTGAAGTGACTTAGCACGCAAACACTGTTTCATATGGAGGGCTTCCCAGGTGGTGCTAGTGGTAAAGAACCCGCCAGTTAATGCAGGAGACATAAAAGATGTGGATTCTATCCCTGGGTCGGGAAGATCCCTGGAAGTGGGCATGGCAACCCACTCCAGTATTCTTGCCTGGAGAATCCCATGCACAGAGGAGCCTGAAGGGCTACAGTCCAAGAAGCGCAAAGAGTCGGACATGACTGACGCAGCTTAGCACGCATGTTTCACATGAGACAGAAGAAACATAGAAACTGCATCTTCCAGTCCGCCTCCTAACTCATAACCCCACCTGGTTTCTTACTTGGACTTCCCACTGCGCCCATGTGCTCCTTCTCCAGGTCAGAGAGGGAAAAAAAGTGTGGGGAAAGGAGCACTTGAAAATAAAGAAAAAGCAAAAGCATAACCAACACTTGCTGGAGAAATGGATTTTTTTTTTTTAGGAAATCTGACTATGGTTCTCTACAGAGAGGCAGACCACGTGGATGTGGCAAGTGCAGTAGCATTAGAAGCTCTGACAACACCGATCCTTACAAGCCAGGGTCCTTTTGGACTTCCTAAACCTTCTAGGAATAGCTGTCTTGCTCCCAGCCTTACCAAGAACAGGGCAGGTAGCAGGCATAGGAGTGGCTGAAGGTGGAGCAAATGCCTGAGTGCTTGAGGGACCTCAACCACAGTCCTCTTACAGGCATTCTGGATCCCTCAGGGCCTGGGCACTTGTAGACCAGTTAACGCCTCTGTGCCCCAGGTCTGAGTCAGGTTTCTTTTTAACATACCTTCAGAGACCACATTCCTTCAGAACTCCAGCCTGGGTTGGTTTGTTTTTAACATTCATTAGCATCATAAGTAGATTAACACTGCATCCCCCAATGGACTGTAAGCTTGCCAGGCCAGAGCAGTGCAGGCGGGTACCTTGCAGTGTTGGAAACCACAGCAGCCCATAAAGCCGGCCCACACCTATCTGTTGACAGAAAGGGGCGGACGCCCGGGCACACGGAAGACATGAGGGATCTAACCAGAGGTAATGGTTTTGAACTCGAGCCCCTCCCTGGGGCTGTAAAATCCAAATCAGACTTAATCTGAGAATGCACACATCTGAGAGTGACTCCAGACTGGTAAACACTAGTAAACCTTGATACAAAGTAGAGATGTACTCTATTGTTGATTTTTACCACGCAGGACAAAAACAGACAGATTATGAATTGGGAAGGCTTTCGTTTATTTAAAAAAAAAAAAATCTCTGCTGGGTGCCTTCGGGTGTGAGTGCTACAGAAGAAGCAAAGATCAAGCAGAATAGGCTCTGCTTCCGAGGTGTTTATAGTCTTACAAAGACACATTTATAAACAGCTATCATACAGCCTGAAAGGTCTCCGAAGGAAGAAATGCGTTTCCATAAGTCCTTGTAATTTCAGTGCAAAGGAAGGGATTTGAAGCAAGGGAAGCTCAACGTGGAAGAGCCGAAGAACACACTCAACTGCAGGCGTCGCCCCAAGTCCTTCACATCCTTCGCTGGGGACAATATCGCAGTAGGGCTTCCCTACACCCTGAACTAAGAGCAGACCAAGAAACGCAAACCCCACGGGCAAGTACGCGGAGAAGCAGCAAGCAGACCCTCGGAGAAGCAGATCACAGAGCCGGGCCACCCTCGGGCGGCCGCGCCCCAGCACTGGGATCCGGGTCCCCGCACCCCGCCGCCCGCGCCCCCGGCCCCGGCCCGCGCCCCGCGCCTCGTACCGTAGGTCTCGGACATGGCCGTCTGCGACATCTTGGGAGCGGCTCCGCCTCTTGCGGGGCGCCGCTGCGGCTCCGCCGGACCGGCCGCAGGGAGGCCAGGGGTCGGCCGCGCCTCGGTGGGGCACGCGAGGGGCAGCGGAGCCGAGCAGGGAGGGGCCCGCGGTCCCCACGGCAACTGCCGGCCCCCAGCGGCTGCGGCCCCGCCGGACTGCGGGCTCCGCGCAGGCGCACGGCCCCGCCCCGCCGGTCTGGACGCGGAGGGGCGGAGGGGCCGCGAGGCCCGGCCCTCGCTGGGCGCGCGCGCGCGGGGCGGCTGGGGCGGGTCTGGCGAGGGGCGCCGCCGAGCCGGGGGCGGGGGCGCGCGGGGAGGGCGGGGGGGAGCGGCGGGCCCGCAGAGGCTGCAAGGGTGGGGAGGCGCCGGCGGCCCGCAGGCCCGGGGGTGACAGGGAGGGGCTGGGGGGGTCCGGGGCTGAGCAGGGTCCGCTCCCTCACAGAGGAGGCTGAGCGCCCGCCTTGGAGAGGAAGGCCGTCCTTTGCGAGGCGGGCCGCCTCCGCAGACTTGGTCGTTGTCATCTGGGGCACTCGGCCAGGGAAGGACTTCCTCTGAGCTGTAATGATCAACCCGGGTCGGGCGGAATGTGTAACTAGGAGGCGGTGGCCGCAGGTGTCCAGCGGGAGGCCAGCGCTGCCGGCTGGGAGGCAGGCTGACCTGCCGGGGACGGAGCTTTCACTCCTCACCTACGGGGCCCTCGCCGGTGAGGCTGAGCTGGCGTCCGGGGAAAGCTGACACAATCTCAGGATGTACCTGTTCCGAAGAGTCCCTAGAAAACTGTAGTCATCGCCCCTCTGCACTCCACTTTAGGGGAATGTGGCCTTTGGACAGGAAGCATCTCTTGGCCCTCAGCCGCGGGTGCATTTTCTACGGGTAGGAGTCGTTGGTTGAATATTTTGATGTAAGGAGCACAGCTGAATTCAGAATCCCCTTCTGTTGGCAATGTAGGGATAAACAGGAAGAGATTTTTGGATGGGATTTTGCTCCATTGGAGCATGATCAGGACCACGTGGTATCGCATAAGACTCAACCTTGTTCAAAAGACACAGAAGAATACTGAGGGGATGCCCTGGCTAAACTCCCAAGTGACTTGGATGGTGGGGGCAATGCCAGAAAATACATTTTATTCAAGTCCATTTGAGTATGTCCTCCAAATTGGCATCAGTCCTTCCCTAGGGTCATTCCTCTCCTCCCCAGCGGCTGTCTGGCTCTACATGGTTCCTCTCTCTGATTCTCCTAGAAAATAGATACTCTGCTTCTACATCACAGAGGAGCCCTTCCCCCGCCCCCTCCCCGCTGAGCAATGTGCTAGGAACTGTAATTCTCTAGGATTATTTTGTATGTATCCCTGGTTCAGTGGCCGGAACACATTGTTGCTTTCTTCAGGTTAGGTTTGATCTACACTGCTGAGTATAGTAGTCTTCCTCTGTTTAGAGCTATTTCAGAAGAAAGATGGTGATCCCATTCTTTACATCTAAGTGTTCTTGTCAGGAACTTCTGTGGATGACAAGAAAGAAATCAACGAATTATTGAAACTGGACCTGATGAACTGTGAAACCTGGACAGGGTGACAGAAATAAAAATTAAATGACTGTTTCAAAAGTGAGAGCAGTTTTCCTTAGAAGACGAATACTTAGATGAGCCTTCAGGAAAGACTGTTTGTTTTGGAAAAACCACCCTGGAGAAGCCATTTTTGTTTTAGTTTGCAAATATAAAGCCAAACATCACAACTGGAAGGGGAAATACTCAAGAACTGAGGTTTGAAGGAGTCAGGCTTACTTGAATAATAATGTGAAAGGTGATTTGCATCTCAGCAACTTTTGAATCTCCGAGAGAAAATACGTTTCTCCTAAGTGTTCTTGGAGACTGCTTTGATTCTGAGGTACTGATGATTGTGTGTAAGGGAAACTACCACAAAATTAATTTGTGTTTTCTTCAGCTCTTCTCTCCTTTCTCCTCAGGGAAGGCTTCCATAAGCCAAGGCACACTGGAGCTACTTCTGAGGGAAATGAAGGGAGAAGGATTTCTTCCAAAATAGATACTGCCTCCTCCTCAGGTCAGCTGGCACTTTCCTTTTTGTTCCCTGACATGCCTCACATTTAACAAGCAATTAGGAGCTTTGGAGACTGCCAGGCTCCCAAAAAGTCCTGTTCCCCAGGACTGGGGAAGCCCTCATGGGCGGGGACAGCGGGACAGATGGGCTCCTAGGCACAGGGCTGGACCTGGAGCAGCGGCCTCGTTCCCTGGAGGGGCCTTAGAAAGATCTAGGGGTGAAAATCCTGCATGACCCTGACATTTCAGGGACAGTGACACTGGGAGCAAAAGGACGTGGCATCTTGGCAGTGTCAGGCTTGGCGGAAGGCACTGGTCACAGTCTGTGTCCCAGCTAACTGGAGGTGAAGAACAGGAGCCAACTTGTATTTGAGTGTTTGGGGACTCAGACGTATCTGGATGATACTGTGAGAAGGTGCCAAGTTCTGCACAGGTTGGTGGAGGCTTGAAAAGGTCCCTTAGTTAAACACTCAGGCTGGTGACACCTGTGACGTATAACTCATATTTTGAAGGTGGAGGAGACCAGAAGCTGCTGGACTGGTTTGCCTTCTAGGGCCAAACAGAACTACCTCTGTAATGGGATGTATGTGCTGTCAGGGGGTATTCAGTCAGCATGGGCTAAGTTGGCTACAGTAACAAAGAGGCCCCCAACATGTCTGTGAAGGCCATCTCTCCCTCAGGCTGCCTGCCCCACTCCCTCGTCCTGGCAGAGACTCGGCTCCGCGTGCTGTTGGCAGACCCAGGCTGACCCAAGGCTCAGCTGTGCGTGGACTCCCACCATCTCTGGGGCAGAAGAAGGACATGGCGCCACGCGAGTAGCTTGTGAGGACCAACTGGGAGCTGACAGAATCGCTTTCATTGACGTTTCACAGGTCAAAGCAAGTGGTGTGGTTACAGCTCAGGCGGAGAGCACGATGTCATTCTTGCTCCAGAGGGAGAGAAGAGAGAGGGCTGTGGAGAGACATTTCCCTGCCCTCCCCTGCCACCTCCGCCCCTGGGACTCTCACCTGTGCAGGCAGCTCTTTCTGCTTTTATTTTGAACAATTGCACTGAAGTATAACTGACATTTAAACTACATACTTCAGTGATTTTTGGTGTCTGTGTATACCTGTTGTCACTGCTACTTGGATGTCCCTGCTTCCAAGCCTTTAAGGTGGACAGAGGCATTTTTTAATGATTCTGTTTCATCTGCTTTTTGCTTATTAGGAATAAATACATGTGAGATTATGCTCGTGGTTGTTTTAGGGTCTTTAGTGGTAGTTTAGTGGTTGTTTTAGGTCTTGGGGCTTCCCTGGTGGCTCAGATGATGAAGAATCTGCTTGTAGTGCAGAAGCCCTGGGTTCAATCCCTGGGTCGGGAAGATCCCCTGGAGAAGGGAATGGCTACCCACCCCAGTATTCTTGCCTGGAGAATCCCATGGACAGAGGAGCCTGGCGGGGTACAGTGGGGTCACCAAGCACCAGGCATGACTGAGCAACAGTCACTTCACTTCGGGTTCACTTGGTGTTAGAGTCCGCCTGCCAATACAGGAGACACAGGTTCAGGCCCTGGTCTGGGGGGATCCCACATGCCGAGGAGCAGCTGGGCCTGTGTGCAGCGGCTATCGAGCTTGTGCTCTAGAGCTCGGGAGCCACAGCCAGTGATGCCAGAGCACCCTAAAGCCCCTGCTCTGCAACAGGAGAGGCCACGGCATTGAGCAGCCCTCATACCGCTGCTGGGGAGTAGCCCCTGCTCGCTGCAACTAGGGAAAAAACCATGTAACAACGAAGACCCAGCACAGCCAAAAATAAAAGATTTTCTGAAAAGAACAATTTTATGGTAAATTCTTTACCTTATCACTGTCCACCTTCCATTCCCAGCAGCTCACCCCTAGCTTCCCCACCCTCTGTGCTGTGCATCTTCTATCCTCACATTTCTTATACACCCCACAGATATTGTTACTGTTTTTGCTTTGAGCAGCCAGTTTACTCTCTTTTTAAAACTGTGATAAAGTTCCTCTCATGAAATTGACCATCTCAACCATCTGACTTGAAGAGTACAGTTCAGTCATTCAGGCCCTCTGTGACTGTCGGGGATTGGTCTCAGCAGCCCCTGTGGAAACCCAAATCCTTGGATGCTCAAGTCCTTTGGATAAAATGATGTGCAGTTGGTCCTCTGTTTCTGTGGTTCCACAGCCACAGATTCCACCAACCACAGAGGAAAATTTCAATCAATGGTTGGTGGAATCTGTGGATGTGAAACCCATGCATATGGAGGGTCCACTCTATATTTATTGAAAAAAAATCCATGTATAATTAGACCCCTGCAGTTCAAATCTGCAGTGTTCAAGGGTCACCTCTATTTACAGTGTTCAGCCATCACATCCTTCATTCACAATAGTCTTTCCATCTTGCAAAAATGTAACTGTACCCATTAAACACTGACTCCCATTCCCCTTACCCCCTACCCCAGACAACGACCATTCCATTTCTCTGTCTACAAATTTGACTGCATCGTGTGAATGCAATCACATATTTGTCCTTTTGTGACTGGCTTATTTCACTGAGAATCATGTCTTCCAGGGTCATCCATGTTGTAGCCCATGTCAGAATCACCTTCTTATATATTCCACTGTATGTTTTACCACGTTTTCCAGCAAATTCCTTGTTCAACAATAAAAGCAAGCATTTCATACTTAGCCCATAGGTAGCATATCTAGGATTCCCCAGTTCCTGGTGAGAATGCAGATCTCCACTGCTGTGATTCCCCTTTTGCCTGCAGGACTTGCCCAGTGGATCTTAAGCACAGATCTGCTGGTGGTGAGTTATTTCAGCTTACGTATATCTAAAACAGTCTTTATTTCATCTCTGTTTTTGAATATTTTTGATAAATTTTGATTTCTAAATTGATGTGTTTTCCCCCTTATTAAAATATTCTCTGGCTTATGTTGTTTCTGGTCAGAAGTCTGCTGTCACTCTTATCTTTATACCTTTGTAGGCAAGGTGTCTTTTATCTCTGCCAGTACTTACGAGTTCATCTTCATTGCTGGTTTAAGCAATTTGATTATGATATGCTGCAGTGTGCTTTGGTGTGGTTTTCTTCATGGCTTTTGTCCTCCAGTTTCATTAAACTTCTTTAGGTATGTGTGTGTGTGAGTTTCTAGTTTTTATCAGATTTGGAAGTTTTTCAGCCATTATTTCTTCAGGTTTTCTTTCTGCCCCTCCCTTTCTTCTGCACTGATGACTTAGATCACCCATATATTTGAATTTGTTCCATTAGTGGCTACTCTGTTCATTTCTGGCCAGTCTTTCTTTCTGTTCCATTTTGGGTAATTTCTGTTGCCCTGTCTTTAAAGTCACTAATCTTTCTTGCAGTGTTTCATCTGCTATCAACCCCACCCAGGGTATTTTCTATTTCAGACATTGTGGTTTCATCTCTGGAAGTGGGTCTTGGGTGTGTGTACCATATTCAGTACTTGGTCTCTTAGCCTCACTCGCTTCCTCATTAGTTGATCTCATCCGGTTGCAGGGCTTTAAATATCTTGTCAAGTTGATCCTTCCAGATCTTCCTCGTGCCTCTTGTATACAATCACTTACTTGGTGTCTCTCACTTAAACACATATGAGGTTTCTTAATACCCAGAAAATAAAACTGAAACATCAAAGTTCTCAACAAACCCGTGCCCTCCGTGGGCCTTCCTGTCTCGGCACACGGCAGTTTGCTCAGGACAGAACCTTGTAGTCCTCAACTCCACTCTGTCGCGCCTGCCTGCATTTGATCCCCACCAAGTCCCCTGGGCTCCACCTTTATCATCTGTGCTGCCCTTCCCGCGTGCCCTCTGTTCCTCACTGGACTCCCTGCGTCTCTCCTGACCTCCCTGCCTTCTACTTTCTATACAGCTGCTGCAGCAAGCCTATTAAAGTGTAGATAAGCACAACATACAGCTTATTAAAAAGCAGAGACATTACTTTGCCAACAAAGGTTCTTCTAGTCAAAGCTATGGTTTTTACCAGTCATCATGTATGGATGTGAGAGTTGGACTGTGAAGAAAGCTGAGCGCCAGAGAATTGATGCTTTTGAACTGTGGTGTTGGAGAAGACTCTTGAGAGTCCCTTGGACTGCAAGGAGATCCAACCAGTCCATCCTAAAGGAGATCAGTCCTGGGTGTTCATTGGAAGGACTGATGCTGAAGCTGAAACTCCGATACTTTGGCCACCTGAGGCGAAGAACTGGCTCATTTGAAAAGACCCTGATGCTGGGAAAGATTGAAGGTGGGAGAAGAATGGGATGACAGAGGATGGGATGGTTGAATGGCATCACCGACTCAATGGACATGAGTTTGAGTAAACATGAGTTGAGTAAACTCAGAAGCTCTTTATTCATTTGGATTAATGGACCTGAGTTGGTGATGGACAGGGAGGCCTGGCGTGCTGCAATTCATGGGGTCACAAAGAGTTGGACATGACTGAGCGACTGAACTGAACTGAAGCAAATCATAAACAGTCCTTTAGAGCAGCTGATAATGGTGGGGTTAGGGGGCGATCATGCTCTGCTCAGAACCCTTCTCTCAACACTTGCCAGGGCTCTGTGTCTGCCTCTCCTCTGATGCTCTCCTCCCACCGCCACCCCCACAAGTGGTCTCTTGGGTCTGCTCACACAGGCCTTCTCGTTGTGTCTTGAACACACTGGGTGTTCTCTGGCCTCAGGGCCTTTGCACGTGATCTTTCCTCTGCCTGGAATGCTCTTGTCCCAGACGTCTCCATGCTTATATCTCCAGAATCTTCATGTTTTCTGCTTAGATGTCACCTCATCTTCGGGCCCTCACTTTCAGATGCAAATAGTGATTCCTCCCCTCCCCGGTCCTTCACACATCTCCTACTTTGCCCCCCCACAACCGCAGAATTTACCCTGTGCATCATTTATTAGTATTAATATGTTGTCTGCTGTCCTCTAGGCTGTAAGCTCTGTAAAGGAGGGGGATGCATTCATCTTATTCCCTGTTCTGGCCTCATACCTAAAATAGTACTGGTCACATAGCTTCAATAATTAAAAAGCTGTTGAATGAGGAATGACTGGAATAAAACTCAGAAGCTCTTTATTAATTTGGATTAACTTAATATAATGAACTTAATTTTAAACTTGTTGATTTATGGGAAATTTAAAAGTCAGTGTTTTATATGCCACCATGTAATTATGGAAAGACTGCAAGAAAGCCATTTGAAAGTATCATCTAATGCTACTTATTGAGGACTTAAACATCAGATGTAGTGCTAAGTGCTTTACATGTATTATGGAGCCCAATGCTCACAACAAACTCATAAGGTAGGTATCATCTCATTTTGCAGGTCAGGATTAAAGGTCTGAATGGGTATATATTTTGCCCCAGTTCTCACTGCCAGTATGTATCAATGTTGGGATTTTTCTTGAAAGCCAAACTAAACTAGACATGTCTTCCTTTTTTCTATAATCTGGGTAAGAGGGAAAAATGCAGTATAAAAGCAATCAAAAACACAGAAGCATGACTTGAAAAGGCATTAAGCTGTTTCAAGTCGGGGAACCTAAGGAACAATGCCCCGTGTGGGTGCTAGCTGTCTCTTGGCCCCCACGACACCTGCCCAGGCAGCTCTTGTCACCCTCCTTTGTAGCCAAGGATGTGCCAATCCAGCTCTGCTTGGGCACCACTGTGCTGAATGTATGCAGCTGTGAGAGGGAGAGAGTTCACGGGAGCACTTCTGGTTGCAAGACAGAATAGACACTGAAGACCAAGCTCAAGGCTTTGGACTTCCCCTAAAAGCACGCAGGCTTGTTGCCCTGACCAGGCTATATGGCAAACGCTCTATGTGAGTACACAGTGGACAGTGTTCACTTGAGGGTGGAGCTGTGGGTACAATTCAGTGACATGGTTATTCCCCACCTTCATCTTTTAATTTGAAAGTTGCCAGTGAATCTTCCATTAGTTCTAATGGTAGTGCTTCTCTGCTTATTTCTAAATTTAATAACATTTATATTCAGGGATTATTCATGAATTCTTTTAATTTTTTTTTCAGAAGAAGAATATTTTCTTGTTCCTCATTTTATTATATTTTCTATATCAGATTAACTATCTGCCTGAGTATACTATAAAACTTTTTTTCTTTCCATTTTTCTGATTAAAATACCATGGAATTATACTTATTCTATTTTTCTATTTCTTTTCTGTGTGTGTGTGTGTGTGTGTGTGTGTTAGGGGCTTCCCTGGTGGCGCTAGCAGTAAAGAACCTGCCTGCCAATGCAGGAGACATAAGAGATACAGGTTCCATCCCTGGGTTGAGAAGATCCTCTGGAGGAGGGCATAGCAACTCACTCCCGTAATCTTGCTTCGAGAATCCTGCAGACAGAGGAGCCTCGAAGGCTATGGTCCATAGGGTCGCAAAGAGTCAGAAACAACTGAAGCGACTTAGCACGCATACATGTGTGTGTTAGTTGCTCAGATGTGTTCGACTCTTTGTGACCATATAGATGATACTGGAGTGGTTTGCCATTTTCTTCTCCAGGAGACCTTCCCGACCAAGGGAAAGAGCCCAGGTCCCCTGCATTGCAGGCAGATTCTTTACTGTCTCAGCCACCAGGGAAGCCCCTCTCTTTCTATACTATGTTTCAAATCACATGGCCTATTGGTAGCCTGATTTCTTGCTTAAAAGATGGTTTGCAAGAATAAGTGCTTTTTAAAAAAATTTTTTGTTATGTTGTTATTTCAGATTTTCTCCCCAATCACCACCAAACTAATTTTACCTGAATTTTCTTTTCTGGACTGATTTATTTTTACTTTAATCAGCTTTGTGTGCATGTGTGCTAAGTCACTTCAGTCATGTCCAACTCTATGCAACCCCATGGACTATAGCCCGCCAGGTTCATTTGTCCAAGGGATTCTCCAGGCAGGAATACTGGAGTGGGTTGCCATGCCCTCCTTCAGGGGATCTTCCCAACCCAGAGGTTGAACCTGCGTCTCTTATGTGTCCTGCATTGGCAGGTGGGTTCTTTACTACTAGCGTCACCTGGAAAGCTGTTATCAGCTTTCTTGTTGTTCAGTTGACCAGTTGTTTTGACTCTTTATAACCCCAGGGGCTGAAGCACACCAGGCCTCCCTGTCCCTCACCATCTCCTGAAGTTTGCCCAAATTCATGTCCATTGCATCGGTGATGCCATCCAGCCATCTCACCCACTGTCTTCCTCTTCTCCTTCTGGCCTCAGTCTTTCCCAGTGAAAAAGGGACTTTTCCAATAAGTTGGCTGTTTGCATCAGGTGACCAAAGTACTGGAGCTTCAGCATCAGCTTTATCCAGGTCATCATCACTGTCATTTATGCTAAGTTGTGTCCAACTGTTTACAATGCTATGGACTGTAGCCCACCAGGCTCCTGTGTCCATGGGGTTTTCCAGGCAAGATTACTGGAGTGGGTTGCCATTTCCTTCTCCAATAATCAGCTGTCCTGAGGTATGATTTACATGCAACAAAATTCACCAGTTTTATATAGAATTCAATGAGTCCTGACAAATTTCATACAGTCATGTAACAACCAAGGGAACATTTCATGCAAAGATGAGCACAATAAAGGACAGAAATGGTATGGACCTAACAGAAGAAGATATTAAGAAGAGATGGCAGCAATACAAAGAAGAACTGTACAAAAAAGATCTTCATGACCCAGATAACTCTGATGGTGTGATCACTCACCTAGAGCCAGACATCCTGGAATGTGAAGTCAAGTGGGCCTTAAAAAGCATCACTACAAACAAAGCTAGTGGAGGGGATGGAATTCTAGTTGAGCTATTTCAAATACTAAAAAATGGTGCTGTGAAAGTGCTGCACTCAATATGCCAGCAAATTTGGAAAACTCAGCAGTGGCCACAGGACTGGAAAAAGTCAGTTTTCATTCCAATCCCAAAGAAAGGCAATGCCAAAGAATGTTCAAACTACTGCACAATTGCACTCATCTCACATGCTAGTAAAGTAATGCTCAAAATTCTCCAAGCCAGGCTTCAACAGTACATGAACCGTGAACTTCCAGATGTTCAAGCTGGATTTAGAAAAGGCAGAGGAACCAGAGATCAAATTGCCAACATCTGTTGGATCATCGAAAAAGCAAAAGAGTTCTAGAAAAACATCTACTTCTGCTTTTTTGACTACGCCAGAGCCTTTGACTGTGTGGATCACAACAAACTGTGGAAAATCCTTAAAGAGATTGAAATACCAGGCCACCTGACCTGCCTCCTGAGAAATCTGTATGCAGGTCAAGAAGCAACAGAACTGGACATGGAACAACAGACTGGTTCCAAATCAGGAAAGGAGTATGTCAAGGCTGTATCTTGTCACCCTGCTTATTTAACTTATATGCAGAGTACATCATGTGAAATGCCAGGCTGTATGAAGCACAAGCTGGAATCAAGATTGCCAGGAAAAATATCAATAAACTCAGATATGCAGATGACACACCCTTATGGCAGAAAGTGAAGAACTAAAGAGCCTCTTGATGAAAGTGAAAGAGGAGAGTGAAAAAGTTGGCTTAAAGCTCAACATTCAGAAAACTAAGATCATGGCATCTGGTCCCATCACTTCATGGCAAACAAAGGAAACAGTGAGAGACTTTATTTTGGGGGGCTCCAAAATCACTGGAGATGGTGACTGCAGCCGTGAAATTAAAAGAAGCTTGCTCTTTGGAAGAAAAGCTATGACCAACCTAGACAGCATATTAAAAAGTAGAGACATTACTTTGCCAACAAAGGTCCATCTAGTCAAAGCTATGGTTTTTCCAGTAGTCATGTGTGAATGTGAGAGTTGGACTATAAAGAAAGCTGAGTGCTGAAGAATTGATGCTTTTGAACTGTGGTATTGGAAAAGATTCTTGAGAGTCCCTTGGACTGCTAGGAGATTCAACCAGTCCATCCTAAAGGAAATCAATCCTGAATATTCATTGGAAGGACTGATGCTGAAGCTGAAATTCCAATAATTTGGCCTACTGATGTGAAGAGCTGACTCATTTGAAAAGACCCTGATGCTGGGAAAGATTGGAGGCAGGAGGAGAAGGGGATGACAGAAGATGAGATGGTTGGATGGCATCACTGATGTGATGGGCAGGAGTTTGAGTAGGCTCCGGGAGCTGGTGATGGACAGGGAAGCCGTGGGGTCCATGGGGTCGCAGAGTCAGACACGACTGAGTGACTGAACTGGACTGAACTGACTGAACAACCAACAACAACCATCATGATATAGAATCTTTATGTCACCCGAAAAGCTCTTTCATGCTTGTTCCCAATCCTCTCTAGGCTGATTTTTAAGAAATTCTGGTAGAAGATTACTGGATTTCATATGGGAAAATATAATGTGTTCTGTGAAATTGCGGGGCAGGGAGGGCAGATTTTCCCACTGTGAGGACACCTGCCTTATCCTCCATCTGCAGCCTGCCCTCCCTCCTCCAAACTCGGAATTTTCTGTTGGTCTCCACATCTATTTATTTGGACCCAAACTGTGCCAAATACCACCTCTATTCCTCTATGAATTTTCCAGGGCTGTTGTGACAAAGTATTAATTCCATAGACTCAGGGGCTTAAATAGTAGACGTTTACTGTCCCCCAGTCTTGGCAGCAACATGACCCAGATCAAGGTGTGGGCAGGGTTGGCTCCCTTTGAGGCTGGGAAGGGGGATCTGTTCCCGCTGCTCCCAGATTCTGGTGGTCATTGGCACCCCCCATCTTCATTTTCATGTGGTCTGTTCCCTGTGTGTGTATCTGTGTCCAAATTTTCCCTTTCTTTAAGGACGCCCGTCACATTGAATTAAAGCTGCCGCATGTGCTAAGTCACTTCGGTCACATTTGGTTCTTTGAGACCCCACAGGCTGTCGTCCGACAGGCTCCTCTGTCTGTGGGATTCTCCAGGAAGGAGTGCTGGAGTCAGTTGCCATGCCCTTTGCACGCGGTCTTCTCAACCCAGTAACTGAACCCGCATCTCTTAGGTCTCCTGCATCGGCAGGGGGCTTCTTTACCGCTAGCCCCACCTGGGGCCTACCCCAATGACCTCAACGGATTACATCTGCAACAAACCCGACCCAAAATAAAAGTTCACTTTCTGAGGAACTAGGGGCTAGGACTTCAACATGTGGGTGTGGGGGTGGGGACACAATTCAACCCATCAGTAACACTTTTCATCACCCAAGTGCTGCACGAGGGTACACAGTATGTAGGTCCCACTGTCTTCTTGCTTCTGCAGAGTCTGAAACTGTAAACACTTAGGAGACTGGTGGGAACACACATTCTGGATCCCAACTCCAGGGCCTGTGATTCACTGGTCCTGCATCAGGGCCCAGGGATCTGCGTATTTTTTAACCAACCTCTCAGTTTTCTGATACAGGTGGTCCCTACGCATGAGGAATCCTGGTATGGGCTGGGTGGAGTGGGCTTCCTTACAGAAGGCCTTGGGCCCTGGCTGCCTAAGGGACACACAAGGGAGTGGGCAGAGGCTAAGCAGAGTATTTAAATGCAGTGGGTGTCGGGGCTACCCTGTCTGGAAGTGAGGATGTCTTGCAGGGAGGTAGTCCTCTGGTTAGAAGTATAGAAGAGCTAAAAATACACCATGGCCTAAAGTTCAAGCTATCCATTTTGGGGGGCTGCTCTCTCCCCTTGAAGACCGCTCCCCCCACTTCGCAGTCAGCAGAGCTCTCCAGGGCTGCAGCCATGCCGTGTGAGCCCTCAGAGGTGGGGAGACAGTGGGCGTGCAGGGCCCCCTCCTTGCTCTCTCACCATCCTCAGGAGGCTCTTGAAACTTAGGACTTTCCCTGATCCCCTTTGTTGAGATGGCCCATCTCCATTCTTACAGCCCGATTTGTTCAGTTTCTTTCTTTTAGTTTCCTGACTCCGTGATTGAGCGATGGCTCAGTGTCACTGGGCCGGGAGTCTGGAGCCTCAGACCAGGGGTGTCTGAGGACCCACGTGACCGCTGCTGTGCTCCCTTCTTTCCCCCTCTAGCACCTGCCCTGGGTCCAGGCACTTTTTAGATGCCCTCGAATGTGTGTGGGATGAGTGACCGGGTCAGTGGAAGCTGGTGCCACCTGTGTGGGGACAGGAACAGTGGCCGTGGAGATTATGTGAGTGTGTTAGCCTCTCAGTCCTGTCTGACTCTGCGATCCCCGAGGACTGTAGCCTGCCAGGCTCCTCTGTCCATGGAATTCTCCAGGCAAGTATACTGGAGTGGGTAGCCATTTCCTTCTCCAGGGGATCTTCTCAACCCAGGGACTGAACCCAGGTCTCTTGCATTGCAGGTGAATTCTTTGCCGTCTGAGCCCCCAGGGAGGCCCCATGGAGACCATGACAAGTCTTTAAACCATCCCAGGGGAGCCCCAGTCCGTGCCAAGGCTGCAAGCCAGCATCTCCAGGATGGGTGAACCACTCAGGGCTGGGACTCAGGGACAGTTATTCTGAGGCTGCTTCTGTGGGTTTTCCTGCTGCCCTTTCTTGCTCAGCTTACAAGCTGCACATGGAATGTGGGTAATGAGGGGCCTTTCTTCAGTACTGACCCTCAGGGAACTGGAGATTTTCTTTGTTGGAGATGTGGTCTGGGGAACTTGAGGGCTTTCTGGGACCCGGTGTGTTATGGACTTGGGAGCGAGTCTGTGGGACATGAGGAAAGAGAGAGGGGTGAGGGGGCGGGTGGGGGAGGACGCAGTGGCCAGAGCACACTTCTGTTCTTGGGCAGCTTCGCTGAGTTGAAATTCCCTTAGCAAGATAGGAGCTTGAGCCAATCCTAGAGGGATGACCTCCTGCTCCTCCATGTACTTTTGTACTCACTTGAATCTTAGGGTCAGTGGGTGCTCCTGGCCCCTCTAACTGAGCTCATCCCAAGGGAGTGCCCTGAATAAGTACCAGGGAGACACCCTTTTCCTGAAGAGCCTGGCAGCACAGGGTGTCTCCAAGTTTTTGGCTCCAAATGTGGGAGCGGTGTGTTTTAAAGTTGCTCAGAACCTGTAATTGGAAAACCAGTAAATCCTTGAATCTCTCTGGACTATCAAATGGGAAGATCCTAATTTAAGAAATAAAAATTTTTTTCATTTATTTTTATTAGTTGGAGGCTAATTACTTTACAATATTGTAGTGGTTTTTGCCATACATTGACATGAACCAGCCATGGATTTACATGTGTTCCCCTTCCTGATTCCTCCTCCTGCCTCCCTCTCCATCCCATCCCTCTGGATCTTCCCAGTGCACCAGCCCTGAGCACTTGTCTCATGCATCCAACCTGGGCTGGTGATCTGTTTCACCCTTGATAGTATACTTGTTTCAATGCTATTCTCTCAGAACATCCCACCCTCACCTTCTCCTACAGAGTCCAAAACTCTGTTCTATACATCTGCGTCTCTTTTTCTGTTTTGCATATAGGGTTATCGTTCCCATCTTTTAAAATTCCATATATATGCGTTAGAATACTGTATTGGTATTTATCTTTCTGGCTTACTTCACTCTGTATAATGGGCTCCAGTTTCATCCATCTCATTAGAACTGATTCAAAATGAATTCTTTTTAATGGCTGAGTAATATTCCATGGTGTATATGTACCACAGCTTCGTTATCCATTCATCTGCTGATGGGCATCTAGGTTGCTTCCATGTCCTGGCTATTATAAATAGTGCTGTGATGAACATTGGGGTGCACGTGTCTCTTTCAGATCTGGTTTCCTCGGTGTGTATGCCCAGAAGTGGGATTGCTGGGTCATGTGGCAGTTCTATTTCCAGTTTTTTAAGGAATCTCCACACTGTTCTCCATAGTAGCTGTACTAGTTTGCATTCCCACCAACAGTGTAAGAGGGTTCCCTTTTCTCCACACCCTCTCCAGCATTTATTGCTTGTAGACTTTTGGATAGCAGCCATCCTGACTGGCATGTAATGGTACCTCATTGTGGTTTTGATTTGCATTTCTCTAATAATGAGTGATGTTGAGCATCTTTTCATGTGTTTGTTAGCCATCTGTATGTCTTCTTTGGAGAAATGTCTGTTTAGTTCTTTGGCCCATTTTTTGATTGGGTCATTTATTTTTCTGGAATTGAGCTGCAGGAGTTGCTTGTATATTTTTGAGATTAATCCTTTGTTGCTTCATTTGCTATTATTTTCTCCCATTCTGAAGGCTGTCTTTTCACCTTGCTTATAGTTTCGTTTGTTGTGCAAAAGCTTTTAAGTTTAATTAGGTCCCATCTGTTCATTTTTGCTTTTATTTCCAACATTCTGGGAGGTGGGTCATAGAGGATCCTGCTGTGATGTACACCAGAGAGTGTTTTGCCTATGTTCTCCTCTAGGAGTTTTATAGTTTCTGGTCTTACATTTAGATCTTTAATCCATTTTGAGTTTATTTTTGTGTATGGTGTTAGAAGGTGTTCTAGTTTCATTCTTTCACAAGTGGTTTACCAGTTTTCCTAGCACCACTTGTTAAAGAGGTTGTTTTTTTTCCATTGCATATCCTTGCCTCCTTTGTCGAAGATAAGGTGTCCATAGGTATGTGAATTTATCTCTGGGCTTTCTATTTTGTTCCATTGATCTATATAAGAAATAAAATTAAGAAACAATTCATGAAGGAGTTTAATAAACCAACACATATTTTAGAGTTATTGTCTGGTCAAGGGGTGCCCCCTCGTGGTCATTTGTGAATTCTCCCAGGCTGCACTTCAGGGCAAGGAGAATCCCAACAATTCCCAGTTTAGGCCCAGTTCAGTGACTGTCTGTAGATTGTTTACTAGGCAAGAAAATAACTATGAAGCTTTTCTGGGTTAATTTGTATCCCTGCAAAAGATACGATGAAAACCTAAGCCCTGGTACCTGTGAATGGGACTTTATTTGAACACAGGGTCTTTGCAGGTATAGTTAAGATGTAGTTAAGAAGTGAGATCAGGTCTTTAGGGTGGACACTTACTCCAGTAACACTGTGTCCTTAAAAGAAGAGTAGAGAGACACAGCGTAAGTTGGGGTCACGTGAGGATGGTGGCAGAGATTAGATGGTGCAGTCACAGCCAGGGGACTTGTGGGCAAGACTGCCACCAACACCAGGATCTGGGGAGGGTGTGAAGCACATCTTCCCTCAGAGCTTCCAGGAGGACTTTGCTGACGCCTTGAGTTTGGACTTCCAGCCTCTGGATCTGTGAGTGAATACCTTTCTACTGCTTTGAGCCATTCTCTTCATGCTACTTTGTTATGGCAGCCCCAGCAAACTAATACAGAGAGAGTCTGGGATTGGAATCAGAAGACCTGTTTTGAATTCCTGTTACCACTCACTACCTCTGTCACCTTGGACAAATCATTTCAGTTCCCCTGAGCATCAATTTTTTGAACTACGAAATGGGAAAATGCAAGTGTTACCCTTACCCTAAGTTTCCTGTGAAGATGGCCATGCAATCTGTAAGCTTTAGAGTGTGATGCAAATGTTATATTGTTATGGAAGGGAAGCTGGGAGGTTGTGCAGCGCAGAGTCTAAGAGCTAGGCTCTGATGTCCATTTGCCTTGGTCCATGTGCAGAAATATCATAAAGACGAGATTATTAAATGAGTCAAAGCAGTGATGCCCAGGAATGGAGTTGGAGGAAGTTAAAGGGATCTGTCATTTATTGCCCTGTGACGAATTAGACCAAAACTAGTGTCTTAATACAATAAGTGTGTTGCTGCACACAGATTCTGTGACTTGGGAATCTGGAGCAATTGAACTAGACAGTTCTGGTTTGGGGTCTCCTGAGAGGCTGCAGCGTCTGAAGTTCAGACGGGCTGGGGCTCGATGCCAGGGCTGCGCCCTCACGTGACTGCTGATGGGAAGCCTCAGGCCCTTACTACGTGGTCTCTGTAGGTCCCCGTGAATGATTTCCTGACTTGGCACCTCCTCATGCTTCCCACCGCCCTTGCCTGCTTACCTCACCACCTTCTTCCCTTCCCAGTGGTTCTGACCTTAACAGGGCCACAGACTCACTGAGATTGAGAGAGACCTAGGGACACTCTAGTGAAGCCCAAGCATCCACAGCACAGAATGTCCCAGAGAGAGTTTTGAGAGGCTCCAAGGTCCACAGAGAGCTCTGTGAAACACAAATCCTACTGGGTGACTTCCTGTTTAAAATCCTTCCATGACTCCCAGACCCCCAGGGTAAAAACTCCTTCATGGCCCAATCTGATTGCCACTTACTTTTATTAATATCCGCAGCAGTGCTAACATCACACTCACAGTCCTCTGTAGGTGGGGACTTCTCACACTCTTTCCCATCCTTCAAAGACCCCCGCAAGAACTGAGTTTTACTCTTCCTGTTTTGGAGACAAGGAAAATGCTAGAGCCGAGATATGGCTCATCTAAAACCATATCTTGGAAAGAAGCCAATTTGGGTTGTATTGTCCATTACAAAAAAAAATCTGAGTTAAGGAGACAGAAACGAAGGTGGCTCCTCTGGCTGACTCATGTCCTATGGCTGACAGTGCCCTCTGCTGCAGGGTTCAGAGTCGGGGTCGCAGACGTTCACTGTATGCCTGTCAGTTCCGGGTCTGTTCTGTTCCCAGGGCTGCAGGAGCGTGCCAAGCCATGGTCCTGCCCCCTGCAGCTCGCTTATATGTTGGAGGAGATAGAACTTGAGGGAAATAACAAGTCAGTACGGAATGTGTCCTCTCTGGGAGAAGAGGGGGTAGTTCCACATGCTGGAGAGCGGGGGCTGTTGCCACCATCCTCCACGATGATAGAGGCTTGTGGGGCAGGGGCAGTGAAGTAATGGGAAGTAGATGGGTTCTGGGTGTATTTTGAAGGTAAAAATCAACTGAATCTGCTGATAGATTAGACGTGAGAAGTGAGCAAACAGTGTCTCCAGGCACTGGCCTGAGCCATGGGGTAAACAACATTTCTATTATCTGAGAAAGAGAAGCTGCTGGTTGGGGTGGGCGGGGAGAAGGGAGCAGGACTGGGGGTTCTAGCGATCAATCACTGAGTGACAGACCATCCTGAACTCAGTTCTGCTCACGAGCCTCCTCTGCGGGCAGAGCTCAGCGGGGACCTGGCGGGCGAGGCGGCTCGCGTGCTGGCTGGGCCGGCCGAGGCTCTGTGCACGCCTGCTGCTGACACTGGCTGTTGGGCGGAACCCCCACACCTAGCCTTTCTGCACCAGTGTTCTGTCCCTCCCCGCCGGGAGGCCAGGCTCCAGGAGTGAGACTCAGGTGAGGTGGAAGGGTGTGGCATTTTATGCGCCAGCCCGAAGTCCCTTGGCTCATTCCTACTCTCCTCTATTGCTTGAGGGAGTCATAGAGGTCTGCCAAGCTCAAGGGCAGGGGACAGGGACCCTGGATCTCCATGGGGCGTGTCAGCATCACATTCTAGAGGAGTATACGGGGTGGTGGATATCCTGTTGCCCCTTTGGGGAAATACATCCTGCCACAGGAGGAATGCGGAGATCAAGATCTGTCAAGTGTGAATTGGGATGCTGTGCAAGCAGGTGGATTCAGGAGTCAAAAGAGGTCAGAGTCAGAGAAATAAAATGTGAGGCTGCTGTATACTGCTGGTATCACAGCTATCTGGGATGAGTGGAAAGGAAGGGGGTTATGAAGCCTGGCAATACTTACTGTGCCGTGAATACATATATTCTCAGTGTCGTGGGAGACGGTTTGTGGAGACTGTGCAGCTGGGCTCGCTGCTGATATTAACGTGGATTTCAGCTCAGTTTCCGACTCTGCATTTTAATCTCCCTCCCAGTGCCCTGGTGCCAGAGCCCTAGGATCAGATCTAACGCAGTCCCGTTTGTCCCCAGGAAACTAGCCTCTCTGCTGTGCTTTGGAAGTACCTTCAGGCTACCCCTGTGAAACAATAGCCATGAGTGTTTAGATTCTTATAAAACCTAAAATCTTCAAAAGGGCAATATTGAAAAATAAAGAAATGAATTATTCCATTGTTGAGCAGCTTCATGTCAGAGTAAGAAAGAACAAGAAATGATGATGGTTAAAGCACTCAGTTGAGATTAAAAAGATGAAGAAAGAAATGAGATAAGAATGCCATTTTTCATCCTGAAGAGATCAGATGATGCTTAGAAGCAAGGCTCTAGTAAAGCATCAGGAGATCTCTATTTTATGATCAGACTACACAAGCTTCCTGCAAGGAGATCCAAGCAGTCCATCCTAAAGGAGATAAGTCCTGGGTGTTCATTGGAAGGACTGATGCTGAAGCTGAAACTCCAATACTTTGGCCACCTCATGTGAAGAGTTGACTCATTGGAAAAGACCCTGATGCTGGGAGGGATTGGGGGCAGGAGGAGAAGGGGACGACAGAGGATGAGATGGTTGGATGGCATCACCGACTCGATGGGCATGAGTTTGAGTAAACTCCGGGAGTTGGTGATGGACAGGGAGGCCTGGTGTACTGCGATTCATGGGGTCGCAAAGAGTCGGACATGACTGAGTGACTGAACTGAACTGAACTGACACAAGCTTCCTAGCATTATGCATAAAATATACCATAATCTGACCCTTCTCTTTCCCATCTCATGTGATAGTAACCCCCGTTAAGCCCCATTATATTCTGGTTACTCCACTCAGATCCCCCAAACCTCGACATCTGCTCACCTCTCCAGGGCTTTGCTCCCCTTTTTTATTTCTGGCATACTCCTACACATCCTTCAAAGTTCATCTTGAATGTCCCCTGCCCTGTAAATAGGTGTCCCTATAGTCTTTGGTAGTCCTGTAAATGCTTGTCCCAAGCAGCATCAGTCCCTTCAGGGCTGTAACCCCGGGTACTCTTTTCAGCACCCTGGCACCCAGCAAAGCTGGGCCCAGAACAGTCAAATCACTGTACGTTTTGCTTTTGGAATGGATACTCTAAAACTTTAACACTGCACTTTGGCACAGAAAAGCAGTTTGTTTCCATTCCCATTTCTTGGTCTTCCTTCTAGACTTGCCTGCGTGGCTGCTGAGGGAGGCCTGGCCCTACTGCTGAGCTCCCTCACCCACTCGTAGGGCAGCCCCACGGCCTAGACCTGAGGACAGTGTTGTCCCCAGACTCAGCTTCGTTTCTGCCTGCTTCATAGGTGTTGGTGAGCAAACCCTACAAACTCGCCAATTTCCAAGTCATCGGGAGGCTGGCTCTTACCCTGAGCTGTCATAGCCCAGAGTCTGTTGGCTTCTGTTCATAAAACCTGAACTCTGGACAGTCAATGGGCTTAACAAATCATTTTGATTAACTAGATTCATGAGCTACAGACTCTGGTCCTTAATGTAGCTGTAAGAAGCTTGACGGGGACTTCCCCGGTGGTCCAGCAGTTAAGAATCTGCCTGTCAGTGCGGGGAACACAAGTTCGACCCCTGGTCCAGGAAGATCCCACGTGCCATGGGGCAATTAAGCCAGAGAGTTACAACTGGAGAGCAGCAACTTTAGGCTCAGCACAGCCAAAAATAAAAATAATACAGTAAACACATAAATAACAGTAAAGTCAAGATGCTTGAGGAAAAAGGGCAGAGGGATATATTTGAAGTACCTTGTGAAAGCGGTGTGGCTATAAGAACACATGACTTTATACATAGCTCTGATATTTTTAGTTATTTAGATTTAGAATGTTGTGTTTAATTTCTGTTGCACAGCAAAGTGATTTGGTTTTATATATGTATATACATATATATATATTGTTTTTCATGTTCTTTTCCATTATGGATTATCACAGGATGTTGAGTGTAGTGTCGTGTGCTATATTACTGTATATAGTATAGTATATACTTTGAGTTTCATCTGCTAACTCCGAACTCCCAATCCTTTCCTCCCTCAACGCCCCCCCCCCCCCCCCCCCCCCCCCCGCAACCGCAAGTCCATTCTCTTTGTCTGTAAGTCTATTTCCGTTTCACAGGTATGTTCATTTGCCTCGTTTTGGATTCCACGTGTCAGTGATATCACACGATGCTTGTCTTTCTAGCCTGACTGCCCTGGGTCTGACGGCCCCCTGAGACAGCCGCCTCGGTGGGGTCCTGTGACGTCACCCTCAGCGCCTCCGGGTGTCTCCGTGGGGCCTGGCAGAGCTCACCACCCCGTACCCAGGGGCAGTGAACCTGCGGATTCCCCCGTCATGCAGCGTGGACTCACTTAACGGTCGCCGAGCCAGTAGCAAGAGGTGGAACCTCTGAGGGCAGCCCTCCTCCAGGAATCATTGTTGGCTGGCACTGAACAAGCCCCAGTTGCCAGAAGAGGCAGTTGGGCATTTCCCTGTTTACTCGTGTGTCAGCTGCCAAAAACTGCTAATATGTCAGTGTTTTGGAACCTGGAGTGTATTTCCTAGAAACGATGTCGTGTGTGGTGGTGAGGTGGCAGCCAGCTCAGTTACACGGATTCAGCTCTTAGGGACCTCACCTATTAATCCTGCAAAGACTGGCCAGTCGTCTGGGAGCGTTCATGTGTGTGTGTGTATGTGTGTGGGGGGAGGGTCAGGAGACATTAACGGGATCTCACTCCTCCCCCAGGAGCCCAGGAGCGTCACAAGCTCCCTACCCTCTCGCCAACCCCCATCACAGAGGCTGGAGAGGCCCAGGGGCAGGAGGAGGTGGGTGGGTGGGAGCCGGTGTGGGGTGGGCTCCTTCCTGCCCGGGAGCCACGAGGCTGCATCCAGTTCTCAGCTGACTCCTCTCTATTATTGAACGTAATAATGTTTATTGTTCTTCTTAATCCAGTAGACATGGGAGTTCATTTTAGAAAATTTAAAAAACATAGAAGGAAGGATGTTTAAACATCCCATATTCTCACCAATTTGGTGTACAGACTTTGTTTCTGTTCATGTGTCTATGCATAGATTTATGTATATGTTCAATACACTTTGCAAATGATATATTGTGAATATGTTTTTGTGTCATTATTTTCCTGCAGCATTTCAAAATGGATAGATACACCATAATTTATTTTATTGACCTCCTGTGGTTGGTCTATTAGGTTTGCTACCAAGATTACCCTGTGCTTTGCCTGGATCCACTGTCATTTCCCTGGATGATTCAAAAAGAAGACAAGGTGTGTGTGTGAGTTCAGGCGTTCAGTTAGTACCAAGGCGCCTCTGCCCACTTCCCTCCCCTTGTGAGTGGGGAGGCTTATCTCCACCTTTCCACCACGTCATGTCAAAACATTTACACACTCTTTACTAAATTGATAAGCAAAACATTGTGCTGGGCTTTGAGTTAGTTTCTTTTCTGAGTATCGATGAGCTTGCACATTATTATATGTTTATTAGCCCTTTTGTGAATCACTTCTTTCTTTAAATCAAAACACTGGTGTCCTTGGATTGTTATGGCCCTTTGGAACAGAAGTGGGTGGATCCAGTTTTTATTACACTTTGAAATGTAAGTACAGGCAGACCTTCCCAGGGTAGTGAATTGTCTGTCTGACTCCCTAGGCCTTCTTGTTCTTTTTTCACATTTTTATTGGAGTGTAGTTGATTGACAATGTTGCGTTACTTTCTGCTGTAAAGCAAAGTGAATCAGTTAGGCATCTATATTGACATATATCCACTGGTTTTAAGATTCTGTTCCCACATAGGTCATTACAGAGTATCGAGTGGAGTTCCCTGTGCTATACAATAGGCCCTTATTAATTCCATATTTTATATATAGTAGTGTGACTCCCAAGTCCTTTCAGCACCCTTCATCCTCTGACCCCAGCTGCCTTGCCTGCACGGCTCCCAGGGTGTCCAGCACCATTTCCCTGCAGCACCCACAGGGGCCTGTACTGAGGTACTTTGCCTTTTTGGAACTTTGAGATTTTAAGGAAAAGGAATGGAGGATAAAGTTGGACCAGTGAAACAGCAGGAAATCATGAACGGCTTTAAAGCCAAAGGGATGGAACTGTCCATCTGCTGAAGAGACGTCTGGGCTCTGCCCAGTTACTGGCCTCACAGACAGACTTGCCGTGAGCACCTGGGTGTTTGGCAGACAAGCGTTGTGTTGGGTTACCTGGAAGTGGAATTACTGGGCTAGAGTGCAGGTGTGTGTTCAGCTTTAGTAGATAATGTTAAACAGTTTTAAAAAGACCCAGTTTAACCGCTGACCAAGTGGTGTCTGAGAGTTCAGCTGCTTTAGACTTTTACTGACATTTGGTATTTTCAGTCCTCTATTTTTAATCATTCTGGTAGATTCCATATTTCTTTCAATAAGCTAGATTGCTGCCACATATTGTATTTTTACTTTTCTGTTCTTATTTAGTTTAGTTTTAAAATAGATTTTAACCTTATTAGTCTATAGATATTAGATTTTATAGAAGCACTGTACAGGATTTTATACAACACTACCTAGTAAAAAATTCTTGGTATAGTCCCTTTATGATGATTTCACCCTTCTCTGTACCCCTCTTCATGTATATCCTGCACATTTATTTTTGACAATGTGTTTTTACCACTTCTCATTCATCCTATGAAGTGGTATCCAATACGTCACTCCTAAGTTTTGTCTTATCCTGCCCTATTTAAGACATGGCATAAATATTAAGCTGAAATAAATTCAGCATGGTTTGTTCTTTATTTTGCCTTCAGGATCTTTGTTCCTCAACCAGGGATTGAACCCATGCCCCCCTGCATTTAGAACGTGGTGTCTTAACCACTGGACTGCCAGGGAAGACTCTCTTCTTAAACCTCCTTTTTCCCCAAGTTACAGGGTGAAGACTGACTTGGGCTTGTATCTTGGCCACACAATTTACTAGCTGTGTGACCTTGGGTGAGTGACTTAACCCCTCAGAACTTTGGGTTCCTTATCTGTAGAGTAGGAGTAACAAAATCCCTTCCTTAGGATTGTTGGGATGGTAAATGAGGTGGCGTATGTAAAGTGTCCCGCATGCATGACATATTCCATCAGTCTTAGTTTCCTTCTGTGCTGGAAGCAAAGGCATCAGGTGCCTCTTTGCTACATTTGCCTGAGAGGTACACAGAGCTACTAAAGTGGGCATGACCGTACTTCTCTGCTAACTGTACCTTGCTGGCTGGCAAGAAACGCAAACTGCCAAGCATCACCCTGACTTCATTTTACTCTTGGTTTACCCTGCACACAGGGTAAATCCAAACATCCTGTACGACATTCCTGATCTTGTAATTCAATATAAACTTTATCTTTTGATGCACAGAATGCCACCAGACAAAATAGCATTCTTATAGTTGTGATTCTGAGAGCCTTCCGCAGATCTGTGGGTTAGAAAACTGCCCCCCTTTTCTGCCACATCTGACACATTCCCTTAGCACTTGACATTTACACTGACCTTCTAGAGCACTGGGCTGCTGGCTCCCAGTTCAGCTAGAATCTTGCTAAGCAGCCTGGAGCAGGGACCACTTTATATTCTGGGGCCAACTTTATTCCAGCCAGAGATCCTTTTCTTCTGCCAAGTGAAAGTGATAGCATCCATCCATTTGACACTAATCCTACTTTTTGGTGTAAAGACCTTAAAAAGGGTCGACAGAGCCATGGGGATGAAACACTCGGGAAACTTTAAAATGCTGGCGACCACAAGAAAAGGCAGCTGGTGCTTCATAGGTGGCTTGAAAATTCTCAGTGCTTCTGTTTTGTCTGTCTCTTTCCCACCAAGACGCACACATACAACAAGGGACTGACATCAAGAAGGCAGCAGCTTGCTTAGTAAGGAGGAGTCATTATCCATCAGAGTTTCAAATACTGATTCTTTCCCCCCAAGGTTAAGCTCCAGTGCCATTGGGAACATGCAACAGTAATGGAGACTAGGATTTACGGTGTCTTTTTGGAGACAATCTAGGAACTCACCCACAGTGCTGTGAGCCTGCTGGACAGGCCTCGAGAAGGCTCATCTCTCAGTCCTAGGGCAGGGCATTCATGGTCTCTGCCATCATGACTGTCTTGTGGGTTTCCAAACCCATTGTCTCCCTGAGACCCAGGGCCAGGTCTCCAAATGTAGGAGCTGTGTCCCTGGGGAGGTTCATTAGAACACCCCATGTGAGACGTGGAGAAAAGGAAATCCTCCTATACTGCTGGTGGTAAGGTAAATTAGTGCAGCCATTATGGAGAACAGTGTGAAGGTGCCTTAAAAAACTAAAATAGAGCTATTCTATCATCCTGCAATCCCACTCCTGGGTATATATCCATAAAAAATGAAAACATTCAAAAGGATACATGCACCCCCATGTTCATAGCAGCACTGTTTACAATAGCCAAGACATGGAAGCAAACTAATTGTCTGTTGATGGAGGAATGGACAGAGGAATAAAGAAGAGGTGGTACATATGCATAATTGAGTATTACTGAGCCACAGACAAGAATGAAATAATGCCATTTATAGCAACGTGGATGCACCTAGAGCTTACCCTACTAAGTAAGGCAGAGAAAGACAAATGTGATTTATCACTCACATGTGGAATCTAAACTCTGATACATGAACTCTCTTGCAAACCAGAGATAGACTCACAAACATAGGAAACAAACATGGTTACCAACAGAGGGAGGTGGAGAAATACAAACTAGGAGTGTGGGATCAGCAGATACAAGCTTCTACAAGAAGATACAACTTTCCATAAAATAGATAACCAACAAGTTTCTCCTGTAGCACAGGGAAGGATACTGACTATCTTGTCAGATAAATTATAATGGAAAAAAATCTGAAAAAGAATTATGTATTACTGAACCACTTTGTTGTATACCAGAAACTAATGCAATATTGTAAATCAACCATAATTCAATAAAACAAACAACATCCCCACACGAATTAATCATCTCATTTGTCTTGCTGGCCCCTCCTCACTCCTCTTGTTTCTGTTAATGGTCCCATCACTTCTTGGGCCATTCTTTCCACACTGCTCAGAAAGGCCTGGTTTATTAATTTAGGTGAAGTGCTTTTGTAACGGAAACTGCAGGTGACCCCTCAACAGCCATCTGTCCCTTGTTTCACGGTTATGGAACTTTCACCCAGGCTGCCCATGACACCGACTCCATCTCCCAGGTTCTCTGCCCCTGGGTGTGGCAACACACTGGGTCTGGCCAAAGGGCTGTGAAACTTGTAGGTGAAGCTTGTAGGTCATTTCCTTAAAAGGATATGGCGCTCTCTCCTTCCACACCTTCCGCCATCCTGCTGCCGAGACCATGGAGGCTGGAGCAAGCCAGTTCAGGGAACACCAAGAAGAGAATACCACAGGGACAGTGGAGCCACTGGGGAGGGGGGAGCTGGTCTGCGATGCAGGCAACCGTGGGCCATCACATGTGGACGATTCAGTTCAGTTCAGTCCCTCACTTGTGTCCGACTCTTTGTGACCCCATGAACCGCAGCATGTCAGGCTTCCCTGTCCATTACCAACACCCAGAGCCTACTCAAAACTCATGTCCATCGAGTTGGTGGTGCCATCCAACCATCTCATCCTCTGTCTCCCCTTCTCCTCCTGCCCCCAATCTTTCCCAGTATCAGGGTCTTTTCCAATGAGTCACCTCTTCCGATCAGGTGGTCAAAGTACTGGAGTTTCAGCTTCAGCATCAGTCCTTCCAGTGAATATTCAGGACTGATTTCCTTTAGGATGGACTGGTTGGATCTCCTAGCAGTTCAAGGAACTCTCAAGAGTCTTCTCCAACACCACAGTTCGAAACCATCAATACTTCAGCACTCAGCTTTCTTTATAGTCCAACTCTCCATCCACGCATGACTACTGGAAAAACCATAGCTTTGACTAGACAGACATTTGTTGGCAAAGTAAAGTCTCTGCTTTTTAATATGCTGTCTAGGTTGGTCATAGCTTTTCTTCCAAAGAACAAGTGTCTTTTAATTTCATGGCTGCAGTCACCATCTGCAGTGATTTTGGAGCCCAAAAAAATAAAATCTGACACTGTTCCCACTGTTTCCCCATTTACTTCCCATGAAGTGATGGGACTGGATGCCATGATCTTAGTTTTCTGAATGTTGAGCTTTAAGCCAACCTTTTCACTCTCCTCTTTCACTTTCATCAAGAGACTCTTTAGTTTTCTTCATTTTCTGCCATAAGAGTGGTGTCATCTGCATATCCGAGTTTATTGATATTTTTCCTGGAAATCTTGATTCCAGCTTGTGCTTTATCCAGCCCAGCATTTCACATGATGTACTCTGCATATAAGTTAAATAAGATACAGCCTTGACGTACTCCTTTTCCTATTTGGAACCAGTCTGTTGTTCCATGTCCAGTTCTAACTGTTGCTTCCTGACCTGCATACAGGTTTCTCAGGAGGCAGGTCAGGTGGTCTGGTATTCCCATCTCTTTAAGGATTTTCCACAGTTTGTTGTGATCCACACAGTCAAGGGCTTTGGCATAGTCAATAAAGCAGATGTTTTTCTGGTACTCTCTTGCTTTCTCAATGATCCAATGGATGTTGACAATTTGATTCTGGTTCCTCTGCCTTTTCTAAATCCAGCTTGAACTTCTGAAAGTTCACGGTTCACATACTGTTGAAGCCTGGCTTGGAGAATTTTGAGCATTACTTTACTAGCATGTGAGATGAGTGCAATTGTGTGGTAGTTTGAACATTCTTTGGCATTGCCTTTCTTTGGGATTGGAATGAAAACTGACCTTTTCCAGGCCTGTGTCCACTGCTGAGTTTTCCAAATTTGCTGGCATATTGAGTGCAGCACTTTCACGGCATCATCTTTTAGGATTTGAAATAGCTCAACTGGAATTCCATCCCCTCCACTAGCTTTGTTCATAGTGATGCTTTGTAAGGCCCACTTGACTTCGCATTCCCAGATCTGACTCTAGGTGAGAGATCACACCATCGTGGTTATCTGGGTCATGAAGATCTTTTTCGTATAGTTCTGTGTATTCTTGCCACCTCTTCTTAATATTCTTCTTCTGTTAGGTCCATACCATCTTTGTCCTTTATTGTGCCTGTCTTTGCATGAAATGTGGATGATTACAGGAGAGATAAATCCATGTCTACCTGTAGTTCTGATGTTTGGGTCTCTGTGAGAACACTTGAAACTTTTTCTAATGAAAACAGCCCCAAGGGGCCTCAGAGCTTAGTCCACTGGCAGGAGCAGATTCCAATGTGCAGATGGAGTTTGGATGTGACAGTGGTGGCAGCTAGAGAAGCTTCAATGGAAGGTTCTACCCAGTTATTTGGAAACAGAGCCCAGTGTGTGCATATGCCTCCCTCCCCTCTGCCTGCTGTGGTCACCTGGACCTGGAGCCTTGCCCTTTGCGATGTGGGGCAGCTGTCACCTTGGCTGCTTCTTCCTGTCTCTGCGGTCCTCAGGACGTGGGGTTTGGGAGCTTCCTAGAGACCTTTTGTTCTTCTTCTGTCTTCTATCCTGTCTATTCTTTGATGCCAGATGAATCTCTGTAAAACGTTGATTTCAACATCTTGGTTCTCCTCCATAAGAGCCCAATGACTCCCATATGACTGATGACCTCGTCCTCTCTGTCCTTCTCAAGGGAAAGTTCCCTACCTGCTGGGTGGATCATGTGTCTTCAGAAACCTGTAGGTTTTGTGTGCACTTCCCATCTCAGCCCACTTTGTTAGGTGCCCCTGACAGCTATGCCTTTGCCTTTTCTTGTCCCAAATCATCTCAATCCTCCTGCAAAAAGGCCAAGACCCCTGCCTACTCTGCCCTCTGCTTTGTCTGGGGTTTGCCAGCAGCTGCTCTTTCCATTACTCTTGGTATGATGTGTCTCTTACTCATTTCAATAGCTCATAGAGTTTTGCAGTTTGTCATGTGTTTTTCCCCAGCTGGAATATAGATTTGGAGTCCTAATCAGAGCCCCATTTTACAATGCCCCCTCAATTACCACTTTGATAATAAGAGAATAAAACTCTAAATTGCCCAGGTGCCTTCTCTGAGCAGCACGTGTTGGTGGTGTTGGCAGCCACTATACCCTTTGAAGGAAGTCCCAACCCTAGCCTCCTGTTAGGAGGAAACAGTGACGGGACAGCCCACCAACCACAATGCAAGTTGAAGAGTCTCCTGGCCTCCTGAGCATCTCCCTTGAGTCGAATCAATGGATCACAGTGCATCTCTGGCATCCCTGTGTCAGAAACAGAATCTCTTCTGTCATAAGAAGCAGGACAGGAAAGGCTCCATGGGCATCTCTGGATGATTTAGATTTCTAAGGCTGGATTTCTTTTTCCAGGAGAGCCAAGATCATCTCAGAGACAAGCTCTAATTCTGAACTCAGCAGCAACACAGAGTGGGAGCATAAGAAACACCTACTTGCTTCCTGATAATTGCATGGCTCGCCCTGGTGTTAGCTGGGGAGTTCAGATCTGATCTCAGAGAAGAAGTCATCCACCCATTTCCCTTTTCCTTGTCACTTTGCTGCCTCAAACTTTCCTACAGCTCTGGCTAGCCTGGTTTTCACTTGCTGCCTAATTTCTGTTTCTACTTGCTTCTACAGCTACCATATGGAGAGTGAGCTACTGTGGCCTCTCCCTCAAAAAAAATAAAAAGGCTTTCTTGTGTGCTGTGTTTTTTAATTTCTTTTTTTCTTTTACTGCAAGAGGCAGTAGACTTCAAAGGTTTGGTTTGGCACTGAAAGTTGGGTGGGCACTCAGAATTTCCTCCAGCCCAGTAGGACTGAAGAGGTTTGGTAGAATTTGTTTAAAGAAAGAAGTTAGCCAGCCTAGTGCTTTAGCATTTGCTCTGTTGACAGTAGCAGGTGTTTGCTTTGAAGCTTAGCAATAATACAAGGTAAGTGTGAGCTGTTGTGTCAATCAGTTTTTTTCTGGCTTATATATATATATATATATATATATTTTTTTTTTTTTTTTTTTCTGTTTAGGAAGCATCTAGTCAGTGAAAAGAGAGTCTGGCTCTGATGATGATCTGAGTAAACAGAGGCCCAAGAGGACCTGGGGTGTGGCTTGGAGCAGATGGGAGGGGGAGTGCAGTGCATCAAGCCCACTCCTCCCTTGTTCCCTCGTCCCCCGCAGGTGAGGAGCCGCGAGCTGGCCCTGGAAGCCCCCAGGCGGTCAGAGCCCATCGGGGCTGTCACCATGATTTAAAGCCCTGAGGATATAAATGAGGGCAGACTGTGTCACTCTGACCCAGAAAGGCCTCCGTCAATCCGGGACAGCACAGCCCCCGCAGCACTCCCTTCCAGCTGGGTTCCCGAGGCCCCTACTTGCCCTGCTCTCCCTGGGGGTGGGGTGGGGGGCGGACACTGTCCAGGCTGCCTGATCTCCCAGATCCTAGAGGGACTGGCCTGGAGTCTTGGGCCCAGGCTGGTGCTCAGGGTCTGGCCCGAGAGGATCTGCCTTTGGCAGGGATGATTCCTCACTGTACCAGCTCCGTCTTGCTGGATAAACACAATGACGCTCTGACCCGCGGACAAGCCAGATTTGCTCCTTCTCCTTTGTGCTTTGTTCTGGGTGCGTCCCTGGCACGGCTGTGCCCGGGTGAGCTGCCAAAGCTGCACTTTGCCCTTGAGTAAGGCAGGGACATCTTGAAGGTCAGCCCTGTCCGTCCCCCGAGGGCAGAGGAGAGGCTGAGCCCCTGCCAGGGTCCCCAGGTACTGCCAGTTTGGAGGTTTAAACGCACTCCCTGCCCTGCATCTGCCCAGGTCACGGGCTTGCTCTCCTTGCTCCCAGTGTGGAGAGTCTGGCTCAGGGCGCCCTATTGCCCCTGATGCCAGCAGCCACCCAGTGACTGCTCTTGTTTGTATTTTATGAAAGGACTGGGAGTCATGCGAGTCAACAGGGCTGAACTTTGCCCCCTGAAATCATTAACCTCTCTGCTAGGCAGATAGGCACAACTTCATCTTTTAGTAGAAAACCAAGTGGGAGAGAAGAACGGGCAGTGACTCCGAGGAGCCGAGGAGGCAGATTCAGGTGACCCTGCACCTCCAGGATGAACCCCAAACCCCAAGACTTCAGTAAGGCTGCCCAGCCGCTCCAGGGTCCTCAGCCTGCCCCACCCCTTCCCCCCACCCCCTCCTCCAGCTTCGCCATGCAGGTGCAGGGGATCGCCTTCTGGGATGGGACATGGGACTTCTCCACTGTGGGTGGCGGGACCCATTTGACCGTGGACTCACACACACTTGGTGGGTTGGTTTTAGTCACCAGGGCAGAACGAATAGGCGGAGTAGTAGACAGACAAGACATGCTGCTCTGGGATCATGGACTCTGCATATCAGCAGGGTTAGGGGGTGGAGTGGGGTGGGTGGGGGTGTTACCACTCCTGCACACCCAGGGTGGGATCGCTGTCCCTGCATAACCTGGGAGGGGATGTTACCTAAGCAGACACTCTGCTCCCATGGCCCTTGCTGCTGTGTCTGTCTGCCCTGCCATTCTGGCCAAGTGGCCTCGCAGGTTACTTCCCACCTCTGTGCCCCACCCCTTGCAGCTGCTAATTTTAATTAATAATAGCATCATTGCAGAGGAGCACTGTGAGACAGTAAAGGCAAAGCTCCTGAACAATGCCCGGCTCACAGAAAGTGCACACAGACTTTCTGTTTCCTGTCCGTCCTTATATGTTTTTTCAGTTCAGTTCAGTTGTTCAGTCGTATCTGACTCTTTGTGACCCCATGGATAACAGCACTTCAGGCTTCCCTGTCTATCACCAACTCCCAGAGCTTACTCAAACTCATGTCCACTGAGTTGGTGATGCCACCTAACCAGCTCATCCTCTGTCATCCCCTTCTCCTCCTGCCTTCAATCTTTCCCAGCATCAGGGTCTTTTCCAATGAGTCAGCTCTTCCCATCAGGTGGCCAAAGTATTGGAGTTTCAGCTTCAGCATCTATCCTTCCAGTGAATATTCGGGACTGATTTCCTTTAGGGTGGACTGGTTCAATCTCCTTGCAGTCCAAGAGACTCTCAAGAGTCTTCTCCTACACCACAGTTCAAAAGCATCAGTTCTTTGGTGCTCAGCTTTCTTTATAGTCCAACTCTCCATCCACGCATGACTACTGGAAAAACCATAGCTTTGACTAGATGGACCTTTTTTGGCAAAGTAATGTCTCTGCTTTTTAATATGCTGTCTAGGTTGGTCATAACTTTCCTTCCAAGGAGTAAGCATCTTTTAATTTCATGGCTGCAGTCACCATCTGCAGTGATTTTGAAGCCCAGAAAAATAAAGTCTCTCACTGTTTCCATTGTTTCCCCATCTGTTTGCTATGAAGTGATGAGACCAGATGCCATGATCTTAGTTTTCTGAATGTTGAGTTTTAAGCCAGCTTTTTCATTCTCCTCTTTCACTTTCATCAAGAGGCTCTTTAGTTCTTCGCTTTCTGCCATAAGGATGGTGTCATTTGCATATCTGAGGTTATTGATATTTCTCCTGGCAATCTTGATTCCAGCTTGTGCTTCATACAGCCTGGCATTTCACATGATGTACTCTGCATATAAGTTAAATAAGCAGGGTGACAAGATACAGCCTTGACATACTCCTTTCCCTATTTGGAACCAGTCTGTTGTTCCATGTCCAGTTCTAACTGTTGCTTCTTGACCTGCATACAGATTTCTCAGGAGGCAGGTCAGGTGGTCTGGTATTCCCATCTCTTTCGGAATTTTCCACAGTTTGTTGTGATCCACACAGTCAAAGGCTTTGGCATAGTCAATAAAGCAGAAATAGATGTTTTTAAAGAACTCTCCTGCTTTTTTGATGATCCAATGGATGTTGACAATTTGATCTCTGGTTCCTCTGCCTTTTCTAAATCCAGCTTGAACTTCTGAAAGTTCATGGTTCACATACTGTTGAAGCCTGGCTTGGAGAATTTTGAGCATTACTTTACTAGCATGTGAGATGAGTGCAATTGTGCGGTAGTTTGAGCATTCTTTGGCATTGCCTTTCTTTGGGATTGGAATGAAAACTGACCTTTTCCAGGCCTGTGTCCACTGCTGAGTTTTCCAAATTTGCTGGCATATTGAGTGCAGCACTTTCACAGCATCATCTTTTAGGATTTGAAATAGCTCAACTGGAATTCCATCCCCTCCACTAGCTTTGTTTGTAGTGATGCTTTCTAAGGCCCACCTGACTTCTCATTCCAGGATATCTGGCTCTAGGTGAGTGATCATACCATTGTGATAATCCGGGTCATGAAGATCTTTTTTGTATAGTTCTTCTGTGTATTCTTGCCACCTCTTCTTAATATCTTCTGCTTCTGTTAGGTCCATGCCATTTCTGTCGTTTATTACTGTTGTTTTATTTTTAGTCAAGGATCAGACCTCACTTGGGTCTTTTGTGTTCTGAGTTCAGACCGTGGGAACACATCCACCTGACTTCGGTACTTTTCGTTCTGAAAGGTCATCTGCGTCTTAGGATCAGCTCTCGTTTGAAGTGTTCAGGTCTTTCCTCCTACGTCTGCAGGATGTTTTCCAAGCCCAGAACAGTTCGGAGCAAGGCTGCCCTTGTTCCTAAGCATCCTTGCTGCTCTCCGGTTCCTGCCTGCGTGCGCGGCGCTCTCGGAGGAGCCGGCAGGGGGCGCTGAGCAGCCACGTCCCAGTTTCAGACCCGGCCTGAGTGGCAACTGCTCCGGAGATCCTGCTGCGGGAGGACAGGACTGTCCCTTAGCTCGGGGTCTCGGCTGTGCATCTGGGCAGCGTGGAGAAGGCAGAAGACTGTGTGTTGTATAATAGCTGTTGAGAGCTTTGCAATCAGACGGCCCCGTGGTGAGGCTTCTTGGTTCTGCTTCCTTGGGTTCTACCCACCTGAGGGACCAGGAAGGTGGCTCGCAAGTGGTGCGGGGGTGAAGCTCTTGGAAACGCTGGGTGGCTGATAGAGATCTTAGCCACTGAGGTGACTTTGGAGCCTGGCCGTTTGCGCTGATCTTTTTCCTCCTTGCCCCCATCTCCTTTTCCTCTCCTGGACTCTGCTCCCCCTGCAAGGTGAAGGCTGCGCCCGCAGTGATGCTGAGGTGGCCCTGGCCCATCCCGTTGGGCCAGGATGACTAGAGGAGGGGTGAGCCCCCAGGGTGCTGGGAGCAAGGCCAGGCAGCCCTCTCCTGCTCTCACATCACCTCGTAGGGGCGTTCTGCAGACGGCGTCTGGGCTCTTGCTCACTTGGAAGGCAAAGTGAGCCACAAGCCTCTTCCCATCCCCACCCCACCCCAGCAGGGATGGGAGATGTCCCAGGAGTCTGACCCGTGGAGACCGGTCTGTAGAGCCCTGGGAGCAGAACTGGCAGTGCCGTGTGGTCATTGCCTCGGTGGCCTCCATCTGCATCAGGCCCGGGCAGCAGGGCAGCCGTGGGCGGGGCTGCCTCAGGGCACTGGGAGCCTGGTGGCGGCTGTCGGGTAGGAGGGGGTCAGGCTCAGTCTAGGCTGGGCATGGCTGGAGGACTGTTCAGGTCTGGGTCAACCCGGGTGGTTTGCTTTTGGACAGGTCTGGGAGTGGGCATGCATCCTGTCCTCTAAACCCCAGTGAGGACGGGCATGCCCTGCAGCTGGGGGGCTGGTTCTGATGCTTTCTGACCAAAGGCAGATTTAGTTTGTTTGAGACCCCGAGCCTCTCTGTGGAGGGATGAGGTCCCTGTGGGTACAGTGACAAAATTGTCTTGGTCACACCCCTCAAAGTCCTGGGCCTCGGTACACCGGCTGCCCCGTGGTATAGCACAAAAGTCATCCACCTCAGGTGAGATCCCTGCAGGAGGGCTATGTGGCCTTTGGGGGACAGGACACTAGGAAGGGAGGGCGTGCACCTTCCCCAGCCCCAGAGCGGGCACTGCCTGGCCAGGGGCACCTCTCATAGCCCCCAGTGAAGGTGGGCCAGGCCTCCATCCTCCGGAGAACAGCAGGGAGGGGGTCAAAGACAGACTTGGCCCCAGACAGGGCGCCTGACCAAGGCTCCAGGAGCCGGTGCTCTACCCCAAAGCGTGGCCTCGGGAGCTGGGCTGAGCACGCAGCAGCTTGCTAACTTCTGCCTCTCACCCGCTGCCTCGCCACACACAGCCCGCGGCAGAGCTTGGAAAAGGCCAGGCTCTCTTCCAGACCTTTGAGAAGGTCCCAGGAACGCATGTCCTCGGGCGATCCAGCTGCAGCAGCACCTTGGTCGGGGGGTCCTAAGGCCTCGGCGCCCCCGCCACATCCTGCTGCTCTCAGTGTCAGGGCCTCTGGCTCCAGGGCAGGGGAGGCCCAACCTCACCAAGACCAGCTCTGGGAGGTTTTGTGGGATCAGGCGGTGCACAGCATCCTGAAGCAGGAACCCTCCTGGCCACAGGCCCCGTGAAGCAGATGTCAGGCTCAGCCCAGAGCAAGGGTGTGGCGGAGCCACGCTCTGGGCCATGGTGGCCGTGTGCCCATCACACTCTGGCTCTTCGTGGGACCCTGGGCCCTGCGGGTGACGGGGAGCCCCAGGAGCAGCTGTATGCAGGCTCTCGTGATGTTTGTACGTAAACATCTTTGCTGCTACCCTACACCTGTGGAGAGTTTCTAGGGAACAGTGAAGCAGCTCTCTGCCCTCTGTCCCGGTTGGTGGTACTTAAAGTGCTCAGGAAAATCTTGTTGAATGGATGAATAAACTCTGCTTATGGAACAAGAGGTCTTCCCCGGTGGCTCAGCTGGTAAAGAATCCACCTGGAATGCGGGAAACCTGGGTTCGATCCCTGGGTTGGGGAGATCCCCTGGAGAAGGGACGGCTACCCACTCCAGTATTCTGGCCTGGAGAAGTCGATGGACTGTATAGTCCATGGGGTCGCAAAGAGTCGGACATGACTGAGCGACTTTCACTTTGCATGGAACAAGAAGCTGGGCTCTCCAAAGGGAATCCAGGTTAGTAACTTACAGGTATCTAGAAACAGCACAGGGCTAGTGTGCAAGGGGAAAACTCATTTTATACATTTCCCTTCCCCTAATGACATCACACTCCAGTACTGCCCCAGGGTAAGGGATAAGATACACTCATTAACGCGCTGATGTGACCAGCGGCGGGCTGGCTGCGCTTTCTCAGTCCCCTGCAACCTGATTTCTGTCCCTTCGCCCTCTGCCTCCATTCCGCAGGGATCAGACAGCCTCAGGATGGCTCAGTTTGTCAGAGATCCAGAACCCAGGCCCTCTGTGGCTTCTTTCACTTTGGTGTTTGGCTGAGCCTCTCCTGTGGCCAGTGGGCAAATATTTGGCATCTGTGTCTACATAATTCATGGCATCTTGGGCTACAATGTGTTTGCCTGTTGTTTCATATCTCCAATTTTTGGGTCCTTCTGAGTGGAGGTGAGGATTGAATGCTCCCATTTCCCTCAATGTGCGCATGAGTGCGTGTGCGCGCACACACACATGTGCACACACGCACACACACACACACATGTATACCCCTCCCCCACCCCTCTGACCCCAGGTCCTCCCACTGGTTGAAGGATTGACTCAGAGGACATGAACTTGTCATATGTCTGTACTTTTTCACAATATGCTGTAGGATTTTTCAACCTATGCCTGGTTGATACTGCTCTAAATTTTACTGGTAACAGTAGTTTAATACTATAAAAATAGATATACTTTTTATGCTTTGCAGCTTCTGAAACATGGTCATCTGCTACCTGTCTAAAGAATTTGAGGCAGCAACATCCCTGAAGGCTTTTTTATATGGTTAGTTTGCTCCTCAAGCTCTTCTCCCAAATCCCACTATGGTTAGTGTTACCCCGCCCCACACAGGTTACAAAGGCCATCGCCGAGTTCTGCATCAATGGAGTTTGAATTCAGCTTGTCTGCGAACCTTTCTGACTGATACATTTTGGGGAGTAGGTCACTATGCTGACCAAGTCCAGCATCTCTCTGCGGTGGGGGGACTGGGGGCACTGGTTTGCCCTCTGGATCAGCCTCCATCCTTCAGGGATGGACAGCAGCTCTCATGAGTCTGCAGACTTGCTTTGACTTCCTGCTTTGACCCTGGTGAACGTTGGAAGCTTTAAATTCCTGTGACACCCTGCTCCTTGGTTTTCCTGCTACATGAGCATAGTGGTACCTATCTTTCAGGACTCTTGTAAGGAGCAAATGAGCTATTTCAGTAAAACATCTGACTCTGGTTTTATCATCTGCAGTTGTGGCCCACTAATGGAATAAATTTGCTGTGTTAAACTAGCATTAAAAAATAAATAGGGCTTTTCCTGGTGGTCCAGTTGTTAAGACTCAGCTTCACTGCAGGGGTTGTGGGTTTAATCTCTGGTTGAGGAAGTGTGTCCAAAAAATAAATAAATAAAATAGAATAGGTGTTAAGTATGAAGTTTATCCTTGAACTGATGAAAATTTAAAAATTCTAGAAGCTTCAAAGTTATTTTGGCAATAATTTTTAGAATTTACTGAAAACTATTGAGTTATACACTTTGGATGAATTTTGTGCTATGTAAACCATATCTCAAAAAAGCTATGTATAAAAAAGTTTAGCAAGCCCTACAAAATTCCTCAAGCTGTATGTTTGAGATTTATGCACTTTATTAAGGTGTGTTAGACCTCAATTAAAAATTCAATATAAAAAATAGAATAAAAAAGTATCAGAGTACCTCACCAGTAGTAAGGGCAAGCACTGTTTTTATGAAGTGTGTGTGTGTGTGTGTGTGTGTGTGTGTGTGTGCTGGGCTACAGTAAAACATTTCTAGCTATAGATTGTTGTGTAAAATATTTTTATGTCCAGGTAGAGGAGGCATTTAACATGGTTATTTAGGCCTGTCCTTTTCTTTCTGGAGTCCACACCCATGTTCAGTTACTAGCCTTGGAGAGCTGGCCCCTCTGTGACTCAGAGGGTGGACATTCTGAGTACTAACTGAGGTCCCTAACCTCCCAGCTTCCATGTCCTGTGTGCACGCGTGCACACACACACACACACACACACACATCCCACCCAGTCAAACTCTTCTCCAGCTAAACAAGCATCACGTTGTCCAGAGGAAGAGCCGCTAACTGGCCTGTCCCCATAGTAAGGGCACCTCTGACCTTCTGGTTTTGGAGGTTTTGTGATGTTTGCTTTTCAGGTTCTCTGCTTGACTCCTTCCTTCTTTCTTTGGCTTTTAAGCCCCACACTTGACATCGGCTGCCTGTGCCTGTGGCCCTGGGAGGGGGTGGTGCTGTCTCGTTGATGAGAGGTTCCCCAGCCCCTTCCTCCTTCAGGGGGGAGAGTCGGAGGAGCTGGCGCCACAACCTGGAGAGACCACGGCCGTGGGGTGTGACCAGTGGGGGCCCAGACACCCACTGCCAGAGCCTGCTGGACTGTAGTTCAGTCAGAGAAACAGATCAAGTTACCAAGTGCCCAGTGACCTTCTGGAGATGACCAAGTCACAACAACCTCTCAATGACTCTGGCCAACCACCCACACAACACCTTTCATGACTGTCAGAGGGGCTGGCACATGTGTGTGGAAGGAACAACCACTTTGGAAATGACTTCACTGATGTCTGAGAAATCAGCGAATTGACTGAAGAATCACTAAAACTTACTCCTGTTTTGTAAGTTCTGTGTGCAGTTTCCATTTCATGGTGTGGAATAAGACAACATTGCAACTGGTTGGGTTGGGAGGTTAGTCTCTGATTGGAACCAGCTGCCCTGGGGAGATCAGTCTCAGGCCACTTGGACTTCTGATTGACCAGGGCAAGACTGGATATTTTTATTACTTAATTTGTTTATTATTTTTACTGAGTATGTGATCAATGGTTAATATCCATGGCCGATGGTCAATGGCCAATGGCAGATGGTAGTGTTGGCTCCCCAACCTTGGAGTCCACCGGGCTGGTGAGGGTCCTGGCTCTGCTCTGCCTCCTTCTTATAGCACCGCCTTTATGCTTCAGTTGCTACACTGAAAAATAATAGGGCTTCCCTGGTGGCTGCAGCAGTAGAGAATTGACCTATGATGCAGGAGCCGCAGGAGACGGGAGTTCAATCCTGGGAAGATCCCCACACACTCCAGTATTCTTGCTGGCACAGTCCCATGAACAGAGGGGCCTGATGGGCTTCAGTCCATGGGGCTTCAGAGAGTTGGACCCAACTGAGCATGCATGCCAGATAAAAAACACCTCACTTGTAGGGGTTGGTTTTTATTGTGGTAAAATACACATACACATAACAAAAAATGTACCATCTGAGCTATTTGAAGTACAGTGTTTGTTCAGTGAGATTAAATACATTCTTACTGTTGTGTAGCCATATCCACCATCCATCTCCAGATCTTTTTTCATCTCGTAAAACTGAAGCTCCATCTCCACTAAACACTAACTCCCATTCCCCTCCCCCAGCATACAGCACCCTTCTACTTTCCGTCTCTGAATCTGACTTCTCTGTGCACCTCATGTGAATGGAATCATCCATTATTTGTCCTTTTGTGACTGGATTACTTCCTTTAGCATAATGTCTTCAAGCTTCATCTATGTTGTAACAGGTGTTAGAATTTCCCTTCTTTTTAAAGCTGAATATATACCATATTTTGTTTATCCATTAATGTGTTGATGGGTTGTTTCCCTCTTTTGAACACGAGTTCAAATGAACTTTTTCATGTGAACACTAGTGCACAAATGTCTGTTCAAACCCCTGCTTCCAATTCTTTAGAGTATATCCCCAGGAGTGGCCTCCGTCGGTCATGATAATTTTGTTCTTGATTATTTGAGAAACCATCATATTGTTTTCCATGGTGACTGCACCATTTCACATTCCTACTAGCAGATCCCAAGGGGCCCAGTTTCTGTACTTCCTTGTCAGTACTTGGTATTTTCTGTTTCTCATCTGTTTGGTAACAGCCCTCCAGCATCTCATTATTGAGGCTTAGATGAGAGAATGCATGAAAAGCACATGTGTAGTCTTGGCTCAGTAAGCGAGAGCTGCTTTTGGTGTTTCAGGTTTTGCTTCTCTTTCTGTGGAAGTAGAGTAAATAATCGCTTCCTCAGAGGCCCCTCCGAGTGCCTAGCTGTCACCGCACAGACCACTGGCCCCAGACCCCAAGGGTGCACTTGATAGTGGATTCAGCTCTGCTCTGAAAAGGCCCTAAGTGGCTCGGGGCCATGTCAGGCTTTGAGGTTCTCGAGGGGAGCAATGTGGCTTTTAAGGCACCCCAGAAGAGGGAATCCTTCCCGCAGTCTTTCTGTTGCCTAGGTTCCCACAATCTTGCTGGTTTTATTACCAGGCCTAGTAAACACAGGCTGTTTCTATAAATAGAAGAGCAATGACAATATCCTGTCCCGTGAACTTCTAAGAAGAGCTATTGTGAGTAAGAACAAGGTTTTTCTTTGATTTATTATGGGAAGTTTAGAAAATGAGTGTATTTAACACTTGGTCAATTTTTTAAGGATATTTCAAGTAGAATAACTAGTAAGATGAACAATGGTCTTTATTTTCTTGAATGAGGTTGCCTATTGATGAAAAGGACAGGATGAACATGAGTTTAGATGGGAAGACAGTTGGCTGGAGTGGTATTTCTCCCATGACCGTGACACCTGGAGGAGGGCTGAGAGAGGACCCACAGCACACTCCAGGCACTGGTGTTCAGGCGAGACGTGGGGTCGTCCTGTGAACCGGGCCCTCTGCTTCTTCAGCAGAGGCTGCGCGTTTTAGCAGCAGATTTCTGTACGCGTGGACTGTGTCTGGGAGAGAGAAAGCCAGAGAAGTGGTGTTTGGATTAGAAAACCAGGAAGAATCAAGTCATCTTAAAAAAGAGAGAGAGAGACAGAAAGAATAAAAAACTTCCTTCAGTCTGATGTTTTGCTCAAAACATTCAGGACAGGTCTTTAGTAGGCATAGTTTGGTCAGCTTGATAGTATCTTACCCATCTATTTGAAAACAAAGAGAAATGTCAAAGTAATTTTTTTTTAATTTTAAAAATGTAAAAAATTGAAGTAGAGTTTATTTACAATGCTGTGTTAATTTCTGCTGCATAGCAAAGTTATTTGGTTTATATATATATATATATATATATATATATATTCTTTTCCAGACTAATGTTTTTATCTAAATTTTGATTTTCCTTAAATGATCTCATTGGAGGACACTATTATTATATGCTGTATTTATCTATGTATGCATGTGTCTATTTGTATTTCCTACTGTAGGCACACACACACACATACAAATATTATCTGTATGTATACGAATGGACAGCAGTTTCACAGGGTAGTAGTTTATAAAATTAGGGTGGCTTTTTTAAAGGAAAAAATATAAAGAATCTTACTTTGCAAAAGTTTCCAGAAACATGCCTGCATTTAGCACATCACTCAGCCACTCTCCACCCACCCCTCTCCCCTCGGTTCTCCCCTGAAGCCCGAGTTCTGCTATCTGCCTGGAAACCTGGTCCTGATCCGTCCGGTCCCTGTGGGGACTCCTGTTCAGAGGCTCCCTGACAGCGATGAAGCACTGGTCATGGTAACCGGCAGTCAGAACTCACCCTCCCTCTAGGGCCAGGCCCCTCCCATCCCTACTGATTTAAGCAAATACCAGGAAAAGCATATTTGAGAGCAAATCCAGATGCTCTGGTCTCGAAGTAGAACGATGAGAAAAACAGCGACAGCGGCAGGAGTAGGAGGGAAAAGCAGAAAAAGAGGACTGGGAGCCATGGGAAGGGGCGACTGGGGGGACGGGGCGGGCAGCTGCGGGGGGGACCGGGACGCATCTGCCTTACAGGAGTGGCAGGACACAGAGCAGTCGGTAGTTCTGGACTCTGCCTCCGACCCTGAGCAGGAGACTTGGAGGTTGAAGTATTCATGAGGAGGAAACTGACGGCTCAGCTTCTGGAATCCCACTTGGGAAGAGCACGTGGTTTAAAGTGAGCTCAGCTGGGTGCTGGGCGCCCAGGTCTCTGGGTCTCAATCGTGTCTGTCTCTCCTGAAGCTCTGGGAACCAGCCCTTGGGCCATGGGGAGCCACACTGCCCTCTTGGGTGGAGGGGTCATGCAGGACACAATAGCATCACGTCGTCAGGGCCCGGCCTTATCATCCCGACTCTGTCCTCTCCTGTGTGTCCACCTGTGATCAGAGGCGCAGGGTCCCGGCCGGGGAGAGGAGAGACACAGCCACGCCTGTATGCAGCAGTCCATGGGGGAGAGTGAGCACGGAGCAGGACAGGCAGCTAAGCTCACGTATGGCCGGGATTGAATCTTGGGCTGGTTGTAGAGGACCACCATTCGACGTTTGAAGAAGTTGGTATTTGGATGAAGAATATATAGTTGCATCAGTTTTTAAATTCTCTGAATTTGAAAATTTTAGTGTTATTATGTTAAAGAATATCTTTGTTCTTAGGGGAAAATGCTGATATATTTAAGGATATAAGGGAATGCTCTTTTTGCAAGCTACTTGCAAATGTTTCAGAAAATAACAATTATTAAATATGTAAATATATATACACACACACACACATATGGAGAGAAAGAATGTAGCATAATGTGAATAACTGATGGGATATAGGGAGTCTTTTGCAGTATTCCTAAATTACTTCTCTCCTTTGAAATTGTTTCAAAATAAGAAGTTACAAAGTTGAAAAGTAGAAGGTAGGGAACTCTTAGGGTCATGTTTTTGGGGCATGTTTCCCAGCTGTGTTAGAGTGCCTGGGTGTGTCTGCTCCAGCAGGTTTGGCCTGAGCCTGAGGTGAGCAGCTGCTGCTTTAAGACACATTGCTAACTAAACAGACATTTCTCCAAAGAAGACTAACAAACAAAGATGGCTAACAAACACATGAAAAGATGCTCAACATCACTCATTATCAGAGAAATGCAAATCAAAACCACAATGAGGTACCATTACATGCCAGTCAGGATGGCTGCTATCCAAAAGTCTACAAGCAATAAATGCTGGAGAGGGTGTGGAGAAAAGGGAACCCTCTTACACTGTTGGTGGGAATGCAAACTAGTACAGCCACTATGGAGAACAGTGTGGAGATTCCTTAAAAAACTGGAAATAGAACTGCCATATGACCCAGCAATCCCACTCCTGGGCATACACACTGAGGAAACCAGATCTGAAAGAGACACGTGCACCCCAATGTTCATCGCAGCCCTGTTTATAATAGCCAGGACATGGAAGCAACCTAGATGCCCATCAGCAGATGAATGGATAAGGAAGCTGTGGTACATATACACCATGGAATATTACTCAGCCATTAAAAAGAATTCATTTTGAATCAGTTCTAATGAGATGGATGAAACTGGAGCCCATTATACAGAGTGAAGTAAGCCAGAAAGATAAATACCAATACAGTATACTAACGCATATATATGGAATTTAGAAAGATGGTAACGATAACCCTATATGCAAAACAGAAAAAGAGACACAGATGTACAGAACAGACTTTTGGACTCTGTGGGAGAAGGTGAGGGTGGGATGTTTCGAGAGAACAGCATCGAAACATGTATATTATCTAGGGTGAAACAGATCACCAGCCCAGGCTGGATGCAAGAGACAAGTGCTTGGGCCTGGTGCACTGGGAAGACCCAGAGGGATCGGGTGGAGAGGGAGGTGGGAGGGGGGATTGCGATGGGGAATACATGTAACTCCATGGCTGATTCATGTCAATGTATGACAAAAACCACTACAATATTGTGAAATAATTAGCCTCCAACTAATAAAAATAAATGGAAAAAAAAAAAAAAAAGACACATTGCTTCTCCAGGAAAGTGTGCTCACAGTCTGCATGGATCGACGGATGTGCCCTGGTGGAGCCTCTTCATCCCACCTCCCTTGTCCCCTGCTCATCCGAGTCCTGCCGGCACTGTGCAGACTCAGTTCTGCGCCTACCCTGTTGAGACAGGCAGGATCTCCGGCGGCTGTATGGTCGGGCAGCTTGCAGCTGGTGGCTGGGAGCCGGGCCTCAGCTCTCGTCTGCTTTGAAGAAAGAGGTCAACTAAGAGATGAAGAGTAGTGAGGCAAGTAGAGTGTTGATTAGCAGAGCAGATACCTGGGGAGAAAGCGCTGGGCTGAAAGAGAGAGAGGGAGAGACCTGGGCACTCCCCTGTGTGCATGCTTATCTTTTAGCCAAGGTGGATTCCAGTGCGCGGGTCTCTGAGAGGGTTGCAGACATTTTATGGGCGAGTGCCCCTTCCCCTGAGGATCCTTTCTGAGCATGCACAGTCTGGGAGGTCTCCCTGACCCCAAGAATGAGGAATGTGTGGCCTCCTTATCACTGACCTAAGCAGGGCTTAACCCCTCTCTGTTCAGCCACTCCTTTTATCTTGAAGTGCCCACAGGAGACAGAGTCCAGCTGCTTATCCTATTCCTGTTATTATCTTTGTCTCAAAGCATCAACAGGAGGCTAGTTGTAGGTGTCTAACCTGGGGCCTATCTATCTCCTTCCTCAAGAGGCCTCAGCCACCCACCCTGACCCAGGGGTGTCCTGTGTTGACCAGACCCCCGATTTTCCCTGTCTTTTTGCTGACACCGTGGACATGGTGTCCCTAGAGAGGGTCTCAGAGTCCTTCAGTCCTTCCAGACGCAGGGGGACAGTACTGACACCAAGGGAGGGCTCCGTAAGAGGCGGTGGAGGTGCTGCCGATGCGAGTGGATGAGGAACCGCTGGAATTGAGGACCTGGGAGAGAGGAAGGGAGTGACGGTGCAAAGAAACCAGGTCAGGCGAAAGGCAGGCACAGTGTAGGGGGGCGGAGCACAAAGTGGGTTTGAGATTGTGTGTTTGTTCACCAAATATTCTATGGCCGCATATCCAGGCCCTACATGAGACTCACAGTATAACAGCAGGTACAGCCCCTGCTCTGTACCGGAGCTTGCAGGGGCCCGGGAGGAAGAAGGCTGGCCCTGATGTGCGCTGAAGCCTCGTGAAGTGAGTGGATGAAGGGGAAATGGTGCTGGTTAGAAAGTTTGGTGCCATGTGGTGGGGGATGAGGGGGAATTCTTGAATATCAGGGAACCAACTTTTCTGCAGGTCCCATCAGCCTGACAGGTAGAACTCAAACTGTATGTCCCAATAATAGTAACTATTTTAACACTCACAGTTTTCCGGACCCTGGTGGTGGCCCAGTAGTTGGGACTTCGCCTTCCAAATGCGGGGGTGCAGGTTGGATCCCTGGTCACGGAGCTGAGATCCCATATGTGGGGTGCGGGTTGGATCCCTGGTCACAGAGCTGAGACCCCATATGTGGGTTGCAGGTTGGATCCCTACTCAGGGAGCTGAGATCCCGTATGCCCCACAACCAGGAGACCCACACATGGCACAGAAGTGATGTCATAACAGGTTCAGCAAAGACTTTAAAAACGGTCCACATTAAAAAAAAAAAAGCCCCAAAACTCAAAGCTTTTCATCTCAAGCTGTCAATAGTGGCCTTGAGAATCAGGGGTTTCAAAACTTCAGGACCCTTCCCCTCTCTGGTGCCAGGGGTCCCTGTCTTCCAGCAGATGAGTGACTCCCATGCCCAGGCTCCATGTTGGCCTTACCTCCAGGCTGCCTCTGGCTTCTCCTTGTAGGGAAGTTCTCAACCACCTCCCTCTCTTCTCTAAAAGGAAATGCATTTGTTTGGTTCTTACTTACTTTTGTTTACCACTTATTTGTTGAATAGGTAAAGTGCTCAGAGTTGGAAAGTAAAAGGTGTAAAAGGTACAGAACATAAAGGGTCTGTCCTTCCTCCCAGGCGCCAGCCTTCCCAGAGGATGCATTTCTTTTGTATTTCTCCACAGATAGTCTCTGTATTAAGGTATGCATTTTCCTTCATTTTAAAGAACAAATTCTAGTACCTTTTAGATACTGTTTTGTATTTTCATCTTTCACTTATTTAAAATATATCTTGGGGGAGCTTCCCCAGTAGTCCAAAAGCTAATACTTCACCTTTTAATGCAGGGAGGGTGAGCTCCATCCTTGGTCAGGGAGCTGAGATCCCACATGCCTTGAGGCCAAAAAACCAAAACAGAAAACAGAAGCAATTTTGTAATGAATTCAGTAAAGACTTTAAAAATAGCCCACTTCAAAAATACCTTTAAAAAATAAAATATTAAATATATCTTGGAATGTTGGAACTTCCTTCCCTGGTGTCTCAGACAGTAAAGAATCCACCCACAATGTGGGAGACCTGGGTTCAATCCCTGGGTTGGGAAGATCCCCTGGAGGAGGGCAAGGCAACCCAGTCCATATTCTTGCCTGGAGAATCCCATGGACGGAGGAGCAACTAAGCAGAGCACAGAACATGGGAGACAAATCTGAAAAAGAAGATATATGAAGGAGGAGACAGACAGAACAGGCGCCCTCTTGAAAGCAGGACTCCATCTTGGGCCAGACGGTGGTCTTTGAGCTCTATGCCCAGTATCTACGGAAAGGACATGCCAAGTGGAAAACCAGGCCCCTGGAAGCAAGAGCCCCAGGACTCATACCTAGACTCTCCGTTGCCTGAAAGAAAACCCTAATTATCTGTGTAACCAAATAGAACCATAAATTCTATTATGCTTCTTGGGGTGTGATCACAGGCCTATTGATATTGTCCACTGTGAACTACCTAGGCTTAAGGCATATGAATCACGGGTTAACTTTGATTGTATCTTTCTTTTCCTTTGTTCAGACTAGTTTCAGGGAATTTAGGGAGGTGGGTTTGGGCACATGTACACCTAGGGTATATAAGGTTTTCACAAAAACTGGTTGGGGTCCTTGGCTAAGAGGAGACTCTTCCTTGAGCCAGCCCGTGTAATAAACTGCACTCCACTATCTGCACTGTCCTTCTGAGTGAGTTTGTTTCCCGCACCACGTGGCTACAACATATATACTTATATGTATAACTGAGTCACTTTGCTGTACACCCAAAACTCACACACACTCTTAATCAAGTATACTTCAATAAAAGTTAAAAAAAAATCATCTTGGAGGTAATGCACCATTGTTGCTGGAAGGGGGATACCTTCCAGGGCCCGAAACTTGGCTCTGGTCTGACACTTGGAAATGAATTGTCCGAGGAGACATATCTGCTGACAAAGCAAGAGATTTTATTGGGAAAGGGCACCCGGGTGGAGAGCAGGCGGTAAGGGAACCCAGGAGAACTTCTCTGCCACGTGGCTCGCAGTCTTGGGTTTTATGGTGATGGGATTAGTTTCTGGGTTGTCTTTAGGCAATCACTCTCAGAGTCCTTTCTTGTTCAGCCAAGATGGATGCTAGAGAGAAGGATTCTGGGAGGTGGTCGGACATGTGGTGTCTCCTTTTGACCTTTCCCACACTCTTCCGGTTGGTGGTGGCTTATTAGTTCTGTGTTCCTTACCAGGACCTCCTGTTGTAAAACAACTCATGCAAATGGTTACTATGGTGCCTGGCCAGGGTGGGCAGTTTCAGTCAGTGTGCTTCCTGTAACACCATTAGTAAGTGAGGCTTGTCCCATTCTTTCTGTGACTGCATGTATTCCATTATATATATGACCTGTGCTTTAGTTAACTGATTCTCTATTAATGGTTGGTTAGGTTTTTTCCAAACTCCTCCCATTATAATATGTATACAAATATAATGCAGGTAAAAATCCTAAAAGCAGAGTTGTTGAGTTAGAGGATATTAACGGATCCTGCTGGATTTCCTTCCACTGAAGTACTGATTGCCATGCCCACCAGCCATTTTATCAGTGCATATTTTACCCCACACTTGCTGCCATAATAGTTACCATTTTTTTGACATTTATAATTTTGTAGGTGAAAAAAATGAAGACTCAATGATATTTTAACCTGCATTCCTCTTGTTATGAGCAGGTCTGTACATTTTTCATGTTTTATTTTCATTTTGTTTTAGAAGAACTTTCCCTTGGTCATTAGCTTTTTTAATTAAGTTATTTTTGTTTTTATTGAAAAGGAGCTTTTTATATATTAGACCAGACTGGCTCTTTGTTAGTGATATGAATTGCAAAAGGTATTTTTCAGTTGATTATTTGTCTTTTAGCTTTACTTATATTGATTTTTGCCATGCAGATTTTAAAACATTTGTATGTAAGTAGCTGACCAATTTTTTCTTTTATGGCTTCTATATTTTGTTTCATGATTAGGAAAATATTCTTTATACCAAATTTATTTTTTAAAACTATCCCATGGGATCTTCTCATATGTTCATGTTTTAATTTTTTATGTTAAAAATTTAAATCCACACTACATTTATCCTGGTGTAAGATGTGAAGTGTGAATTCCACTTCATGCTTCCACAGATGGTTACCCACTTGTCCCAATGTCATATTTTCTGCACTGATTTGACGTGTTATCCTTTCACACACTATATTTTCACTTATGCTTGGGTTTATTTGTGGACTCTTGAGTCCATCCCATTTATCTGACTATTTTTTCATCAGTATCACACTCTTCCCATGATTAAATGTCTTAATAGATGCCTAGGCTGACCCACCATTACTCTTCTTTTTCAGAAATGTTCAGACAGCTTTGCTTGCTAATTTCTACATCTTATCTTCATCATCAGTTTATCTAGTTAAATAATCTTGTTATTATCTTATTTGGATTGCTAATTTATGGGCTATTTATTTAGATAGTAAGCTGGGGGAAATGACATTTTTGATGGTTCTCAAACCAAGAATACAATAGGCCTTTCCATTCACTCAGGGCTTCCCTGGTGGCTCAGATGGTAAAGTGGTAAAGCATTTGCCTGCAATGCGGGAAACCTGGGTTGGGTCCCTGGGTTGGGAAGATCCCCTGGAGAAGGAAATAGCAACCCATTCTAGTACTCTTGCCTGGAAAATTCCATGGACAGAGGAGCCTCATAGGCTACAGTCCATGGGATTGCAAAGAGTTGGACATGACTGAGCAACTTATCTATTCACTCAGGATATATTTTTTATGTGTCCTACAGTAACATTTTAAACTTTTACAGGAATTTCACTTGTTTCTTGAGGTTTTTTTTAAAGTAATTTTTCTTTTCTACCAGAAATTACTCTTTAATATGTCTTCTAAGTCATTGTGATTAATTCAAGTGCATACTAAAGGAGACCTCATTAACCATTTCTGTATATTAACTTAAAATTCAGTCTCCTTGACACAGACCTAGAGAACAGACTTACGGACACTGGGGTGGTGGGGTAAGGAGAAGGGGGTGAAATGGAGAGAGCAGCGGGGTGACACACACACTCCCACATGTAAACTAGATGGCCAGTGGGAATTGTCGGTATGATTCAGGGAACTCAGCCAACCTGTAACAACCTAGAGGGGCGGGATGGGTGGGGTGGCAGATGACAGGCAGGTTCAAAAGGTTCTCCTCCGGGGCCTAGGGTACCTGCTGGGCAGGTGTGCTCACAGGCTCAGCTCCGGGACAGTCCCTGAGCGCTGAGTGTCTCATGAGCATTTTCCTCAGGGAATTAGTGCCGCCTGTCTCCCCAGGGCCCTAGAAGGGACCCTGGTTTCCTCTAGACCTCACCTCGGAGCCCATTCCCTCTGCTGTGTTCTCACAGAGCCCCGGAGTCCTCCTAGTGAGTTACTGAGCCCAAGGGGATCTTGGGGACCCCAACACCGCAGATACTCTATTTCTAGTGGTGTCCTCCCCACCCTATCCTCCTCGTTTGAAGACCAGTTATTAGCCCAACGGCTGGTGCTCTCAGAAAGCCCTGCTTTCTTGCTATTCAGCTGAAGCACTGTCTCAGGGCCTGGGAGGCCTGTTAAGGTGCAAAGTTTGACTCCCATCCTGGGAGCTCCTGTGAGGAGGTCTGGGGAGAGAGGGCCCAGGTACCTGCATGCCAACCAGGGCCCCAGAGATGTGACCGTGATGGTTCTCGTGTAGCCCATGTGTCTGCTGGCTCTTTTCTTGGAGGTTTGTCCTCAGAGGTTTCTCTCTGATCTTCTTGACTTCCCTGTGTACCCCACATCCGGCCCCGTCCTCTGGGGTGTGGGCATGGGGGTATGGATACTTCTCTGTGCCATCTATTTTCAATCATTCCTCTTCACAGATACTGCTCTTCTCTCCCCCAGTTCAACAAGCTCTCCTGTCAGGGCAGACGTCTGGATCCATGTCAACACTCGAAAGGCTGAGAGGGGGTCTGGATTCCCTGATGGACCCAAGAGCCTCCATCCTGGGTCCAACCAGGCTATCAGTTTCTCTCTCCTCTAGGTGGGCAGACCCCAAACTGCCCAAGTGCACAGTAGTGGGTCATGCTGCTTAGACCTGCCCTGGGACCCCATCCACCCCTGGCTCAGAAGCTTCAATCAGGGATTAAGATGATCCAAAGGAAGTTCTTTAATTAAAAGATTAAAGCCTTAACCCTATATGCAAAACAGAAAAAGAGACACAGATGTACAGAACAGACTTTTAGACTCTGGGAGAAGGCGAGGGTGGTATGTTCTGAGAGAACAGCATTGAAACAAGTATACTATCAAGGGTGAAACAGATCACCAGCCCAGGTTGAATGCATGAGACAAGTGCTCGGGGCTGGTACACTGGGAAGACCCAGAGGGATGGGATGGGGAGGGAGGCGGGAGGGGGAATCGGGATGGGGAACACATGTAAATCCATGGCTGATTCATGTCAATGTATGGCAAAAACCACTACAATATTGTAAAGTAATTAGCCTCCAACTAATAAAAATAAAATGAAAAAAAAAAGATTAAAGCCATGTTCTGTGGTGATTAATCTGAGTGCATTGGAATGTGGTGGGGAAGATGCTTTGATGTCAGTAGGAACCTGGTACCATCATCTGAGTGTGAAGTAATGAGACATGAGGGTCAGGGCTAATTGGGAGCTTGGCGGAGGAGGACACATATGATAACGATGAGACTGGAGTCAGGACCTTTGCAACCACGGGGTCAGTGTAGTGTTTTCCAAACCAACAGATTCTTCCAAGCTCCCCTCCCCACCCCCGGCCCACTTAGCACTTAGCAGAGAACAAACCTCCCCACAAGCCACTGCATCATGTCACTGCCCCTTGACAGCTGGGGTGTAGCCTTCACCTGGAACTGATAGATGGTTTAGGCTTTCCTGATAGCTCACTTGGTAAAGAATCTGTGTGTAATACAGGAGACCCCGGTTCAATTCCTGGGTTGGGAAGATCCCCTGGAGAAGGGATAGTCTACCCATCCCAGTATTTTGGGGCTTCCCTTATGACTCAGCTGATAAAGAATCTGCTTGCAATGCGGGACACCTGGATTCGATCCCTGGGTTGGGAAGATCCCCTGGAGAAAGAAAAGGCTACCCACTCCAGATTTTGGCCTAGAGAGTTTCATGGACTATATAGTCCATGGGGTCACAAAGAGTCTGACACAACTTTCACTTTAGGGCTCTTTTAAGTCAAGTTCCAAGGGCTTTTGGCAGCTTCAGCGCTGTCCTCAAAACGTTCAAGGCAAGTGTGAGTTTGATGTAGCCAAGCTGGAGGACAGTGGGGTGAGTTGTGTGACTGACCTGAGGCTGTGCTAATCCACCAGACCCTGTGCTTTGAGCAATTCCAGGCCAAAGCAGGGAAGTCCTATTACTTTCAGCAATCAACAGAGTGAGTTTAGATTTAATATAGTTTTCACATTGTATCTGCAAGAATGACCAGATACTAGGTTTAATCAGAACATTGCATTCAATTGCACAGTTCTAGCAGCATATTTTTTAAAAATTTGTTATTTATATAAATAACTTGTCTATTGTAAAAACTAAAAGTCAAAAGTTATTAAATAAACATTTCTCTTGAAATTACCCAGTTTTAGCACTTTTGGGGGGAATCCTTTCCAATGCTCTATGCATAGTATGTACATATTTATATATATATAATATATGCTTATGCATGCTTATTTTGCATAAATAAGATTATCCCTATATATTATTGTTTGTGTACATTTATCCCTGTAAGTGAGCCATTTTCCCTGTTGGCATGTAGAGATAGTGCATTGTTGGTTTTTTTTTTTGTTTGTTTTTGTTTTTCCATTTATTTTTATTAGTTGGAGGCTAATTACTTCACAACATTGCAGTGGGTTTTGTCATACATTGACATGAATCAGCCATGGAGTTACATGTATTCCCCATCCCGATCCCCCCTCCCAAGAGATAGTGCATTGTTTTTAATGGGTGCAGAGTATTTTGCTATATGGATATTTCAGTATTTATTTTACATGGTCCCTTTTTTGTTGTTTGCAGTTCTTTTGCTATTAAAGATAATACTGAGATAAATATCTTGGTGCCAAAAAGCTGCTGTACACGTTTGAAAGTTTATCTGTCAGAGAAATTCCTGAAAGTGTAATTGCTTGGTCAAAAATATGCATCTTTGTAACTTTGATAGATATTAACAGGTTGCTCTCCAGAATGGTTGTGCTACTGTATACTCAGCTCCAGCATTTGAGAGAATAGCCATATCTTTGGCTACAAAGCTGGGGAGGGGATATCTTTCCTGCTCACACGCTGACACAGCAGCATCGAGCAGTCGAAGAACCCTCAGATGGGACTCAGGAAATTCTTATGGTTTGGTGAATCACAAAAATCGGAGTTCTGGAGGTCTAAAGACTGGTTTTAACCTTGCTGCACCATCCAGCAACAGGGCGAATCTGGGGCAGTTTCCTGAATTTCCCCGAGTGAGCAGTGCTGGTGCCCTTGCGGTGCTGACGTGGAGGTGAAATAAGGTGGTGCTTATTGTAACAGCAGCGTTTGCCGAGCCCTGTCTCCCTCACCCGTCAGCCTCCAGGGCTCAGGCTCCCTTGCAGGGGGTGGGGGTCACATGACTGGGTTCTGACCAATCAGGTGTGGGCAGAAGGCATGCAGGCCATTTCCAGGCCCTTTCCTTGGCTCTGGAATAACCGGGTAGTGGGTCGAGATGTTACAGGGATGTGAATTCTGGGAGCAGTGTGCTCCCTGCACGGAGGAACCCCACCCGGTGTCCAGCCCAGGTCACACCACACTAGACCAAGTAGTGGACCTTTGTGGTGAGCCTTTGAGATTTCAGGGTCTGTGGTTCAGACAATACGGCCAAGCCCGCCTTAGCCAATAGGAGGGCCTGGTTAGCACTCCGGGCACTCTCAAAGCACGTGTGCTCTTTCCAGGCTCACGATTGGTCTGAGGCTTAGGAAGTCCCTTCCTGAGGCCTCGCATCCCCACCTGTCAAATGGGAGAGCGGAGCTCAGTGAATCCTAATGTTCTTTCCAGTTCTCATACTCAGCATCTTAGATTCAGTAGAGAGCAGTGTATAGGTGTAAATCGTAGGTACCTCAGACCCAGATGCCGGTAAACCTCAGTAGCCAATCAGTGTAGCCTGGCGGTTATAACACATCATAACCTAGTTTCACATCCTACCTTCCTCGGTATAAGCTGTGGGAACTTAGGCAGGTTAATGAACCTCTCTGTGATTTAGTTTTCCATAATTTTTATAGTTTTCCTCATGAATATCTTGTCCATATTAGTAGATCTAAGTATTTCAATTTGGGGGTGCAGGCTCTTGGTTTCAAATTTCACTTGTTCATAATTGGTACCTAGAAATGCATGTGACTTTTCTACATTAACTTTATATCTTGCAACCTTGCTATAATTGTGTATTCATTCCAGGAGTATTTTTGTCATTGTTGTTGTTGATTCTTTCAGATTTCTACATGGATAGTCATGCCCTCTATGAACAAAGACAGCTTTATTTCTTCCTTCTCAATCTTATATCATTTATTTCCTTTTCTTATTGCACTGACTATGACTTACAGCACAACACTGGAAAGGAGTGGTGAGAAGGGATATATTACTTTATTTTTTATTTTATTTTTAATTTTTTGGCCATGCTGCATGGTATGCGAGATTATAGTTCCCCGACCAGGGATTGAACCAGTGTCCCTGCAGTTGTAGCATGGCGTCTTAATTACTGGACCACCAGGAAAGCCCCCATACTTTTAAAGTGGAAACAATACTGGGACCTGCCCAATAGGATTCTTTCAAGGCTTAAGGAATTAGTGCCTGTAAAGTGCTGAGATGAGACATGGAACTTGGTAAGCACAATGGAAGCATTTGTTCCAGAAGTAAATTCCTCAGGGCCTCCTCTGCCTGGATGACCCCAGACAGATTAAGTGACTTCTCCACCATGAAAGGTGTCAGGTGGTTGCTCAGGTTGGGTGAGAGAGCTCATATTCGGGGATAAGGGTGCTGGATCCAGTAAGCTGTCACTAGCAGAGTTGCTTTTTCTGACCATCAGGTTTCTTGCCAGACCTGCATCACGAGGTCAAGAAGTGACCCAGGCTCATTATGAAAACTCTCCGTTGTTTCTAGTTTAATTTCAGCTGAGGCTGGAAGCCACAGCCCCTGTCTTCACTTCACTTACTGTGCTTATACCAGTGTACCTGTTTCACGTCAAACCACAAGCTTGAAGCACTGGAAAGGCCCCTTCCTTAGGAAGGATAATCTGGAAGCTGCCCAAGGCCATGTCCTGCCCAGCGGGAGCTCTGGGCCCCCAGGGAGAGGAATGCAGGCAAGCCGAGCCTCAGAGGAGTGGCCCCAGACTGTCCTCAGACCCCTCCCAATGGCAGTAGTGTTAGAAAGAGGGCTCAGCTCTCAGGAGTTATGTGTGTCTCTGCACCATCAGAGCAAAGTGTCTCTGGAGCTCTCCTGCCAAGAACCTTGGCCTTGAGCACCACCCACAGTCTCCCCCTGTTGCCGAGGATGCTTACAAACTCAGGTCTTCTAAGCAAAGCCACGCTGGATGGAAAGAGAGGGACCTTGACCTGAGCTTGGACTCCTGGGTTTATTTCTGGATTCACCTGCTGACTTTCTTTCTGATCTTGGAGTTGTTCAGCCTCCCCAGGCTTTTCTCACTCATCTCTAAAGCAGGCATTTGAGAAGCCACAGTGAGGAGCTGACAGGGTCCAGAAGTGACCAGTCTTCCTGCTGCTGAGGAAGGACCAGCTTTCCCTCCTCCCCTCTCCTCCCTCAATAGCAAGGGAGTGAGTTCATCTTTGAGTCACAGTCAAGGGATTTGGAAAGCAATTGGAAAGTCCTATTACTTAAGAAGAGCTTCCCAGGTGGCTCAGCGGTAAAGAATCGGCCAGCAAGGAAGGAGCCATAGGAGACAAGGGTTCAATCCCTGGGTAGGGAAGATCCCATGGAGCAGGGCATAGCAACCCAGTACGGTATTCTTGCCTGGAGAACTCTTGCCTGGACAGAGGAGCCTGGTGGGCTACAGCTCATGGCGTTGCAAAGAGTCAGACCATACTGAAGCCACTTAGCATACACGCATTACTTGATAAAAAGTCATTAGAAAGGACTCACAGATGAAGCAGTGGGATCTTTAGATATTCTTGAACTCTAACCTTAATTTGCAAGTCACTGGGCAATCATCACAGCGTGAGTCAGGGCAGGACGTGCCACCCCTGTTCCTGGAGAGCCTAGAGGGCGAATAAATTAGAATTCCTGTGTGTAGAACTACGAAGGATCCAGCAAAATGTCTTTATCAGAGGGTCATTTACAATCTGATACCCTGATGGCAGCAGCATTTCCTGTGGCTTAGTAGGAGTCTGACCGGAATAGATTGTTGCAGACGTTCCATTGGAAAAAAATTCTGCTTGGATCCCTTGACAAGAGCCTGCTGGCCAGACCTGACCATCCTTATCGAAACTTCTTTCCAAAGCTTGGAGAACAGAACTTCATTAACTGGGCAGAGTAGAGGACTAGGTGGTTGCTTGATATTAATGCTGTGACGATGGGAAGAGTAAGGCTGATCTTTTGTGTGCCGTATGCAGCATCCATCCTGGAGCTGTGATAAGGAGTGACCTCATACTGCAGACAGCTTCTCTGCAGCAGAGACTCATGTCTGTTTCAAGAGCACCCTCCACTCAGCCTGGCGGGAGGATCAGGGTCACAGTCAAATGTCTGAGGAGACTCGCTGCTCATCAGACCTGCAGGTGTGGTGGGCGGCCCACTTCCGTTCACCATGCTCAGGGATCTGCATGTTTCCACTGCTCAGAGTGTGAAATCCAGCCCTGGACACATCCCAGGCAGCATCCTACAGTGGAGTGATACATGGTAAAGGGGTGAGGGTTTGCCGTTTGGGGCTCTCAGACCCCTGGCCAGAATCCACAGAAGCCTTCCAGGGTGTGGTTCAGGGGAGAGTTGCTCAGGGCCCAGAGAGGGTGGCGGGCATTTCCTCCAGAAGAAATCTGTCCTGCTGCCGGGGCCCGACCTGTGGGACCCTCCCTTCCCCGGCCCTGGGTGTGGTGGGCTATCTGCCTGCTCCTCTTCAGCTTGGGGGGAAGGCGGCAGGTGCTCACCTGTTCCAGGTTTTGAGTTCTGGACTTTGGATATAGGTTTAAGACTCTGACCACCTTGGACACTGCGGGAGATAGCCAGGAGGGGAGAGAGCTCAGGCTTAGGGAAGATGAATCAAAGACCTTGGGGGGGTTCAGCCAAAAGCTGTGGAGTAGGGGAAGGGAGTGGGCAGTCTTGCCATCGTCAGGGCTCCTCACTTGCTGCTCATTCAGAGGGGACACGCTAGCCACCACTTGACTCACTCAGCTGCCTCTCTGTTGTGGGTGTATAGCCACCACCCACACACCAACAGTGCTGAAGGGAGGAGGGGAGCCAATTTGCTCACCATCCTTGCAGAGCTAGAGGGCAGAATGGCTCAGCCTTCACGGGACCACCCTGATGGGGGGACAGGCTCTAACTCTGCATGGGGCTGGGTGACTTGGTGTCAAGTGGCGAATGACACCTCACCTCTGGATTAGTGGCTGCGGAGGAGAAAAACACTGTTTTGAAGGGAGACAGGCCAGACTGAAATCTCGCTCCATCTCTGACCATTTGGGCAGCCTGGGGAAAGTCTCCAGTCGTCAGGGTTCCATGTGAATGCACACGCGCAGGATGGGAGGGCATGACATACGGCATTTATGATGGAGGAGAGACCCTGATTCTGCCATTCCGTGTCTCTTCCAAGTGAGCAGTTAAGCCTCCTAAGTCATAAGCTTCTGAGGCACACTGTCAGAGGCAGGTGCTCAGATCTGCATGTGCCAAATGCAGGGAAGCCGGGGTGTGAGCTGCACTGCAAATGGGAAACAGCCTTGCTGCAAAGCGGGGACTAATGTGCCACTCGGGGAAGATAACGAGGTCCCGCATATCCAGATCACCGTGTTAGAGGCAGCATCTTGGAATTTTCAGATGTCGAGTGGTGCACACAGTGGTCTCATCCTCGTGGTCTGAGCTCCTGGGGGCATGGGGCATGCATGTCCTGGGCCCTGAGCGGCGATGGCACTCAGCGGGGCAGGCTGCACCTGCTCCTCTCTCCTCCTCTGGCCTGGGCGAAAGCTGGCAGGGTTCCCGCTTCTGAGGTGATTCTGGGATCACAGCATTTTTCTTCCCATGGGCTGCATGAGCTGGTGCAGGGTGGGCAGGGGGCATTGAGGGAGGATGGGCGAGGGCTCAGAACCCAGTCTTTGAACCCAGACCCCCTTCCCCTGCCCAAACACGTGCCCACCTGCCTGTGCCCCTTCATCTCCCAAGCTTCAAGTGGGACCCATCTGCCTCAAACATGGCTTCTCTCCAGGCTGCAGCCTGGCTTTGTTCTCATACTGTAGGAAAGATACACGTCTGGCCCACATCTGCCTGGTGTACCTTTGAATATCCAGATCTAAAGCCATGCCAAACTGCAGAAGTGTATTTGGTCAAAGCACAGGTATGGCTCAGGTGCCTGGCCCCTGGCCCATGGAGTCCTGTGTTCCTGGGTGGATCACGCGTGGTGCCCCCAACTGCCTCCTGGGAAGTGTGACTGCCGTGTGGGTGTGTGGGGGGCTGCTCTGCCCTGGGGACACTGGAGGTTCAAACGGGCAAGGCTGAGCCCATGTTCCTAGAAAGGGAGCGTCTGTGCTATGTGAGGCTGCCCCGGTGCCTGGCCCTGACAGCCCAGGAGGTGACCTCATCACATCTCTTGTGGATGCCAGCGGAACCCCCCAAGCCTCCTGAAGCTCACTGCTTGGAACAGACACCGTGTGAAGCCAGCCTACTGTTTCTGAGCACCACATTTGTGCCAGGGACTCCTTGAATTTCTCTGACAGGGAGACACTGTTAGGCTCACTTTACAGCATGAGTGTAAAGTGAAAAAAGCTCACCCAAGTCTGTGTGTGAGTTGCTCAGTCGTATCCGACTCTTTGCAACCCAGTGGACTGTAGCTCGCCAGGCTCCTCTGTCCATGGAATTCTCCAGGCATGGGCCTTGCTCAAGGCCTCTGGGGAGCAGTAACGGAGCCAGCCCAGCTAGTCTTGGGGCCGACGTCTCCCAGCGCACTGCCTTGCACACAGGCCCCTGGCTGGCAGCCAGCCTCACAGTGGATGTTCACACAGGAAATGGAATGATTGGAGCTGGAAGATGGGGATCAACAGCCCAGAAAAACTGCCAGAGCCATTCTCGGTCTTGCAGCTTCTTCCTTTTCTTTCTGCTTTTAAAATCTGGGGCCAAGAGTCCTCACCCCTAGACTCAGTGCAATTGGGAAGTTTTTCTGCTCCAGGGTCTCTGTTTCCATGGATAAAATGGGAATAATAAAAATCACAGCAGGACTCTGAAGGGTTTGGAGCACTAATTCCAGAGAATATTTGCTGCTTTGGAAAATCTATTAATGAGGGTTTTTTTTTTATGCTAATGAAAGTAAAATACATGAAAGCCCAAGAATCCCACAAACTGTGTGTGCAATTCAAAAAGTCAACTGAGGACAAGAAAATAGCAATTGAGTTCAACTGGGGCTTAACTCAGCCTCCTATTCAGAGAAAATCCTGGATTCCACAAATTCATCCCTGTAAACCTTGGTGAGTTAGCACTAAACCATGTAGCCAATGAAGTTCTGTATTGGAAGCATTACATCATGGAGGAAAAGGCTCATCAGTTGTCTGGTCTCTGGGACCCACCCCCAACCCTCTGACTGGTGTAAAACTGCTTGTCCTTGGAGTGGGGGAGGCAGTGCTTCTCGGAATGATACTCTGCCAAGCTTTGAGCATCCGTCTGTTTCTGAAGGCTGTCCATACCTGGAGGTTGGTTCCTGGGGGACCTGATCATGCTATCCTCCCCCGAATCCATAAGGAAAGGATCTCTTTCCAGATCCATAAGAAAAGGGCACTGGGTGGGAGCAGATTTGGACTCCTGCAGCAGCATTTCCCACTGGCCCTGCCCATACCCATGGCCATGGTTTCATGGGCACACAGCCTACCTCTTGCCAGTGCTTTCATGGCAGAGTTGAATTGTTGCAGGGACCACATGGCATGCAAAGCTGACACATTTAGTCTCTGGCCCTTTACAGGCATAGTCTGTGGCCCTTGGACTAGAGGATTGAGAAGGTTATGTTCACTGGTATTGTAAGATCATTTCTTAAATTCCCAATGAACTTTTAAGCCCTTGCTACTGGCTCATTTTCTTCAAGAAATATCTGTAGCAAATCCTTTTATAGAAGCTCCCTTGCAGTCTGTGTGGTGAGGTGTGACCCATGGTGACGCTGAACCCCTTGTAGCCAAGAGCCTGCTGTACCAGGACAGGCCTCAGTGAGGAGGAGGCAGAGGGCCACCTCCTCTGCTTTGTCTCAGGATCTGAATCCAATCCCCAGGCTCACGTCCACTCCACCCACGTGGAAGGCAATGCTCTGGAAGGGTGACAGGTGCTGAGAAATGTCCTGGAAGCATATGCTTTGCTGTTGAGAGATGCAGGGGACTGATGCTCCTGAAGCCTTTGGGCTTCCAGTAAGGCAGGGCCAAGTGGGTAGCTGGGTGGGCCCTGCTGCCATGTCTTCTGCTGGGGCAGCAGATTGTGGCTGAGACATGACTGTCTGGCTTCGCAGCTGCCCATGACCTACCTGTTAGTTCCCAATCAACGCACATATGGTACCATGGAGATGCTCAGGCAGTCAACCAATGGGTCGTTAAGGAAATAGAAACATGCCTGGAGACACGTGGAGATGAAAGCACAGTGATCCACAATCTATGGGGTGCAGCAAAAGCAGTTTTAAGAGGGGTGTTCACAGCCATACGAGCCTACATCAGGAAACAAGAAGAATCTCAAATACTAAATTTCACACTTAAAGGACAAGAAAAAGAGGAACAAACAAAATCCAAAATTTTTGTTTGGGTTTTTTGAGCCCCAAACCTTCAAGATTAGAAGGAAAGAAATCATAATGTCAGTAGAATAAATGAGATAGAGATAAGAAAACAATGGAAAAGTTCAATGAAACGAAGCACTGGTTCTTTGTAAAAATAAACGAAAGATAAATGTTTAGCCAGATTCATCAAGAAAAGAAGAGAGGGGGGCACAAATCAATAAAATAAAAAATGAAAAATAAGTTACAACCAACAGCACCTAAATACAAAAGATCATGAGAGATTATTGTGAACAATTATATGCCAATAAAAAGGACAACCTAGAAGAAATGAGCAAATTCCTAGGAATATAAAATCTCCCAAGACTGAATCAGGAAAAATAAAAAATGACAACAGACCAATGATCAGTAATGAAATCAAACCAGTAATGAAAAACATTCTCAACAAATACAAGTCCAGGATGAGACAGCATCAGAGGAGAATTCTAACAAACATGAAGAGAACAGTTAACACCTATCCTTCTGAAACTATTCCAAAAATTGCAGAGGAAGAAGCACTCCCAAGATCATTTTGTGAGGTCACCATTAGCCTGAGAACAAAGCCAGACTAAGATGCCACAAGAAAAGAAAAGAAAAGAAAGTTGGCCCTTGAGCAACACAGGAGTTGGGGGTGCCAACAACCTGTGTAGTCAAAACACTGCATACAGTCCAAACGACTGTGGATCGTGTTTGCATTTGCCTAGTGACTAATGACGTTGAACATATTTTCCTGTGCTTTTTGGGCTTTTGTGTATGTTCTTTAGCAAAATGTCTATGCAAGTCCTTTACCCATTTAAAAATGGGTTATCGTTTATTGTTAAATTATTGTGTTCTTAGTATGTTACATATCAGATATATGATTTGCAATTGTTTCCCCCCAACCTTTTGTGTTTTCTTTTCATTTTCTTGATGTTCGTAAGTTTTTAAAGCAATAGATATGACAGTTTCTCTAGGTGTTGCACTTAGATGGTTTTCAGGAATGAAGTCTCATAATAAGGGAAACAGTTCCAAATATCAGAGTTTTAAAATGCATTCTCCAGCACACAATTTTCTTTCTAAAAGAGTTATTTTTTCACTCCTAGTTACAATATAAACTTCACCTTGCTGACTAAGAGCATTTAAAAAATTTATTTGCATATCTTTGTAATAGCTGCTGGCAGACATACTGTTGACTGCCACTTGTAATCACAGGAAATACCAGTCAATCTGGAACACTGGGTATAAGAAAATGCTTGGTTTGAGAAGTCTTCTAAGCATCTTGCCATGAGGCAACCATTGTGGTACAAATATTTCATGGTTTTTGAAATTTGAAAGTTTCAAAGTACTGCTTGTATCAAACTACCCGCATCGGTGACATGAGCAGCTTCTAATGCATTGATGTCCACCTCACTGCCATAGTTGCTGTTCAGTCACTAAGTCATGTCTGACTCTTTGCCACCCCATTGGCTGCAGCGCACCAGGCTTCCCTGTCCTTCACCATCACCCAGAGTTTGCTTAAACTAGTGTACATTGATCTGGTATGACATACAACCACCTCATTCTCTGTTGCCCGCTTCTCCTGCCTTCAATCTTTCCCAGCATCAGGGTCTTTCCCAAGGAGTCAGCCTTTCCCATCAGGTGGCCAAAGTATTGGAGTTTCAGCTTCAGTATCAGTCCTTCCAATGAATATTCAGGACTGATCTCCTTTAGGATGGACTGGTTTGATCTCCTTGCTGTCGAAGGGACTCTCAAGAGTCTTCTCCAACACCACAGTTCAAAAGCATCAATTCTTCAGTGCCCAGCTTTTTTTATAGTCCAACGATCACATCCATACATGACCACTGGAAAAACCATAGCTTTGACTAGATGGACCTTTGTTGGTGAAGTAATGTCTTTGCTTTTTAATATGCTGTCTAGGTTGGTCATAGCTTTTCTTCCAAGGAGCAAGCATCTTTTAATTTCATGGCTGCAGTCACCATCTGCAGTGATTTTGGAGCCCAGAAAAATAAAGTCAGCCACTGTGTCCACTGTTTCCCCATCTGTTTGCTATGAAGTGATGGGGCCAGATGCCATGATCTTAGTTTTCTGAATGTTGAGCTTTAAGCCAGATTTTTCACTCTCCTCTTTCACTTTCATCAAGAGGTTCTGTAGTTCCTTTTCACTTTCTGCCATAAGGGTGGTGTCATCTGCATATCTGAGGTTATTGATATTTCTCCCTGAAATCTTGATTCCAGCTTGTGCTTCTTCCAGCCCGGAATTGTGCATGATGTACTCTGCATGTAAGTTAAATAAGCAGGGTAACAATTTACAGGTTTGATGAACTCTTTTCTCAATTTGGAACCAGAATGTTGCTCCTTGCCCGGTTCTAACTGTTGCTTCTTGACCTGCATACAGATTTCTCAGGAGGCAGATAAGGTAGCCTGGTATTTCCATCTCTTTAAGAATTTTCCAGTTTGTTGTGATCCACACAGTCAAAGGCTTTGGCTTCTTCTGGCACTCTCTTGCTTTTTCAATGATCCAGTGGATGTTGGCAATTTGATCTCTGGTTCCTCTCCCTTTTCTAAATCCAGCTTGATTTCACGTACTGTTGAAGTCTGGCTTGGAGAATGTTGAGCATTACTTTGCTAGTGTGTGAGGTGATTGTAATTGTGCAGTAGTTTGAGCATTCTTTAGCATTGCCTTTCTTTGGGATTGGAATGAAAACTGAACTTTTCCAGTCCTGTGGCCACTGCTGAGTTTTCCAAATTTGCTGGCATATTGACTGAAGCACTTTCACGGCATCATCTTTTAGGATTTTAAATAGCTCAACTGGAATTCCATCCCCTCCACTAGCTTTGTTCATAGTGATGCTTCCTAAGGCCCACTTGACTTTGCGTTCCAGGATGTCTGGCTCTAGGTGAGTGATCACACCATTGGGGCACTGTTTTGTCATAGTTATTTATTTGCAAATAACCAGAATCTTTCTAATTAAAAAAAGAAGAAGAAAGAATTCTGGCTGAAGCAGCAGATACCTACCTGGTGACACCTTACATAGTTTTCCCAAAAGATGGTCATTTTATTAAAGATGTCATTTAATGCTGAGTACCTCTTCTCCAGGACATTTTTGAGGATATAAAACATTTTTAAGAGATATATTTTATTATTGATACAGAATCAAACACACAGTATAAGCTGAGACATCTGTACTCTAAAGCAAGTGTTTCTCAAATGTTGTGATTTTTGTTCTTTTAGTCTATTGCTGTGAAATAAGAAGCCTTGAAAGAGGCTTTAAAATTTTATCATTAAGTTCAATGAGGTTCTCAAAGGCAACAAGTTAAATATTTCCTCACTTCTCACAGTAAACATTGCTGAAGAGCTGGCAGATGTATGTTCTCGCATCTGTGTTTTTGCTCAGTTTTCAAATGTCTTGCTAATCAGGATGGCTTTATGCTATTGTTAGCCAATAGCTCAGCACAATACATCCTTCAGGGAGATTGGGTGACTGTAAATCCATTCTTCAGATCAGCTTCCTGATTATTTCAATATTGTGCCAGGTCTGCCATCAGGTCTGATTAGATTGTCTCTGTTTTTACTTGTTAATGTGGCCAGTGAAGGGTTTATATCAGGGATGGTAAGAGGTTGGCTGGAGTTGCATGGTTGACCTTGTCCTCATTCTGTTGTCTTCTGGCAGGAATCTTCTGGGGCTATTTTGCAGGAGTGAATCTAGTTAAAACCAAACAATCTAATCAGGCCCACATCCCTACATCCTCCCACTGCCACCCAGTTCTCCCCGGGTCTCTCAGAAGCCCTGCATGGTGCAGCCAACGTCTGATGTGCAGAAAAAGAAAAAGCAGTTGCTTCCATTGTAGAGTAAATATCATAAAGTTTAATCTTCTCATTTTATAAGATAAATATTAAATTTCTAACGTTTCTTTCCATCCCCCAGTGGATGGGCATGACTCATTCTGAGGCACATGTACCTTCTTTGGATACCATCTGCTCTAAAGGTATTTTAAAGTATCTTTTCAAGACAAAGAGAGCAAACACATTTGATACATATTTGATTTTCAAAAAGAAAAACCCAAACCTCCCCAGAGGCCTGTGGGCATAGCCCTGTTCAACAGATGAATTACTTAATGGTTTTATTGGAAATATAATTTTTTAGACAAAATAGTCTAAATAGATAAGAGAAGCCTGTGACCTTATGAGAGATGAATCCATTGTGTAAAACAAATGATCAGGCCCAATTGTGTTTCATAGTTTGGGGACTTTTTAAACCCCAGATATAGCCAATTCTTGGCTCAGGCCACAATATCACCATGGTCTATGGAAGATCCCACTCTAGTTTCTAATTTCCATTATTAATTCCTTTTATAGGCCTCTTTCACTCCTCCTTTTCCCCCTTCATAGGCAACCACTCCCTATAACACTCCTTGTATGTGTTCTGTGTATCACTTTTTTCTAAGTTAAGGTATTTCCTTTCTAGTTGCAGCTTTTTTCTGTTTGTTAAGAGCTTCCCCCTGCCCCCAGTTAAAAATAGGTTTTGAACATTACTGACTGTGTTCTGTGAAAACTGAGATGATAGAACTATCTCCTTTATTCTAGTAATGTTAAACCTACACTGAAAAATATTTTTTTCATTCAATCATGATTGCCTTCCTGAGATAAGTCCTACTTAGTTGTAATTTTTCTTAATACTATTTTAGGGTCAAATTATGAAACATAACTTGTTTCATAATTTTGTGGAAAATTCTTAAAGAGATGGGAATACCAGACCACCTGACCTGCCTCCTGAGAAACCTGTATGCAGGTCAGGAAGCAACAGTTAGAACTGGACATTGAACAACAGACTGGTTTCAAATTGGGAAAGGAGTATGTCAAGGCTGTATATTGTCACCCTGCTTATTTAACTTATATGCAGAGTACATCATGAGAAATGCCGGGCTGGATGAAGCACAAGCTGGAATCAAGATTGCCAGGAGAAATATCAGTAACCTCAGATATGCAGATGACACCACCCTTATGGCAGAAAGTGAAGAAGAACTAAAGAGCCTCTTGATGAAAGTGAGAGTGAAAAATCTGGCTTAAAGCTCAACATTCAGAAAACTAAGATCATGGCATCCGTTCCCATCAGTTCATAGCAAATAGGTGGGGAAACAATGGAAATAGTGACCGACTTTATTTTTGGGGCTCCAAAATCACTGCAGATGGTGAATGCAGCCATGAAATTAAAAGACGCTTGCTCTTTGGAAGAAAAGCTATGACCAACCTAGACAGCATATTAAAAAGCAGAGACATTACTTTGCCAACAAAGGTCTGTCTAGTCAAGGCTATATGGTTTTTCCTGTAGTCATGTATGGGTGTGAGAGTTGGACTATAAAGAAAGCTGAGCACCAAAGAATTGATGGTTTTGAACTGTGGTATTGGAGAAGACTCTTGAGAGTCCCTTGGACTGCAAGGAGATCAAACCAGTCCATCCTAAAGGAGATCAGTCCTGAAAATTCATTGGAAGGACTGATGCTGAAACTGAAACTACAATACTTTGGCCACCTGATTTGAAGAACTCACTCATTTGAAAAGACCCTGATGCTAGGAAATATTGACGATGGGAGGAGAAGGGGACAACAGAGGATGGAATGGTTGGATAGCACCATTGACTCAATGGACATGAGTTTGAGTAAACTTTGGAAGTTGGTGATGGACAGGGAGACCTGGCATGCTGCAGTCCACGGGGTTGCAAAGAGTTGGACACGCCTGAGTGACTGAACCGAACTGAATGAAACATAATATCTATTCCTTGAAAATTTGACAGAGCTTTTAGGAATACAGGTATTATTTCAAGTTAGAAAATCTTTTAACACAGTAACTACATAATAGGTTGTAGGAGGAAAGCAATGTAATCATCTCAGTGTTGCAAGTTGAAACAGAATTTTCAGCCTTATAGGTTGGCTAAATGTCTAGCTATACCACTTGATGAATGGAGAATAGTCAGTGAGTTTTCTAATACAGTCTTTGAGGAAGTATAAATTTTGTAGCATCAATTAATTTTTGTAATTAATTGTTTGTAATTAATTTTTATAATTAATGTGTAATAAACATACCCTTTAACAAAGAGATTACACTTTTTACCTTGCATAGAATTGCTCTCACATAAATGCTAAGATATATGCAAAAGATTATTGATTGCAGCATGGTTTGAAATAGTAAAAAATTTAAAACAATATATTCTTTTTTTAAAAAATAATTTTTTATTTTTAAATAATTTTGTTGTGCCAGGTCTTAGCTGCAGCATCTGGAATCTGATTCCCTGACCAGGGATTGAACCTGGGCCACCTGCATTGGGAGTGCAAAATTTTAGCCAATGGACCACCAGTGAAGTCCTTCCATATTCTAAACTAAGTAAAATTTGATACATGTGTATGATGAAACAAGCTGAGTATCTATTTTATTAGCTACTAAAAACCTAATGTTGAGAGTGATGCATCTAGTTTGCTATGTTTATATAAATTTTAAAACACTAAAAAAAAAAAAAAAAAAAAAACAATTTGACAGAACCTACGTATGAAACAGTCCGGGCCAAAAGCCTCCAGATTTTGATATGCAGTGTTGTCATCGTTAGCTCACTGCTAAGGATTTTGTAATTTCACTGATGGTTGAAGCATGTGGTGCATCTTTGTTCATGTTTATGGTCTGTTGAGCCACTAGTATTTGGGAAACATGTCCTAAGTCACCACTCCCCATGGTTGACTTACTCTCTTCATGGGTTTGTTAGCTGTTGCTTCTTATATTTTGAGATTATATTGTTTTGAGTTTAGGATGGAGTTCACTTCAAGGTCACTATGGCTTTCTTTTCATTTAAGTTCTTCACATAAACACCTGACTAATACAGGGAAGTGGGTGCTTTGAGATTCTGAAGACAGCTTCCATTGGAGTTCTAGGTACTTTTATTAATATTAATTGCCTAGAAGAGAGTGTGGTTTCTTGGTGGTTCCTGAAATTTGTTTTGTCTCTTGAGTTCCTCCTTGACCCCATGACCTGCTCCCACTTAGACTGTACTGTCATTGGAGACTGGCCGACATAAGAGCTTGGACTCTCTCTGGAAAGGCTGGTTAAGTGCTCCTTAGTTCCTATGATTTGGTCTGACTGCAACAGGGCTCTGCTCTCCTGGGTTCCTGGCGGCCGTGTGCAGCTGGCTATCTGGGTCTCCCAAGACCTAAGTCCCGGAAGCAAATTGCCTGATAGCATCTGGTGTCCTTTGGTCACTGTCCCTGGAGAGTGGACAGAGCCACACCTTCCTGAGTTGCTTACTGAAGCTGAAGCTTCAGTGACAGTGACCGTAAGTCACAAGTTCCCTTTCTGGGAGGAAGATTACACTGTACAAATTTGGGGAGAAGGAGAGAGGATCCAGGCATGGAATGCCCTTAGAGAAGGATTGCTGGGTCAGCATACCAAGACCCTCAGAGGCAGCAGTGCAGGGACCCTGTGCTTCTCGGGGCACGTGAGGCCAGGGTGGGCCCGGGGAGAGAGCAGACCTCACACCATCGTCTGCCAGCCCTGTCTTGCTTTGCTCCTTCAAGCTCTTCCAGAGCACAGGGCGCCTCCAGGCTGGGCCTGGCCTTGCCACGCACCACGCACCCGCCCCTCCCTCTATCTGCACCTCAGCCTGTGTGCTGTCGCCTGCTGCAAGAGCCCTCCAGTGCCGGCTTGTGTCCTGATGAAGGCTGGACGCCTTCTCTTATGGCGACGCTTTATGCCCAGTGTAGTGAGGAGATATCTGCAGAGGAGCTTCCAGGAAGGGGTGGTGCTTTGGGGCTGCAGGGGCGGGGGGGCTCAGTGTGCATCCCTTCTGATTCCATCCAGGGGATGCACCCCAGTACCTCCCAGACTCCTTGAAGTTGATGTTCCAGAGACCACGTAGGACCCTGATGAGATGTCTTGGGAGGGACCTGCATTCTAAGCCAAGTCCGTCGGGGCAGGAGGCAGAGATCGCATCCTGTTGGTCAGTGTGGCTCAGGCAGGAGCCCTGGAGCAGGGGTCCCATGGCAAAGGCAGCTCCTGGCATCAGTCCAAAACCAGTCTTCCTCAGTCAGTTCAGCTGGAAATCCTTTCCTGTGACGAGAAACCCCAATGCCTGTCTTGGTGCTGTAGAGTCTGTGCTGTGTGGCCAAGCTTATCTGATATGGAGGGGATGGCATCGTAGCTGCATGGGAAGTGGTTCATTGCTCATTTCCTCTCTTGCAGGAAAGTCCTGGGGCCCTGGCAGACACAGGCAGGCAGGGAAGGTGTGGAGAGAGTCAGGACGAACGGCTGAAGGTGACAGAGACCCACAGCCTTATGTGCTCAGGTGAGCTGTGCATGTCGCTGCTACATTGCTGCTGGCAGGGGCATTTGCCATGTTGTTTAGAGGATGTCACCAGTTCCTAAAAGCCCCACCTCTAGTCACACTACCTCCCCTTCCACATACTTGATTTCTCCAATGGCTTATCTGCCTAACAGGGTCAAAGGTTGTTGAGAAGTTTAAAAGCATCTAATGCACCCCCTCTACCTTTGTACCCCCAAGAAGAGATGCACAGGGAAGGCTCTTCCTCATTCTGCCCAGCCCTGATTTCTTTCTGTATCCAGGGCCTTATGTGTGTGGGGCGGTCTCCCCTCTGCACATGGCCGTGCAAGCCCAGGGGTTCACATAGCATCTTCTGTCCTGGAGAAGAGGGTCCAGAGAAGAGGCCTGCTCGCTGCCTCATGCTTGGTGGCAGGAGTTTCTAGGGTCTGGTCCAGAGGGTTCGTGTACCTGGTCCCTGACTTGCAGACTCAACCCACAGGGAGGGGAGAGTCCCGACAGGAGTCCAAGAGCAGGACCCTCTCAAGAGGGGACGCAGGAGTTAAGGTGGCTCAGGTCTGGGTGGGGGTGGGGGTGCTGTGACAGCCATTAGTCAGGGAAGATCTACCCCTCATACTAGCTTAAGGAAGTCAAACTTGTTTTCCTCACTTCCTTGGGAGAAACAGAAGTAGGGTAGAAAGAGGCACAGATCATGTCAGCATAACAGCCCCAGGACAACAGGGACTTTGTATCCTTCACATTAAAAATACCAAGTCATAGGCTCATCCCTCATTGTGGTGTCCAAGCAAGTCGAAGGGGTGAGGATTGGGGGGGCCAGAGTTAAGGCTGAGGTGCAAACCCACTGTGTGGGCAGGGCACTTCCCCTTGGAAGGCATCTCTCATGAGAAGCTCTTATGCAAGGAGTTGCTTGGTTCCTATGTCTTTACCCCCAATGAAGTCGATACTTTCTTTTTTTGATTCTCCATCAAAGTGGGAGCCTAATAATATAAGAAAGCCCTGCCCCTGTAGATTTGAGCTCAGAGCTCACTCCTGTTCCCCTCCCCTCACTGCCCCACCCTCTGTATTTCCCCCTCTCCTCTCCCTTTTTCCTCCTCCCTCTATCTTTCCTCTCTCCCTCCAGCCCTCCATCCTTCTCTCGGCCCCTCTCACATCTCTCCTTTCTTACTTCTCTCCCTTCCCATCCCCTCCCCCCACCCCACTTCACCCCCCACTCCCAGTGGATTTACTTAATTTCTTGGTTCAACAGCTGGATTCATGTGTGAACAGATGTTTTCATCACTGACTGCAGTGCTTGTCAAAAAACCCCAAAGTGCAGAGCAAAGGTATGGTCTTTGATTCTTCTGCTTCTTGTGAGGACATTGTTTTAAAGTAGTGTTGTGAATTGCAGCTGCAGGCTGTATTTTTCCTGATGTTTAGAGGATTTGCTCCACCCACAATCCACACAAGGTTTTAAGCTTTCAAATCCAGTTACTTCCTGATTGGATTTGCATGCTTCTTCCTCAGTCAGCAATTAAGCTGTCATTTCATTCTCAGGGCAAGTTCTTGGATATTTGTTGATAATGACCCCCCAGTTTTCTGTTCTTCCTCTGGGCAGGGACGTGGAGACTGAGTCTGAAACAAAAGGCCTGCTTCACTCCGCTGTGGCCACAAAGCCCCTTCGTGTCTGTGGCCACTGTGGCCCCACGACCTCAGGCCCTGGCTGCGGCCGGTGCCAGCCAGTGTGCTAGGATGGTGTGGTCTACACAAGGGGCCAGCGGTCACCCAAGAAGCATGAAGGACCCAGTTCAGGGCAGAGGGAAGAACTGCTTCTATAGACAGTAGTTAAGAAGTCTATGATGCTGACACTGTCTAGACATACTAATCTGTATGTCCGGAGGCATAGATGGTAGAAATGTGGTGGGCCATCAGTGTGTCTTCTGGTAATTTTTATTAAGATGCTCCATTTGAAATGAGGGCTTCCCTTGTGGCTCAGCTGGTAAAGAATCTGCCTACAATGTGGAAGACCTGGGTTCGATCCCTGGGTTGGGAAGATCCCCTGGAGAAGGGCAAGGCTACCCACTCCAGTATTCTGGCCTGGAGAATCCTGTGGACTGTATAGTCATTGGGGTCACAAACAGTTGGACACCACTGAGTGACTTTCACTTCACTATTGAAATGATCCTAGAATCATCAAATACCAGACAGGGCACCATCCATCTGAGCGTCTCACCATGGAGCCTGACTGATCTGCACAATCCCTGGTGCATGGGATTGACACCTGCGTCACAGGGCTCTCAGCATGTGAGGGCCCTCAGCTCTAAAGGCTAGAGTCCCCCACCCCATTCATGGTGTCAAAGACATCCCCACACATTTCCATAAATGCTCCGTAACTTTTCCCTTTTGGTCAAGAAAATCGGTTGAGAGAGTTGAAGGTTGGCCCAAGAATGATGCTCTTTCTATTGGTTCCCGGTCACCCTCCCAGATCAAGGATCCCTGAGCTGGAGGGAGTGGGGTGGGTGCGGGGAGTGAGAGGACGCACTGTCTTTGTCCCAGGGTTGGTGTGGGAAGGTTTGGCCTCTCTCCCCACCTCACCCACACACCCACACTCACCATTACCTTTCTCTGGGGACCTCTCTGTGTTTCCTCTAATGCTCTAGTGCCCCCCAAAATGGCCTTGAAATGCTGAGGCTCCTCGGATGAAACCACAGATCAGAGCATGGGATTTGTTATTCCTTTGTTTGTTAATGTCACTGTCAGAGAGGCACCTTGAAGATAATGGTGGAATCTCTCCCCCTTTCTAACCCGACAGAATGACATTTATGGACCTGCTGGCCACAAGCTTCTTCAGGGCAGGGATGTCCTCCCCATGTCTGTGTTTGCAGTGGTGACCACAGCGCCTGGAAGACCCACAGGGCTGAGCATGCTGCGTGCAGAAGCCTCAGGTGTCCTGACAAATTCCATGTCCACCCCATGAGGTTTCTGTGACACAAAGAATTGCCTAAAGTCAAAGGGCACAGGGCCCTCGGAGGGGAGGCTGAAGACGCTACAGTGGTGTACCAACCCTGTGAAGCCAGCCATTGCCCGGAGTGACTGGTGAGTGGGGACTCGAGCAGCAGACGGGGCAGTCTGGGGAGTCTGCTGCTGATCCACGTTAATACTAATGTGCGTGCTCACGCTAAGTTTCTTCACTTGTGTCCGACTCTGTGCAGCCCTTTGGACTGTAGCCTGTCAGGCTCCTCTGTCCGTGGGACTTTCCAGGCAAGAATACTGGAGCGGGTTGCCATACCCTTCTCCAAGCGACCCAGGGATCGAACCCACCTCTCTTATGTCTCCTGCATTGGCAGGTGGGTTCTTTACCACTAGCACCACCTGGGAATACTCATGTAGCATATGGCAAATTCTTGTACAGCCAGAACTTCCCTGACTATGAAGAAGGAATTCATAGGGCCTGAACTCCATCTCAGGCCTGTCCGTGCTGGCTGTGCTCGATTGCCTCTCCAGTGGACTCTGAACTCTCTGCTTAGTGCCTGTGGGGACGACAATGGAAGGATAAGACCCCCTCCAGACAGAGGAATCTTGAAGATCACATCCAGGCTACTCATTGCCTAAGAGGAAGCATACCGTAATCACCCCTGTCTCCGGACAGGTCATAAACTTTTTTCGTATCTGTCAGGATGTAATCACAGGCTTATCGATTATTAACTGGTTGGAATGTAACTGCGGGCTTATTGACTATTGACTGTTTAGACACGTACACATGGGGTAGGTGGTGGGTTTAGACACGTACACATGGGGTAGGTGGTGGGTCTGGACACGTATGCATGGGGTATAAAAGATTTTCACAAATGCTGGACGGGGTCCTTGGCTAAGAGGAGACTCTGCCTTGGGCCCGCCGGCGTAATAAACTGCACTCCACTATCTGCATTGTCCTTCTGAGTGAGTTTTTTTCCCAGAAAGCGTGGCTACAACAACTAGACCTTTGAGGTGAATGATGTGTTCCTTCCTACACTTGACTTTCAGGAGAAGTTATCAGCCAACTTTTTGTTGGGACCACAAACTACTGACATCTTGTAGTGATTCCTCCTCTCTCCAGGGTAGGGCGGCTGCCTGGCTTTGTTCCTGGTCAGGTCAGGTCTGGGGTTTCCTGATGGGAGGTGCCTGGCCATCTGGGCACTGCTCTTCCCATGGTCCCTGCAAATCCTCGGGTACATTCGAAGTTGCACCTGGACTGGCGTGGGTCACTCCTGTTCACACTCCACTGGCAGGTCTCATATCCAGGCCCAGTATCTAGGGGTGTGTGCGTGTGTGTGTGTGTGTGTGTGTGTGTGTGTGTGTGTATCTGCCCCATCATGGCTACAAGGAGACCAGCTTGTCTGAGTCTCCTGTTTCATACTAAAATGACACCACAGTTTGTTCATTTTGGTGCAACTCTACTCAAAATACTTCCTTTACTCCCAGATAAGGCCCAAACCCTTCTTCTAGTGTGGACATTTTCCCCCCGCAGTGCCTGACTGCCTCCCCTCCACCTACCCCACAGGGCGCTCCCACCCAGTCCCTGGCCTTCGGACCAGGCTGGCTTCACATCTGCCCTCACTCCTGGGTGAAGCCTTTGAAAGACCCTCCCACCTTCTAAAGGCCACCTTTGATTCTTACTGTTTCTTTCTGTTTGTACCATCCTTTCTGTGATTACCCATGCATCACCTGAAAAATTTTCCTGTCATATGTTTTCATTTTACTTTTTGTGTGCTTACGTTTTGCTGCTCACTGAAAAAGAGCATCTCCCGGGAGGCTGGAGCCCTGATGTAAGGCCTGTCTCCCTGAAGACTTACCAAAGATCCAGAGGGGCCAGGTGTGCACATGGGCTGCTCTCAGGGTGCACAGCAATGTGGGTGATGTGATGGGGATGCAGGAGCAGCGTCCCCAGGCCCTCCTGACGATGGCCTGATGGACCTTGATGGCAACCAGGGAGCATTGTCTCCAGGCCTTGTGATGACCACTTAGGGACCCAGCAAGTCTCTGAACACCACATCACCTTGAAATCGTTGTTGTCAGTTTGTACTGACTGAGGTGGGCGATTGGGCTGCTGTCACATTTCTTTGAAATATTTTCAATAAACAGACAATAAAAATATTTTCAATGAACATCATTTTCTTTTTTTTGTCATTTATTTTTATTAGTTGGAGGCTAATTACTTTACAATATTGTAGTGGGTTTTGTCATACATTGACAAGAATCAGCCATGGATTTACATGTATTCCCCATCCTGATCCGCCCTCCCACCTCCCTCTCTACCCAATCCCTCTGGGTCTTCCCAGTGCACCAGGCCCGAGCACTTGTATCATGCATCCAACCTGGGCTGGTGATCTGTTTCACTATAGAAAATATACATGTTTCGATGCTGTTCTCTTGAAACATCCCACCCTCACCTTTTCCCACAGAGTCCAAAAGTCTGTTCTGTACATCTGTGTCTCTTTTTCTGTTTTGCATATAGGGTTATCATTACCATCTTTCTAAATTCCGTATATATGTGTTAGTATGCTGTAATGTTCTTTATCTTTCTGGCTTACTTCACTCTGTATAATGGACTCCAGTTTCATCCATCTCATTAGAACTGATTCAAATGAATTCTTTTTAATGGTTGAGTAATATTCCATGGTGTATATGTACACAGCTTCCTTATCCATTCATCTGCTGATGGACATCTAGGTTGCTTCCATGTCCTGGCTATTGTAAACAGTGCTGTGATGAACATTGGGGTGCACGTGTCTCTTTCAGATCTGGTTTCCTCGGTGTGTATGCCCAGGAGTGGGATTGCTGGGTCATATGGCAGTTCTATTTCCAGTTTTTTAAGGAATCTCCACACTCTTCTCCATAGTGGCTGTACTAGTTTGCATTCCTACCAACAGTGTAAGAGGGTTCCCTTTTCTCCACACCCTCTCCAGCATTTGTTGCTTGTAGACTTTTGGATAGCAACCATCCTGACTGGAGTGTAATGGTACCTCACTGTGGTTTTGATTTGCATTTCTCTGATAATGAGTGATGTTGAGCATCTTTTCATGTGTTTGTTAGCCATCTGTATGTCTTCTTTGGAGAAATGTCTGTTTAGTTCTTTGGCCCATCTTTTTGATTGGGTCATTTATTTTTCTGGAATTGAGCTGCAGGAGTTGCTTGTATATTTTTGAGATTAATCCTTTGTCTGTTGCTTCATTTGCTATTATTTTCTCCCAATCTGAGGGCTGACTTTTCACCTTGCTTATAGTTTCCTTTGTTGTGCAAAAGCTTTTAAGTTTAATTAGGTCCCATTTGTTTATTTTTGCTTTTATTTCCAATATTCTGGGACGTGGGTCATAGAGGATCCTGCTGTGATTTATGTCAGAGAGTGTTTTGCCTATGAACATCATTTTCTAGGTGTCATTTTCAATATATGCTTATTGAAGAGAAATTAGAAAGTGAAAGTTAATAAAAACAAAGAAAAATCATCTGTAAGCTTAACTACAGGTAACATTTTGGCATGTTCTTCCAAGTGTGCACATGTGTTTTCTTGATTCTAAGGTATCATCATTTCTAAGACATGCTCTTGATCAATTAATAGCCTTCTAGAGAAAAAAGGAAGCACTTTCAGTGGGAAGATGATTCCATTTCAGAAGTAGTAAAGTCCCATAGAAAACAGACTTATGGTTACCAAAGCGGAGGTCGTTGTTCAGTTGCTCAGTTGTATCTGACTCTTTGCAACCTCATGGACTGCAGCACTCCAGGCTTCCCTGTCCTTCGCCATCTCCCAGACCTTGCTCAAACTCCTGCCTGTAGAGTTGGTGATGCAACCCAACTATCTCATCCTCTGTCAACCCCTTCTCCTCCTGCCTTCAGTCTTTCCCAGCATCAGGGTCTTTTCTAATAAGTCGGCTATTTGCATCAGGTGGCCAAAGTATTGGAGCTTCAGCTTCATCATCAGTCCTTCCAATGAATATTCAGGATTGATTTCCTTCAGGATTGACTGGTCAGATCTCCTTGTAGTCCAAGGGACTCTCAAGAGTCTTCTCCAGCACCACAGTTCAAAAGCATCAATTCTTCATCATTCAGTCCTCTTTATGGTTCAGCTCTCATATCCATACATGATTACTGGAAAAACCATAGTTTTGACTAGACAGACCTTTGTCAGAAAATTACTGTCTCTGCTTTTTAACATGCTGTCTATTTGGTCATAGCTTTTCATCCAAGGAGCAAGCATCTTTTAATTTCATGGCTGCAGTCACCATCTGCAGTGATTTTGGAGTCCAAGACTATAAAGCTTGTCACTATTTCCATTGTTTCCCCATCTATTTTCCATGAAGTGATGGACTGGAAACAAGTGATGATCTTCATGTTTTGAATGCTGAGTTTTAAGCCAACTTTTTACTCTCCTGTTTCACTTTCATCAAGAGGCTCTTTAGTTCCCCTTCACTTTCTGCCATAAGGGTGGTGTCTTCTGCATATCTGAGGTTATTGATATTTCTCCCTGCAGTCTTGATTCCAGCTTGTGCTTCATCCAGCTCGGCATTTCTCATGATGTACTCTGCATATAAGTTAAATAAACAGGGTGACAAGATACAGCCTTGAATTACTCGCTTCCTGATTTCGAACCAGTCCATTATTCCATATCCGGTTCCAACTGTTGCTTCTTGACCTGCATACTGGTTTTGCACAAGGCAGGTAAGATGGTCTGTATTCCCACCTCTTTAGGAATTGTCCACAGTTTGTTGTGATCCACACAGTCAAAGGCTTTAGCATAGTCAATGAACCAGAAGTAGGTGTTTTCTGGAATTCTCTTGCTTTTACTATGATCCAATGGATGTTGGCAATTTGATTTCTGGTTCCTCTGCCTTTTCTAAATCCTGCTTGAACATCTGGAAGTTCTCGGTTCACATACAGTTGAAGCCTGGTTTGGAGAATTTTGAGCATTACTTTGCTAGCATGTGAAATGAGTGCAATTGTGCAGTAGTTCAAACTTTCTTTGGCATTGCCCTTCTTTGGGATTAGAGTGAAAATTGATCTTTTCCAGTCCTGTGGCCACTGCTGAGTTTTCCACAAGGGACTAGAATGTAAAAGTAAGAAGTCAAGAGATACCTGAAGTAACAGGCACGTTTGGCCTTGGAATACAAAATGAAGCAGGACAAAGGCTAACAAAAGTTTCCCAAGAGAGTGCATTGGTCATAGCAAACTCTCTTCTCAAACAGCACAAAGAGAAAACTCTACACATGAGCATCACCTGATGGTCAATGCCAAAATCAGATTGATTGTATTCTTTGCAGTTGAAGATGGAGAAGCTCTATACAGTCAGCAAAACCAAGACTGGGAGCTGACTGTGGCTCAGATCTTGAGCTCCTTATTTCAAGTAAAGTGAAATTCACTCAGTCATATCCAACTCTTTGTGACCCTGTGGACTATACAGTCTATGGAATTCTCCAGGCCAGAATACTGAAGTGGGTAGCCTTTCCTTTCTCCAGGGGATCTTACCAACCCAGGGATTGAAACCAGGTTTCCCACCTTGCAGGCAGATTCTTTACCAGCTGAGCCACAAGGGAAACCCAAGAACACTGTAGTGGAGTGGGAGGCCTATTCCTTCTCTAGTGGATCTTCCTGACCCAGGAATTGAGCCGGGGTTTCCTGCATTGCAGGCAGATTCATTACCAACTGAGCTATCATGGAAGCCCTTATTGCAAAGTTCAGACTTAAAATGAAGAATGTAGCAAAAACCACTAGGCCATTAAGTTATGACCTAAATCAAATCCCTTACGATTATACAGTGGAAGCAACAATTTGATTGAAGGGATTAGATCTGATAGACAGAGTGCCTGAAGAACTATGGACAGAGGTTCATGACATTGTATAGGAGATGGTGATCAAAATCATCCCCAAGAAAAAGAGATGCAAAGAGACAAGACGGCTGTCTGAGGAGACCTTACAAATAGTTGAGAAAGGCAAAGGAGAAAAGGAAGGATATACCCATCTGAATGCAGAGTTCCAGAGAATAGCAAGGAGAGATAAGAAAGCCTTCCTCAGTGATCAGTGCAAAGAAATAGAGGAAAACATTCGAACTGGAAAGACTAGAAATCTCTTTAAGAAAATTAGAGATACCAAGGGAACATTTCATGCAAAGATGGGCATAATAAAGGACAGAAATTGTATGGACATAACAGAAGTAGAAGATGGAGTTGGCAAGAATACAGTAGAAGAACTATACAGGAAAAGATCTTCATGACCCAGATAACCACGATGGTGTGATCACTCACCTAGAGCCAGACATCTTGGAGTGTGAGGTCAAGTGGGCCTTAGGAAGCATCACTATGAACAAAGCTAGTGGAGGTGATGAAATTCCAGTTGAGCTATTTCAAACCCTAAAATGGTAGGTGCTGGGAGGGATAAATTAGGAGTTTTGGATTAATGGATGCACATTACTTTATATAAAACAGATAAACAGCAAGGACCTATTTATAGTGCAGAGAGCTGTAATCAATATCTTGTAATAATCTACAAGGGAAAAGAATCTGAGAAAGAATATATATATATGTGTGTAACTGAATCACTTTGATATACACCTGAAACTAACACAACACTGTAAATCAACTATACATCAATTAAAGAAAAGGCAAAAATGGTAAAATGTAATAAAAGTGCACTTCTAAATTACACAAATATATGTCATTCCCAAGGGGGACCATACTGTACATACAGTTTTCATAACACTTAAAATTTGTATTGTAAATTAATGCTATTCCTTCTCATTAGTGGTACTCTGCAACATAATTTTAGATGACTGTAATTATTGATCTAAATAATTGTATGGATGTGACAGAAAATGCAAAATTAATTCTGTGTTAAAAATTAAAAGACAAATTTTATTCTGCAAATAACTTCTTGTGTATACACATGGTAATTTCCTTAGGGTGAATACCTAAATGTGGAATTTGTTGGTCCAAATAAATGATTATTCTTGAGGCTGTTAGTAAGTACTGTCAAGTTGTCTCCAAAACAGGTGTTTCAATCCTTGTCCCAGGAGCCTCTGACCTCAGTGCTTCAACCTTTCACACTTTCCATTACGAGATTTTTGAATTAAAGGTAACGTTTATTTCAACGTGCATTTCTGGTGAATTCACAGTTAACAGAAAAGCCCATGCAGAGAACTACAGAGTTAGTTTGTTGTCTGACATCTAGTGCTCTCTCAGAGCAAAGAGCTTTCCTGCAGTGCAGTGTAAGACTGAGTCACTCAGTCACGTCCAGCTGTTTGCAACCCCATGGACTGCAGCCCGTCAGGATCCTCTGTCCACGGAATGTTTCAGGCAAGAATACTGGAGCGGGTCACCATTTCCTATTCCAAGAGATCTTCCCGATGCAGGGATCAAACCCATGTCTCCTGCATTGGCAGGCAGACACTTTGCCACTCTGCCTCCTGAGAAGCCAGTACCTGGGTGACTTGGGGCACCAAGGCTTTCTGCGGTGACAAAGGCAGTGTCACAGCGCTGTAGGCTCTGCCGCCTGAAAGGTGTGAACCTGGGTTAGTGTGTGACTCAGAGCAACGGCCTGGATCAAATCACGATGGGGAGAAAAAGCACGTGTGGTGGCTCTGGGGGCTTGTATAATACAGTCTTGGGAGTGCGTTAAGGAGAGGGATGAAGCAGCTTGAAAATCAGAGGCTGCGTTCCTGGGACCTGTTCTTCCTCCTTTGCTGTGGCCCTGGTTCTTCTTTTCAAGTGTGGGAAGAGGGGGAGAGTGGGATGGAGTACACAGGGAGGCCCTACGTCTACCTGTGGTTCCTCGTGCCTTATGGCAACGTCTTATTTTGGCACTCTCAGCATGTTGGGTGACATAGCGGCCCACCCCTTGTAGCCAAGGACTGAAACGCCCAGCAAGATGACGTTCTCATCTCCCTGGGTCATCTGGAGCCCCAGCACCGTAGCTCTGTCTGACCATGTACTAGAGTCAATTTGTATTTATTGATTCAACATTTATAAAATACTGACGTGTAAGATACTGTATTACACAATGGGGACTCAAGAGTGTCCTTGTATCTGGGAGGGCTTCCTGTCTTGTGGGGAAAATAAATGAAAGAGAAAAGGCAGTGAACATTTAAGGATGCCAGGATGGGGCAGACAGTGGAAGCAGATCCACTGAAGGAAGTGGCCAATTTAAGCAGGTGATGGGGAACTCACAACTAAGATCTCATAATACAGGTAAGCTTTGATCTGAGCTTTTCTTTCTTTTCTTTCTTTTTTGCATTAAGTGAATATTTTCTATTGTAACATTGTAATTCCTTTCATGGTTTTTTTTGAAGAATTTTTTCTTAACGGTTGCCCTAGGGGCTACCATGTACTTCTTCTCTTACCAGAATGTATTTCAGATTTATTAACTAGCTGTTAGCAACTAACTTAATTCCAGTGAGATATAGAAACATTACTCCTATTCAGGTCTATTCCCTCATCCCCAGTTCTGGACTACCAATGTTGCACTAATAAATGTTACAAACTTAACAATATATTGTTGTAATTATTACTTTATATAACTTTATGCCTTTTAGAGAAACAGAGAGAGAGTAGAAAGTATGTGGGTTTTTAAAAAAACAATTATTTTTAATTGGAGGATAATTGCTTTACAATGTTGTGTTGGTTTCTGCCATACAACAGTGGGAATCAGCCATAAGTATACATATGACCCCTCACTCTTGAACATATCTCCAACCCCCACCCCATCTCACCCCTCTAGGTTGTCACAGAGCACCAGGTTGAACTTCCTGCCCTATATAGCAACTTCCCACCACTCTCTGTTTTACACATGGTAATGTGTATGTTTCAATGCTGCTCTCTCAATTCATCCCACCCTCTTCTTCCCTGCTGTGTCTACAAGTCTGTTCTCTATGTTTGCGTCTCTATTCCTGCCCTGCAAATAGGTTCATCAGTACCATCGTCCTAACACATATATGTGTTAATATACCTTTGTTTCTCTCTTACTTCACTCTATATAACAGACTCTAAGTTCATCTACCTCACTAGAATGGACTCAAATTCATTCCTTTTTATGGCTAAGTAATATTCCATTGTGTACACATATCACAGTTTCTTTATGTATTCATCTAATGACAGGCATCTAGCTTGCTTCCATGTCCTGGCTCTTGTAAATAGTGCTGCAGTGAATATTGGGGTACATGAGTCTTTTTGACTTTTCTAAGGGTATATTGATCACTACCTGTGTTGAAAGGGCTTGCATAACTCAATGAAGCTATGAGCCATGCCGTGCAGGGCTGCCCAGGATGGACAGGTCATAGTGGAAAGTTCAGACAAAACAGGATCCACTGGAGGAGGGAATGGCAAGCGACCCCAGTATACTTGCTGTGAGAAGCCCAACAAGGTAGAATAGAACTGCTTTTGCTGCATCCCATAGCTTCCCCAGTGGTGTAGCAGTAAAGAATCTGCCTGCAATGCAGGAGATCTGGGTTTGATCCCTGAGTCGGGAAGATCCCCTGGAAAAGGAAATGGCAACTCACCCCAGTATTCTTGCCTGGAAAATCCCATGGACAGAGAAGCCTGGCAGGCTACAGTCCATGTGGTTTCAGAGTCAGACATGACTTACTGCAATGCAGGAGATCTGGGTTTGATCACTGAGTGGGGAAGATCCCCTGGAAAAGGAAATGGCAACCCACCCCAGTATTCTTGCCTGGGAAATCCCATGGACAGAGAAGCCTGGCAGGCTACAGTCCATGGGGTTTCAAAGAGTCAGACATGACTTAGTGACCAAGCAACATAGGTTTTGGGCTGACGTGCTTTTGTTGTCATTTGTTTCTAGGTGTTTTTTTATTTCCTCTTTGATTTCTTTAGTGATCCTTGGTTGTTTAGAAGTGTACTGTTTAACTTCCATGTGTTTCTGTTTTTTACAGGTTTTTTCCCCCTGTAATTGATGTTTAATTTATTGAAAGTATGTGTTTATAAAGTTGGTTATTCAAACCCTTAAAAAAAAAATTCTGTTTCTCTTCTGGTCCTGTGGATCTGCATCACCATGTGGTGTGATTTCCTTTCCTCAACACAACTTTGCTCCCTCTCCTTTGTGGTGCTATTTTCAAATATATTACATTTCTGTATGTTATAGTCTGGATAGTACATTATATACATATTGCTCTGCACAGTTGCTTTTTAAACCAGTTAAAAAAAGGAAAAGAAATGCATTTATACCATCTCTTATAATGACATAATCACCTATATTGGTGTTTTTTTTGGGGGGGGCATAGGATTTGAATTACTGTCTAGAGTTAATTTCAACTTGCTTTCAACTGAAAAACTGACTTTAGTATTTCTAATCATGCTTCCTAACAAAGCATTGTCTGTTTTTGTTTATCTGTGAATGTCTTGATTTCACAAAGATAGTTCTACTGGATATAGGATTCTTGGTTAACTGTTTTTTTTTTTTTTTTTTCTTTTAACACTTTGAATATGGCATCCACTGTCCTGGTTTTCATGATCTCTCATGCAAAAACAGCTGCTAATCTTGTTGGGATGACTTTACTGGATGAATTATTTTCTCTTGCTGCTTTCAAGATTTTTCTGCTTGTCTGCCTCAATATTCTACCCACAATAGACTCCAGGTAGACAGGAGAAACATCTATTGTAAAAACTTCTAACTAGTTTTATAAGTAAAATTTTATACATATATATATATCATATATTAAAATTATATATACATTTTAATTATGCATATATTATTCAACACTTCAAAGCATTTCACCTATTTGGTATTCTCTTAACCCCTCTAGGAGGTTACTATCTTCATTTTAATCATATGAAAACTGAGGCTCATAGAGGCCATGAAATATATCACACACTAACTAAGAAGTCTTCCTTTCCCTGTTCCTGTTTCTCTTCCTCCTGAGATCTAGAGACACAAGAAAGAGCAATTAAGGTGTGAATTTATATGTACATGTTGAGGGGAGAAAGAATTGGGGTTGGAAGGAGAGCCCCTTGAGAATATATCAATAAATTAAACCAAGTTGCGACCTGATGGCAATTCCACTCTAGTTGGGGAGACAGACACACCAAAGCTCTGGACCCTGGGGTAGAAGCTGGGTGGCTTCTGTCCTGGGCCCAGATGCTCTGTGGGCCCATAGAAGTCTTCTCTTGACTCTTGCTCTCTCTCCACCGTGTCCTCTTGCATCTCCCTCTGGAACACTTCTCTGCTGCCTCCTTTCCTTCTTCCTTTCAACACAACTGCCATTTAGACCCTGTCGTCCTCACCTGGATCTCTGCAATAACCTCCTGGCTGGCCCTGGACTCATCTGTGTGGTCCCAGCCCAGCCTCTGCTCCTGAACCTAATGTGGATATATTCCAAGGACTGATTCCACTGGCTGGTCGTCAAGGCAGACTGTGATCTTGCTCTTCTAAGCACATTTGACCTCATTTCCCCTCCTCTGTAAATTGACCCCTGTTGGCTAACAAGGGTGTCTTTCTTTCTCCCCGTAACAGATCCTGGGCTCATTCAAGTCTCTATTTCCTCTTGCCTTTTTGAAAATCACAGGGCCACCTGCCTCCTACCCATCCTAATGTGTGGAACTATAGTTAAGAACATGGACTTTGTGGTTAGAGAGATCTGTGTTAAAATTATGTAATTACCCCTTGGCTTGCTGTTTAACTTTAGAGTTATTTAACTTATTTAACCTCAAAGTCAAAGCTATTGCAGGTAAAATGAAAATGCTATTAATAGCAATGTCCAAGTGTTGGCAGAAGGGTGACATGGTAAAGAGTCCCATGAAAGGCACTTTTCAGAGAGTCTGGAAAGTCAGAAGGACACAGATGTGGCAGTAGTTATTGCTATCATCCCTTCTTTAAGGTGCATCCCACACCTGCCTTCTTCATGGGGCTTCTTTGCCATATTGAGTTACACAGTGTGAATGGAAAATGTTGCCTACCATACCGGTAAACAAAGGATGTTGCAGCTATGACGCCATCACATTACAGCTGCTCCAATGGTGAGCCTTGAGGGAACTCATGATGGAGACAAATGGGATGCCCACTACCAAGCCCTCAGCCACTACAGTCACACCCAACTGTGCATCTGAGGGGACTCAGGGTGTTAACTGCTTGATGAAGCAGTCTTCATTCCAGAGAAGGGCACAGTTTGCCCATCGCTGCCCGGCACCAGGTGGTTCCTGGATTGAAGCAATGTGGACCCTGCACACGCCCTGAACCTTATCAGCAACTCCATCCCTGGATTCTAAGACTCCTCACAACCTCTGCCCCCTCCTCCCCCCCCAAGGTGGGGCACACAGTTTTGAGGGCATTAGGCTGCTGTGGCCCCCTTCTCGGGCAAAGCAATAAAGCTATTCTTTTCTATTTCACCCAAAATAATTACTTGGAGTAGGAAATCCAGGCTGGCTGAGGCAGGAGGAAGAAGGAAGTGGACTTGGTAGCTGCTAAAATGGTCCTGCTGCTGCATTCCCACCTTGGAGTTCCAACTACCAGGACTGTGTCCGGCCAGGGTGCAGCCTTTCCAAGCAAGTCCCAGACAATCTAGCCTCCACTGTCTCAAAAGAAACTGATTTGGAGAAAACCTTGGAACATTCAATCAAACCAGGAGACCCTCCTGGGGCCATCCCCAAATCAGAACCACAAAAATTTGGAGCCAAATCTGGCCTCTGTACCCTGACACTAAATTAATAAATCTCAGAGACAGAGCTTTCTATGAAGTAAAAAAGAATACTTTATTGTTTGCCAGGCAAATGGGGGAATCACAGTGGGCTAATGCCCTCAAACTGGGTCCCAAGCCAGGAGGGTTTGTAAGGAGCCTTATAGTCCAGGGGTGGGGTTGCTGATAAGGATCAGGGTGCATGCAGGGCCCATATTCCTTCAATCCAGAGATCATGTGGTGTCAGTGATGGTGGGCAAACTGTGACTTTCTCTGGAATGAAGAGTGCTTCATCAGGTCTTCCATTTGGTGGAGGTTTTAGTTCTACAGAAGGTCTCAAAAATAATGTCATGTGTATTCCTTGAGGGGGAGCCAGGGCCCTGCCCTCGGCTACACTATTGTTTCTTGACTGTTCCTCCCTTGTCTTTGCATTCCCTCCCTTACTTGATAAGCAGCTGTTAGAGCTGTCCTTTGAAACTCAGGGAAGGGGGCACAGAAAGGCTTTTGTGTCCAGGAGCCCCACAGGGTCCTGCTTGGTTTCATTACTACTTAGTCTTTTTTGCAAAAACTCGCATATATCTTGGCTCCCCCCTTGTCTCTTCAGAGCAGACTCCCAGAGCTATGTCCACTGAATAAAATGTAATCCTCAGCTTTTAGGTTGTGTGTTTTTTTCAGTTGACCAGAGCAATCAAGTCCTCTTGTACTGAGGGCTCCCACTTTGGCCTGAATTATTCCCCGTGTGATGATAATGTTAGATATTATCTTCCATGCTATAAAGTGCTCTCTCTCTCTCTCTTTTTAGAGTGCTCTAAGAACAGATATTGTGGGCTTTTGTCATGCTCCTTTTGTGTGCCCACAGCACTTGTAAAATCTTCTGGTTGGAGTTGAGGGAACTTGGGGGGAGTGGTTCTCCATGCACAGTAAACCCAGGTCCTCTGGATTCAGGCTCCTATGAGTCCTACAGCTTTTTAGACTTGTGGCCAATGCTACCCACCTTCCTGAAGGGTTGCTGCAAGCTGGACAGATCCCAGAGCTGGAGTTGTACTGGGCAGGACTAAGTCCACTTAAAAAAGTCATCACAGCCTGAAAGTAGAGTTATTTTATTTGTGAGAAAATCTTGGGGATTCAAGCCTAGGAGACAGCATCTCAGTGGCCCTGAGAAACTGCTCCAAGGTGGGGGCGGGGAGGAGGAGTCTGTTTATACAGAAGTTTGCAACATAGGGGGCAGGCAGTCTGAACATCAAAGATTAAGTAAGAAAACCCGATATCAAGTTAAGGGATTTAGTGTTCTATGTATGGGAAGATGCAAGGGTCTGGGATTATTGAAATATTTCCTTTCATATGCATCTCAGCCATCTGGGGCCAGCATCCTGCATTTTTACAGAGGTATTCTTCTCTTTCTTGAATTCCTTTAGGGCTCTTTTGCTCACACCAGAGGGCTGTAATTACTGGTGACTATGACATCCTTGGAGAAGGAAATGGAAACCCACTCCAATATTCTTGCCTGGAGAGTCCCATGGACAGAGGAGCCTGGCAGGCTATAGTCCATGGGGTCGCAAAGAGTCAGACCATGACATCCTCAAGTTACTTATGTAGGAAGTGCATGGCTAGAAATTCACATTTGGAGGGCAGGAATCATGGTTACCTGTGACATCCTTGTTTATTGATATGCCAGGAGATATTCCATTTCACATCTGTGACTGGTAGAGGGGTGAACTACAGTCTAGGTACCCCACTGTTCCACACTTTCTGGGGACAGAGGTTTCCACTGTTGTGGTTAGCCAGTCCCCTGCTCTGCACACCCTGTGGGATCTTTATGAGCAACACTGGAATAGGAGGGATTTTTTACATGAAACAGGCAGGAGTTCTGTTTAATGATGGGAATTTAAGATGAAATCTGGTGTGAAATGAAATATTTTCTGCTATATCAGTGGGCAAGAAATGTCACAGCCATCAGTGATTTCTGGCTCCCAAATGTGAATGAGGGCTCCCGAAAGGGAACATGGTGCCTGAGAGCCAGCAGATGCCACCACCCACTGCTGTGACTGCTGAGGAGTTGGGGGTGGGGTGGGCTTGGGTAGAAGAAGCACCATCCGCCACACCTGCCACCCCAGCGATGCACAGGAATTAAGGATGTAAACAGTCAAGAAATAGGGTTTGGCCCCAGATAGCTGAGGTGCCTGTGAAAGGAATGAATTCAGTGAGCCCAGAGGCTTGCATCTTCCCATGCAAAGAAGAACACAAAATTCCTTAGCTTGATATCTGGTTTTCCGTACTACTGAACAATAATCTTTGCTGTTCAGACTGCCTGTTCTCTTTGTTGCAAACTTAGAGATAGCCTGACTCTTTCTCTTGCCTCTTCAGAGCAGTTTTCTCAGGGATACTGACCCTCCCAGGCTAAGGGTCTTAAACATTCCCACCAAATAAGATAATTCTCTACTTTCAGGTTGTGACTATATTTTCACTCAACACTGGGGAGATTATGTGAACCAACTTCTTGACAGTGTAATCACAGGCCATTTTTCACCACCAAATTTCTATTGTTTACCCAGGCACTGGCCCTGTTTTGGTTAGTGGAAGGAAACTGTGGCCTGCCTCTGCCTTTCAGCAGTGAACTGAGACTGTCTTTGACACTGGGGCACCAGGGATGTACATCATACTGAAACGCTTGTTACTATGAAGCATATTCCTGAAAAACTGTGTCAACTGATTTGTGTAAATACTTCACCTGTGGCTGAATTGTAGTATTCCAGAGGCTTCAGGTCTGATTGCTCATAAAGCATTCTTGAATGTAAAGGAGGGGCCTATTTTAAAGCAATGAGCTATTTTAACTGAATCCTTCTGTAAAGCAAGAAATCCTTTTCTCAACTAATCCCTTTAGTAAATGAGGTTTCTGTTGTATATAATCATCAGTGTGCTAGAAATAGCCCTAGTCTATTGTTGTTCAGTCGCTCAGTCGTGTCTGACTCTTTGTGATTCCACAGACGGGAAGCACGCAAGCCTTCTCTGTCCTTCACCATCTCCTGCAGCCTGCTCAAATTCATGTCCATTGAGTCAGTGATGCCATCCAACCATCTTGTCCTCTGTCATCCCCTTCTCCTCTTGCCTTCAATCTTTCCCAGCATCAGGGTCTTTTCAAATGAGTCAGTTCTTCGCATCAGGTGACCAAAGTACTGGAGCTTCTGCTCCTTTGGTATTGATTGGTTTGATCTCCTTGCAATCCAAGGGACTCTCAAGAGTCTTCTTCAACACCACAGTTCAAAAGCATCAATTCTTTGGCTCTCAGTCTTCCTTATGGTCCAACTCTCATATCCATACATAACTTCTGGAAAAGCCATAGCTTTGACTAGATGGACTTTTGTTGGCAAAATAATGTCTCTGCCTTTTTTTAAAAAATTAATTTATTATTATTGAAGGATAAATGCTTTACAGAATTTTTTTGCTTTCTGTCAAACGCCCACATGAATCAGCCATAGGTATACATATATCCCTGCCCTTTTGAACCTCCCTCCCATCTCCCTCCCCATCCCACCCCTCTAGGTTGATACAGAGCGCCTGTTCGAGTTTCCTGAGACATACAGCAATTTCCCGTTGGCTATCTATTTTACACATGGTAATGTAAGTTTCCATGCTATTCTTTCCATACATCTCACCCTCTTCTCCCCTCTCCCCATGTCCATAAGTCTGTTCTCTATGTCTGTTTCTCTGTTACTCTCCTGTAAATAAATTCTTCAGTACAATTTTTCTAGATTCTGTATATATGCATTAGAATATATTTATCTTACTCTTTCTGACTTACTTCACTCTGTATAATGGGTTCTAGGTTCATCCACCTCATCAGAACTTGCCCAAATGTGTTTCTTTTTATGGCTGAGTAATATTCCACTGTATATGTGTACCACAACTTCTTTATCCATTCATCTGTTGATGGACATCTAGATTACATCCATGTTCTACTTATTGTAAATAGTGCTCCAGTGAACAATGGGATACATGTGTCTCTTTCAATTTTGGTTTCCTCAGGGTATATGCCTAGGAGTGGGATGGCTGAGTCATAGGGTGGTTTTATTCCTAGTTTATTAAGGAACCTCCATACCGTCTTCCATAGTGGCTGTATCAATTTACATTCCCACCAACAGTGTAAGAGCTTTCCCTTTTCTTCACACCCTCTCCAGCATTTATTGTTTGTAGACTTTTTGATGATGGCCATTCTGACCAGTGTGAGGTGAAACTACAAATCTCATTGTAGTTTTGGTTTGCATTTCTCTGATGATGAGCGATGTTGAGCATCTTCTCACATGTTTGTTAGTCATCCGTTTGTCTTCTTTGGAGAAATGTCTGTTTAGATCTTTTCCCCACTTTTTGATTGGGTTGTTTGTTTTTTTGGTATTGAGTTGTGTGAGCTGCTTGTATATTTTGGAAATTAATCCTTTGTCAGTTGTTTCATTTGCTATTATTTTCTCCCATTCTGAGGGTTATCTTTTTACCTTGCATATAGTTTCCTTTGCAAAAGCTTTTAAGCTTAATCAGGTCCCACTTGTTTATTTTTGTTTTTATTTCCATTATGCTAGGAGGTGGGTCATAGAGGATCTTGCTTTGATTTGTGTCATCCAGTCTTCTACCTATGTTTTCCTCTAAGAGTTTTATAGTTTCTGATCTTACATTTAGGTCTTTAATCCATTTTGAGTTTATCTTTGTGTATGGTGTTAGGAAGTGTTCTAATTTCATTCTTTTACATGTGGCTGTCCAGTTTTCCCAGTATCATTTATTGAAGAGGCTGTCTTTGCCCCATTGTATATTCTTTCTTGCTTCCTTTGTCAAAAATAAAGTACCCATAGGTGAATGGGTTTATTTTTGGGCTTTCTGTCTTGTTCCATTGGTCTATATTTCTGTTTCTGTGCCAGTACCATACTGTCTTGATGCCTGTAGCTTTGTAGTATAATCTGAGGTCAGGAAGGTTGATTCCTCCAGCTCCAGTCTTCTTTCTTAAGACAGCATTGGCTATTTGGGGTCTTTTGTGTTTCCACATGAATTGTGAAATTTTTTGTTCTAGTTCTGGAAAAATGTCATTGGTAATTTGATAGGGATCACATCTGTAGATTGCTTTTGGTAGTACAGTCATTTTCACAATATTGATTTTTTTCTACCCAGGAACATGGACTATCTCTCCATCTGTTTATGTCATCTTTGATTTCTTTCATTTCTGTCTTATAATTTTCTGTGTGCAGTTCTTTTGTCTCCTTAGGTAAGTTTATTCCTGGATATTGAATTCTTTTTGTTGCAATGGTGAATGGGATTGATTCCTTAATTTCTCTTTCTGATTTTTCATTGCTAGTATATAGAACTGCAAGTGATTTCTGTGTATTGATTTTGTATCCTGCAACTTTGCAAAATTCACTGATTAGCTCTAGTAATTTTCTAATACTATCTTTAGGGCTTTTGATATATAGTATCATGTCATCTGCAAACAGTGAGAGCTTTACTTCTTCTTTTCCAATCTAGATTCCTTTTATTTCTTTTTCTTCTCTGATTGCTGTAGCTAGGACTTCCAGAACTATGTTGAATAATAGTGGTGAAAGTGGACACCCTTGTCTTGTTCCTGATCTTAGGAAGAATACTTTCAGTTTTCCAACATTGAGACTAGTGTTTGCTGTAGGCTTATCATATAAGATCTTTACTATGTTGAGGTAGGTTCCTTCTATGCCCATTCTTTCGAAGAGTTTTAATCATAAATGGGTGCTGAATTTTTTCAAAGGCTTTTTTTGCATCTATTGAGATTATCATGTGGTTTTTGTCTTTCAATTTGTTTTTTTTTTTTTCTTTTTTTTGTTTTTTTTTTGGTCTTTCAATTTGTTAATATGGTATATCACACTGCTTGATTTGGATATACTGAAGAATCCTTGCATCCCTAGAATAAACCCAAGTTGATCATGGTGTATGAGCTTTTTGATGTGTTGCTGAATTCTGTTTGCTAAAACTCTGTTGATGATTTTTGCATCTATGTTCATTAGTGATATTGGCCTGTAGTTTTCTTTTTCTGTGTTGTCTTTGCCTGGTTTTGGTATCAGGGTGATGCTGGCCTCGTAGAATGACTTTGGAAGTGTTCTTTCCTCTGCAATTTTTCGAAAGAGTTTTAGAAGGATAGGCATTAGTTTTTCTCTAAATGTTTGATAGAATTCTCCTGTGAAGCCATCTGGTCCTGGGCTTTTGTTTTTTGGGAGATTTTTGATCACAACTTCAATTTCAGTGCTTGTAATTGGGTTGTTATAATTTCTATTTCTTCCTGGTTCAGTCTTGGAAGGTTGAATTTTTCTAAGAATCTGTCCATTTCTTCCAGGTTATCCATTTTATTGCCATATTGTTGTTCATAATAGTCCCTTATAATCCTTTGTATTTCTGCATTGTCTGCTGTAACCTTGCCTTTTTTATTTCTAATTTTGTTGATTTGATTAACAAAATAATAAAAAAAGATAATACAAAATAACAACAAAATTAATAAAAAAGAAGTCCCTTTCTTTCTTGATGAGTCTGGCTAAAGGTTTGTCAGTTTTGTTTATCTTCTCAAAGAACCAACTTTTAGCTTTATTAATCTTTCTTTTTTGTGTCTTTCATTTCTTTTACATTTATTTCTGCTTGGATCTTTATGATTTCTTTCCTTCTACTAATTTTGGGAGATTTTCCCTTCTTTTTCCAGTTGCTTTAGGTATAAAGTTAGGTTGTCTATTCGATGTTTTTCTTGTTTCTTGAGGTAGGACTGTATTGCTATAAACGTCCCTCTTAGATCTGCTTTTGCTGCATCCCATAGGTTTTGAGCTGTCACGTTTTCACTGTCATTTGTTTCTAGAAATTTTTTGATTTCCTTTTTGATTTCTTCAGTAACCTGTTGGTTATTTAGAAACATGTTGTTTAATCTCCATGTGTTTGTGATTCTTACAGTTTTTTTCTTGTAATTGATATTTCATCTCATAGCATTGTGGTCAGAGAAGATGCTTAATATGATTTCAATTTTCTTAAATTTATTGAGGTTTGATTTGTGACCCAAGATGTGGTCTATCCTGGAGAACGTTCCATGTGCACTTGAGAAGAAGGTGTATTCTTCTGCATTTGGATGGAATGTCCTGAAGATATCAATGAGATCCATCTCATCTAATGTATCATTTAAGACTTGTGTTTCCTTATGAATTTTCTGTTTTGATGATCTGTCCATTGGTGTGAGTGGGGTGTTAAAGTCTCCTACTATTATTGTGTTACTGTCAATTTCTGCTTTTATGTCTGTTAGTGTTTGTCTTTTGTATTGAGGTGTTTCTATGTTGGGTTCTTAGATATTAACAATTGTTATGTCTTCTTCTCAGATTGATCCCTTGATCACTATGTAGTGTTCTTCCTTATCTCTTGTAATCTTCTTTATTTTAAGGTCTATTTTGTCTGATATGAGGATTGCTGCTCCAGCTTTCTGGAGTAGCTTGCTTTCCATTTGCATGTAATATATCTTTTCATCCTCTCACTTTCAGTCTATATGTGTCTTGACGTCTGAAGTGGGTTTCTTGTAGACAGCATATATATGGGTCTTGCTTTTGTATCCATTCAGCCAGTCCATGTCTTTTGCTTGGAGCATTTTATCCATTTACATTTAAAGTAACTATTGATATATATGTTCCTATTGCCATTTTCTTAATTGTTTGGGGTTGATTCTGTAGATCTTTTTTCTTCTCTTGTATTTCTTGACTATATATGTCCCTTTAACATTTCTTGTAAAGCTGGTTTGGTAGTACTGAGTTCTGTTAACTTTTGCTTGTCTGAAAAGCTTTTTATTTCTCCATCAATTTTGAATGAGATCCTCACTGGGTACAGTAATCCTGGTTGTAGATTTTTCCCTTTCAGTACTTTAAATATATCCTGACATTCCCTTCTGGACTGCAGTTTCTGCTGAAAGATCAGCTGTTAAGCCTATCAGGTTTCCCTTGTATATTACTTGTTGCTTTTCCCTTGCTGCTTTTAATATTCTTTCTTTGCATTTAGTCTTTGTTAGTTTCATTAGTATGTGTCTTGGTGTGTTTCTCCTTGGGTTTATCTTGTATGGGACTCTTTGTGACTCTTGGACATGATTGACTATTTCCTTTTCCATGTTGGGGAAATTTTCAACTATAATCTCTTCAAAAATTTTCTCATACTCTTTCTTTTTCTCTTCTTCTGGGACCTTTGAATGTTCATGTATTTGATATTGTCACAGAGGGTCTCTGAGACTATCCTTAGCTCTTTTCATTCTTTTTATTTTATTCTGCTCTTCAGAAGTTATTTCCACCATTTTATCTTCCAGCTCACTGATTCGTTCTTCTGATTCAGCTATTATGCTATTGATTCCTTCCTGAGTATTTTCAATTTCACTAATTGTGTTTTTTGTCTTTATGCTTTTTCTTTAATTCTTCTAGGTCTTTTTAAAATTGATTCTTGCATTTTCTCCATTTTGTTTTCAAGGTTTTGATCATCTTTACTATCATTATTCTGAATTCTTTTTTAGGTAGTTTGCCTATTTCCTCTCCATTTATTTGGACTTCTATGCTTCTAGTTTGTTCCTTTATTTGTGTAGTATTTCTCTGCCTTTCCATTATTGTTTTTTTAACTTATTGTGTTTGAGGTCTCCTTTTCCCAGGCTTCAAGGTTGAATTCTTTCTTCCTTTTGGTTTCTGCCCTCCTAAGGTTGGTCCAGTGGTTTGTGTAAGCTTTGTGTAGGGTGAGATTTGTGCTGAGTTTTTGTTTGTTTTTTCCTCTGACGGGCAAGGCTGAGTGAGGTGCTAATCCTGTCTGCTGATGATTGGGTTTGTATTTTTGTTGTGTTTGTTGTTTGGATGAAGCACCCTGCACAGGGTGCTACTGGTGGTTGGGTGATCCCGGGTCTTGTATTCAAGTTGTTTCCCTTGTGTGAGTTCTCACTATTTGACACTCCCTAGGGTTAGTTCTCTGGTAGTCTAGGATCTTGGAGTCAGTGCTCCCACTCCAAAGGTTCAGGGCTTGATCTCTGGTCAGGAATGAAGATTCCACAAGTGGTTTGTTTTGGTATTAAGTGAGATTAAAACAAATACCCAAAAATGAGAAATGAAAGATGAACCCCAGACAAATGGCAGTTACAAAATCAGGCAAAAAACAATTAAAATAATGTAATATACATATATACAAGCAACGTAGATTGGCCCAGCAAACAAAGGAAATAAAAAATTATATTTACCAGTTAAGAACAAAGCTAACTAAAGCATAAACTGGAAAACAAAACTAAAGCAAGGTGCCAAGTGGGGAATAAAGCAATGAAAACAAACTAATAAATATGTTGAGAGGAAAGGAAAGAAAGAAAGAATAGATATGCAAGGTTAAATAAAGGTAGATGAAGATTTATATACATTAAAGATTAACTGCAAGGGGGAAAGAACAGTAGGAAAGGCAAACAAAGGAATAAATGTATAAAAAATATAATAGGTCTAAAAAAATTAAAAATTAAAATTATAAGAAAGAGAAGAGAAAAAAGGAGAAAAAAAAAAGGAATAAGAAAAAAAAAAAAAAAAAGGAAAACCCCACAGAACTGTAAAAGCCCAACATAGAGGCACAGGTTTATAACAGCAAAAAAAAGTGTGACTGAATATACATGTATACATATACACCCATAAGCAAAATCAAAACAATCCAACAAAAATAAAGTACAATAGATTGACCCAGTGAATAAAGGAAACCAAAAGTTACATCTACCAGTTAAGAACAAAACTAACTAAAGGACAAACTGGAAAACAAAACTAAAGCAAGGTGCCAATTGGTGAATAAAGCAATGAAAATAAAAATAACAAATATGTTGAGAGGAAAGGAGAGAAAAAAAGGAAAGAATAGATATGCAAAATTAAATAGAGGTAGATAAAGAAGATTTATATACATTAAAGATTAACTGCAAGGGGAAAAGAAAAGCAAACAAAGGAATAAATGTAGAAAAAATAATAATAGGTTTAAAAATTAAAATTAAAAAAAGAGAGGAAAAAAAAAAAGGGAAGCTCCACAAAACTGCAAAAGCTCAACATAGAGGCAGAGGTTTATAGCAGCAATAAAAAATGTGACTGAGGGGAAAAAAAGCTCAAAAGCTTAATTAAATTTCATGGTGCCAATAAAATCGACAACTACAACAGAGGAAGAAAAAGAAAGGGAAAAAAAATCCAAAAGAATCTACAAAACAAGTCAAAAGATAAGAATAATAAATATTTTTCCTGAGTCACTGCTGTCAGAGTCCTTTCCCTCGCTGGGAGTCAGAGTCCACCTCACCTCCGTAGGATGCCTTCCAACACTGATGGTCTCTGGACCTGCTGTGGGGGCAGCTCAGATTCTAATCTGGTCCTGCTCCTGTGTGTTCTTGCCTCCAGTGTCCACAGTCATCAGAGCTAGTGCGTTTTCTTTTGTGGGAGCTCTCAGTGGCCTTTTATATATTCCATAGACACAGAGTCTGCCTGATTGATTGTGTGGATTTTATCTGCAGCATGTACAGATGGTAGGAAGGTTTTGGGTCTTCTTCCTTAGACACACAGCCCCTGGGTTTCAATAATAGTTTTATTTCCCCTCTGCATGTGGGTTGTCCCCTGAGGTTTGCTCCTGAGGCTGCCCTGGAGGACTTGGGTTTGCCCCTATGAGGGCCAGGTGTGGAGGTGGTGCAGCTGCTTGGGTTGCAGGGATTCTGGCAGCAGCAGATATTCAGGAGAGTTAGAGGCTAGGGCAGCAGGAAATACAATGCTCTAGAAGAGTATGGCAACCAGTGTTGGCCGATACACTCCAGTATTCTTGCCTGGAGAACCCCCCACCCTGACAGGGGAGCCTGGCAGGCCACAGTCTACAGGGCCGCAAAGAGTTGGACCAAAGTGACGCTGTGCACATAGATGCAAGACTTTTTTTTTTGTCTGTCAGCTCTGCCCCAGTGAGAATTGAGCATGAAGGTGGCAGAGCTGTTAGGCTTGCAGGGACCCTGGTGGTGCCGAGTGTGCAGGGGCATGGACTGCCTCTGCCGCAGGAACTATGACCCTATCAGGGTCTTTTTTTAAGCCTCTTGTAGCTGGCGATCAGAAGGCCTCTTTGGCCAGTCTTTCTTCATACTTCCGCCAGTTCAGGCACTTAGAGGGCTCCCTTGCCTGGGGTCCTTCTCTGTTGTTTGGGGCGTCAAGCACATGAAGGGACCCCCGGCTGGGGTCCTACTCTGCAGTTCAGTGTCTCAGGCGTTTGATGGACCAGCCTCTCTGTTCAGCCTCTGATGCTGGAGTGTGGAGAGAGAGGCTATGGTGATGGCCCCACCCCCTATGCATGACTCAGCAGTATCACCTTGCTTCCATGGCTGCCTGGCTTTCCTCCACAGGCATTTCCCACCATGATCTCTTCCCTCACATCCCCTCGATCAGTCTCTCTGCAGTCATCAGCAGTCCTCACCCTGGGATTGCTCCACAATTGCTTAACTCCAGCTCCCAGCTGCTGCACCTTCCAGGGGACCTGCATCCCTGTCTGGGCTATGTATGACTGTGGCAATGACTGTCTGATTCTCATTCCATTTAGGTTGCCACAGGTCAGCTCTCAGCCTTAAACGTTTCTCCTCTGACTCAGACAATTGCCCCACTGTGGGGATCGGATGCCTGCTTCAGTTCCCCCACCCACTGAGGGCAGGTTCAGTCCTACTGACACTCCTGTTTTTCCCCCTAGTTCCTTCATTCTACTGAGTTTTGCATGGTTCTCTATATTCTTTTCTGCTGGTCAGGTACTCCTGTATGGTCTCAGCTGGTGTTCTGCATGGACTTCTGTGTGTCTGAAGGTATATTCCTGATGTATCCATAGAGAGAGATGTACTCCACGTCTACCTACTTCTCCGCCATCTTGTTCTTCTGTCTCTGTTTTTAATACACTGTCTAGGTTGGTCATAGCTTTTCTTCCAAGGAGCAAGCATCTTTTAATTTCATGGCTGCAGTCACCATCTGCAGTGATTTTGGAGCTCCCCAAAATAAAATCTCTCACTGTTTCCATTGTTGCCCCATCTATTTGCCATGAAGTGATGGGGCGGGATGCCATGATCTTCATGTTTTGAATGTTGAGTTTTAAGCCAGTTTTTTCACTCTCCTCTTTCACCTTCATCAAGAGACTCTTTAGTTCCTCTTCACTTTCTGCCATTAGGGTGGTGTCATCTGCATATCGGAGATTATTGATATTTCTCCCAGCAATCCTGATTCCAGCTCATTCTTCATCCAACCCAGCATGATATACTCTGATATACTCTGCATATAAGTTAAATAAGCAGGGTGACAAGATACAGCCTTGACATAAGTAGAGCACGGTGGTGGGAAAGGAGGGCCTGGTCTTCTTGCTCTCACATTATCCACCCAGAGTCCTGTGAGGCTGGCACTGTTAACCCATTTAGCAAATGGAAGAAGTGAGGTTTGAAAGGGGTTATGTCTGTGTCAGACGTGGCATGCTGGTGGCCTGGAAGGGTGCCCAGTGTCCACAGGCCTCTGCCCACACCCAGGCCTTTCAACTGGAAGGCACCTAGGAAGGTGATTTGGGTGCTGTACTTTCAGGCCTCCTCACCTCCAGCTCTTTGAGCCATTCTCAGGGTGCAGCCTCTTACCCTTCTCGAAAGGAAATGAGTTCTTTCTGGATGCTGTTTCCCCAGTGGCCATAAAGGGTGGTGGAAAACAAACAGTGGCTCAGGGTTTCTTCCCCATCCCATCTGACACCTAGCGGCACTGTGAGGTCACCCTCTCCTTTATCTTTTTCCTCCAGGATCTTCTTGAGTAAGCTTCTTTATCTATGGCTCTTTCAGCCCGATAGACTAAATTATTTGCTCTTAAATGGGTTGTACTTTGGCCAAGGACAAAACTGCCAATATTTAAACTGGTAACAGATTTGCTTCTGGAGTAGTTCATAATTTTGGAATGTTGTGGAAGCAATATAGCTCCCTTCCTTTCAGAAGAAATTAAAATTGGTCACCATGTTCAGGAATTATTACATACAATAATTTTACCTACCACTTTAGCTATTATTAAGATTCTCAGGCATTCTAATCTTGACTCTCTTGAAGCTAGGGAAATCATCTTGCTGACATTTCTGCAAGGAATGCTGCCCTTAAAGAGACCAATAGCAGGCAAACTTCAGTCTATAAAATTTCCAGCCCTTACCACTGTAGATGCATTAAGCCATTATAGGCTACTGACACAGTAAGAGCCTTCATGAATCAATATGGTGGGCAACCATTAACAAGGTTGAAAAAAGTTCCTTCCTCACTTGCTCTACTTGTCCAAAGAATACCCCAGGGAACCCTGTTGTTACTTCCCTGGGACATTTTGAACAGCTTAATGGACCATCTGAGGTCTGGCAAATAGATTTCATACAACTCCCTTTATCTCATGGATTTTAATTTAGTTTAGTCATGGTCTGTATGTTTTCACACTGGACTGAAGTCTTCCCTTGCAGACAGGCTACTGTCTCTTCTTGTGGCCAAAGTCCTTTGGAAAAAGATTATCCATATGTGGGACACTCCTGTTGAACTTCATAGTGACTGAGGAACCCATTTTACTGATGAGAAGTTTTAATATGTCTGTGCTGTTTGGCTGGCTTTGCAACACTTTCAATACACTTACCACTCTCAATCCTATGATTTACTCCAATGCACTAAAGACATTATTAAAATTCAATCGGCAAAATTTGGAGTGGCCCTCAAATACCTTGGCCAAAAGCACAGTCATTGGTCCTTCTTAATCTCAGATCCACTCCTTTTGAAGCCACAAACTCAACTTTTGAGATAGTCAGAGGATGTCCAAAAGCACTTGGCTACTGCTGCTTTTGACCCACAACTGATAAAAAGGCAATACTCCAATACTGCAAAGGTCTAATTGCTTCTACTAAAAATAACCATGTTAAGGTACAACAACTTTTTCATAGTGACTCCTCAGGAGATGAAGACCTTGAGTGTCACATCTAGCAAACTGAAGATTTCCTCTATTTCAAAAGATATCTCCAGAAGAACTCTCTTTAATTTCAACAAAAAGGCCTTTATCAAGTACTGCTAACCAAATCTTGTGCTGCCAAACTTCAAAGAATAGACACTTGGATTCACAGAACGCACCTAAAGAAAGCCTCAAACCTTGACTGGACCTGCACATCATCCTGTGACCTGAAAGTAAAGACTTCCTGGAACTGAAACAGATGACATCTGACGAGACCGTTTCCCCAAGATATCTAGACCAGGCTTATTGGAAGCATCACCAAACCTTTGATGATGATGTAACACTTCAGATGCTCTCTAACATCTATAACATGTGGATTTTAGATAAAAGTGTCCTTTTATCTAAAGAGAGTTCTCTCTCTCATACTTCCTTGTTACTTGAATGTGACCTCAATAGGTTTCCAATTCATAGTCGCAGGGCTTCCCTGGTGGCTCAGTAGTAAAGAATCCACCTGTAATGCAGAAAATGTGAGTTTGATCCCTGGGATAGGAAGATCCCCTGGAGAAGGAAATGGCAACCCACTCCAGTATCCTTACCTGGGAAATCCCATGGACAGAGGAGCCTGGTGGGCTACAGCCCATGGGTCACAAAAGAGTCAGACACAGTTTAGCAACTAAACAACAACAGCACAGTCTGTGTGTGTCAGGAATTTGCAAGCAGCTTTGTTGGGTGGTTCTGGCTCAGGGTCTCTCATGAGGTTGCAGTTGAGGTATTTGCTGGGGCCGCATCATCGGAAGACCTGACTGGGCTGGAAGACCCACTTTCAAGATGCCCTGGCTGGCAAATTGGTTTTGGTTCTGCTGGGAGCCTCAGCTCTTTCCTGTGTGCACCACGGGAGGCTTGAGAGTCCTCACAGCACGGTGGCTTCCCCAGAGGACCAGTCAAAAGCCGAAGTGCTTTATGTGACTGGAGCTGGAAATCACACACCATCACCCATGCCGCTCTCTACTGGTCACGCTTACCAGCCCTGAATCAGCATGGGGGGACTGTACAAAGGTGTGAGGACCCAGAGTCGGGACGATCGGGGCCACCTGGAGGCTGGCCACCACGATGTTACACAACCTTAGGTAGAGTTTATGGTAGTTTGCCTCAAACTTACTTTATTACAGATACACAAAATCCCTTTGTTTCTTAAGGCATGTTTATTGCTAATGAGTGCTGACACCCATGTCTGGCTCAAGTTGTTCAACTTAACCCCTGGCACAGGTGGCACTTCTGTCTTCCACTGTGCACATTGCCAGGAGACCCCTTTGTGTTATGGCATGTGTGTGCATGTGTGTGTATCTGTGTGCAAGGTATGTGGAACCAAGATCATGATATAAGGCTGGACAGGGAGCACTGAGTGACCAGGTGAAAACAGCTGAGTTGAAGGAGCTTCTGGGCATTTAAGCTCCACTAACCGAGATGGACGTCCCTCATGCAGGTGCCGAGTTGGTTCCCTGCTCTGACTGTTCCCACCTCCTCGGTTTATCATTCCCTTTCTCAGCTCCTGCCATCATCTGCCTGGATCCATTGTTCCTTTTCCACATTCAAGGCATCCTCCAGGCTTTTCTTTCACCAAAAGCCATGATAACTAAGTCAGAAGGAAGCTTTAAAACAGGGATCTCAGATCATTAGTGACAGAAGAGAGCAGCTCCCCCTTCCTAACTGTGGTAAGGCTTCCACACGCCAACACAACTGCTGGCTAAGCATGTGCTGGGGAGGGTTGTTTCCAATCCCTGTCCACCAGACCAAGGGTGGGGCAGGAGAGAAAACAACTTAAATTTTTATATCTAATTAGATTGATTTACTAATATATAGTGGACCATTGTTTCACAGGCTGTCTCTCTCTTCATCCATCGTTGGGTGTAAATGCAACCTTCCTAGTAATAAAGCATCTTTGAAGTGCCATTGCCCAAGAAATGATGTCTTTCCTTTTTTGCTTTTACATCATCATTACCATTTACCTCCCTAAATCTCTCTTTCTGCTGAAGTTGCCTCACAGTTTCTTGCTATAAACTGGTCTTGGTCACTTCATCTGCTGCCCCTTCCCCAGAAAGCGGGCATTGTGCTCACTCAGTCGTGTCTGACTCTTTGTGACCCCATGAACTGTAGCCCACCAGGCCCCTCTCTTCCTTGGCAAGATTACTGGAGTGGGTTGCCATTTCCTCCTCCAGAGGATCTTCTCAACCCAGGGATAGAACTCATGTCTCCTGCGTCTCCTGCATTGGCAGGCAGATTTTTTTACCACTGCACCACCTGGGAAGCGGTAGAAAAGTATGAGGTCATGGAATTAGCATCTTGGGATGCTAGAAATAAGGCTGTGATAGTTAGCATCCCAAGTAGTCAGGCAGAAGGGCCGCAAGTGTATGTTACTCCTTGTTTCCTGGTGTGTTGAGTGGGGGAAGGCCCAGTGTCTCACGTGGCCCCTTCCTAGTGAGACAGATCGGACCTGGGACCCTTTCCTGCATGGCTTGCACCTGAATAAACAGCTCTTCAAGCCACAGAATACAAAGAAACTCTAAGGGACTAAAAGTAACTGCAAGCACGCTCAGTTGAGGCAAGTTATAGACAACAAGATACAAAAAGACCAAAAAACCCCAATTGCCATTTATGAAGCACTTCTGGAAGCAAAAACAGGGTGTCAGGAGTGGAAGCAGAGAACTGCACATGCCCCCTGCACACAATACCACGAAGGGGGTGGGAAAACCACCTAAGCCGCCCCTCTGGCCCAACTCCTGACCCACCCCCACCCGAACCCCCTAAAAGCCTTGCCTGAATTTTTTGTCTGGCCTCTAATCAATTTCCATTGATTGGGGAAGGCCAAGAACCCTGGTCGGTATCACTAGAAGGAACAGAGAGTCAAATACATTTTATGTGCCGCCACAGAGGGGTTGAGGAGGTAGTGTGTGAGCTCAATCTGTGTGGACACTTGGAGCATCTCTGAAGCTGACCAGTGGGGTTACTGAGTCTCCCTCTCTATCCTTACTCCCCCACCTCTCAAAATCTCTAGTGATTTCCTTTCCCATCTACCTTACTTGAAACCATCTCCTGGGCAGAGCTTACTTATTTGTGCAAGTCTTTTTCCTTGTGTCATTTCCTCCCTTCCCTGAAGAGCAGATGTTCACTTTTGGGGCTATCTGGTCAGAGGCAAAAGGGAAAATACTTCCTGGATAGGGCAGTTCTGGAAATTTTCAGCGTTCCTCTACATCATGAACCTCCACATTTAAAGTACATAACTCTTTTTCCAACACAATTGTTGATTAAGCTCTAAGGTTGTTATTAGAGAGAAAAAATAGTGCTGCCTAATTTTGGCAGGAAGAGTAAAGACTAATATTTTCAGCAAAATGCTTATCAGGGAGTTCTGAACTCTTGTCAAAGACCTGTTTTCTCAACTGCCCTCCTCCAGCAAATCTGCTATTTTTCATTTGTTGAGATATTTTTCTAAAATGCTGTGCAATCATTTCCCCTTTAATTATCTCACGGAACAACTTAGTACTTTTTCCTGAGTGAAGAATGACAAAACGGAGGCAAGAGAGACAAGAAAACAAATTGCTTCAAAGGAACTATCCCCTGGCTGATGATGGCCTCATTGTTCTATCCCACCTCTGGGGAAGGAGTTTCCTATAAAATCCAGCAAAAGTTGGACTAAAGATTAAGAGAACACTTACCAGGTGGCTCTGCTTCTAGAAAGAAGGTCCCCACCACTTGGGGCAGATGAACTCCAGTTATTGACACAAGTTTTCTTGCAGCATGAAGGTGTATTGGGACTGGCTTGCTTCAAGATTTGCTACCAGGCAGCAGCCAGGCCCCAGACAGGTAGGTGGCTGAATGGGATGATGGGGGCAGAGTCCTGAGTTACCTGGGCCAGTGATGTCCTGATTTACTGATCTCTAGATCCTTTGCCATGGGCCTTCCACCACATTATGGAGGGAATCTAGAGGTCATGATTCCTCCTGGATATAGAATGCCCTGGAACAGGATGGTCAGTATAGAGCCACTGTAGCTGAAATCCAACCTCTTCATCCTGTTACTAAATTAAATCTCAGAGACAGAGTTCTGCATGAAGTAGAAGAGAAGAGTTTCACTGTTTTGCCAGGTAAAAGGGACCACAGTGGGCTCACACCCTCAACCCTGTATTACTTGACCTGGAATGGGTGGCGAGGAGTTTTGCAGAAATGGTTCAAAGAGAAAGGTGTGATCAGCTCATGGACATTCTTCTGAATGGTTGGTAGTGAGGTAAGAGGGAGTCAGAATCATCAACCTTCTGGTTCAAACCTGCCGGAGGTCAATGGACTTGTGGGAAGCATACAGTTAACTTCTCCAACCTGGCGGGGGCTTCAGTATCTGCCAAACAGCCTAAAAATATTATAATATGTGTCCCTTGAGGGGAGACCAGGACTCTGCTGCAAGGCTGCACTGCTGTTTCCTGACTTCTCCTCCCTTGTCTCTGCATCCCTTCCCTTCCCTGAATTGCAACTGTTTGAACTTTCCAGCAGGAACTCAGGGAAGGTCATGGAGGCTGAACGAAGAAAACCAAAACACAGGGGACACAGAAAGGCTCTTGTGCCCACAGCCCCACAGGGTGCTGCTCAGTTCCACCATTTCTGAGTAGGAGACTTGAGAGCAGTTGCATGGCTACACCATCTCTCTCCTTCCTCTGCTATGAGACCAACATGTCCCAGAGAAGAGCTGCTTCTGAAGCTCTGACTCTGGAGTCCCGACAACCTAGAACAAATTGAAGCTGGAGAGAATGGTTTTGAGCAGGGAAGTCTGCTATGGAGTGTAAATCAGGCTCATGTTGCTGGTAAAGAGGTTAAGTCTATGTATATCATCAAGAGTGGATAAATGGGATGGGAACAAGGGATCTGGAACAGCTATGCATATTTAAGGTTTAGGGGCATAGTTGAGGCAGATGAGTGAGGGGTGGGATGTTCAGGGAGTGGGAGGCTTCAGAGCACCTGTGGGTGCAGGAGACTTGAAAAGGAGAGGGCAGGACAGGACAGTTTACAAATGCTGTCCTAGGTTTTAAATCAAATTGCTCTACTGCTCTGTGAAAGAAAAAAATGCTACAGGAAATCCTTTCATGGAAGCCTGCTGAAACTGGATTGTAGGGGCTCTGGGGTCTACTAGGTACATTAATGAGTGTAAGCTATACAGCAGTAACTGAAAGTGCTTTAGAAATCTAGAGGCAAGTACTCAGTGAAGGCTGGAATAGACAGTGAAGGCTTAGATGAGTTGACATTTTAAGATGGGCCTTGAACTCTGAGCAGGGTATAGGGGCTTGATGGAAAGTCGTCTGACTGCATCAGAGCAGGGAACTCCATCAGAGAGCCACAGAAACAAGAGTGTCCAGATGGATTCAGAGACACCAAATGAGATGCTATTGGTCGGATAAGGAGGCCTTTTAAAACATGATGTTTCCCCACCCTACCATCAGGGAGGTCTCCTCATTTCTCAGAAATTGCAAGACACTGTGCCTAATTTTAATTGAGGTGGTGATGAATGACATAGAGAGGAGATGTGGAGCTGTGTGGGGCGGCCACTCAGTCACCCAGTAGGGGGGCTGCAGAGTGACCTGAGGGAAACACAGCCCCCACTCTCTGGACCTGGAGGCAGGTAGGCAAGCGGGGCAAGCTTTGTCAGCACACAGGTTCCTTACACTTGGGACAGGCTGAGTGAGATCTTTGGGGAGCCTGAAGCACTGAGAACATTTGGTCTGTTCATGACCCCATGGATTGGAAACAAGTCTAAACCACAGAAATGAGTGCAGGCAGTCCAACAAAGTTGTGGCTTTCTCCATCTAGGTTGTACAATTGCTTTTATAAATCGATGAAAAATCAAGTCTCTCTCATTGTGTCATTGTGCTAAGTGTCCTCTGGCCTGCCTGTTGGGTAACCGATATGAGGATGGCTGGCCAGAACTTTTCCTGCAGCAGGAAGGCTCACAGGAGAGTCAGGGGTCCTATTTGATCACTTCTGTGGACGGTCTGTGCTGACTGGGGGGCCTCCACCCCGACCTTGAAGGTTGGGTGCTATAGCCTACTACCACCCCCATCCAGCAACACATGCCCAGTGTGGTAGTTTCATGGATCTGCTCATGGCAGTACTTACCATTGGCCAGCAGGCAGTGTTGGGACCTGACCTAGCTCTCTGTGCAGGCCACTGCTCCTTATGTGAGGTAAGGAGAGCTAGATGTATCAAGCCATCGTGTCTTCCTTGCTGAAGCACTGGGTGTCGAGAATGCAGCTGTAGAGAAACTTCTCAGGGAGCTTCTGCCTCTTTGTCTGGGGAGATGTCTCTGAGGTCCTGGACCTCCTGTCCCCACGGCTCTCAACAGCATCATGTTTTGTGACAGTCTGTCTCCCCTACTATCTCATATTTAGCTTTAGTCAAGAAATGTGCCTGTGTTTATCTTTGTATCTTTATTGCTTAAAATACAGCCTGGCACTGTGGAGGTACCCCAAATATGTTTCCCGAGAGAATGAGTGTCCTGGAGCAGAAAATCAGCTGCAGGTGTGGACCATCCTGAGTAAAGTCAGGAGGGCTGAACTGGAGCACATCGTGAATTTTAGAAAAACCTATATCCCTGTGGCAGGTACCACCCTGAAGGAATCAGAAAAGAGGGATAAAAGGAGGTGAGGAGATAAATGAAAAGGGAAAACACAGCATAGTCTCGAGCCCATCCATGCGTTCAGGGCAGCTGGAACAAGGTGCTGTGTGGTTTAGGAGGGAAATGTTATCGAAGGTGGAGTAGAACGCTTCCCAGGTGGCTCAGTGGCAAAGAATCCGCCTGCTAATGCAGGAGAGGCAGGTTCAATTCCTGAATTGGGAAGATCCCCTGGAGTAGGAAATGGCAACCTGCTCCCGTAATCCTGCCTGGAAAATCCCATGGGCAGAGGGGCCTGGCAGGCAAGCTATAGCCTGTGGGATTGCAAAGAGTCAGACGTGACTGCGTGGCTGACTGCACAAGCACCCAGAAAGCATATCCGAGCTTCACCGGAATCAGACATTATTTCCTCCCAGCTGCACACGTCGCTTCTGTTGGGAAAAACAAGAGCAGGAGGTAATCCCTGTAAAGGAACTTTTTCCTGGTGTTGGGGTGTCATTTTTCCATGGGGTAACCAGAGGCTGCCATGGGAAGCAGTCAAACTCACTGCTGCTGGCCTTGGCACAGAAGGTCATAGATGGCAGAATCACTAGCAAGCAGATTCTCCCAATTGATTGAAATCTTTTCTACACTGGTTCCCCCACCCACGCCATCCCCCATCAGGAGGGTAACTGATAAGAAAACCAGCTCCCATTAAGCATTTAGGAAACATAAAGAAAAAGTGAGTTCCAGAGTCTTACCTGATCCAACATGACCTCTCCCTTCAGCATCCTCTATGCACTGTTTTGTGTAATGTAACTTTTGGCTAGATGAGAGCTGAGACTGTATCTTATCATATAAAAATGTAAGTTGGGTTGCCTTGGTTGGAGTGGGGGAGGAATCTAGAGCTCCATCCCCTTGGAGTAGACCTCCTTTCCCCCATCTCTAACCCCCTCTAGCAGGCAAATTAGCTTTGAGCATGGTGGGACACCCCTCACCCACTCCTTCTATACTGGCCCAGGGCTCCCAGGTTACACACTGCATAGCCGGCTATGATCAAAGGGAGATTTGCATGGTCCTCAGTGCTAGACTGGAAAGTGAACTAGACCCATCCACGTGGGGACGGCATTGAAAACCATCCAATCCAGTTCCCTGGCTTTACGTCGAGGAGACGCGGGCCCAGAACACACTTCTGGAGACATGGCTAAATAACTGTAAAATCTGGGCAAAGAAACTAGATCTCTTCTTTTTCAAGTTCCTCATGCATGGATAACTGGATCACTTGGCTGTACACTTGAAACTAACACAACGTTGTGAATCAACTATACTCCAATATTAGAAAACAAAAAACAAACAAAAAATAACCCAGATCTCCTGGTGCCCAGCCAACAACCCTATTTGTTTCCTTGTACATGATGCTGCTTGTTCACATTTCAGAAAGATTTTTAAAGTCATAAGGGCTAAAACAAAACAAAGGAAGGTTTCTCTTGTTAAAACCCAGTTAATGGGTACTTTTGGTTCTCTGGGATTATGCCTTAAGCAGTCTAGCTGTTTTGAAATCGTGCCTGTTAGGGTTAAAAAAATCTATCCTGAAACCATGCCCCGTAGGGTTAACAGAAACTGGTGACTAACAGAAACTCTTGAGCTTGTCTTACAGAACAGCAGGTGAGAGAACAGCTTGGTAAACCCCTCTCCGCCTGGAACCTGCCTTCACTGACCAAGCTCGCCTTAGTTATCTTTTGGACTCATTGACCGCCGCCTATAGATAGCACCGCTGATGTTTGGGTTGCTAGAGTAACGGGGACATAAGCTGTTTTCCAGGATCTTGGAGTCGGCTCCTGTCCAGTTCAAGTCAGCTAAGATTGGTTGGGATCTCTGACCTTAAAACTGGGCCTGTGCAGGTGCCTCTGATGTCAGAGTGTCAAAAACTCCACCTCAGAGCACGCTAAGTGCCTCTATCTGTGAACATCCATCCCGTGAAGAAGCATGTAACTCAGATACACCTGCACAGAACGCCAATTGCTTCACCTTTCCCCCTTCCTCCAGTCACCCTCCCCCATGCCTCAGACCACTCGGTTTCTTTATCCCATAAGTGTCTCAAGCCTCGCGCCTCGGGGGAGGCGGATGTGAGATCTGTTCTCCGTCTCCTCAGGGGCTGCCTCGCGAATAAGCCCCTTCTCTGCCTCACGGGTCAGCTTCTCAGTGTTCGGCTTGTTGGGTGTCAGGGAAACAAACCCGGTTTGGTAACAGTCTTATCCTCCCACACATCTTGGTCACTTTACACTCAGCATGAAAAGGGTAAACCCACAACCTCAGTGAGGCAGATTTTGCCCCGAGTGGTTGCTTTTTAGCTCTGGGTTTTATCCCTGCGGGTGGTGGGTGGAGAGACTTGATGCTGAGGAACAGACAGGGAGCCGTCACAGAGAGGAAGCCTTCTGACAGGCACAAGGAGCTCTCTCCCCTGCTCGGCGTCCCTGAGGTCTGTAACTTCTTCCCGCGGTGGCCCTGTGTCCGTCACGGGGCGTGACTCTGAGGATGCGGTGTGCTTCTGTAGGAAGGCTCTGTACCGCTACAGCTGAGCCCTGAGCCCGGGCAACGGAGAACTGAGCGGTCTCTGCAGTCAGCCTGGCCCTGCGGCCGCTGAGAGGAGATGAACCTGACCTGGGCTAGGCTGGGCTAGCTCAGGACACACAGGGGGCGGAAACAGCAGGTGACAAAAGGGAAGCACCTGGACAAACCCGGGCCCGGCCACTGGCTGAGAACCCAGAGCAGGCAAGGTGGTAAGAGGCTCACACTGCAGCTATGGATGTTCAGGACTTGAAGGTGACATCCATCTAAATGTCTCTGTATCTATGTTTAACTGAACTGTTTAATAACCCACTGATATGTTATACTATAGAGTGAACTCAATTTTGTTCACCTTATTAGACTGTTGATTTGTAACGTCATGAGTTAAAAGAAATTCCTTCACATGTGCGGAGAGATTAGAGCAGTTGACACTCGGGAGCACAAGATCCAGAAGCATGTCCTCAACGGCCCCTAAGGGGGCGGAACCCTGGGAGCAGTTTCAAGCCAAGGGGCACGTCGTTCCAAGTACAGGCCTTGAACCTGGCCTCCAGGACGCCCTCCGGAGCTTGCCTGCTGGGTCACCGGGAGTGGGAGAGCTCTACTGCATAGACCGTCACCCGCCCGCACAGCCTCCTTCCTCTGCTCACCGAGACTTCCTCGCCGCTATCTGCAGAGGGCAGCGAAAGGCCCAGGCCGCCTGGGGACCCCACCTTACAGACAGAAAGGCAGAAGGAAGGTCAAGCAGGAAGTGAGTGCGCACATGAGCAGGCGAGGATGCGGAGGGGCACCGGGGCGCGTGCGTGAGATGCCCGCCTCCTTGGCCTCCTCCGGGCTCAGACCTTGGGGAGGAAAGCAAGCTCGCCCAGTGCTCCACCTTCTCCGCTCCCGATTTGGAAGCCGAACATTGCGCTGCCCCTGCTTGGAGGCGGGCTTCATCCCCCGGCACCACAGACTTCTCATCAGCATGGAGAAGTGCCGAACTCAGCCCCGAACCCTGCTTCACTCAGATTTCGCCTTCAGCTCAGTGCTGTGATCCGGAAACCGGGGCCCGGTGGCCTGGCCAGCTTGGCCCAGCAGGCTTCGCGGCTGTATGAGCCACAGCCTCTTGCGGCCCACGGGCCTTTGGGAAGAGAGCTTCAGGGGCCTCCCAACTGCTTTCAGGGTTCTCCCCAGGGCCTCTGCGCAGGGACACCCGTCACTTCTGCACTTTGCGGACTTTTTTCAGACAGTTTTGAAGGTGCCCTGCGGGATGGGACTCTCCACTGAAGGCTTCTCCCAAAGACCCCGTGTTCACCCTCAGCCCTCGCTTTAGACTGTGTTCCTACCCAGGTGCGTGCAGCCAGGCAGTGGGGTCTGTTCGGGTGAGGATGGGGGTCTTTACCCTGAGCAGAGATGGCTCCTCCCCACCTTTTAGGCTCCAAAGATAGGTTGGTGAGTGGCAAATTTATGGTGAAAATTTGTAAATTCTGTCCTACCCCCGTTCTGGCCCCACCACCCAACCCTTTTCCTCTGTCCTCTGTCTTGTGGGGCTGAGGGCCCCTCCTCACAGGCGGCAAGCAGGCTTCAGAAGGAAGCTGGCCTTATGTCAGAGCCAGCCTCACCCGGAGGCATCAGCTGTCCTTCTGTGAAGCCAGTTGCCTGACTTGATGGGGCTGGGGTGGGGGCAGTGAGGCCGGGACAGCAGTGAAGGGGGGCCGGTGAAGAGGGGCCCAGGGCCTCTAACTCATCCTTTCTGATTGGTCTCTCAGAATTAGAGGATTTCTAAAGATGGAAGGTAGCTCAGCTTCTTCTCCAACACATGCTTCCCTGGTAGCTCATCTGGTAAAGAATCCGCCTGCAATGCAGGAGACCCCAGTTCAATTCCTGGGTTGGGAAGATTCCCTGGAGAAGGGATAGGCTACCCACTCTAGTATTCTTGCCTGGAGAATCCCCACGGACAGAGGATCCTGGCAGACTACAGTCCATGGGGTCGCAAAGAGTTGGACACGACTTAGCAGCTAAAGCAAGCAAAGATGGAAGGAAACTCAGGGCTCATCCCAAACTTAGTAATGCAGTGGAATTACCTGGAGAGCCTTAAAAAGGCAGCATTCCAAGGCCGACCCCAAGTCTAATGAAGCAGGATCTTCAGGGGGTGGACCCAGCTGTGCAAGGCTGGGCTGGGGTCGAGGTATACATGCAGCCAGTCAGCCAGTTTCACAGTCAGAATGATTTAGCCGCTCATAAGCTGCCTGTCCAAAGACACGCTACCCAGCTTCTGTTTCCCCATTTGAACAATAGAAATAATAACACTTGGCAGGGCTGGGGTCACGGTTAAAGAAGACACTGTGAGTGAAGAGCTGGGTGAGAAGTTTGACGCGGATGCACAGCCAGCCCTGATCATTTCCTGCCATGGTGAGGCAGTGGAGGATCCTGTGGGGACAGGCGGCCTGCTCACCCATCCTGTGTTCTGTCCTTGGGGAGACTGAGCCCCACAAAGAATCCAAGCATGTGATTTCTGGACTCAGAGCGGGTCACTTTGCAGGACAGGCTCTCTCCAGGGGCCCAGCTCCAGGAGAGAGGCCTCAGTGCTTTGTTTCCCTGCCTCCCGGTCCTGCCAAAACAAACAGGTTGGGGGGGTGGTGGGGAATGGCTTGTTACCTGGGACACTTGATCAAGTGAAACCAGAGCTTTGTGCCCAGGGGAGCAGCTGGAGGATAGAGGGGCCCCGAGCAGGAAGGGGTTATGTAAATACTGGCTGAATAACTAGGTCTGTGCCTTGATTAGATAAGAGCTGGAAGCTGAGGCCCAGTGAATAACAATTGAGCTCCAGGCTGGTAATGGCCCGATTTGAAAGTCTGAGCAGAATGGCCTGGCACGGGGTGAAGGGCAGATTTCCCTGATGGGTCTGTGGCTGCTGAGATAATGCCTGATGACACGGTGGCAGAAGAGAGGGGACCGCGGAGTCTGCACACCCTGTCAGGAGCCGGTCTGGGCCTCCGTACCTGCGGTCCTGCCCTCGATGCAACACAGAGGCAGCCAAGCAGCTGGGAGCTCTGCCCCTGGGAGTTGAAAATCCTTATGAAGCTGAAGTCAAAATTGGCAGGTTAACAAAATTGATTGTGTGATTATACAAACACCGTGAACAGCTTGGAAGTTGGCCCTGGGGACAAAGAGATGGCAGGCGATCAGCAAGTAGTGACTGTGCTCTGGGGGCTTTGCTCTGGTTATCTGTGGGACAGATGACCTCATCCTCACTTCCCAGGTGAGGAAACAGGCCCGGGGAGGTTTCCTGATCATTTCCAGGCCCTGATCATTTCCTGGCCATGCCATGGTGGGCATGTGGTGGAGGATCCCGTGGGGACAGGCCACCTGTTCACCCATCCTGTGTTCTGTCCTTGGGGAGACTGAGCCCCACAAAGAATCCAAGCATGTGAATTCTGGCCTCAGAGCGGGTGACTTTGCAGGACAGGTTCTCTAAGAAGCAGAGGCAGGGTTCAAGGCTACATCTGCTGGAAGTCAGTCCCTTGTGAGCAGGAACGGGGAGAGGCTGATGGAGATATCAGGTCTGCTCCTGAAGGCTCTCCCAGTTCCTAACCTTCGATGGCTCCTGGAATGTCCTGAGACATGAATTTGACCACTGTCAGTGGTGACAGCAGGATCTCATATTCAACAAAAGACAGGGGGAGTCCTTGTTCCAAAATCTTCTGGCACCTGTTGGGTTATATGGCTCTTGCTCAGTAATCCACTCCAGACTGGTAGCATCTGGATTCACCTAACAGTGGGTCAGAGGGGTATCTCCAGTGTCACGTTTGATGTCCCTAAGATCTGGAGCACCTTGTCAAGCATGTGCTTCTTGGTGATGAGAAGTGCAGGTTGCATTAAGTGGTCAGCATTCCCTGGAGACAGAGATGAATTGGGGGAATATTCTGTTTGTCATCTGGTCTTCATATCTCCCAACTCTAACTGGAGGAGCATAATGGCTTTTCAGACCCGCCATCTGTGTCAGTTCACACCCATAGCTAATAGTCCAGGAAGTGACTGTCTAGATCTCTCTCCCAGGGTTTAGTGACTTTGGCAGATGAAATCCGGTCACTTGGGGGAAAAGATGGGGGAAGTTTACTACATAATGCTTGTGATGTCATCACTGAGTCTTCCCTCAAGAGGATCCAGGCTCTCCTTCATCAGAGAATGATTTAGATCTGAGAGCTGAGTGAAGGACTCACTCCCAGCCTTTTTTGTCCAAGTTGAGTGGTACCCTGGTTGGCTTCGCATCTGTCTTGTGCTGACAACACATGATCCAGTAGTCATCACCACACGTCCCTACAGTCAAGCACTAAGAGTATCTTGATTGTTATTCTGGTCTTCCGTGACTACATTCTTTTTTTCCTTTTTTAATTTGGGTGCCCCCTGATGTCTGTGATTCTCTCATTCCATTAGCCTCACTGATAGGAGGGAGCCCAATGCTCTGACATCTCTCACTGTCAAATCTCCTCTAAAAGGTGTGGCCCTCTGCAGGCTCTTCAAAGCTGTCCATATAGCCATCCCACATGCACTCCCTGTCATCTGAGTGGGAGGTGTGCCCTCTAGGCATCTCAGTCGACTCTTAGGATGGGCTCCAGGCATCTTTGTCAGAATGTGGACACCTAAGTTCCATGTGAGGGCTCCTGTGTTAAATATGTTCTCCCCTTTCCAGCCTATCTCCCTTATCTGATGCCAGTACCCTCAAAATTATTTCCCCTGTTTTCATACTTCTTGATAGTATTGATTAACCAGGGCTGCAGTTCCTTTAACATGCAAACTGTGTTCTGGAGCAGGGGCTACATTTTCTGATCCAGGTGACTTTTGACCTGGAATCAATAATCGAAGGTGTGAACAACTCTTGAGGAGAAAAAACTTCATAGTGCAGAAATCACCTACTTTAGGAAGGTCTTTGACAGCTTGATTTCTAGGCAAAGGGATACTGTTTTCTAGGAAAAAAAGATTGGGCTGCTTCTGGTGGTCCACTGGGTTTAGGAAAATCTAGGGGCTCAATATTCTCAAGCTCATCCACTCAAATATTTGTTACTGGTCTCATCAGATCCCCAAGTTCAATCTAGGAAAACTACTTTTTTTTTTTTTTAATTAAATTTCATTTCAGGGCTTCCCTTGTGGCTTAGTGGTAAGGAATTGCCTGCCAATGCAGGAGATGCAGGTTTGATCCCTCCTGCCTCGGAGTAACTCAGCCCGTGTGCCGCAGCTGTTGAGCCGGTGCTCCAAAGCATGGGAGCCACAGCTGCTGAGGCCACTTGCTGCAGGTACTGAAGCCTGCATGCCTAGAGCCATGCTCTGCAACCAGAGGAGCCACACACTGCAAATGGAGAAAAGCCCATGCGCCAGTGAAGACCCAGCACAGCCAAAAATAAATACATAAATAAAATTATGTTAAAAATTAAAAAGTTTTCATTTTATTGATTTACTTATGTAATTGATTTACTATTGTTAATTTCTGCTGTATAACAAAGTGATTCAGTTATACATATATCACACATGTATTTATGTATGTATATGCAAGCATTGTTAAAAATATTATTTTCCATTATGGTTTATCACAGGATATTGAGCATAGTTCCCTGTGCTATACAGTAGGACCTGGTTGTTTATCCATTACGTATATACATAATCATTTGCATCTGCTGATCCAAACCCCCAGTCTATCCCTCCCCCAGCTCCCTTTTCCTTGGCAGTCACAAGTCTTTTCTCTATGTCTGTGAGTCTGTTTCTTTTTATGGATAGGTTCATTTGTGTTGTATTTTAGATTCCACACATGAGGGATATTATATGGTATTTGTCTTTCTCTTTCTGACTTACTTCACTTGGTATGATAGTCTGTAGTTGCATCCATGTGGCTGCAAATGGCATTATTTTGTTCTTTTTAATTGACTGACTAGTATTCCATTGTGTGTGTGTGTGTATTGGTCTGACTTTAACAGTTGTGTCTGACTCTTTGCGACCCCATGGACTATACCTGCCAGGCTCTTCTGTCCATGGAATATTTTATGGATCTTCTTTATCCATCCATCTGTCAGTGGACATTTAGCTTGTTTCCATGTCTTGGCTATTGTATTGCTATGAACATAGCAGGTGCATATATCTTTTTGAATTATAGTTTTGTCTGGATATATGCCCAGAAATGGGATGACTGGATCATATGGTAGCTCCATTTTTAGTTTTCTGAGGAATCCCGATACTACTATTCATAGTGACCCCACTAACTTGCTAGCTTACATGCCCACCAACAATGTAGGAGGTTTCCCTTTTCTCCACACCTTCTCCAGCATTTGTTATTTGTAGACTTTTTAAAGATGGGCATTCTGACCATAAAAAGGCAACTTTTATATCACCAAGTAAAATAATTTTCTTTTCTTTTAATTTTGCTGAACTTGAATCTTCAGGGAATGAAGACAGTCATCCTTTCCTAGTGGAAGAGGCGAGAAAGAGAGAGACAGAGAAGGGAGCTTCCTAACATGGGTCTTGGCCATAGGAGAGAGGTGGTGCTCCAAGGAGTCTGGTTCTGTCAGATTTGGATCGTGAAAGGGAGCGTGCTGGAAATTGGGTTTAATGTGACAGGATCAGTACCCCATGGCTTTCCACTGCGACATCAGGTTGATCATTAGCAGTTGACAATCATCTGATGGACTAATTTTTAAAGTGCTATTTTAAAAATTCCTTAAAATTCACAGGCTTAGAGCCCTTCCTAAAAGTGAGAAAAATGCATACTGTTATCGGTTGAATGGTGTGCCACTACAGATGTTGTATCCTAACCCTTGGTACTTTAGAATGTTGACGTTATTTGGAAAGTCTTTACAAAGGTCGTCAAGTTAAAATGAGGTCGTTAGGGTGACCTAATCCTACGTGACTGGTGTCCATATAAAGAGGAGATTTGGACACAGACATACATGCAGGGAGAAGCCCACGTGAAGGCGGAGGCAGAGACTGAGGATGTCCAGCTGAGGGACCCCAATGGTGGCCAGTAGGCCACCAGGGATGATGGGAGGAACCTGGAACAGGTTCCCCACGCAGCCCTTGGAAGGAATTCACCCTGTCCACACCTTGGTCTGGCACTTCTGGCCTCCAGATCTGTGAGGCGGCTCGTTCCTGCTGTTTCAGCCACCCAGCCTGTGGTTCTTTTGTTACTGCAGTCCAAGCAGACTAACCCATGTGCAGACACATCTTACCGTGAAAACATCCACGTCTTTCCATTCCATCTCTTGTTTCCATTTTCCATGTTTCCCACACCTGTTCTCTGATTCTTGCAATCTCTCTGCACCCTACCCCCCTGCCCTGCAAAATCTCCCACTTTTGGTTTCCTTTGGAATTGTGGCTGCAGATGAATTTAGGACCCAAGGGACTTGAGATCTTAGGGACAGATGCGATGTTAGCAACTGTCTGGTTCCCCCCGGAGTTTCTCAGCTCAGAGAATACAGGGCCTGATTTAGAGAAACCCAGCAAAGGCAGATACCTGGGCTTCTCCTGGGGCAGGGCAAGTTTTGCAGTGTGGGGAAAACCCAACCCCACCAACCCCGGGCAAGTTCAGCCCTTCTGGCCGATGGAGCTGCTCTAAGGTATAAAACTGGAGGATGTTTGGAGCCCCTTGTGGAGAGGTGAGCCTCTCCTGCTGGAGCAAGGGTGTGGAGACAGGCTGCCGGGAACCTCCACCTGTGACCCTACCCCCTGCAGAGCACTCACCTCTGGGAGGTCCCCAGGAAGGTGGACGTGGGGCCTGGAGGCTACCTGCCAGGGTCTAAGCCTGTCTCCTCCCTGTGAAAGGAAGACAGCCCGTTACTCAGAGAGTTGTTCTGCACACTGACACTTGAGTAAGCGCTGCTACCAGAGAAGGACGTTGTTCTAAGTGGACAGTGCAAATCTAACAAAGAGTGTCAACTGGTAATGTTCCGCAGCCCCATCCAGCCGAGGCTTTGTCCCTGGACCACACTGACCCTCCAGCCGAGCCTCAGCCCCTAGGAGCTTCTACGCTGCTCTGAGTAGCTGATGGCTGTGTCCTGAGTCTCCATGGCAGCCGGAGGTCTCATCTGTGTGTGGCAACTGGCCTCACTCATGGTCTCAGGACTGACTCCCTAAGTGCAGATGGTCCCATGGGCTCTTTGCTAGGTTTCTGTCTGGATTTCCTGATTTACAATCCACAAGCAACAGCAGCAACTAATGTTTTTTGAGCACTTGTTGAATGCAGGGACTAACAGGTAGGAACAGAGCTGTGGCCTTCAGCAGGGACCCCTGACCTAGACTGTGGAAGGGAGTGATGGAAGGAGACTTCCCAGAGGTGAAGTGAACTCTCTCATGCCATCCCTGGGATGGAGCCCTGATCTAAACTCACCTGGAGGCTGCGTCCTTGTCCTGTTTCTGCGGCAGGTGGCTGGGCTCTGCACCACCACAGCAGCGCTACTGCCCTGTCCCACCCGCCACAGCATGACCCCAGCCCCTGCCCACTCTGGCTGCAAGGGGTCCCCATGTCACCCACCCCTGTGAGCGCTGGGCCCCCAGGCCTTTTCTGGCTGTGGCTGTTTGGGTCCTTTCCCAGTAGCTTGCCTGAGATCCTAGCTGTCCTCCTGGCTGAGCTCATTTAAATGAGGGGTTCATAATGAGTCCTCCTCAGAGGTGCCACTTTGGCCTATGGATTACTTTGAGCTGAAGTCAATTAAGGCTGAAAAAATTCAGGAAAATTTTTGCTTGTTTGTTGGATTCTTTTTAGAAAAGCGTAAATGTTAGTCGCTCAGTCGTGTCTGACTCTTTGTGACCCCAAGACTGTAGTCCACCAAGCTCCTCTGTCCATGGAATTCTCCACAGGCAAGAATACTAGAGTAAGTAGCCATTCCCCCTTCTCCAGGGGATCTTTCCGACCCAGGGATTGAACCCAGGTATCCCACATTGTAGGCAGATTCTTTACAGCCTGAGCCACGAGGAAAGCCCTGGTTCAGTCTGTCAGTTCAGTCTCTCAGTCATGTCTGACTGTTTGCGACCCCGTGGATGGTAGCATGCCAGGCTTCCCTGTCCAATACCAACTCCTGGAGATTATTCAAACTCATGTCCCTCGTGTTGGTGATGCCATCCAACCATCTCAACCTCTGCCATCCCCTTCTCATTCCACCTTTAATCTTTCCCAGCATCATGGTCTTTTCAAATGAGTCAGCTCTTCGCATCAGGTGGCCTAAGTACTGGAGTTTCAGCTTCAGCATCAGTCCTTCCAATGAATATTCAGGACTGATTTCCTTTAGGATGGACTGGTTGGATCTCCTTGCAGTCCAAGGGACTCTCAGAGTCTTCTCCAACAGCACAGTTTAAAAGCATCAATTCATTAGTGCTCAGCTTTCTTTATGGTCCAACTCTCACATCCATACATGACTACTGGAAAAACCATAGCTTTGGCTAGACGGATCTTTGTTAGTAAAGTAATGTCTCTGCTTTTTAATATGCTGTCTAGGTTGGTCATAACTTTTCTTCCAAGGAGCAAGAGTCTTTTCATTTCATGGCTGCAGTCGCAATCTGCAGTGATTTTGGAGCCCAAGAAAATAAAGTCTGTCACCATTTCCATTGTTTCCCTATCTATTTGCCATGAAGTAATGGGACTGGATGCCATGATCTTAGTTTTTTGAATGTTGAGTTTTAAGTCAGCTTTTCCACTCTCCTCTTTCATTCATTTTAATCAAGAGGCTCCTCAGTTCCTTTTTGCTTTCTGCCATAAGGGTGGTGTCATCTGCATATCTGAGGTTATTGATATTTCTCCCGGCAATCTTGATTCCAGCTTGTGCTTCATCTAGCCTGGTGTTTCTCATGATGTACTCTGCATATAAGTGAAGTAAGCGGGGTGACAATATACAGCCTTGACGTATTCTTTCCCCTATTTGGAACCAGTCTGTTGTTTCATGTCCAGTTCTAACTTGACCATGCTTCTTGACCTGCAACCTTCCCCTTAACTGCTGAAAGAATTTAGAAAGAGGTCCCGGGAGAGAACCATCAGCAGAGATGACTACAGAGAGTGTCGCCAGCTGTGGTGAGCTGGGGGCCTGGCAGGGCCTGTTTGTCCAGAGACTTCTCTGTGTTCCATTGTCTCCCGTGGCCTGGCAGACACTCGCTCCTCTTGGTCCTCCTGTGAATTGTCTTCCTTCCCTTTGGAGCCCAGACTCCCAGTCCCTTCCTCTTAATTCAGAACGGTGTGTGAACTGTGACTGCCTATAAGAGAGACTTATGTTGTCTTTGTGGGGCTCCTGCACGTGTGGAATTAAATTTGTTTTCTCCTGTTAATCTGTCTTATGTCAATTTAATTGCTAGACCAGCCAGAAGGACCTAGAAGGACAGAGAAAAAATTTCCTCCCCCACAAAATGAAGGAAGGCTCTTTTGCAGATGATATTTTAACCTCCGTTCTCACCTCACCCAAAGATTTCTGAGTTTTTGTTGTTCCTAGTCTGGATTCCTGTGATGTATCTTAATGTTACTTAGTCCTACTGAGTTTGGTGCTGGTGACTCTGTCAGCAGTGTTTTGCTCTTGATTTCCAATGGGCTGGTTTTGGGATACATTGTATACCCAGCAAGGTGCTACACATAAGAGGCAAAGGCAGATTGTTGGAACAGAGAGAAAGGGAGTGGGGTGTCAGGGCACCTGACTGGTCCTCTGTCCTTTTAGGAAAGTCATCCTTAAGAACTCAGCCTATCTTCTGGGTCAGTGTCATGGTCCAGCCATCCTGACCATACTGTCCAGATGTTCTGTGACAACGTGTGGACATGGGTTTTGAGGCAATTCCAGTAGGTTAAGAGTATACAATGAAAATATCAAATTAAAAAAAAAAAACACAAATCTTTTTCTTTGGCAAGAGCCCATTCAAGACCCACAGCGTTTGACATTTACTTGAGGCTCAGTTCTTTCTTTAAATTCTTCACCAGACTGGCTTTTGGTCTGTCTAGCCCTCTTGGCAGTTTAACCATGGCCTGCTTTGCAGGGCCTTTTCCATTTATGCACTTTACTCCTGCAAATAGACGGTCAAGGCCGTGAGGAACAGGGCTCTGCCATGTTCCTTGGACAGCCCTGCCCACACCACCCTGCCCCGCCCTCCTGCAGCTTTGCCGGGCTCCCAGCTCCCACTCTCACTGTGTGTCGGCTTGTGGCTCCGAGTGGCGTCTTACTTCATCTGGCTCTGTTTTTGAAACGATCTACTTTCAATCTGGGTCACCTTTTGGGTACAGAGTTTTTGAAGTTTATGTAAGAGAACTGGACTATTGTAGGGGGTGTGTGCACTTTCTCCTTGTGTCCTGATGTTCAGATGAGCTTTTTGAATTTCCTAGAAGGCACATCAGGAGGAAACTTGAGGGACCTGGGAACCGTGGCTTGTGGCCTGGCCCCCCACGAATGAATGCCCAGAATAAGGACACAGGCAGAACAGAGTGAACTGGAGCGTGGGTGGGGCTGTTCTTACCCTCCATGTGGGCACCTCACCCTCTCTATGTGAGACACTTGGTGGCTTTCTCTGGTAAAGCCACTGATGCCGGGCTGAGCCCAGTCCTAGGAAGGCAAGGGTCTCATGAGGCTGTGAGGAGCTGGGAATGTGAGGTCTAAGAAGCTTACTTGGCTCGGGTTTCAGTGAGCTGTACCCCTGCCTCTCCACAGCCTTCATCTCCACGCCTCCATCCGGAGGCTTCCCTCCTGCTGCATCTCCCAGCTTCACCCACGCTCTGACCATTTCCCCATGATCCTGCCACCCTGGGTGGGCTGCAGGTCAGCTCTGGGGCTAAGCACTTGGAGTGAGAGCAGACCCCACAGATTACAGGGCGGGGTCTCCGGCAAGACTGCTCCGGCTTCTGACTGACCTGCCATAAAGCTGAGAGGTCCCCATGAGCCCCTCAGACTTGATAATTCACTAGAGGGATTTACAGAACTCAAGAAAGGACTATAATCTATGTTTACAGTTTTATGATAAAGGATAGAAATCAGAAGCAGCCAAACGAAGAGGGCGGGTTCTGACGGGTGGCCAAGTGTTCTCGCCCTGGAGAATCAACGCACAGCACCTTCCCAGCACATCCAGGAAGCCCACTCAGCCTCATTGTGCAGAGGCTGTATGACCTTGGCATGACAGACTGAATCAGCGGCCACGTAAGTGGACTCTATGCAGGCCCCACCCCTCCTTGAAGGTCTGGAGTTTGGGTGATCGGAGGCTCAGAGCCCCGACCCTCTAATCAATCACACTTTAGGTCTTTCAGCCTGACTCCCCCATCCCGGGACCACCTAGGGGCTCCCATGAGTCGCCTCATTAGCATAAACTGATGTGTGATGCCTGGATTCATGAATAATAAAGATACTCCTGTTACTTGAGAGATTCTGAGTTTAGACTAGAGTCTCCCTCTCTGGAACCAGGAGCACAGGCCAGTCATATTTTTTATATGATACTATCTTAACCTTCCTGTTTTACCTTCCAGGTTCTAACTCGTGCACTAGCCATGATCTTGAGGATGCGTGACATTCTCTAAAGAAGAAAACAACCGGATGCTCCCACCTCTTGATTGTTCAAGGCAGATGGGGTCCGTCATTCTGCTCTTCCCTGGAGCTGCGGGCACCTCACAGCTGGTGCCTCTGGGTCTCTGCGCTGAGCCCTGGGCCCTTGAAGCAGCCTTGGACCCGGGCCAGACTCTGTGGCCAGAGGACCAGATAAGGCAGATGTGGGCCCTGGGGCTCCTGCCCAGGAGCGACATGCATTGTGTCCATCACATTTTACTGGCAAAAGAAAGGCTTTTGTCAAGGTTTAACAGAAAGATGAGTTACTGACTGGGTGATAGAGCCCAAGGCAGAGACAGGAGTGAAGGAGGGAGGGGGCCACGGGCAGTGAAGCAGCCTGGTGAGGAGGTGAGGCAAAGAGGGGACTCGAGGGTGATGAGGGGTCAAGTTTGGGTAACACGGGGGCTCTGGCACCAGGAGGTCAGGAGGAGCCAGCAGAATGTTCTGTCTTTGCAGGATGGTGCTAGGGGCAGCGTCATATTTCCTGGGCTTCAATGAGCAGGGGTACACAGGAAAAGATGGGCACCTTCATCTCCTAAGCCATCAGCCACCACCAAACTGGCGGCTCCTTACCTGACTGCCCTGTGTTACCTGGACACTAGGGCTTGGGCCCCACGGACCCTGTTGCGTAAGTGGTTTCCATGTACTGTTGTTTTGCTGCCTGGATTTTTCCATGATGGATATGATTCGTGTGTCATGCTGGGCAGGAGATGGTATTTAAATGTTTCCTGGGTTTGATCTCCATGCAGGCAGCCTGTGCTAAGACTTGGGGTAGGCACTAAATGGATTTAATTAACTTCAGCATTTGAGCATCATGGTGGGCAGTGGGGTCTAAGGGGTGGGCACCTGCTGCTTTCAGCCTGGCTGACTCTATACTCTGACTCTAGAAATCATCACATTTTGAACTGAAACAAGTCCAAGGAGTTTGATGGCAGAGAAGCCAGGGTGGAAGGGGGAGACTGGAAGCCAGGGGTTTCTAATGATATGCCCACTTTTGCCCTGAACCTGGGCAGGTTGTAACATGTTCTTCAGATTTGGCAGCTGCCCAAAGACAGGGTGAAGTGAGGGAGGAGTCTGAGAGTTTACAGACAGCACCTCAGGGAAATTCTGAGAGCCGGGCTGCCTTCCGGAGAGAAAAGATGCCTTTTTCCCCTCTCTGCCATGACCACAACTGCCTGCACAGGGGCCTCTGAAACACCCTTGACCTTCACTGACCTTCAGCACCTGCTCCAACATCTTCCTGCTGTGTCTTCCCATTCTGCAAACGCTGGGAAACCAATCTGTCCTTCCCAAAGCCTTTGCATGAGCTGTGATGTCAGTCCTGCAGACCAGAGACACATGACAAAACTGACTGGAAATGGAGCTGTGGGGAGACAGGGGCAGGGAAAAGGCACGTTTTTGCTGACGGTGTCCTGGAGAAAGCCTGAGTCACGGCCCTGGGTCTCTGATTGGATCATGGCAGGAGGCCAGGCCCCGGAGCCTGGTCCTGTGGTGCGGCCGTGGCAGGTGGGCCTGAGGCTCATTCTGGCCTGCAGTAGCCTCCCAGGGATCCCATGAGGGGTTCCATCCCCTCCAAGCTGTCCCTTCATGCGCTACCTGCAGTGCAGCCCTGAGCCCGACCTGGCACCGGGGGCACGGGATCTAGTGGCCGCTGTGGGAAGCTGGCCCCGCGTCCGGGGCTGGCTTTGTCAGAGGGTCCCGGCCACGTGCCACGGGGACAGCCATGTGGCCTGCCCTGCGGCCTGCTTCCATTTGTGTCCTCTCTCCATCCCCTCTGCTAACATGCAACCAGCAGGCGTGGGCACTAGCTAAGTGGGCAGTGGGGCTGGGACCTGTGAGCCACGGCTAGGGGCTCTGCCGATGTGGGAGTCTCTAGACCCTCCCCTGTCCCGACCACTCTCTTCCAGGGCTTGGGAATCTTCACTGTTTGGTGTTTTATTGTTAGTTGTCCTGTTCACGGAAGTCTTTATGCTTTCTGGGACATTGATTTTCCAGAAAAATCCAAGGGTGACTCTGGTGATTTTATGGCTCTAATTTGCTGGGTTTCAGTTTTCTACAAGAACAAAAGTAAACGTTGAAAGATCTATTTGTCCCTTTGTATAATTAACTTCCCATAGTGGTTAAGGTGGAGGGACAGGGGGTGGGGAAGACAGGGGGAGGAGGCTTTGCGGTCAGACTGAGCAGCCTTGTTATCTAGGCTCTACCGCTCACTCACTTAGGGCTTCCCTTATAGCTCAGTCAGTAAAGAATCTGCCTACAATGCAGGAGACCCGGGTTTCATTCCTGGGTCAGGAAGATCCCCTGGAAAAGGAAATGACAACCCACTCCAGTATTCTTGCCTGGAGAATCCCATGGACAGAGGACCCTGCCAGGCTACAGTCCATGGGGTCACAAGAGTCGGACACGACTGAGCGACTAAACCATCGCCACCTCTCACTAGCTGTGTGACCTTGGAGCAGTAACTAAACCTTTCTGAGCTTCAGTATCCTCATCTATTCTTTGGCTATAGCAATAGTACTGAGCTCACTGGATTGTTATGAAATTCAAAGAAAATAATGCATGTAAAAATATAATAGTGCATGGTACTTACTAATAGTGAGTTTTTTTACAAAGCTTTTATTGTAAATAGCCTCTATTTTTTTTTTAACCTGTAAAATGGACAAACAGCAAAATATCCAAAATGAACTAATGTAGAACTGGCTGTATAACAGGAATTTTATAAAAGGCTAACTCAGATGGACCTTGTCCTGTGGGCTTACTAGCCCAAATAGAAGCTAAGAGCAAGTGATTAAAACAGATTCTGGAAGCAGTTCATGATGGTAAGAAGCAGGTTCTTCTTAAGGGATGTGGTCTGTTCCTGCCTTTCTACCCACTCCAGAGCCTTCTTCCTCTGGTTACAGATGAATAATGCTGGGTTCCCTCTCACCATATACAGACTTCAGCAAATGAGCTCTCAGCAAGCCCAGGACTCTCTCCCCCACTTACATATGGGGTGTCCTTCAGGATAAAGAAATTCTGGGTCACTAGAAACAAGCTGGTGAGTTGGGGATAAAAGGTTCCCCTGGGGTCCACCAGAAGACAGGAAAATCCACTTTGCCGGCTGATTGTATAGACTCCCCAATACTAAAGGTTGGGGAGATTCTTCTCAGTTTTGTATGAAACTATGGAATGGGATAAAGGAGGGGAAGAAATACACATCTGTCCTTCTGTGACTCTTCTCTAAATGCTTTTTCAACTTCTTCTGGATCCACAATCATTTTTTGGAGATTCATCTGAATAAACCAAATCCACTCCTTAATGTCAAGAATCTCCATCTCAACTTAGCCACAACATGAAGGATAGGCAGAAAGGAAGTTCAAGAAGGCCTTTTTAAAAGTTTAATTGCAGACTTTCTTAACCATCAGAAGTTTGCTTTGGGGCTCATTGAGATCAACCCTCCTAGGGTACCCCACCCCTCCATCTTCCCCCCAGGGTACCCTTTATTTGGTTCCTAATATGCCAGCCCTCAGAGCTCAGTTGTGGGCTGGTTGATTGATTGCCATGTTAAGAAGGCAAATGTCTGATCTATTCTGCCAGGTTTCCATTCTGAAAACCCCTAAGCTCTGGTACTGCCATTTAGAACTGTTTGTTGAAACAAGTTTCAAGGGGACTTTGTCTTTGTTGTCTAAGTTGTTTAATCAAATATAGCCCATCTTTAAATTCCTCTTCCTGCCTCTCTTCTCCAGTTAAATTTTCCCTCTCCTTTCCCACCCCTGGGCTAACTCTCTCAGGCACTCCCCCCGCGCCCCCGCCCCGCCATCTCCTCCCAGACCACAACCAAGGGACCCCTCTGCGCCCTTCATTTTGCTGAGTTCCTCATCTTACAAAGCAAACTGACATCCTCAGACCCTCCTGTGTTCCCTGAAATACCATCTAGTCAAGTAATGTAATTCAGAAAGATATTTGAAAATAACTTTTCAAGCTCCTTCAAGAATTCTTTCGTCTCTCGTTGCAATACATGGAGGCAAATAGCAGATGGGTTACATTTCTTCATCTTTAAAAACACCAGATGCTTCTCTCCTTATTTGATTTTTTATAGTCACACTCCTTCCCCATCTAGCTTTTGTCTGTCCTCCACCTCCCAAATCTTCTAGTTCTGTTTGTCATGAAAACAGCCCTCAGAAACATGAAAATGCAGGCTTTGAGGATGTGCACCCATTTAGGAAGAACAAGCTGGCTTCAAGGATAAGCAGTGTGTTGGGTGCAAGAAGGTCCATTTTTAATACAGTGACTTTGGGTTCAGGAAAAAGAATGGGACTCCCAAGGCCAGGGTGTAGCTGGATGCCTTGAGGGGGTGTGGGGGCTAGCTCTGGAGGGGTCAAGGGCAGGGACCACCAGCTTATATTCTCAGAACCAGGGGCATGCTGCAAAGGATGGAAAACTTAGCTTTTTTTAGGGCAGGAACTAAATCTTCCCAGCTTCATGGCTTGGATAAGACATTAAATTAAGATTCTAATTTGGTGATGTTCTGCCCAGGCCTCGGATGTTCTGTGTGGCTCGTGGGCCACTTTTCTGTCACATTTTGATTTAAGTCATTTCACACACATTTATAAAGTGTGGGTTGTGGATAAACCATAATATTTCACACAAGGTATAGATGCCCCGTCTTTGAGACCCTTGGGAAATGAAGATTTAGTGAGAGCCAGAGACAAGCTCATACATAATGAGGTTCCAAAGAAGAATGTAACCACCAAGATGAGATTCTGTGGGGGGACAACAGAAAGGGGCTTGAGAAAGAGTCAGATCACCTCCTTCTGAGGGCGGAGAGGAAGCAAAATCTGCATTTGAGGCCTAAGGAAGTGAGGTAGGAAGGGTTCATTTTCCCAGCATAAATTTGGGACGTTGAGGAATTTGGGGAGGCAACAATGAAACATTTTATTCATTTATTTTTGTTTTCCCTTTTCATTTTTAAAAAATTTTGTAATTTTTGCTGTATGGCCAGTTGACTCAGTTATACATATACACTTTCTTTTTTATATTCTTTTCCAATGACACATTTTAAAAACCTCTCTGCATGGTTCAAAATTATGTTATTTACATGCATATTCTATGATATTTATTTTACTTAAAAATTTTAAAATGAGTATCTTTGTAAATAATTATAAACTGGGTAATTACAATCCTATTCATAATTCTGTTGCTTAAGACAATTTTTTTAGGTCAGGTTTCTCTCCATTTTCTTAAGAAATCATTAAAAATTTCTTACTAAATCCCCATTATTAGTAGTTTCTTAATGGAAATAGAAAGCAAGCTGACCTAAAAATGTTATCTTGAGCAATATAATTGCAAATAGGGCTGTGATTAATTATTAAGGAACCAACCATCTAATCCTTAAAGAGGCTCAGGATTAGCCAGACTCCATCAGTCTTCATGTGTGCTCTTGAGAGAATGATTAGGAGGTCAGGGGTCAGCAGTCGGTTCTCTCCTGTTCCCGCATCAAGGCCGTTATCACACGGGAACAACTGTTTTACCATTCTTTCTCTCTTTCTGAATAGTCATCCCCACTCAGAAAGCCACAGGGAGGCTGGAGCCCACACAGAAGAACAGTTTTATTCCAGGAAGATTGGCTTTCCCTCAAGCGGTTAGACTGTTCCAGCTGGCACCACGATGAGATTCTGGATGCAACACGGTTGGCTCTGTCAAGTGGGAAGATGGGTAGGAACACAGACTGCAAGCCCCTGCCCCGGGGAGTCTGTCTGCTCAGGAGAACGCCCCCCAGGAGAGGAGGGTCCCACGGGCTGCCCTGAGCCCCCCAGATTCATATGCTGGAGCCCTACCCACGATGAGATGGTATTTGGAGATGAGGTCTTTGGGAGGAAATGAGGTTCTGCTGGGGTCATGAGGGTGGGGCCCCCACAATGAGATTAGTGTCTTCCTAAGAAGAGGAAGGGCACCCGAGTGCGCTCTCTCTTATCTACCAGGTGAGGACCCAGTGACAAGGCAGCTGTCTGCAAGCCAGGAAGAGGCCTCCCCAGGACCTGAGTGGGCTGCACCTTGATCTTGGACTTCCAGCCTCCAGACCTCTGAGAGTAAATCCTGATTGTCTAAGTCCCTTGACCGTGTCATTTGTTACAGAAGCCTGAGAAGGTGAGCACAGAGGATGGGACTGCTCACAGGCCATCTGCTGGCTCTGCTTTTCTTGCCACATTTCCGGGCAGAGACCCAGCCCACCCAAAGGTGAAGTTCAGGACTCCTGACAGGTGCCAGCTGGGGCTGCAGCGTTATGTTTGCTTGGAACTCTTTACTGATGTAGGGAAGGGTCCGTGAGGGTGGTGACAGAGTGGTGCTGGAGGAGTCAAGGAGGGGACCCAGCCCAGGGAGCATCATCAGAGACCCCAATCCATGTCCTGCCTCCATCTGCCCCCTCCTCCTCCACACCCTAGCTTCTCTCTCACCAGCTGCTAGAGATGCTTTCCTAAAAATCTCATCTGACTAGGCCATTCCCCTGAGGGCCCTTTTGATGGACTTGTGAGATGAACAGCACCCACTCATCTACTCTTCAGACATGTATTGAGGCCCAGAGATGGCGTTGTGGGCACTGGAGTGGAGGTGAAGGTCAGAGAGCCCTGGGCCCATTAGCACCAGGGCTCACGGGAGAGCAGAGAAAGGAGCATTGCTCAGGCTCCTCGTGTGGCTCCTAGGCGCCCCCCTGCCCTTCCACTTCCTTCCCACTCTGAATGGTGCTTTAACAAAAGAGCTCATTCCACCCTTGCCTCTGTGACTTCTGACTTTTCCATCTCTGTTGGAATCTGAATTCTCTTGTCACAAGGGGAGACTTACTCTCCCTTCTGCCTTCAACTCAGCAGTGCCTGGCGCCAAGTGAGAGCCCAGCAGCTGTCAGCCCCTCCCCATCCCAGCCCTTCCTCATTGTGGTCCAGGAAGAACTCACCTCACCAGTTACTCTTCCAGGAGAGAAACACTGTCTCATCCCTCATGATGACCACACGGGACAGGCACAGAGTAGGCCATGACTCAAAATCAGTCAAATACTGGGGAATTTTCTGTTCCAGGGCTTCCCTGGTAGCTTAGATGGTAAAGAATCTACCTGTAGTACAGGAGACCCAGGTTCAATCCCTGGGTTGGAAGGATCCCCTGAAGAAGGAAATGGTAGCCCACTCCAGTGTTCTTGCTGGGAAATCCCATGGACAGAGGAGCCTGGCAGGCTATAGACCACGGGGTCATAAAGAGTCAGACATGACTGAGTGACTCACACTTTCTGTTCAAATGGCGATCTGAGGCAGGTGATCCTGTCTTATGGTCCCCAGCATCCCAGTGCAAGGCCTGGGAAGAGGCTGCAGCTTTGAGGTACAGGCTAGTGTCAGCACCATCAGAAGGAAAGAATTTGCATGTGATTTCTATTAAGTGGGGAGTTTTTCTCAAGATGCCCTGGAGGCCCTGTTACCAGTTTGGTTCAACCTTTTTCTAAGTACTTCTGCAAAGTTTAGCTGGCTTGCACTCTGGGGGAATTAAAAGCAATCCGTCCCTCCCCCAGAAGGACTGGTCCTGCTTTCCTCAACCACCTTCCCACATCCCAGAGGGAGAGAGGTTGACAGGGACTGAATCACTCACTAGACATGTTTGAGCCACACCCAGACCTCATGTCAGTGGGGCCAACCTGACGGGCTAGCTCTCACCAGCCAGCACCGACCTCCCCACTGGAGATCCATCCCCATCAGAGAGATGGTCTTTTTCTGAATCTGGAAGCATTTATTTCTATCAGGTTTCCTGGGGCTCTCCACCTTCTCTTCAGAAAGATTTCACTTTTCTCCGCAGGATGTAAGTGGTCCGCCTGCTTTTCCTTTTTCCGTCTCCGAGGGGTTTCCCGGCTGAGATGAGGCACAGGTGCTATAGGAGGCTCCAAGGACTTGGATTCTCTTGCAGAAGCTCAGCCCAGGGCCCAAGGAAGGGATGGGTTCGGTCCCCAGGGAGGACTCCCCACCTGGAGACAATGCCTGGGAACCAGAGGTTGCAGCTGGCAGAAGGAGAGCTCACATCCCCGCTGACACAACAGTCTCCAGGCCTGGAGGTGCTGGTCCCTCCTTGCCAGGATTTTCTGGGGAAGAGGGCTCATCACCTCACTGACCCAGCCCTACGGAGGGAGGGCTTCTGACTGCTAGCACTGGCTGCCTCAAGTTGAGCTCCGTGTTGCCACAGAGACAGAGGTACTAGGTGTAACATCTTCTGAACGGTCTTGGTTCTCTGCAGCCCCTCCTGCACCTGCTTTCCCAGATCAGACTCCTTGGCTTCTCAGCCCACAGTGGTGATGGCTGCTCATCTGCTGCATCTGCATCAAACCCTGGAGGGTCTGTGGAGAGGAACTCCTGGGGCTTGGGGCCTGGGGAACCCTAGTCTGAACCCCAGTTCTGCCAGGCTAACCTGTAACCTGGGACCAGAAGCTCTGCATGAGCTTGTCGAGAGGATGAAACTAAGATGTATGTGAATGAACTTTGCCAGGTATTACATAAATTAGGTTAGACGCACCCTTCCTGGCTTTGTCTTCTAATAATCTCCTAGGTGTTCTTCTTGTCTCTGAAATTAATGTTTTTAACATTTAAATTTAACATTAATTACAATTAAATGTTAATACTAGATTTAATGCTTCAGAAGATGTTTTGTGCTTCTTTTACATGCCCTGAAGCTGCTATCCATTATCTGAGTGAGGACCAGAAGCCAAGGAGGAGATAGTTTGAGGTGGAAGGGGGAAAGGCACAAGGCAGGGGGTGGTTCTAAGCAGAAAAATAGCTGGACCAGCTCTGTGATAGAAGCCCCCAAGCTGAAGGATGGGTAGGAAGAAGGGAATGAGTATCTCTGTCGACATGGGTGTGGTGGGGTAGGGTGAGAACTCCTTCTCAGAGGTGGCCTTGCAGCCAGTTCCCTGAGGAGATGCGAGGGCAGCAGGGGAGTAGGAAGACATGCAGATGTAGAGGCCAGGAGCTGAGTTTTCTACTCTCTGCCTCCCTGTGCCAGCCCCGCAGTCATGTCTGAGCTCATCTGAGTCCTCGTCTATAAACCTAGGGGCTGTTGGATATCCTCTAAGCTGTGCCAGCTCTGTCACCTCCTCCTGCCCAGTGATGGAAAATCAGTTACCCTAGAAAAAACCCTTAGTCTCCAATCCACTCTGTCCTGCTGCATTGTTCATGGAGCGGGGTCCTGTGTGTGTGGAGGGGTACTGAATGCATGGTCCCCACGGAAGTGTACTTGGGGCACAGGGTCCCTCCTCCTGCTGGTCTGGACAGCAGTCTCTCTGGGACAAGGTGAACAATGAACACTGGGATTCTGTGACAGGTTGGAAGCTGGGGCTCTTGGCAGGCCTGGGTTTATCTGGAACCATTTTCGATGGTTTAGGAGAGGAAAATTGTTAGGTCTTGCCTGCCTGATGGAGTATGTCGCCATCCCAGAAATAGGGTGGTCTGAGCTAAAATATCTTTGGTAGGTGATGAAAGAGATTCCTTGGGTCAAGTTAGGAATGGTGAAAGGCAAGGAAGGAGTGCCATTTTAAATACTACAACCTTTGCTGGCTTACATGAGTATGAATATAACCTTGTGAGAGCGTGTAGCAATGCCAAGGGATTCGTTAAGATGGGCGGTTTGCCCAGGTTTCAAAGTGGGCAATGGTCTAATGATTTTCATGGGCTGTTCATAAAGCCCAGCCAGTCAAGTCCTGTCTCTTTTCAGAGCCATTATGTATGGTTTTGCAGGTTGCCCAGTGTACAATCTGTGCAACCGTATATGGAGACGAGGCTATTCAACAATCAGTTTATCCCACAGCCTCTGTTTAATTACTCTGTGGACCTGTATGCCTTCCCATGTGTGACTAGGCACATGCTAGGCTGTGGGGGCTAAGAGTGAAATGCAGTGGGTCCTAGCACGTAGGAAAGACAGAGACGGCACCTCCCTACGGGGCGGTATGGTAGATGTTTTCAGAGACGGCTTAGGGAGGACTGGTGAGGGGGTGAAGGGGGGAGCCGCCATGGTGGAGGTGGGGTAGAGGACAAGCAGAACCAGACCAGGGAGGCGGGTCGACCAGGAAAACTGGTGCCAACACCTGCTGTTAATGTGCTCTCCTGGGGCAGAGGACCGAAAGTCCTTTTAAACTGTGCTGTCAGCCTCTCACCGGCCCTGAATCCTCAGCCTCCCGACAGCGCGGTGCCGCTGTGCATGACTCTTCCTTCCCTCCCGGGCTGTGGCTGCAGGGTGGGGCGGGCAGCCACCCCCCGCGCAGCGCCGCTGAGCCCTGCCGGCTCCCACCCGCAGGCAGAGGGTGGGCAGAGGGGCTGCGCCATCCACCACCAGTGTCTCCTTCCGCTGGGCTGGGGGTTCTCATCCTACTCTGTTTTCGGGGGTAATCGTTGTTTAAACAAAGTGTCAAAATGTTTTCCAAACCATGCAAATACAAGGCAGCCTCCAGTTCTTACCCGGAGGGCACTGGTCTTGCAAACCGTCAAGCACCAGCGAGTGAGTGCGGCCTTCTCCTCCTCCCTGGAGAGCGAGGGGATGTGTCCGCTCAGAGGGGCCCCGGGCCCTCCCTCGTAAACGCGTTTGCTTTTCTCACAAAACCCTACACTGGGTGACATGGCATCTTCCCCAGCCCCTCCCTCTCAGAGGCGGGTGGCCCCAGGCCCACCCATCCTCTAGTTTCCACATCCTGGGTCTCCTGCCGCCCGGACACAGGAATGGCTTCTCTCAGGCTGAAAGCATTCTGACAACCTTTCCCCTGAGAGCCCTGCCCCTTGCTGATCACTGGCCACCCCTCAGCCTGACCAGGCATCCTACACTGCAAAGCTGATCGCTTTTCCCAGGTCGCAAAATAATTCTTCATTACCCTCAGGACAAAATCCAAGTTTCCTCATCGTCCCGAAGCTTCCAGTGGCCAGACCTCCCATGCTAAGCTCTCAATTCTTCCTTTCCACCACATTGAAAATAGAGCTCTTTTCTGCTTCTGACTTTGGCAGGTGCAGCCGCCATGCCTTAGATGTGTGTCCCCAACTTGCAACTCCTTTCCCTCTGGAACCCAGTTTGGAGAGGACCCTATGGGAAGCCTTCCCCATTCCTTGCCCAGCTGGGGAGGTGCTCAGAGAATGCACCTCCATGGGGCACTACGGTGTCCCTCAAGGGCCTCAGAAGATTGCAGCCCTTCACTGGTCTCTCCTCAAGAGCACAGATGTGCAGAGACGAGCATATAGGAGCAATCAGTCTGTATGTATTAGGTGAACAGTGATTAGGGTTTGGTCTTATCTACTTAAAAAAAACCCACAAAAACACCACACGGTGTAAAAGCTGTGGGTTGAGTTTATTCCGTGTCTTACTGAGGACAATAGCCCAGGAGACAGCCTTTCAGATGAGAAACTGCTCTGAAGAGCTAAGGAAGTTGTATACATGTAATTTTGGAGAAGGGGGAACATGAACCCAAGCAGACATCTCAGTAGAAGGTTGCTTCTGGTTAGATAATGGTTTTAGAGCTTAGAAAATGGTTTTAGAGCTTTTCTAAGTATAGGACAACACAAGAATCCAGGCTTATAAAATTTTCTTCTGAAAATATCTAATTATCTGAAGGTCTGTTTCTGCCAGTTTTCCCAGAGCACAGAAGGCCTCATCCTGATTTCTACCCTGAGCTTCTCAGGTCAGGGCCTGCAGTGGCCAAGGACTCAACCCTCTGGAGCTGGGTGGCAAGTGACAGTCTTCAGCTGGCAAGTGCTTGATGAAATCAAATACATTGTTAATTGGTTAGTAATATTTTTAGCTGAGAGTGATATAAAGCCTCAAATAACAATGGCGTAGGGAAGAAAAGTGTCTCTTGTTATTGTAAAAGTCCCACCCATTGCTTGTCATTGCCGAGGGGGTTACCTGATGGTGCTGGGGTAGGGACTGCCTCTGGAAGTTCTGACTACAGGCTGTTTTCTTTTTAACCCTCTAAAGAACTCCAAACTGTCTGGATCTCTTTCTGTCTCACTAGCTAGTATAGATTCTAGTCGCCTGCAGCTAAGGACTCTGGCAAACCTTTCACTTGAATCCCATGAAGATGTCAAGCAACAGAAGGTCTGATTTTCAGAAGTAACTGAGGACCTGAGAAGATGCAGTTTCAGAAGCAACTGAGGTGCTGGAAGCTGATTCTTGGGAGGAGAACTTGTCTCTGCTCCCAGCCCTGGCACCGTCAAAGCCTTTTCTCTGTACCAAATGTAAATATTAGAAAGAATGATGTTTCATATGATGAACAGAGACTGAGTGACCCAAGTTTGCAGCCTAGAGACTGAGCTGCACTAACCCTGGGAATTAAGTTTGATTCTGCCGATCCACTGGCTTCCTGGGCTTCCCTGGAAGCTAAGACGGCCAAGCTTCCCAGGTGGCTAAGATGGTAAAGAATGTGCTTGCAATGCAGGAGACACAGGTTCAATCCCTGGGTTGGAAGGATCCCCTGGAGAAGGGAGTGACAACCCACTCCAGTATTCTTGCCTGGAGAATTCCATGGACAGAGAAGTCTGGTGGTCTACAGTCCTTGGGATTGCAAAGAGCTGGACTGACACTTTCACTGTCAATCCACGCCGCAAATGCTGACTGAGCCAAGAAAGCCAAAGGGACAGGAAATCCTCATGACAGAGCTAAACCTCTTCTCACTGGGCAAATCACAAATCTATGAAAATGAAATCTGCCCGCTTGTCTGTAGTTGACACCCTGAGAAGGCCCTGGAGCAAATCTCCTTCACATGGGGAATGGCCAGTTGGCCACGGGCTGAGCCTGATCTCTCAGTGAACAGGCTGGGGGCAGGTTCAGCAGCTGAAGTTGCAACCTTTGAGGGGGGCCCATCACCACCAGCTGTAAGTGGCCAGGAGGCCTGTGCTTGTGGATTTTCTAGCCTTTGTACCGCTGTGTTTCCACCTGGAAGTTTCAGTGAGATCTCTTGAATTCTCTCTTTTCGCTTATGTCTGCATTTTCCCAGAGAGCTGGGGGCCTTTCTCTTCAGTTGGGTTCAGTCGCTTGGTCACCTCCAACTCTTTGCGACCCCATGGACTGCAGTACACCAGGCTTCCCTGTCCATCACCAACTCCCAGACCTTGCTCAAATTCATGTCCGTTGAGTCAGCAATGCCATCCAACCATCTCATCCTCTGTTGTCCCCTTCTCCTCCTGCCTTCAATCTTTCCCAGCATCAGGCTCTTTTCAAATGAGTCAGTTCTTTGTATCAGGGGGCCAAAGTATTGGAACTTCAGCTTCAGCATCTGTCCTTCCAATGAATATTCAGGACTGATTTCCTTAGGATTGAGTGGTTTGATCTCCTTGCAGTCCAAGGGATTCTCAAGAGTCCTCTCCATCACCACAGTTCAAAAGCATCAATTTTTTGGCACTCAGCTTTCTTTATGGTCCAACTCTCACATCCATACATGACTACTGGAAAAAACAAAGCTTTGACTGTATGGACCTTTATTGGTAAAGTGATGTCTCTGCTTTTTAATATGCTGTCTAGGTTGGTCATAGCTTTTCTTCCAAGGAGCAAGCGTCTTTTCACTTCATGGCTGCAGTCACCATCTGCAGTGATTTTGGAACCCCCAAAAATAAAGTCTGTCATTGTTTCCATTGTTTCCCCATCTATTTGCCATGAAATGGTGGGACCAGATGCCATGATCCTCATTTTTTGAATGTTGAGTTTCAAGCCAGCTTCTTCACTCTCCTCCTTCACTTTCATCAAGAGACTCTTTAGTTCCTCTTCACTTTCTGCCATAAGGGTGGTGTCATCTGCAAATTTGAAGTTATTGGTATTTCTCCTGGCAATCTTGATTCCAGCTTCTGATTCATACAGCCCGGCATTTCACATGATGTACTCTGCATATAAGGTAAATAAGCAGGGCGACAATATGCAGCCTTGATGTACTCCTTTCCCAATTTGGAACAAGTCTGTTGTTTCATGCCTGGTTCTAATTGTTGCTTCTTGGTCTGCATACAGATTTCTCAGAAGGCAGGTAAGATGGTCTGGTATTCCCATCTCTTGAAGAACAAGACTCAGTTTCCCCCACAGTCAGTCTTTCCCAAGAGGAAGCTTCTATAAGCTTCTTATCCTTGTCCATCAGATCGCAGACAGAGTGAAAACCATAATCACAGAAAACTAACCAAGCTGATCACATGGACTGAAGACTTGTCAATGAAACTATGAGCCATGCCATGTAGGGCCACCCAAGATGGGCAGGTCATGTTGGAGAGTTATGACAAAACGTGAAGAAGGGAATAGCAAGCCACTTTAGTATTCTTTCCTTGAGAACCTCATGAACAGTACGAAAAGGGGGACTTTGGAAGCTGTGTTTTCTTTTTCAGGCATCAGGAAACCTTGGGATGCTGGGATGCATTCACAGTTGAGGTACCCTGTTATTACAGGCTGTGGGGTAACAGCAGCTTCTTGGGGTGCCTGAGTCAAGGAAGCAGCAGCAGCTTCTGGAGCAGAGCACTGGGGCCTCCTGGGGAAAGTGTCAGGAAGAGATAATGGGTGAAAACCACTTTGCAAGTTAATTAACCTGGGAGCCTCTGGGGCCCTCTGTTCCAGCAGGCAGCTAGCTGTGCATCACTTTGAATCCCTCCTCCCAGCCCAGCTGATTCTTCACCCTTTGAGGCTACTCTGAAGAATCTTCCTGGAGGAGCCCCTCCAGTTTCTTCCAGGCTCAGTCCTCACTCTGGTCTTCCTCAGAGTCCTGAGCAAGGGGCCCTGGACTGCTGGCAGTCCAGGGCTCAGGGGGCCACGTCGAGGGTTCGGTTGACCCAGAGCCTGCAAGCAGGCGGTCTCCCTACTTAAGCCTCAGGGCTGCTCTGTAAACCCGCACTTGATCCATGGGGCAGGGGAGGAAAAATAACTTCCCCTCCACCTTTCTGGGCTCTTGGCTGAGAGCCCCTGTAATAAAAAGACAGATTAGCAGGATAAAAACAAACACAAGTTTAATAACATGTGACCTCCTGTATACACGGGAGAGACCCAGGAAAACCAAGAAACGCCCCTCTCCTCCCTGCCCCACGGTCCAACCACCACCTTAAATACCACCCCCAGCTAAAGACAAAAGAAGATGCTGGGGGACGGCCAGACAGAGCCTGTCGATTGTTATGCAGATCAGAGTTGAAGGATAAGGATTTCTAGAGATTTAGTCACCCCCTTCTCCTGGTCCACCAGGGCGAACCTCTGACACGTGGAGACTTCCTTTATAAATGTAAATGTCGCTGACAAAGGGTAACTTCTACTTAGATTTCAGAGCTTCTCTTAAAAATAATCAGTTCAAGATAATCCTTATGAAAAAGAGTCACATTTGGGGGTGTCAGAGTTTGCTCCCCTCTAGCAGTTTCCACAGCAGGAAAGGAGGGTGTGAGGGGAGGTATTAGAAAAACTGGCAGCTTTTCCAAAACCTCACTTTGTTTTTCTCTCTAGAGAGCATCTCAACACATGGGGAGAAGAAAGGGTACACACTCACACTCACATTCATATACACAGAGACAGATTCACGCAACACATGCACACACATACACAGAAATGCAGGCACACACACACACACATACACACATATAAACAGACACACATACACACACTCACACAGACATATACACACACAGATACACACATACACAAACACATACAGCACACGTATACATACATACACACACATACAGAGAGACACAGACAGACACATACACACATACATACCTACACACACATACAGACACACACATATCACATACCTATGCACACAGAAACACATATGCATACACACACATACACACATGCATACATACACACAGAAATACATGCGTATATACATATATATCCCCACATACACACACACATGTACTCACATAGACATACCCACAGACATATCCACTTCTGTGTGTACAGAAATACATGCATATACATAATACATACCCACAAACACATATACTTATACATACCTACATACACAGACATACATATACAATGAGACACACATTCACATAGATATATACTCACATACACACATACATATACTTACAAACACACATACCTACAGACACATACCCACATAAATGCCCTCACATACTCAAACATACACACAGGCACACAGTCATACACACACACATACAGACAGACATATGCACATACACACACACACAAACAGACTACCTACATACATACATACACACAGAGAGAAATACATGCATGTATACATATACCTACAGACACACACACACCATGTAGACATACATAGAAATACATACTTGCACACACACAGATACACACACATGTGCACAGACACATATGAATATACATGTAGACACACACATACATACACTCATATATATATACACATACACACACATATACAAGCGTACATGCACTCGTATACCCAGATATACACCCAGACACACACTACGGACACACACATACAAACACAAACACACAGACACACATAAACTCACATATATACATGTACAGACACAAAGACACATATTTTTTTGGAGGAAAATAAAGCTCCTCGGACTGAACATACCCTCCTTTAGCTGAGAAACACTGGATCAGATTAGTGGTTCCCAAGCTCCCAGTGGTTTAAAGAATACTTCAGGCCAGACAACTTAAAAATTCAGATTCCTGGTTACCTCCTCAGACCTACGTGTTGGACTTCCTAGGACAGGACCCAAGAATCTGCATTTTAACATATCTCCTGGGGCATCTGCACACTTGGCAGCTTGGGGATTCTGGATAGGTAGGTCTCTGGGCCGCCTTCAGCCCCATCTTGAGCTAAAGCAAGCAGATGGCTTGGGTTTGGAGGGTGCGTGGACCTCGTCTTAGGTGAGCTCGTGAGAGTTTCACAGTGGACACCCTACATCCCTCTGGCCTGGGAAGATCATTTGCCAAAGTCAGTTTCTGCAGCACGCAGCAGGGGCCCATCTGATTGCAAGAGGACAGACTGTGCTGTGGTCATGGTCATGCAGGCACAGGGGGAGGAAGGCAACTGAACGAAGCATCCACATGAAACCCACATCCCCACTGCTGGCTGGGCAGGAGAAAGGAGCCTGCAGGCCCCATCCCACTGCCCAGGCTGCTTTCCTTTGAGGCAATGGACCCAGGTGCCCAGCACAGCCAAGGCCTTTCTAAACATGGAGAGTGGGCTTGTCCTCCCACCCAGCTCCTCTCCTCTGAGCAAATCACTTTCATATCCCTTGAGTACGTGAGATCAGTGCTGTGACCCAGTTCTTCTCTGTGTTTGAGCTGTGGTCCAACTTTAGAATGTTGACATGGGAGAGAAGCGTCCACCTAGAGAGCTGGCTGAAACCTCAGGGCTCTGCGCAACGAGAAAAGCCGAGGGGAGTTGGGTCTTGATCTCTGCTCGACAGACGAGCCATGGACTTCAGGAGGCCACAAAGAGGGATTCCAAAAGACATGATTTTTGTTTTCCTTAAAATAAACACAAAATTCACAGCTGCATCCTACATAGTAGACCAGGTGGTAAAGAAAAAAAAAAAGTCCCAGAGATAAATTCAACATAGAGTGAGTTTGAGTTCACAGTGAAAACAGCAGCCCCACACCAGGGCCGGCCTGGTCCTCCAGGTGCCGAGTGCAGCTAGGCCTGATGCTCTCCTGCTGAACAGAAACATTCCAGAACACCAACAAAGGACAAGGCCACATATGACCATGATGGGGCAAGACAGAGACAAGACTCCTCTGCAATCAGGTCTGAACCCAGACAACATGCATATTCCAACCACAGAGCACCAAACACATCCCTCCCTGGCTAACTCTTCTGTGCCAATTCCAGGCTGGAGGTGGGCCTAGCCTGCCCTTACTCTACATGAGCTGGTTAAGATAGCCAGTCACAAATGGCTCCTGTTTGTGATAGCATCCAACCTAAGTCCCCTTTCTTATGGTCCTTCCCCAGGTCAGTCAGCACAGCCCAGTCCTGCATGTGTTCTCTGAGGCCTTGGACCAAGATGCTCTTGGGTGGAGGCATGGGGTGGCTCCTGTGTGTACCCCCCCCCCTCACTGCAAAGGCGCATAAGCTCAACATGCTCAGCCCAGGGGCCTCCTGGCATTTGGTTGGTGTCAGAAACCTGACAATGGTCTCTGAAATATACAGCAAAAGCATCTTACAACATGGAGGGTACAGGGCAGGGATGAGATGTGTTCTGATTCAAAGCTTAGAGTCACTCCAGGACATCCAGTGAAAGAAAAACAGACACAAGGGTGGGGGCAGCAAGGCGATGTTAGTGTTGGGATGGGAAACAGGGGAAACAATTTTCAAAACTGACCCACTTAAAAACCAGTTTTTCTTTCACAGCTTCAGTAGATCAGTGGTTCAGTCCACTGACTTAACAAGTTTTCTTTTTTTTCCTCATTTACTTTTCTTTTCTCTTTTTGGTGAGAACATTTAAGTTCTACTCTCTTAGCAAACTTCAATTAGAAAATACAGTGCTATCAGCTATAGTCAATAGTTTTCTAATCATTACCCAGATATTCTCAAGTATCTAGAAGGCTCAGAAAATCACATCTATATGAACAGTCAAAGTTAGGATCTTGGCCCCTCCACAGAGTCCTCCCAGTCTCTCCTTCAAGGCCCCAGAGGGGGCCTTAGGTGTGAATCCACACCCTGTAGGCACTCCTGCTTTCCCACCAGGCACTGCTGGACACCCACATGTTAGAACTCGGGCGGAATCTAAGTGCACAGACCCCGCACCACTATCAGCTGACTTGGTCCTGTGGGCCCAGAGACAGTGCTGCCTGATCTTTCAGCCTCTCCAAGTTCCTCCTCCAGCTTTTCACCTCTGAGGATCATGTTGGCTGTAGGTTTGTCCTATGTGACATTTATTATGTTGAGATATGTTCCCTCTATCCCTACTTTGTCAAAGATAAATTATCCATACCCTTGTCAAAGGTATTTTTGACAGATCTGTGTTTCATGAAAAAACAAAATGGTAAACAAGAGAACTGAAGCATTCATGCACGCGTTCTGGGGGGACACCAGGATGGACCCCTTAAAGCCAGGAGCAGTGCTGGTCACCTAGGGGCTTGAACTTCATCTGGGGAGTTGAGTTGAAACTCTCAAAAGAGTGTGCCCACTTCACAGGTGTTAAAACCAGTAGAATCTATGTGAATCAGGAATTAGGGCCCCTCCACGGTTCAGCTCCCTGCCTCTTATTCACTTCCAAACCCTTTTCCAACTGGAATCAAAGAAGAACCCACCAGTATTCCCTTTCATCCCTCACAGGCCCCAAGGTCAACGTGTCAGAACTTTGCCCCTGAATATGCCTTTAATGGGGCTTCCAAGGTGGTGCTAGTGGTAAAGAACCTCCTTGCCAAAGCAGGAGACTTAGGAGATGCAGGGTTGATCCATGGGTTGGGAGATCCCCTGGAGGAGGGCATGGCAACCCACTCCAGTATTCTTGTTTGGAGAATCCCATGGAGAGAGGAGCCTGGTAAGCTACAGTCCATAGGATCGCAAAGAGTCGGACACGACTGAAGCGACTCAGCAGGCAGGCAGGCACGCCTTTAATTAAGTGGCCAGCATCTCTCTGCATCCTGTCCAGCTACGTGCTCTCATCTGGCCCTGTGCAAAAAACAGGCAAGCCATTTCCGGCCTGGGAGCCTTTGCTCCACCTTTGCCTGGAGCATTAGCCTTTTCTGCTGGCTGCCCACCTGTGGCTTCTCTTCATCTCTTGAGTGAGGAGTGAAAATACCCAAAGTGTAAATTAGAAAAACTTACCTGCCCAGAAAGACTCAAACACGGTACATACTTTATTTTTTTAAATAATATTTATTGAAATGAATCAGCCATGGATTTACATGTGTTCCCCTTCCCGATCCCCCCTCCTGCCTCCCTCCCCATCCCATCCCTCTGGGTCTTCCCAGCGCACCAGCCCTGAGCACTTGTCTCATGCATCCAACCTGGGCTGGTGATCTGTTTCACCCTTGATAGTATACTTGTTTCAGTGCTATTCTCTCAGAACATCCCACCCTTGCCTTCTCCCACAGAGTCTAAAAGTCTGTTCTGTATATCTGTGTCTCTTTTTCTGTTTTGCATATAAGGGTTATCGTTACCATCTTTTAAAATTCCATATATATGCATTAGAATACTGTATTGGTCTTTATCTTTCTGGCTTACTTTACTCTGTATAATGGACTCCAGTTTCATCCATCTCATTAGAACTGATTCAAATGAATTCTTTTTAATGGCTGAGTAATATTCCATGGTGTATATGTACCACAGCTTCCTTATCCATTCGTCTGCTGATGGGCATCTAGGTTGCTTCCATTTCCTGGCTATTACAAACAGTGCTGCGATGAACATTGGGATACACGTGTCTCTTTCAGATCTGGTTTCCTCAGTGTGTATGCCCAGGAGTGGGATTGCTGGGTCATATGGCAGTTCTATTTCCAGTTTTTTAAGGAATCTCCACACTGTTCTCCATAGTGGCTGTACTAGTTTGCATTCCCACCAACAGTGTAAGAGGGTTCCCTTTTCTCCACACCCTCTCCAGCATTTATTGCTTGTAGACTTTTGGATAGCAGCCATTCTGACTGGTGTGTAATGGTACCTCATTGAGGTTTTGATTTGCATTTCTCTGATAATGAGTGATGTTGAACATCTTTTCATGCCAAACACAATACATACTTTAAAAGCAGACATGTATCAGTCTTTGCTAGGGAAGTACAAGGCTTCTTTAATGAATATACACATCAAATGACAAATGAATAATACATAAGTTCTGGGGGAACACAAGACCAATTGAATGAGAAAATGAGACTATTAGGGGGGAATTTAAGGCATCTGGATGATGCTAATTTTCTCCCCCTTCCAAGATGTGGCCTAAGGTAGTGGACCTGCCTGTCCTGCCAGGGGAGTGAGAGTGACAAGAGCCTGAGTGGGCCACGCTGGAGGCAGCTGCTGAATCAGCTTCTCTGAGATAATAAGCTGCACCATAGATGAGCAGATGGCAGGGAAGCCAGTGGGATAACTTGGCAGAAAGGTGTGAGCAGTGGAGTAGAGGGTTGGGACTCTAGCAGGGGGACATCCCCACAACCTGAAGCTGGCCACTCGCGCACAATGACTACATATAGGCCAAATGAAGTTTTATGCATATACAAAACCGCACTCCCCATAGTGACCAGCTTTGGGATCTAGACGCTTACCTACTATTTAATATGTAAAGTAGTATATGCACAAATTATACTTATAATATATTGTGTATATATATATATGTATATATTATTGTATACACACATATGTAACACATATGTATATATCATTATATACACACAGAGAATACATATATGTATACATTATTATATATGCAAATATAATACACATATATAATATGTAGCATATACAGCATACATATAGTCATTATATATATAGTATATGCACAGTCACTATATATTCACTATAGTATTAAGTACTCTGCAGTCCCTTTAAGGGCTTTCCAGGTAGAGCGGTGGTAAGGAATCTATCTGCTAATGCAGGAGATGCAGGTTTCATCCCTGGGTGGGGAAGATCCCCTGGGATTCTTGCCTGGAAAATTCCATGGACAGAGAGGCCTGGTAGGCTACAGTCCATGAGATTGCAAAGAGTCAGACATGACTAAGCGACTGAGCACACACCAGTCCTTCTAAAGAAAACCATTTCAGATCCCGGGACTAGTCCTTCAAACTCTCAGGTTTTGAGGTTATGCAAATGAAACTCTGTAGGTGATTGCTTGTGCCAAGCTGATCATAAGTAAAGATAAATATGAAACATCATCAGGGCTACTGGAGTCCCCAAGAAGATCCAGAATACATTTGTTTTTGAATTCCTAGATTATTACAATGAAAAACAATTTGTTAAGAAATTATCTTTATCTAATACCTAAACCTGTGAAAATACACACACACAGCCTCAGAAATGGGGAAATGGAGAAATTTTTGGTCTAGTGCTATTCCAAATTTTAGGACAACTTGGTCTAGCAAAACTCCTCTAAAACTGAAGTGTCCTGGGTCTGTGAAACACATCAGTGACTCTTAGGTTATATAAAAATTAAACCGAGGAGAGGGTAAAGCAGACACTGCTTTGTCCATGTGGTAGCTAGAGACACAGGTCCCAGGACCTGCGAACTGGGAAGGGGGATTGATTCCCTGCAATGCCACAACCGGCTGGCCTCTGGGAGAAGAGACAGGGGTTCAAGTGCCTGGGAGAAGAAGTCATGAATGAAGCACAGAAAGAATGAGGCCAACACTGGGGTCTCAGGTGTTCCTAATCCCAGACCATCAGGAACAGATGGGTGTACCAGTGGCCTGCTGTTTGTTGTGTGTGCATGCTGAGTAGCTTCAGTCCTGTCCGACTCTGTGCGACCCTGTGGACTGTGGCCCACTAGGCTCCTCCATCCAAGGGAGTCTCCAGGCATGGATTGCCATGCCCTCCTCCAGGGGATCTTCCTGACCTAGGGATCAAACCCACGTCCCTTAAGTCTCCTGCGCTCTCAGGCAGGTTCTTTACCACCAGAGCCAGCTGGGAAGCCCTTGAAGAATAAAGAGGAAGAGGCTGTGCCCACTCTGGAGGAAGGGTTAGTAACAGCGCCAGCTGCAGGGATGGGGGAAGGCTAGGATTAGGGTTTTTAGCTTCTGAGCTATAGAACATCTGGCAAAGCAGATGAAGAGACCAGAAATGATCATGTACCTTCTTAGATATTCTTTCGAAAGGACACCAACCCCAACTCTTACCTGAGATTTCACGTGAAAGCAGCAGTCTGAAGTGAAGTGGGGGGAGGTAGTCGCTTGTCAGAATCAGGACATCCTGGGAAGGCCCTGGGCACTGCCAACCCCATGGGAGCTGTGGGTTGGACTGTGTATTTAAGTGACCTATATGGGTGTAGTGTCATCTCTTGTTGTCTGCTCATAATTTGTATTGTTTATTTGTATTTGTATTATGATTAAACTTCTCATGTGAATTAGTGCCGTCTTTTCCTTAGGAGACCCTGATTCTATGAGGGTTACATTGGACAGTCTGGCTAGAGTTTGAGGGCTGCATAGAGAAGTGATGAGAAAAAAATCTGAAAGAAGTTGGTTAGGGCCAGATCATTGTATACTATTGTTTGCCATAAATTTCAAAATCCTTCTGTGTGACCCGGTCGTGTGTTTATAAACGTGGGGAGTTAACTTCATACCCCAGGAGAGGTTAGTAAGTGATCAAGAACTTCCACTTGACAGACAGCTTTAGCAAGAGCTTCAGACATCACAGGATATATCTGCACAGAAAGCCCGTTAGCAGGTGAGACGTTAGAAATGATTTTCACTGATGAAAAAAGTGGGGTATTCAGGACACGGGGTTGCAGGAAGGTTGTGTGATGAGCTGTGAAGATAGGGTGCCTGGCTGCCCCCCTGTCTGATAGAGCTTTTGGTGGGGACCTCAGCTGGTCCCTCTCCCTTCTGTTCTGAATGAGTAGGAGGCTTAGTGGTCACACTCTCGTGGCATCGCTGGCAGAGCAGACCTTGCCTGCAGGATGCTTGTCGGCAACCCTAAAAGGACAGCCAGCAGGACCTCCCCAAGGTTCCAGGCCAGGGGGAGTGGCCGCTTTTACACCTGCGATCAACAGTCCCATCTGCGTGCCGTGCTCAGGGTAACATTCACTGTTGACAAGGAGGAATGTCGAAACGAGTATTTTCTGCTGACTTTGTAGCCCACGGGTCATCTTGACAGGTACTTTCACAGGTGTTCAGAATTTACACCACTGGCCATAGGGAGTCCTGGAAGATTCTGAAACAGAGGATGCTATGAAGGTGTGTGTGCCGCTGTGCCAAGGGCCGAGCAGCTGGCCGGGGAAGGTCCGGGAGAGAAGTTAAACTTAGATCAGAGCCAAGAAGATCCCTTGCTGGGGCATCTGCAAGTCTAAGCGCGAGGGAGCCCCATCTCCTATGAATGGAGGGCTGGCCCCCCCGCTTCCTGAGTCCCAGGGGATGCAAAGAGAAGTCAACTCAACCCTCCGTGGCAGAGACACACAGTGATGAATCAGGAGGCCTCTGTCCCAGACACATGGATTGCATTTCCTCTCAGTTAGAGTGGAGTGGGGGTGGATTCTGAGCAGGGCCAAGCAAATGGCAGGCTGCCTGAGCCTCGTGCAGAAGACTCACACTGAAGCAGGAAGCCTGGAAGGCTCAGACCTTCCTGGAGCGGGCTCAGTGTTTCCAGATTCTTGTGAGATGGCCCCGGGGTTGCGATGGCCCCTGATGGAGCCAGGGTGAAGGTCACCTTCATTAAGAAATGAAGGAACGGGGAGGAGCCCTGCATCACTGCCCCGAGGGATGGACCTCTGGGCTCAGGATTCCCTCTTGCTCCCTTTTCTGGCAGGTCTGGCTTTCTCTCCCTCACTTTCTCTCTCTGAGAGTCATTTCCAAAGTTTGGCATGTTCTCAGTTGGAGTCTCCAGTTTCTCTGATCAAAACTTGGGAGCTGTGCAGCATCCTAGCTATTGCTCCTTGGAGTATTTGTTTGTTTTTTCTTTTTTTTTTCAAGTTTAAAGAAAACAGAGTAAAACAAACAGAGAGGCTGGGAAAGAACATGGTCTCCCCCTCCCACCTCCTCCTCCTCTCTTCCCAGGCTGGGTTTACAGGATGCGGTGGGGAAACCTTTCGAAATATATAGCACAAGGTTTTTGCTAGTTTTCAGGAAAGTGTGAACATTTGGAAACTTAAGCTCAGACTAGATCCCACCTCTGGATGTATCTTAATTGTTGGTGCCCAGTGAGCTGTTTTTTTTTTTTTCTTCAAGGTTTCTCTCCCTCTCTGCACACAGCACTGTCATGAATAATGAAGGTTGAGTAATCAAAGCAATATGATATTGTCATAAAAAACAGACATATAGATCAGTGTGGCTGAGTCAAGGGACCAGAAATAAACCCAGGGATATATGGTCAATTAATTTATAACAAAGGAGCTATACCTTGGGGAAAGAAGAGTCTGTGCAATAAATGGTGTTAAGAAACCTGGGCAGTCACAGGCAAAAGTATGAAACTGGACCATTCTTACACCATACACAAAAATTAACTCAATGGATTAAAGACCTGAATGAAATAACTGAAACCACAAAACTCCCAGAAGAAAACAAAGGCAGTAACCTCCTTGACAGCAGTCTTAGTGATGAATGTTTGGATCTGTCTCCTCAGGCAAGGGCAACAAGAGCGAAAATAAACAAATGGGACTACATCAAACTGAAAAGCTTTTAAGCAGCAAGGTAAACTATCAACAAAATGAAAAGGCCACCTACTGAAAGGGAGAAGATATGTGCAAACGATATTCTGATAAGTGGATAATCTGAAATACACAAAGTATATTTTACTATGTGAATTAATATCCAAAATATACAAAGAACTCATATAACTCAACATCAAATAGCCAAACATGGATGCTGTGCCACGGGTGTGGGCGGAGGTGCAGGGAAGTGGTGATGTTTGAAGAGGACACAGCATCCCTGCCTTCAGGGCCGACGGGAGCTGTGGTGTCAGGATGAGGCCAGAGGTCACAGACAGGAAGGAGCTGCGGGGGTGGGGGGCTTAAGGGCTTGGGGGACCAGATAGTGGGGCCAAGCTCAGGGTCTGACCGGTCTGAGCACTGCAGCTCCAGGCCTCCTGCTTTCAGACTGGGTGCTTTCTTCTAGTTTTACATGCAAAGGTTTTTGCTTTTTATTTAAATGTAACAAATGATGCATTATAGATAAAACTGTAAAAAAAAATTCCAAATAATATCCGGGCTAAAACCCAAAATCTCAAGTTGGCTAACGGCATGGTCCGTTTTTCCAGGGTCCTTTTCAAATGAAACACTGTCCATTGCTTTAGGAACAATTATTAAATTAGACTCTGGAATTAGCAGAATTATTCTCGCTATCCCCAAAGTCCCATCTGTCTAGTTTAGGTTGGGAGGAGTTCCTGCATTGTCCTAGGGAGTTGTGAGAGTCTCCAGGAGGGCCAGAGAGCAGACTTGGATGGTGTCCAGCCAGGAATAAAGGATCAGGACTGCTCGGCCAGGGGGAAGGCCACACTTCAGCGACCACGAAATGAAAGTTGCTCAGTCATGTCCGATTCTTTGCCACCACATGGACTGTAGCCCACCAGGCTCCTCTGTCCTTGGGATTCTCCAGGCAAAAATACCAGAGTGGGTTGCCATTTCCTTCTCCAGAGGATCTTCCCGACCCAGGGGATTGAACCCTGGTCTCCTGTATTGTAGGCAGATTCTTTACCATCTAAGCCACCAGGAAAGCCACTACCATGACCCACAGGCAACTCAGCAACTATGACTCAGGACAGGACACTAGCGATCAGCTTGTGGCTGCCCCAGAGGGACCGTCTCTTTTCACTTCCCACCGTCCCTAGAAGCCAAGTGTATCTGTGCAGCACATGGGGAGAGGGCTCACAGAGAGAAGACTCAGGCCCTCAGGTGGTGACAGCGTGCCTCACTCCAGCTCCCAGACGGAAAGTAGGAGAGGCATGCCTTCTCTGACTTGCTGCCTGAGCTGCCATCAGAGTAATGAATAAAGTATAAGGGCTTAGAATGAACCCCCAATGTGCAGTGCTGAAGAGAACAAATAGCTCTTTGAATGTCAAAGATCCTTCCCGAGTAATCCAATCTGAGAAACTGCTGTCTCAGCCTCATCTGCTCATAGAAAAGACAGAAAATGTGGCTATAAAGTGAAATGAGGCTTGGAGGTGAACCATATGAAATCTCATGGATGCAGCTATTAAAACTGAGTCTAGCAAGGGAGGGGTGCGGGGTGGGGGGCGGGGAGGCTGGGAACAATCAACAGTGCTGATTGAAAATGTGGATTTTTCTCTTGGGAAGCTCCATTCCTTGGGAAAGAAGAAGCTATAATACAATGCCAGCAATGGAGCTTTGCCTGGAGAGGAATACTGCTCATATTTGCATGTTAAACGGATTGACGCTGTCTCCTGCTTCCCCTGGGGGAGAAGGGCTGTCAGAAGCAGCTCACAGCTAGGAGAGAGCCTTGTGCACTGGAGATGCTCAATAAATATTTGTGCAAAATTGACTTTGGTACAAAAAAAGCTGGCTTCTTTGGTTTCTTGCCCTCAAAGACTGTGCTCAGATCTCTTGTTAGGTATATTCCAAATTCTGAATAAACTGAAGAGTGAGGTTTCAAAAAGAGGTAGCAGTTTCATCCTAAAAGCTTTACCTGCATCAGTGTCATCCTGAAGTGTTCCCGGAGCCGTGGAGACAGCATCACAAGCCTGAGATCTGTGAGCTTTGCAGGTCAGCCTTCGTTCGGGATGTAGGGCCTTGCGACAAGCCTGGCTCTCCCTCCCCAGATCCTGGGAGGCTGCAATCCAGTGGACCCCTCACCCCTCGGCGAGCCCTCACATGGCAGAGAGCTGGGCTCTGTCCAGCAGCCTTCCTTTCTCCTCGCTTGTGCCCATGTCTGTCCTGCTGTCCTGCCAGCGTCTACCCGCTGCCCAGATCTCTGGGACCACATGCTTGGATTCCGGTACCTATGATGAATAAAATTCTCTCCCTTTCATTCACTCTACATATAGATATTAAACAAGTGCTCTGTGCCAGGTGGTGTTCTAGGTGCTGGGGATGCGGTGGGAGCAAAATAGACGAAACTGTCTGCCTTGGCGGCATTGAACTTACATTGCAATGGGGTGGGGGGTTGCTGACAGCCAGCAAACACAATCCGTAAATGTTGTGTTAGAAGATAGTGTGTTGTGTTTTGGATAAAAACAGCAGGATAAGGAGGATCTGGAGTTGTGGCGGAGCCTTTGAGAGGGAAGAGGGGTGATCAGGAACAGAAAGAGCCCTAGATAGAAGGGAACATCAGTGGCACTTCCGGAAGGATGGCTGTGGCTGCAGGACAGATGGGCTGGGTCTCTTTACCAAGAAGGAGAAAGGGGGGAGGCTGTTTAGGGCACCAGATGCTGGGGGAAATCAGTAATAGATTTTGCATATTAGTTGTGCAAACTTTTAAAACAAATGTTACAGATGGGGAGGGGAATAAATGAAGAGACTGGAGCAGAGGCAGTGACAGAAGGGAACCCCTCCCCCCAGATACCAGGCGGAAGGGTGGGGGAGGGGAGAGAGGGGCAGAGGTGTGTGCGTGGCAGACCCTCCCGAGGGTTCCGTGCCTTCCCCATGGGTGGGACTTACTGGACCCTTCATGCATGCTCTGTGAGAGGCTCTGGTCCAGAGCTGAATGGGAACTGTACTCTAGAGAGGGGCAAGGACCCTCTCCCAGGAAGCGTCTCAGCCTTCTCTCCAAGGGAGCACAAGAGCATCCCACATTTCCTCTGGAACACAAGGGGTTTGTGTCCATATGTCGGGCGTATGGGTTGTATCTCAGATGTCTAGAAGGGGCACGGGTCACGGTGAGAGGTCCTAAACAATTGTTAACCAGTGATGGATTCATCATAAGCTCTCACCCCACCCTGTGGATCCCAGTCTGCTGGGCACCATGAGCCCATAGAAGATGTGGGCATCCTTCCCCCGGGCTCCGCTGAAAACTGGTTTAAGTAACAGTATCTTCCTCCCAGAGACCAAGGTGTCGGGTGAGGCAGGGACAGGTGGTGCGGAGCAGAGGGGTCCTAACCTGGAGTCAGGGAAGCCGCTTCCAGTCAGCCAAGGCTCACCGGCCTTGACCGAAGCCCCACTTCTACGAGCCCTTTGTTTCACCTGTGATACACAAAGGGTGGGGTCCTGCTTGTCACACCTGAGGGGCATGAAGGTGTGAGGAAGCACTTGGGGCCCAAAACCCGCAGTGTATCCGTTCCCCCCACTCTGCCATTTAGGAAAAAAAAAAAATTAAACGTGGGGGACAGGACAAAGAATATTGTAAGAAGTCCTGAGGTACTCACCCCTGGAATAACAGATCCTAATGATCTGCTGTATTTGCTTCATATATGTCTGGAATAAAACCAGGGCATAGACAGCTCAAGGCCCCTGTTAACCTTTTAATTAATTTAATTACTTTCTTCATTAAAGACCTCTCTCCTCCCCCTCTCCCCAGAGGCAGCAGTTGGTATGAATTTGGTGTATATCACTTTCTCCTATGTTTTAAGTATTACAGGAATTATATAAACAATATATTATAATGTTTGTTTTAAAAGTGTGCATAAATAGTATTGTTTTTGCACCCAGTTCTGGTGTGTCCAGGGTTTTCCAGCCCTAGCTGGCTGTCCAACAGTTCAGCTCAGTTCTAACTCTGTCTACCTGGAGAGAGCCTCAGACCCCACAGGTGGAGGGCTCAGCCCCACGGGAAGCACCTATCCCCTTTAGATGCTAATTGCAAAGCCCAGGTTGTTACCTGGGCTTCTGACCAATGGCCTGTAGAGATAGGAGCCTTCAAAAAAGCACCCCTTGCTAGAGCAATTCATGGAACTCAGAGAAGCACTTTATTTTCTAGACCACTGGTTTATTATAAAAACATATAACTCAGGGGACAGCCAGGTGGAGAAGATGCATGGGTAAAGTCTGGGGAAGGGCATGGAGCTTCCTCACTCTCCTTGAATCTCCACAGGGTCCCCAGTCCAGGAGCTGTGAAGACCCATCCTTTCATGGAGTCATCCTTTCATGGAGGTTTTCATGGAAGCTTCATCACGTTCAGGCAGGCATGAGTGATTAAGTTATCAGGGGACTCTGAGGGGAACAGGGCATCAGGGACTGTCCTGACACCGAATCTGGCTCTTCCTTAAATCATATCCCAGTCCTGAGCTTGACCTGGAGTTACCTTGGCTAACATGTGGCCCTTGGGGGAAATAGAGATGAGCAGGTTGGATGTGTATTGGGGTTTCTCTGACTCTGACAGAGGATTATCCAGCTCAGGCTCGGCTCTCTAGCAAAAGGAGTGTTGCCCCTCTGACTGTCACCCCATCCCTTGACCGCTGACTGCTCTTGGCAGCAAGGGGGCCGTTAGGCAGAGTGGCCCGGGTGGAGTGTTCCCGGCGCTTCTCTCTGCTCACTGCGGGCGGGAGCCCCACTGCCGCCCAGTGAGCAGGGCCCTGTGTGTGAGTCCAGGGCTCCCAGGAGCCTCATTCCAAGACATTCCAGAGCCAGGAAGTCGCTCTCAGGAAGGGATAATTATTTTGGCCTGTGACATAAATAAATTCAGCAATCAGGTCCAGTAATCACAAGAGCATGCCAGCTCTCCATCACACTGACAAAGCAGAAGGAAACCAACACGGTCTGCCCAGGAAAGCCGGCAGGCTCTCCAGACCAGCGATTCTGGAGAAAAGAGCAGGAAGGAGAGGCTAGATTCTCATTTTAAATTATCAGTTTTCTCAAACAAAGGAAAAACTAGGGCAATTCAAAAAACAAATCCTAAGGAAGTTTTCCCAGTTCACTCCAGATCTTAAGAAACAGAAATAAAACACAATTGTCCACTAGAAACCTGACCGTAGGCTGTTAATTCTCTCCCCAGAGGTCATTGCTACCATCGACTTATGTTTCTATTTCTCATGCTTGCCTTAACATTTTTACAACCTGCATCTATCGAACATCTATGTGATACTCTTTTGTGCTTCTCAACTTCCTTTAAATGATTTTCTACTGTACATATGATTCTGCACTTGGCTTTTTAAGAAACACTGTGGCCAAAAAACACAACATGAAATTTACTCTCCCAATAATTTCTAAGAGTACAATACAATATTGTCAACAGCCCACATGTTGTTGTGTAATAAATCCCCAGAATGCCCTCATCCTGAATGACTGAAACTCTCTACACCCAGTGACTCCTCACCTCTTCCTCTTCCAACCCTAGGCCTCCAACTCCCTACATTCTCTGAATAGATACTCTTGCAAATGGAATCAGAAAACAAGTGTCAACAAGAATGAGGAGATGATTCAACAACTTGCCTTTTTCACTGTCTTTATTTCACTGAGCAGCATGTCCTCAAGTTTCATCCATGTTGTGTTAGTAGTAGGTATCAGAATCTCCTTGCTTTTCAAGGTTGAGTAACATTCCATTGTGTGGATGGACCACGTTTTATTTATGCTTTCATCCATTGATGGACATTTAGGTTGCTTCCACATCTTGGTTCTTGTAAATAACGCTGCTATGAACATAGGGGTGCAAATATCTTCTTATGATCCTACTTTCAATTCTTTTGGGTATATACTCAAAAGTGGGTTGTTGGATCACATGATACTTCTACTTTTAATTTTTTGAGGAACCTCCATACTGTTTTCCATAGCAACTGCACCAATTTACATTCCCATTAACACTGCACAATAGTTATAATTTCTCCTCATTCTCACTGACACTTGTTTTCTCTCTCTCTCCTTTTTTTTTTTTTTTTAATTATGGCTGTCCTAATGGGTGTGAGGTAATATCTCATTGTAGTTTTGGTTTGTATCACCCTGATGGTTAGTGTTGTTGAGCATCTTCTCATGTGCTTGTTGGGCATTTGTCTGTCTTCTTTGGAAAAGTGTCTATTCAAGTAATTTGTCCATTTTTTAATTGGATTATTTGTTTGCTTTATTGAATTGTAGGAATTCTTTCTATATTCTGGATGCTAAACTATTACCAGATACATGGTTTACAAATATTTTCTCCTATCTGTGGATTATTATTTCACTCTGTTCCTTGTTTCCTTTACTGTACAGAAAATTTTAAGTTTAATGTGGTCCCATTTGTCTTATTTTTGTTTCTTATGTTTTTGGTGTGATACCCAAGAAATCCTTGACAAATCCAAGGTCATGAAGTTTTCCCTTGTTTTCTTCCAGGGATTTTATAGTTTTAGATCTTAAATTTAGGTCATTAATTCATTTTGAATTAATTTTATTATGTGGTGCATGCAACTGGCTTTTTGAACTTAATTGTCTTTGAGATTTAGCCTTGTAAGTACAAGTAGCTCTAGCTCTCTCGCTGTCATTAGTGACAAAAACCCCTCACCAGTTGTTCATCCATTTTTCAACTTGTCACACACAGTGTTGAATATTCTAACAGAAGCAGTGTTTTCAGGGAGTTCCTTAGTGGTTCGGACTGTGGGCTTTCACTCCCATGGCTCATGTTCAGGCCCTAGTCAGGGCACTGAGATCCTACAAACCATGCACTGTGCCTACCCCTCCCCCCTAAAAAAGCAGTTTGTTCAAAATAATAACAGTAACAATGTATTTGGTGATTGTAATTTATGGATAATTGAATGAATGACAGCAGAGTCACAGGGATAGGATCCTCTATTAGAAGGTATTTGTGTTACCTGTGAGGTGGCACAGTGCTATTTGGAAGTGGCCTTGGGCTAGTTATAGATGTATAATGTAAGCTCTAGGGAAATCACTAATAACAATTTAAAAGAGAACTGTAATTGATGTATTAGAGTTCTCCAAAATTAGAATCAATAGGATATGTTTATGAGTGTAAACAAAGGATAGGCTCATGCAAGACCATGAAGTCCCAAGATCTGTAATCCGGAGACCCAGGAGGGCCATTGATAAGCTCCAGTCTGAGTCTGAAGGCCTGAGAACCAGCGGAGTCAATGGTATAATTTCCAGTCCAGGTCCAAAGCCAGAAGACCAATGTCCCATCTCAAGACCATCAAGTAGGGAGAGTGAATTATCTTTTGCTCAATCTTTTTTCTATTCAGGCTTTCAACAGACTAGATGAAGCCTGTTCACACGGGAGGGCAATCTACTTGGCTCAGTCTAGTGATTTTATGTTAATTTCACCCATAAACATCCTCACAAACATACCCAGAATAATTTTTCATCAAGTATTTGGGCACTCAGTGGCCTAGTCAAGTTGACACATAAAATTAACCATCTTAATTGATAGGTTAAGAGAGGAAAGAAAATGAAATCATATAAAATGTTCAATTAAGACTGGAGAGGATACAATAAATATGGTAGATATTAAACCAACTATATCAATAATTACTTTAAATATCATTTACTAACCCTAACTTTAACACCAATTAAAAGACAGAGACTGCAGAGTAGGTTAAAAAAAAAATAAAACAAAACCTCAAGACCCAGCCATATGTTGTCTATATAACTAATGGTTGAGAAACTACAGGCTTTCTCACTAAGATCAGTAAGAAGGCAAGGATGTCTTCTCACCACCCCTACCCAACATAGTACTGGAAGCTCAGCAGTAAGACAAGAAAAGGAAATTAACACACATATAGACTGTGAAGGAAGAAATAAAACTGACTTTGTTCATAGATGACATGATTACTTATACAGAAAGTCTCAAAGAGCCAGTGAAAGAAGGAAAACTCTAGGAAGTAATAGCCATCATAGTAAAGTTTCAGGATGCAAGGCAGGATACAAAAATCAACTGCTTTTCTATATGCCAGTGATGAAGGGCTGTAACTTGAAATTGAAAACACAGTATCATTTACATAAGCAGCAAACAAAAAAAGAAATACTTGGGTATAAGTCTAACAAAATATGTATGAGATCCATATGAGGAAAATTACAAAATTCTGATGAAAAATAACAAAGATCTAAATAAGTGGAAAGATAGTGCGTGTATATGGATAGTGAGTGTATTAGCTTGCTAGGGCTGCCACAACAAAATACTAAACACTGAATGGCTTATACAATAGAAATTTATTTCCTCACAGCTCTAGAGGCTGAAAGTCCAAGGTTTGATTTCTTCTGGGCCTCTCTTCACGGCTATCAGGTGTCTGCATTCTCTCTGTGTCCTCACCTGGCCTTTCTTCTATGTGTGTATCCCTGGTAACTCAGTCCCTGTGTCCTAATCTCTTCTTATAAGAGCACCAGTTGGATTGGATTGAGGAACATTTTAACCTACCTACCTCTTTTAAATGCCCTGTCATTAAATATAGTCACATTATGAGGTATAGGAGGTTAGGGCTTCACACATGAATTTTAGGAATGACACAATTCTGTCAATAACAAGGAGGCAACATTTTCAAGATGTCAATTCTTCTCAATTTGATCTATATAGTCAATGATGTCTCAATTAAAATACCAGCAAGTTATTTTGTGAATACTGAAAAACTGATTCTAAAGTTTGAATGGAAAGGCAAAGGACCCAGAACAGCCAACACAATATTGAAGGAGAAGAATAAAGCCAGAAGACCAACCCTCTCCAATTTTACAACTTACCATAGAGCTGTAATAATCAAGACAGTGTGGTTTTGGTGAAGAAACAGAGGAGTAGATGAATGGAATGGAAAAGAAGGCCCAGAAACTGACCCACATAAATACAGTCAAATGATTTTTGACCAAAAGTCGAAGACAATTGAATGTTAAAAAAGATAGTCTTTTCAAATAATGGTGCTGAAACAACTGGTCATCTGAAAGATTCACCCAAAACAAGAATCTAGACACAGACCTTTTATCTTTCACCAAAACAAACTTAAAATGGTTTGTACCTAAATGTTAAAAGCAAAACCATGAAAACTCCTAGAAGGTAACATAGGCTATAGGCTATGTGATTTGGAGTTTAGTGATATCTTTTTAGATATAAAATTAAGAGTATGACCCCTTAAAGGAAAAAAAAATTGAACTTTATTAAAATTAAAAACTTTGCTCTGGGACTTTCCTGGTGGTCCAGCAGTTAAGAACCTGCCTATCAATGGAGGGGACACGGGTTCCATCCCTGGTCTGGGAAGATTCCACATGCCACAGGGCAACTAAGCCCATGTGCTGCAACTATTGAGCCCTAGCAGCCCAGAGCCAGTGCTCTGCAACTAGAGAAACCCCATGCACAGCAACAAAGACCCAGCATAGCCAAAAAACAAAACAAGTGAACAAAATCCCAGAGCAACAAAAAAAGGCTTTGCTCTATGAGATATACTGTGAAGAGAATGAAAAGATATTCTCTGCTCAATTTTTCTTATATTTTACTACTGTAAAAATATTTTGCTACTGTAAAAATCAATCTATTAATTTAAAAAAATAGTAAGAAAAGAAAGAATCAAGAGTTGACTGAACAGATGCCTAAGTCAGAATGGCAAAGCAGTTGGAAAGATAGAAGTGACCCAAGCGCTGAGACAGACCAGAGTCTGGGGCATGGACATGTTGATACCAAGCAGTCAGTAACACATTTGACAGTGTGGGGTGTTCAGGACAGTGTTTCTCTATCTACATTTTGCCTGATCAGAGAAAAGCCTTTTAATAGTAAACCATTGGACTACAAAACCGTTAACCACACAGATAAGAAAACTGAAGAACCTATAAAGAACTTTTTTCTTTTCAGTAAATAAACCTTCACCCTGTAGTAGTATTTGCCATCCTACTTGTTTAGCAGAGAAGTTTTCTTTCACAGATAACTCGAAAGTTAGCTAAGCCTGAGCCCCTTGAGGATTCTAAGTTAGTGGGGTCCAGCTGAGCAGTTTTCCTGTGTACTTGTATGCTAAGCTGCTTCAGCCACGTCCAACTCTTTGCGACTCTATGAACTATAGCCCGCCAGGCTCTCTGCCCATGGGATTCTCTAGGCAAGAATACTCGAGTGGGTAGCCATGCCCTCTTCGAGGGGATCTTCCTGATCCAGGGATCGAACCCAAGTTCTCTGCATTGCAGGTGGATTCTTTACCATCTGAGCTACCAGGGAAGCCTGGTCTTCCTATATTACCATTCTATTTTGAATCCCCCCTTTCTGTAGCTATTGCTATAATAATTTTATATTTCTGGATGTTGGAGAGAGTAGCAGAAGAATAAATACAAGCTCCACTGATTCCCTTCTTGGACCAGCCATTGGGCATCCATGTGGAATTTTATAGGGACAAACTGAGATTGTTTCCCAGGATGTTGAAATACTTTTTGTCTTGTTGTGCAATATTGGGAAGAAATTGCCACGGCTGGACAGAAATCAGAAGGCAAATTGCTCAGCCCGTATGCTGGGCCCCAGTGATCAACTTCTGTTTGCTGCTAAGACTGTATATCCACAGGGCTAAAACAGCCTTTAATGGTATCCATAATGAACTCAAAATGAAGACCACCTATGAACTGACAATGCCTGATCTCTTTCCCCTGAACTCTGGGAACACAGCCCCTGACAATGGGATGGCGCCTTTCCTTTGAAGTCCACAGGTGCTCACTCCCAGTGGGTCCAGCCCCCAACCTGGCTCTGCCTCCGGGTACCTGACATGTCCTCTGTTGAAAACCTCCCTGTGTCCCCCTGGTTGCCTAAGCCAGAGACGTGGCCCCGCCTTTCCTTCTCCCGCCCACACCCACTTCCACATTCACAGGCCCAGCAGGCTCCTGACCTCCCTCCCCTTCTCTAACTACCTCAGCCTATGCTGCCCTTCTCTCCCGTTGGAGGGAGGTTTCTTGCTAGGTATTTTCAAGAAGCCCCATTCTTTTCCAGCTGAGAATGTGTTTCTGTAATTACACAACCACTGCTGTGGGTAACTGGTTTTCTGACCCTCCCACCTCACTTTCATCGTAACCCTCATGAGAGCTGAACTCTCTCTTTTCGCCGCCATCTCATCCCCAGTATCTGAACAGGGGCTGGCACATTCTAGACCCTCCACAAACATTTGCAGCATGAATGGATTATTGAAACTACTCCTGACTGGTCCAAACCAGGCTTTGCTATGTCTTTCCCGACGGCAGCAAAAACATGTATTGATCCTGATGTCACTTTTCTGCTGAAAACTTCCCAATAGCTTCTCGGGGCCCTCTGCCAAGATGCAACACTTGACCTGGTCTCGCCTCCCCTCAACGCACCCCTCCACCCCCCACCCACCCACCACCATTGCCCCTGTGACCTGAGAGCCGTCCTCACCCCAGTTTGGTGAGAATTCCTTTTGCTCTTGCTGCTCCTAGGATGTCATCATTCCTGGGATACTTGCTCTCATACCTTTTCCCCCCCTTCAACCCCCCTTTTGCTCCTTATTTCTTATTTCAGCTTAGATATTCCCCCCCACCCCCCTGCCTCTGCTGGGACCCTCCCTGCCCTCTCCATCAGATGAGTGCTCCCCACACCAACACGTTTCCTTGGTCACTTTCCTTATCTGACCATATTTTACTTTCACATTTAGTCTCCTGACTTCTTTACAAGATGGAAATCATCTAAGAGTGGGGATCTTTTCTATTCATGCTTTCCCCACGTCCTGACCTGGGCAGACTCAGTCAATCCTAGGTAAGTGAAGGAATAAATAAATGAAAAAACTGAAGGCCAATATGAATATTGGCTGATACTTCTAGGCTCTAAAAATGTGATGGGAGGTGGAGTCCATGCCACGTTTGTTAAGTGAACATGCAGAAGACAGGGCTCATGCCCTGAGGGCATAGACACTGTCATGGAGACAAATGCAAAATCAACATAATGAGGAGCAGAGTGGTCATGTCTGTGAACACAGGGGGATGGTGCCAGTGTTTGTGGGCAGATCCCACTTGACAAGGTCCCTTCCAGAATTTGTCCCACACTCAAGACCCGCTGGACACTTTCTCTTGACTGTCTGTGATGGAGAAGTAGGTAGAATCATGGGAGGCAATGAAACTTGAAGATCATCTAATTGGTCTTCTGTTTTCAGAAAAGCCTGCTCTGGGAATTCCCTGGTTGCGCAGTGGTTAGGACTTTGCACTTTCACTGCCAAGGGCCAGGGTTCAATACCTGGTCAGGGAACTAAGATCCCACAAGCTGCACAATGTGGCTAAAAGAAAGAAGGTGTTTTTTTTTTTTTTTTAAAGACTGCTCTTTGTTTGAAGTTCATCAGAAAAGATCTCATAGGTGCTTTCAGCAACAGCGTAGAATGCAGAAACTGGATGGCATAAAGCTTTTGCATGTAGGTGATCACAATCCCTCCCACAGCACTTGGAACTCATTTCTTCTGTGCAGCCTGCATATGACCCACTGGTCACTTTACATCATTCCTTTCCTCAACACAGCTTCGCCTCCTGCGTACTGGCTCCCAGTGGACCCAAGGACCTCCCAGATCTAAGCCTCCTGGGGGCCATCAAAGGAAGAACTAGATCTCTATTTGTCAGCATGAATCGAACTCAACAACATAATGCTGATTGGAGAGAATTAGAGTGAAGCATGCAGTATATCATTATTTTTTTCTAAAGAAAAATGTTTTTTAATTAATTTATTTTAAATGAAACAAAGATGAATATTTTAAAGATGTAAGGTACAATTCCCAAAGAAGATAAACAGCATAAACCATTAGACACCTAACAACAAAGAAACAAAGATATATAAAGCAAAATATAAATCAGTTAAATATAAATCTATTATATTTAAATTATTAATGACATCATTCAAGATGCTCCTATTTTTATTTTTTTGCAGTTGATAAAATATTTTCAGATAAATGTTAATATGTCTCACTATGGTAATATATTTTTTCTTTTCCTTTATATTTCTTCTGGTTTTTGCTTTGTTGTTATTCAGTTGCTCAGTTGTGTCTGACTTTTTGTGACCGCATGGACTACAGCATACCAGGATTCTCTGTCCTTCAACATCTTCTGGAGTTTGCTCAAACTCATGTCCATTGAGTCAGTGATGTTATCCAACCATCTCATCCTCTGTCATCTCTTTCTCCTCCTGCTTTCAATCTTTCTCACCATCAGGGTCTTTCCTAAAGAGTCAGCTCTTCGCATCAGGTGGCCAAAGTATTGGAGTTTCAGCTTCAGCACCAGTCCTTTCAATAAATTCAGGACTGATTTCCTTTAGGATGGACTGGTTGGATCTCCTTGCAGTTCAAGGGACTCTCAAGAGTCTTCTCCAACACCACATTTTAAAAGCATCAATTCTTTGGCACTCAGCTTTCTTTATGGTCCAACTCTCACAGCCATACATGACTACTGGAAAAGCCACAGCTTTGACTAGATGGACCTTTGTTGGCAAAGTAATGTCTCTGCTCTTTAATAAGCTGTCTAGGTTTGTCATAGCTTTTCTTTCAAGGAGCAAGTGTCTTTTAATTTCATGGCTATAGTCACCATCTGTAGTGATTTTGGAGCCCAAGAAAACAAAGTCTGTCACTGTTTCCATTGTTTCACCATCTATTTGCCATGAAGTGATGGGACCAGATGCCATGACCTTAGTTTTTTGAATGTTGAATTTTAAGCCAGCTTCTTCACTCTCCTCTTTTACCTCCATCAAGAGGCTCTTCAGTTCCTCTTTGCTTTCTGCCATAAGTGTGGTGTCATCTGCATATCTGAGGTTATTGATATTTCTCTCGGCAATCTTGATTCCAGCTTGTGTTTCATCTAGCCTGGCATTTCACATGATGGACTCTGCATATAAGTTAAATAAGCAAGGTGACAATATACAGCCTTGATGTAATCCTCTCCCAATTTAGAAGCAGTCTGTTGTTCCATATCCATTTCTAACTGTTGCTTCTTGACCTGCATACAGGTTTCTCAGGAGGCAGGTAAGGTGGCCTGGTATTCCCATCTCTTTAAGAATTTTCTACAGTTTATTGTGATCCACACAGTCAAAGGCTTTAGTGTAGTCAATGAAGCAGAAGTAGATGTTTTTCTGAAATTCTGTTGCCTTTTCTATGATCCAACGAATGTTGGCAATTTGATCTCTGGTTCCTCTACCTTTTCTAAATCGAGCTTGAACATCTGGAAGTTCCTGGTTCACGTACTGTTGACGCCTGGCTTGGAGAACTCTGAGCATCACTTTGCTAGCATGAGATAGTACGATTGTGCGGTAGTTTGCGCATTCCTTGGCATTGCCTTTCTTTAGGATTGGAATGAAAACTGACTTTTTCCAGTCCTGTGGCCACTAATGAGTTTTCCAAATTTGCTGTCATATTGAGTGCAGCACTTTCACAGCATCGTTTTTTTTTTTTTTTATATTTATTTGGCTCTGTCAGGTCTTAGTTGCTACACTGGGATCTTTGCATTGTATCTTTTGTTGCAGCAAGCAGGCTCAGTAGCTCCATGGCATGTGGGATCTTAGTCCCTTGACCAGGGATTGAACTCATGACCCCTGCATTGCAAGGTGAATTCTTAACCAGTGGACCACCAGAGGAGTCCCCATGCAGGATATTATTGATGTTAAATCCAATGACATACAAATAGCACTGTTCGTGGATGGAGGCACATGTGTGGGAGGAGGGTTGGGAGGAAGTTGGGCCAAGGTGCGGCTGTGTGATGTGAGAGTGGGTGCAGCAGCAGGGATGAGGGCCACGAGGAAGGAGTGTCTGTCTGGGTGTTTGGGCAGCCTCCCCAAGGTAGACGGTGGTATCATGCCTCTGATGGAGGGAAGGGTAACTTGGATTTGTTCAAATCCAGGCCCCAGGGAAAAGCACACCACTCCAGGGGCATTATCTGCAGAGGGGGCTCTGAGGGCCACAGAGCAGCAGGGGAGAGGAGAGGCTGGGCAGGCTGGGGTGGTTGGCGGGTGTGCACACCCTCAGGGCTTGTGCTGCCCCTGCATCTGTCCACAGAGGGAGAGGAAAGAGAGAAACTCCGGGCTGTGGTGCAGGGAAAGACCGGCTAATATTGGTTCTGGGATTAGAAAAGATATACAAATGCATTGCCTATGACAGAACAAACAAGCCTCTGAGGAGCTTTAGCTCTGAACATCAGGGATGTTTACATAAACAGAGGGACATTGAACGTTAGCAATTTGTGAGACTCAGAGTCAGTATTTTTAAGATAATTGCAAAATAGATTCAGGACCATTTGATGTTGGTGATAGCAGTGCCCAAGCCCTCGGGCTAAATCCCCTACTTACCTCCTCACTCCTCTTCCATTTTGAGCTCTCTCTTGCCTCTAGGACTTGTTTGCGTTTCTTTGAACTTCACCTGAATTGTGTTGTCTTTTTAAAAGTGTTCTAATAAGGTGGATGAAACATATTATACAGAATGAAATAAACCAGAAAGAAAAACACCAATATAGTATACTAACACATATATACGGAATTTAGAAAGATGGTAACGATAACCCTGTATGTGATACAGCAAAAGAGACACAGATGTATAGAACAGTCATTTGGACTCTGTGGGAGAGGGCGAGGGTGGGATGATACGGGAGAATGGCATTGAAACATGTTTATTATCATATGTGAAACAAATTGCCGGTCCAGGCTCGATGCATGATACAGGGTGCTCGGGGCTGGTACACTGGGATGACCCAGAGGGATGGGATGGCGGAGGAGGTGGGAGGGGGTTTCAGGATGGGGAACACATGTACACCTGTGGCGGATTCATGTCAATGTATGGCCAAACCAATACCATAATGTAAAGTAAAATAAATAAATAGAAGTGTTTGTACACTAATGTCACTATTTTGTTTTGCTGTCTTAATTGGTCTGTCGTTGAATAGGGTGAGCAGAAGTCCTGGAAAAGTACCACTGGGTTAACGGTGTCTCTGGAAGTAGGTTGTTCAGACCACAAAGCCTGAAGCCTGGCACTGGCTTTTCCAGACCCCCAGCTGAGGTTAAGAGCGCGAAGCCTCCTCTGGCTGCCCTTCAGGTGGTGGTGCACATGGTCCTCACCTTCCCCTCCACCGGCTGCCAGCTTCCACCCCTGATTAATGTTGTACTTTGTAATAGGGTGATAGATGTGCCTCTGCCAAAGCTTCCCCTGGGCGCGTCCCCTGTGGCTCAGGGGTAAAGAATGTAGGAGGCACAGGAAACTCGAGTTCAATCCCTGGTGGGGAAGATTCCCCTGGAGGAGGAAATGGCAATCCTCTCCAGTATCCTTGCCTGGAGAATCCACAGACAGAGGAGCCTAGTGGGCTAGAGTCCTTCAGATCGCAGAGAGTCAGACACGACTGACATGACTGAGCAGGCAGGCCAGTCAGTAACGGCCAGTGCTCCTGTGCTCCCAGCATAGGCCCCAGTCCAGTCAGCAAGGGCTTTTCACACGGGGCCTCTGGACATGGCATCTGGCCACTTGTGAAGGAGGGTGGAGAGAGCAAGGGGGTTAAGGGAGGTTCCTGTCCCGTCGGTGTCCAGCGCACCCTCCCATCTGTGGGGAAGGAGTCGGGGCCCAGCCCCTCATCTCCAGCTTCAGAAGAGGGGCTTTAAGCAGACACACTGGGGAGCTGACGGGGACACGTGCTTGGTGCTGGCCTGTGACCCCAAGGGGAGGAATGGGCTGAGCTGGCTGGAGGAGGTGAGACGGCAGCTGTCGGGGGTGGAGGCACCTGCGCAAGGACGCTCCAGCGGAGGCTCCAGTCTGCCCTGGACAGGCCTGGGGCCTCTGCCCCCAACACCACAGTGAGAGGTTCCCGGTGCGCTGACAGAGCTCCAGACAAGGGCCTGAACGGGAGTTGTCACGGCTGGCTGGGCAGGGCGTCAGCCTTCTCAGGAGAGCTGGAGGCGAGAGGCTCCCAGAGGACCCAAGAAGACACCACCAAGAGAAAGGTCAGTTTTCCACATGTGCTATGGCCCCCAGGCTCCACACCTGGGCAGACAGACTACTTTGCCTCCATTAAGGCTCCAGTCCTAGGGAGGTCAAGGCTGACAGAGGAGGGGGAAAATGCTGGCAGAGAGATGGACTCACCAGGTGTTACTGATTGAAACTGAGTTCCTTATACACCTCCACCCCCTCCATACATTGAATTTTTAACCCCTGTACCTCAGAATGTGACAGCATTGGGAGCAGGGTCTTTGAAGAAGTGATTAAATTAAACAAGGTCATAAGGGGGCTAGTGAAGGCATGGAGATGGTGACCATCTGCAGGTCCAGGAGCGGCATCAGGAGAAACTCCCCCAGCCGGCACTGTTGTCTGTGATGCCCGGCCTCCAGATCTATGAGGACATAGGCTTCTGTTGTTGAAGGGGTGTGGTCTCCTACAGACGAACAACCCCCCACCTCTGTTCTGTCCGCAGGTCTCCTGCTAGCCACAGGTTGAGTGTTCACTCTGAATGAGACTCACAGAGGATGTGTTAGTAAGTGAGCTACTGTCATTCATGGACCTCACGTCACCAGAAAACTTCTTGTCCCCGGGGGGTGGGGGCGTATTCCCCAGGCCTGGGCAGCGCCATCCCCAGAGTGGGTTTGCAGGAGGGGTTGAGATGTTCATGCAGCATCCTGTGGACAGAATTCCTGAGAGCATTGCTCCATCCCCAGCGTCCTGAAAGGCTCTCCACATTTTGCTGCGGTTAACATTTGGCTGAGGTTAAAATTTAACCACCTCTGGGTTTAAACTTTGGCTGCACTGATTCTCCTCTGGAGAAAGTGGCAGGAGTAACTCAAGATAATGCAGTCAATGAAGTGTGCCCTGCCCTTAGCAAAGCACAGTCCTTGACCATGACGCTCCCATCCCAGGCTGTGAATGAGTCTATCGAGTCTATTCTGCTGTAAAGGACAGTCTTTGAATCCCTCGGGAAAGATGACCCTTCCCCAAGCCTCAGTGGCGTTTCAGTTGTGTTTACTTCACATCGTTCTCCCCAATCAAAGCCTGTCTGATGGACTCTCTCCAATGCGGTGCCCGTTATAGCTTGTTTCAGATTGAAACTGCTGAGCCAGGCTCCATCGCAGGAGTGACCTTGGACATCCATGGAGCTGAATCCCCGAGAATGTGAGACTGGCCCCGCAGGAGGAGGACTGGTTTGACTTTCTTCTGCAGAGGACTCAGGGTTGCCGTCGTGGAATCCACATGCCCACGGAGAAGCTGCTGGCTGAGTAGCAGGATCCCGTCGTGAAATGAAGCAACTTTACCATGGGGGCTGTAGCCCTGTGTCCTGAATCCACTGAACAAACTGAGCTGGATCCCATCGAAAAACAGAGATTCAATCCCATCACTTCCCCTCAGCCCAGCTCCACCCCACCATTCCCCTCTCCCATCCCACAGGAAGAGGGTGGCCTCCTCCCCCAACACCCCCATCCCACTCCCCACCCACTCCAACACAGTCCCCTCACCTCCACACTCACAGGCGCAGGGGCCCGGGCAAAAAATCCCAGTGCCATGGACAGCAGTGCTGTTTGGGCGTTGAGACCCTGAGTCACGGCCGCTTCATCCTGGAGTGGACCAGCCTCTGCGGGGTCCTCAAGAGGAAGCCGAACTCACACTAGGCTCGCTTGACAAGTTCACTGAGACCAGCCCTGATGCCAGCAAAGCCCTGGTTACAGGCTTTGGGACTGGAGGCGTGCGTGTGGGGTGGCCCAGCCCCCTTGTCCCAGGATGGCTGAAGGCGCAGCCTCTTCTTGCTGCAAACTCAACAGAGCCTCTGCCTCACTGGGCCCTCGGGGGTGGTGGGGACCCAGCAAGCTCACCAAGTGCCTGGGGATGAAGCTGCCACACATGACTGCTGCCCTATGCTCCAGCAATAACCAGCCAGACCAAAGCCTGCTGTGGGGGAGGGCTACTGGATACACATTTGAGGCTTGAATTTGGCTCCTTCAAAGAGAAAAAAAAAACCCAAACAAATAAAGCAACAGCCCCCATCATCATCTGAGGATTCTTCACAAAACTTTTTCCAGGTTCTAGGAAGGGAGCTCCTAAAATCCCAGGCTGAGATTACTCAGTGATTGTTAACCCCCTGCAGCTGCACTAAACGCGGACCTGAAGTCCTTGGGCAGCTGCTTTTCCGGGGATCCTGGGTCTGCTTTTCTGAAACTCCACTTGCTCCCGCAACACAGCTGCTCCCAGTTTCTCAGACAGGACGCAGTTCCAGAGCGTGGTCTCAGTCTCAGCAAACATGAGACTTACCCAGGGGAGATTGTTATAAATACAGATTATACATGCATATGGGACTTCCCAGGTGGCACCAGTGGTAAAGAACCTGCCTGCCAATGCAGGAGACTTAAGAGATGGGGGTTTGATCCCTGGATTGGAAAGATCCCTTGGAGGAGGGCATGGCAACCCACTCCAGTATTCTTGCCTGGAGAATCCCATGGACAGAGGAGCCTGGCAGATCAGAGGAGCCCTGCATAGTCACAGAGTTAGACACGTCTGAACACACATGCATGCATACATGCATATGAGAATGGTGAAAATCCACACTGACAGTACCAAACACTGGTAATGATGTCGAGCAATAGGAACTCTCATCACAGCTGGTAGGAATGCAAAATGGTGCAGCCCCTTTGGCTATTTCTTCCAAAACTACATATACTTTTACCATACGCTCTAGCAATTGCGCTCCTTTGTGTTTCCTCAAAGGAGTTGGAAAAACACACAAAACCTGCACACAAATGTTTATGACAGCCTTATTACAAATTGTCAAAACTTGCAAACAACTAAGGTGTCCTTTAAGATGAATGGATAAACTATGGTCCATCCAGAAAATGGAATATTAGCATATTAGCTCTAAAAAAACAAAAAGAGTTATCAAGCCATAATAACACATGAATTAAAGTTCCATGCATGTGACTAAGGAGAAGGCAATGGCACCCCGCTCCAGTACTCTTGCCTGGAAAATCCCATGGACGGAGGAGCCTGATAGGCTGCAGTCCATGGGGTCTCGAAGAGTCGGACCGACTGAGCGACTTCACTTTCACTTTTCACTTTTATGCATTGGAGAAGGAAATGACAACCCACTCCGGTATTCTTGCCTGCAGAATCCCATGGATGGGGTCGCACAGAGTCGGACACAACTGAAGTGACTTAGCAGCAGCAGCAGCATGTGACTAAGTGAAAGAATCCAACCTGGAATGCCTACATTTTGTATAATTCCAATTGTATAACATTCCGGAAAAAGCAAAATCATTGAGACAGTGAATGGACCAGTGGTTGCCAGGGACTGTCAGGGAGTGAGGGATGACAGGCAGAGCACAGAGGGTTTTAGGGCAGGGACGCTACTCTGCATGAAACTATCATACAGTGATATACACGGCATGGGAGTGTCCCAGGTGGCGCTAGTGGTAAAGAACCCACCTGCCAACGCAGCAGACGTGAGAGACATGGGTTTGACCCCTGGGTCAGGAAGACTCCCTGGGGGAAGCCATGGTAATCCACTCCAGGATTCTTGTCTGCAGAATCCCCTTGGAGAGAAAAGCCTGGAGGGCTATAGTTCATAGGGTTGGACACGACTGAAGCGGCTTAACACACATGCGCCCATACAAGTCGTTCATGAGACACTTGAAACCCATAGTGTCCAACACCAAGAGAGACTCTTAAGGCAGACTCTGGGTGATGACTATCTGTTGATGCAATTTCATCCACTGTAACACATAGACCTCCCTGGTAGGGGAGGCGGTGCTGTGTGTGTGGGAGAAGGGGTCTATGAAAACTATCTGTACTTTCCACTCAATTTTGCGGGTGAACCAAAAACTGCTCTAAAAAGATGAAGTCTATTAAGAGAAGTCCAGACCGTTGGGGTCCACTCACCCTTTCATAAGACTCTGGTTTAGCAGTGCTGGAGCTGGGCCTAGAAATCCATATTTGGAAAACTTCCCACTTGCTGTGATGTCACCCTCAGAGAAGCAAAACCTCACCATTTCTCCCAGCAGCTGGCAGAAGCCAAGTCAAGAGAGCTACAGCCTCATGTCCCCTTTGTGGGAGATTCCCCACCCCACCCCACCCCTGGGCTGAGATGGGCCAAGCACCCTAGCCTGGGGGGCAATTCAGGGAGTTTGGCTTCTCATGCCCCAGCTAAGGCCCAGCCTCTTGGATTAGGGAGGTCATCTAGTAAACTTATTAGATTTGGTGTTCGCTTACCTGGCTAAGGTTTGGTATGGATGGAGCTTGATTTATTGCAACAAAATCCTTCCCAACTTCTCACATCGCCAGGCTTTTTTTTGTCTGGGCCGTTGTTACACAGAACCTGCCCTGCCCACCTGCCACCTGGAGGTCAACCCCCAATACTGCTCTCTTTCATCCCCAGATCTTTGAGGGCCACACACTCCCTCTACCTCTCCCCCACCCACTTGGGCCAGGCTGGTGTTCCTGCTGTTCCAACACAGGGGCTCCTCCCAGGACACGTGTCCCCACACCCCTCTCTTCCCCATTCCCCATGGCCCTTGACTCTCCCAGCATCGGGTTCACAGCTTCCCTCTGTGGGGAGCTTCTGTGCCTGATCCCCTGGACCCCGGAGCATGGGGCAGGGTCCATCTGTCTGGATTTGTCTTGAGGCGTCCTTCTACCTGCCTCACCTCACCTGCCAGCGAGGAGGCCACAACCCATTCAAAGAAGGCACAGGAGAAAAGCCAGGCTTGACTGCATCCATGTACCTGGGCTCCAGGGGCTATGGTACCAGGGACAAGTTACCCAGTTTCTCTGAATTTCTGTTTCTTTACCATAGATTGAGAATAATGATGCTTATTTCCTAGGACTGTTGGGAGGAGGAAAAGACAGCGGTCATAAAATTGATAAAGTGGTCATGACGTTAGCCGAGGCTGGGCTCAGCTGCCCGGGTCTGGCTGCAGCACCGTTCTACAGCTTTGCTAGTGCCTCCATGGCCTGTCCAGGTACGGGGCAGCCACAGGCCTGGTAAGGGGCCACCACTGTCCTAAGGCTGAGCCTGGAGCAAGACCTTGAGAAACCCACTCAAAGCCTCGAAGTCAGGAGCAAAGAGGAAGCGTGTAGGGTTGTGGGTGCACGGAAGTGGCGTCTGCAGAGCCGGCCAGGGGAGGCATTCAGGCAGCAGATCTGGCTGAGCCCAGAGACCAGGGCAAGAAAGCAGACCAGCCGTGGAAGGTGGGCTGCAGACAGAACAGAAGTCTCTGCCTGCTTTAGTGAAGAACTTCTGCACCCCTCTTTACCCAAGGTCTAGAGCATCATGGGATGGCTCGGGACCACATCCCTGGAGATCCTGGAGATCATGAGTTTCCCCACTTCTCCGTTAGACAATGCAAGTTTGGGGATACCATTGGTGCGAGTCTGGGGAGACCGAGTTGGGTGGTGATTCAGGGCTTTGGCTTTGAAACATTTTCTATGCTGCAGACTGTGACATCTTGTGTGTTATTAAATCCTCAGAGCTTTAGTTCTTTGGACACTAAAAATCATAGTGTTTTTATGTGAGGGTGGTGATGATGATAAGTCTCAGAAAATGTTAGGATAGGGTGGGGTGTACAACAAGCGGTCAACACATCTTCTTGTTGTTCAGTCACTCAGTTGTGTCTGACTCTGCAACCCCATGGATGGCAACATGCCAGGCATCCCTGTCCTCCACTGTCTCCTGGAGTTTGCTTAAATTCATATCCATTGAGTCAGCGATGCCATCCAACAATCTCATACCGTACTGCCTGCATCCCCTCCGGCCTTCAATCTTTCCCAGCATCAGGGTCTTTTCCTATGAGTCTACTCTCTGCATCGGGTGGCTAAAGTATTGGGGCTTCAACTTCAGTATCAACACATCTTAGCTCTAATGACTATTATTATTCTTACACAGGCCTCATAGGTAATCAATGGAAGCTGGAAGATGTGTCTTTCCCTGTACAAAACATGGGTCAGGAAAAAGCAAAACCACCAGCTGTCCTTGAGGCCGAAGCTGGGGAGAGGGCCCCTGGGTGGCTGCAGTCTGAGTGTGAATGTCTGTCTCTCCAAGAGGCAGGTGGGGCTTGAGCGTGTTTCCTTTCTAGGTCAGCCTCTGGAGTCCACATGTTCATGTCCCATCCTTTTCAAAGGCTGCTTTTCTAGGGTGATCCTGAAAGCGTCTGCTGCAGTCAAGCAGGTCCTATCCAACAGTTGCTTGGGAAGTGGCACCAGATGGGCTCAGAGAGTGGAGGATGTGGGGAGGTTTGATGGGGAAGGGAAGCTCAGGGCTGGAGGCTTGGGCGCAGGGAGGACCCTGAGTGCTCTGTGGTCACTCGGCCTGGACTGGGCGGAGCTGCACATTGCCCTGACTCTGGATGAGAGCAGCGTCCAGCGGGGCTTTTCTTGGTCCCTGAGTAGGTACTCTGTGACTGGAGGAGAAAAATCACTGTACTGGAGAAACGTGTGGAAGCCCTGTAGGCTGCTGTCGGCACTGGGAGGGAGGAGGGGCCAGAGAAGCAGGGGCAAGAGGCTGCCTCAGGCCTTCATCTAAGAGCCTCTGGACGAGTTCCGCCTGCGTTTTCACTCCTTCGGTCCCAGGCACTAACACTGGCATCCCATGTAAATTCCAGCTCAAGTCACCTTTACTCATTTAGCAAAAAAGTCACATTTGCTGAACAGTTCTCACGGTCCATCGGTTCATCCTACAGGGATTGCTTCCGACTTCGCCTTGGAGGGTTTTGCTGCTCAGAAGCTGCCCCCGGTGGGTGCTTTTTTCCTAGTCTGGGATGACATTTCACCTCCAGCATATCTGGGAACAAGGATGAGGAGTGTGGCGACCCTGCGGGCCTCCCTGGCCATCCCAGCCAGGACACGGAATGCAGGGCGGGGCTGGGGTAAGACGGAGGTGAAGGGGTGGAGTAAGCGGAGCGGGGCGCGCACGGGGCCCGCCAGGCGGCACAGGCCTGTGATAGCAGAGCGGAGCCTGGCGGCTCTTCTCCCTCGGGAGAGCTGTCATTCGGGCAGCCATCTGGGTGTGCTCCTGTTATATAGTTTGATGTCTCGTTAGAATAGAAAGATTTCAAAATTAGCACCAACATTTGAGAAGAAATAAAATCTCTTCCATATGCCGCGTAGCTCCGGTGGCACCAAAAAAGGCAGAACCGATTCCCAGAATGTTCCGCCTGTCGCCCCTCCACCGGGGCTCACCGGGCTCTGTTCTCAGGCCGCCACCTCCAGGGGGACCTCATTTCTGCTTTCACTGCCCCCTGCTGCCCCCCACCCTGGCTCACTCCAGGCCACCTGCCCTCCGGCATTCAGCAGGCAGGGGGAGGGGGGTATAAGGGGAGGGTGGGGGCCAGGGCTGGGGGTGAAGGCTGGCCCCTCGTCCTGGCGCCTGCGCTCTTCCCCAGGGAAGAGGTGAGCAGAGCTTGAGCATCCGCCAGTGGGGCCACACCACGTTCTCCCGGAGGCCCTGCCACGCCTCCTCTCACCCTAAGCATGAAGATACACGTCATTGACCACCATCTCAAGGTTTCCATAGACCCTTCAACTAGGCTCCCCATGAAGGCGGGCGCACGGCTGTGGACCACCCATGCCTAGCAGGATTCTGTTTCCTGATGGGTTCACTGAAATCTTGGCAACATATTCAGCACCATATTCTGGGGACATAGGTCTCCGAGTATTTTACTGTGCCTGGCTGTTGAGAAAAAATTCTGAGACCTTGACCTTTTATTGGTAAATGAAACAGTCTCTTGCATCTCAACCAAGTAAATGATATTTTTCTGGTTCACAAAAGCCCTTGAGGTGAGAGTGAGTTCTCTTATAAAGGCGACAGCACAGGTTGTTATCACAGATTCTTATCAGATTGTTATCAGACAGATTGTTTTTCCCGTCAGGAAAAAGATATAGGTGATATAGGTGATGTATTCTTAAAAATTACTAACTAGTCCAAACTATCAAAACTTATTCTTAAAATACCTACATCCTTAGGTTTTAGCTTTTGTGCTGTCAGAGCATATAACCAATGCCCAGAGTTCCAGAGCTGAGTTCTGCTCCCGGAGCTTTCCTTTTCCTCTCCTTTTTCAAAAATTCCTTAAGATCAAGTAAAATAAAGTGAATTTAATATTAGCAAAACATGATTTATATTTTTTGATTAATAGATGGAAGTAGAAAAATATACCAGTTTCCTGTCATATACAGGAAAAATGACCCCATTCTGCATCACTGTGTTCTAAATAGTTATTCAGTTCTGTTCAGTCGCTCAGTCGTGTCCGACTCTTTGTGACCCCGTGAACTGCAGCACGCCAGGCCTCCCTGTCCATCACCAACTCCCGGAGTCCACCCAAACCCATGTCTATTGAGTCGGTGATACCATACAACCATCTCATCCTCTGTCGTCCCCTTCTTCTCCTGCCCTCAATCTTTCCCAGCATCAGCGTCTTTTCCAGTGAGTCAGCTCTTCGCATCAGGTGGCCAAAGTATTGGAGTTTCAGCTTCAGCACCAGTCCTTTCAATAAATTTTCAGGACTGATTTCCTTTAGGATGGACTGGTTGGATCTCCTTGCAGTCCAAGGGACTCTCAAGAGTCTTCTCCAACACCTCAGTTCAAAAGCATCAATTCTTTGGCACTCAGCTTTCTTTATAGTCCAACTCTCACATCCATACATGACTACTGGAAAAACCATAGCCTTGACCAGACGGACCTTTGTTGGCAAAGTAATGTCTCTGCTTTTAAATATGCTGTCTAGGTTGGTCATAACTTTCCTTCCAAGGAGTAAGCATCTTTTAATTTCATGGCTACAATCACCATCTGCAGTGATTTTGGAGCCCAGAAAAATAAAGTCAGCCACTGTTTCCATTGTTTTTTCCCCATCTATTTGCCATGATTAGTTATTCGCAAACTTGATATAGGAAGAGCTCTGTTATTTGGGCCCTTTATCACTGGCATTGGTTAACTAATCAAATCAGATGGTTGACACCTTAGAGCCTTTTGAAGTCTGAGGTCAGGAAACTTTAGTGGAGAGGAAGGGTCCCTTCGTGGAGGGAGCAGAGAGGTGGATGGGGAGTTGGGCTTCTGGGTGAGCAGAGGCTCCTGGGCACCTTAGAGAAGGTGGGTGCTGGCCAGTAGAAGTGGCACTGCTGCCTCCCTCTCCCTCCTCTGCCATCCCATCTGGAGTGTCATCACTGGAGGACATAGTGAGAAGGTGGCCATGGACAAGCTAAGGGAGAGGTTTCAGAAGGAGCCACCCCTGCCCACACCTTGATTTTGCACTTGCAGCCTCCAGTGCTGTGAGAAAATAATTGTCTGTTGTGTGAGGCTCCCAGTCATGGTACTTTGGTGCTGCAGCCCCAGCAGACCAATATATAGTGAGTAGGGATGATGGGAAATGAATTCTGATTGCTTGGTTGTAAAGTCCACACTTCCTCACCCATCAGGCTGCCCTAGAAAAGCCAGGCCTCTTGGACTCAGTAGAGAAATTCAGGGGCTGGAAGAGCCCTCTGCCTTCTCTGTCTCGGAGGTGGTGCTACTCAGGGAGCTACCTGCCTCCTTGCATTTGGGAGCAGCTTGCAGGCATGAGGGATGGCAGGAGAGCCTGGGGAGGGCTCAGTCAAGGTTGTCTACCTCTCTCCTTGACTGGGGCTTCCCAGGTGGCGCTAGTGATACAGAACTCGCTTGCAAATCAGGAGATGTAAGAGATGCAGGTTCGATCCCTAGGTTGGGATGATCCCCTGAAGGAGGGCATGGCAACCCACTCCTGTATTCTTGCCTGGAGAGTCCTATGGTTAGAGGAGTCTGTTGGGCTATAGTCCATAGGGTCACAAAGAGTGGGACCCGACTGAAGCAACTTAGCACGCATGCACTATCTTTGATCATCAGAGAGTCTCTAGTCTTATCTGTTATGCACTTCCAGTTCTGTGTAACACTTCACTTACCTAAAAGTATCCCACTGATTGGAGGCTGAGGATGAGGAGGAAGGACTTGAATGTCACTTGTGGAGGACAAAGCCTTCCTTTTATACCTGGGAGAATGATGGACCAGAGAAGGTAAGTGGTGGATCTGGAGTCACCCAGAGTTGGAAATGCACTCAGAGCCCAGTTCTCCTGACTCATAGCCCAGGGATCCTTCCACCCTCACAGTGCCATCACCCTGGTGGCAGAGGACAGAAGCTGGCAGGCATCTCAACTCCTTGGAGGGACCAAGGAGGGAGCGTGTTCCAGGCCTGGAGGAGTCCAGGAGGCGTGTGGGTAGAGAGGCAGTGAAGGCTCCAGTAGAGAGCAGGCATCCCTCCATGAAGCGCTTTGCCCTTCATGGAGCATCCAGATGTCATCTTCCCTCACTGTGGACCAGGAGCCATGTGGAAGAGAGTGGGTAGAAACCAGTAGTGAGCTGTTACAGGCATTGGTGGTAGGAGAGTAGGAAGTTTTAGTATTTCTCAAGCTCTCCATGCGGAGTCTGATTCAGTAGGTCTGGCTGGACCTGATTTGGGGTCTTTAACAAGCCCCCAGGTGATGCAGATGTGCCAATGGGACCCATGATGGTTCATTTTATGTGTCAACTGGGCTGAGCCACAGTGCCCAGATACTGGGTCAAACACTATTTAAGATGTTTCTGTGAAGGCATTTTTTAAAATAAGATGAATATTTACATCAGTAGACTAAAGGAGAGTGGATCGTCCTCCCCCATTTGTGGGTGGGCCTCATCCAATCAGTTGAAGGTCTCAGGAGCATAAAGATGGACCTCTTTGGAAGAAGAGGGTATTCTGCCAGCAGAGGGCCTTTGGAAGTGAACTGTGGCTCTCCTGGGTCCCAGCCTGTTGGCTTGCCCTGCAGATTTGGAGTTCACTAAGCTCCCACAATCCTGTGGGCCAACTCCTTAAAATAGTCAACCTATCACTTTCTCTCTCTCTCTCTCTCTCTCACTCTCTCTCACACACACACACACACCTACCCACACACACACCTACCCACAGACACCCACATTGGCTCTGCTTTCTGCTTGTCTGGACAGCCCTAATAGCTACAAGACCACACTCTGCGCAGTGAGGGTGTGTTTCCTAGTGAGACATGCAGACCTGTGTTCAAATCCCAGCTCTTACTGTCCCTGTGAGATTTTGGACAAACTATCCCAAATCTTTGCTTCCTTCTCTGTAAGACAGAGGCTACATGCTTAGCACAGGGCCTGGCACTTAGGAAACTCTTAATAAATTAGAAATATAACCTCATCCGCACATGATGATTATCACTGTCAAAAAACTAGAAAAAGACTTGTCTTCTCTGCCTGCAGGAAATCTTGTCTCCTCTCCTAAGCAGTGCAACCTCACCTTTTCTTAGAAATCTGAAGGAAATGAGACTGGACAGGCGTTTCCCAGAAACTTGCTTGTGTTTTTGGTCTTGTATCCTGGACTGGAGGCATCCTTTCCTCCACCCACATGTCCCCTGGCCTGTCTGCCTGGGTCCTGGGGGCCCTGCTTCCCACCTCCCCCTCACTGCCTGGCAGGAAGGAGAGAGCAGACTGGTTTCCAGTCAGGACATGCTTGCCATCAACTCCTTTACTAGGGGCAGGGCCATCTTTCCTGTCTTGTTTTAATTGGCATCAATTAGTGCCGTTTTCTGGAGAAAGACCAGAAAACAATTTCCTATCTGAAGGGCAGAGACCATGAACTCTCTGCTGACTGGCTGTCTTCAGAACTAACTCAGACCTACAGGCTCATTTTGCCCCTCACCAGGCAGAGCCTCTGACTTAGTGCTGTGTACAGAGGCCCTGGCTGATGTCAGAAAAGATTATTCTGGAACCTGGGAGCTCCAGGATTTCTGCACGGTAGGGGCATGGATTCAGAAATTTGGTTGTGGGTAGGGTGGTAGAATCATCAGATCCAGCTGTGTTTGCAGAGCCATCATGCTGGTGTTACTTAGGTGCCAAATTAAAGAGCACTGCTGCTGCTGCTAAGTCACTTCAGTCGTGTCTGACTCTGTGCAACCCCATAGACGGCAGCCCACCAGGCTCCGCCATCGCTGGGATTCTCCAGGCAAGAACACTGGAGTGGGTTGCCATTTCCTTCTCCAATGCATGAAAGTGAAAAGTGAAAGTGAAGTTGCTCAGTCGTGTCCGACTCTTCGCGACCCCGTGGACTGCAACCTACCAGGTTCCTCTGTCCATGGGATATTCCAGGCAAGAGTACTGGAGTGGGTTGCCATTGCCTTCTATTACCAGCTTATTTGGCACCCTTGCATCATCTTAGAAAGGCAGAGGGACCAGGTGGGGTCCTGGCATCACTCAGGGAAGTACTGAGAGCCCCTTGTGATGGAGGAAAAGCTGGGGGATGTCAATGGGGGCTGCCTGGGATGTGCCAAATGGGGCCAGCCACAAGCCCATTCACCCCAAAGAGCTGCCGCTTTCCCCAAACTCAGCCTCACTTTTGGGGTCACTTCATGAGAGGGCTGGGGAGCCAGGAAAGGCTGGGCTGGCTGTGGACGGGCACAGCTCCTCCAGGTGCTGGATGCCCAGACCGCTTCTCACTCACGCATACCTCGCTCCCACTTTCAAGTTCACCTCCCAGACACTCGGTCGCAGTTCTGTCGGCCCTCTGCGGGCTCCTTGGCTTTGGTCTTCCAACATCTGTTGCATGGCTGGCAGAATAGATTTAAGCGCTAAAGGTAGTAACCAGGTCTGAAACAGGCAGGGCTTTGCTGAAATCAGTTTCCCAGTGACATGACACATGGACACCACAAACGGCCTGTCCCGGAGTCTCTCGCACCCATGGTCTCTAGCCAGCCTGTGTTCACAGAGCTTGTCTCCCAGGAACATCGCGAAGCAGCTGAAGAAGAGGCAGAGAGGTCCACCCCTGCCCTCTGTGGGAGGCGCCCCTTGAAACACCCGTCTGTACTGTGCCCGCTGCACTCCATTGGTTCTGCTGTCTGTCCGTTTGTCTTTCCTACATACAGGCACACACATGCACACACACACACCCAGAGAGTCACACAGACACACACACATATATACACAAACACACGTAGGCATACGCATTTCCAGGGTCTTTTGGGGCCTGAACAGTGTCTATGGCAGACATTTCAAATCCTCAGATCAGCCTATGTGACAGTCACGCACAATGTGGAGAGACCTCATGATGTGGGCTGTGGAGCGGGGAGCAGGAACAGGGTAGGTAGAACGGGAAGTCACAAAACCAGGTTTCACCCCAGACCTTCGGCTAGGTAGCTGCTAATACTGTGGAGGTGGGACACTCTGAACGGGGGAAGAGAGGCCACTTCAAGGGAAGAATTAAGACATGGACTTGGAGGAGGATGGGAGAAATGGGTCAGCCCTTAGAGCAGGCCCATCTCTGAGGGTTGATCTTGAGGGGCTGGCCATAGACTGGGGGAGAATTGCTCTTAAACAGAAAAACTGTGCAGGAGAAAGCACTGCTTATACAACATACAGCAACCTCCAGTGACCAGGAAGAAGCACAGGGGAAAAGTTTCCCTCGGGGCAAGCGTAGTGAGCCTCCCGCCCCAGGACAGCATCCAGGCTGGGCCTGAGTCAGGGAACCCTGCCGAGCATCACGAAAATGCAGGCATCTGGGCTCCGAGGCCAGGCCTGGAGGGATCCTGGCATCCGAGTTTCAGGAAGGTCTGGGGTGAATCTGGTGCCCTCCTGTGTAGAGGACCCCGGCCCAGTCCACACCTCAGAGCTGACCCCCGACTTGTGGGCAGTCCCTGCCCCAGAGATGAAAAATCGGCTGAGGTCAACCTGTTTTGAGTCACTTCTGACAATCTTTGGTCTTCTGAATGATAGACTGGAACTCTGGATAATTATTAGTTGACCAGTTAGCATCGTTCGGCGCACTTAGTGTTGCATGCAGAGGAGGGCGTGGACCCCGATGCAGCCAAGCAGGGGCAGACCTGCATCGCCACCCCTCCTCTAGGCTTCCCTCCATCACCCACCCCAGCTGTGTCCACTCTGTGCTTCTCTCTGTCCATCTGATCTCACCATCCGGCTCCCTCGAGGGCCTCCAGGGACCCTCAGGCAGGTCCGGAGCTCTGCCTTCTGGAGTGAATCATGCGCTGATGGGGATCAGGGCGGGGTCTGTCCATGGTCTGCGGCCGGGCTCTCAGGAGGCTGATTCCCTCCTTGGTCCCTCGGTTCACTTCCCTGTAGAATGCAGGCTTCCTTCAAGGAGGGACAGCTCGGGCCTGCCTGGTGCTGTGCTGGAAGCAAACATGTAACAAAATACTCAGTATCCCCAGGAGTAACCATACCAGACAGGGACGCTGGGAGGTTGGTTCCGGGAGCTCAGTGTCATTTCTACAAAGGATGGCTTTGTGTCCTCACTCGCATGCTCCCTTGGCTGGAGCCAGCCTCAGGGAGGGAGGGGCCGGATCAGGCTCTCAGGAGTTCTGGTTCCTCCTGGCTCACTTCTCCCCAGTGCTGCGTGAGCAGGTGCAGCATTAGGAAGCTGAGGGGGGAGGCGGTGAGGGAAACAAGAGAAACTTGACTGCAGCTGGCCTCTCCTCTCCCAGGTCTGCTCATGGTGAACGTGCTCCAGATGGACGATCCTCCAAATAAGTAAATGATTTTATGAGGAGTTCTTAATAACATGAGAAATATTTACACTATGATGTTATGTGGGGAAAAAAAACAACAACACTCCAAAATGAGCTCCACGGGCTACGCAGGTCCTGGGTGGGAGCCTGTGGTGTGTCCAGTGATGGAATCCCACGGGTCCCAGGGTCCGATGGCCGCGTGGGCGAGCCCGGGGGAGGGGCGGGCCTGGGAGCGGAGAGCAGCTCAGCCAATGACAGGCCTGGAGGGAGGGCTGAGGCCTCGTCTTGGCCCAGCTGCATGGACTTCACTCTGTGACTTCCTGCAGGAGGCCTGGGAAGGCAGGTTGCCCCCTGCTCCGTGCTCTGGGAGCAGACACGGTGCGGCTGTCCTGCCTCACACCCTGCTTTGCCCAGGCTGCCTCCTGCTTCTCCTGCAGAGGCTCCAGAGAAGGGACGGAGCCCAGAGGGGCCAGCACAACCCTGGGAAGCAGTGTCACCATATGCAAGTGGCTCCTGTACTGAATTAGCCATGTCTTTCATTTTTATTGTTTGGGGCTTTGCTGACCCTGGAAGGGCTGCCCCTCCCAGGACAGGTCAATTCCCAGAGATGAGAGAAAATTCCCCAGGGGGAGCACTTTTCAAATGCAAAGCAAACAGCCCAGAGCCCACCCCTGTCCCCCCAACTCCTATGCAGCTCTCACCTGGGTCCACTGTCCCCCTGCCCTAGTCAGCCGGCCAGACACCAGACGACCAGGGGCAGCCCCTGTGCCCCAGAGCCCAGAAATGATCCGAACCAGCCAGTGCTGCCCTGCTGACCCTGCCTCGCCCTTTCCTTCCCCCAGAAACCACAGCAAAGGCTTCTGCCCGTGATTTCCCTCTCTCTGCCACCTGACCACCCGAGCTTTCCCTGCTGAGCCCCCGAACGCCTAAGAGTGTGTTGCGCCCCTTCCTCTTGGGAGCAATGAATAATAGACTATCTTTTCAATGGAATGATCCCCTCACCCCACCTCATGTTTTCTATTAACACTTTGTGTTTTAGGACACGTGTCCAGAGGATGCAGCTGCTACCCTGGTGAGGATGCGCCAGAAAGAGTCTGGCCCTGGGGGATGAGGGCAGAGGAGGGGAGGTAAGCAGGAAGGAGGACCTGAGATGCTTTGGGAGGGCAGCTGTTTTTGAGGACGCAATCCAGGGGCCCCAGAACTACAGGAGGGAGCAGGCAGACAGGGAGGGGCTCATGGGAGTGGGCTGCTCATGCAGAAGGCTCTGGGGAGGGAGGGATGCACTGGGAAGCTGTCTGTGGGGGGACCTTCTTTGCCTCCGTGTATGCAGCCTCCTGGTCCAGAGGTCAGTGGAAAGCACGCTATGCATGGGTGATAGGGGAAGGTTTGGATTTATTTCTGTTTGTTTACTGGTCCTAGTGTCTGGAAGAAAGACGATATGAACCAGCAGTGGGCAGGTGTGCTTGGTCAGGACCCTCTTCCGGCTGGGACCTTGATGAGGAGCAGGACCCTCCACGCCCAGAGGCACGAATCTGCCCAGGGTCAGCCTCACAGCCCAGCTGTGGCCACAGAGACATTCACTCCCCAAGTTCACTGGGAAACCACACTTCTCACCCGCCCAGATTCTCAGCCCCTGCAGAAAAGCCTGTGAGGCAGCCATGTGGAATTAGCGCACAGCTGCCAAGCAACAGGCCCCGGACCCAGAGGATGAGGAGGGGCAGGGTAACTTCCCACTGGGAGCCCAGGGACAAGGGTCAGGTGGGCGTCCCTGAGGGAGGTTTGGGCCTCAGTGCCAGCTTTGCACGGGACCCTGCTGCTGCCCACCTTGGGCAGGTCGTTCACCCCCTCTGGGCTGCAGTCCGCCTGTCCAAGGGGCGGGGCTCCTGGGCCTGCGTCACCTTCCCAGACCCTGATTTGTGCGAAGTCCTCTCTCCCTCCCTTCCCCCTTACCCCATTCTAGCAGGAGTGGACTCTGAGGGTGGCCCTGAGAGAGAGAGGGTTGGTGGGTATAAACCCCAAGGCCCCAGCCCAAGGCTGTGTGGGCAGGCACAGGAGGCTCCCGCCATGACAGGTGGAGTGTGGGTCCCCCATCCACACTGGCTGGGCCCCCACATCCTACTGCCCAGCCTGGTCAGAGCAGGGGAGGGAAGGGTTGAGTCAGGCGTGTGTGTATGTGTGTGTGTGTGTGTGTGTTCAGTCAGTCAGTTGTGTCTGGCTCTTTGTGGCCCCATGGATTATAGCCTACCAGGCTGCTCTGTCCATGGAATTTTCCAGGCAAGAATACTGGAGTGGATTTCTGACTCCCACTCCAGGGATCTTCTGGACCCAGGGATCAAATCTGCCTCTCTTGTGTCTCCAGCATTAGCAGGCAAATTCTTTACCATTAGCTTCTTCCGGAAAGGGGTGAGTCAGGTAGAATTAACTTAAATGTTTACAATCTGGTGAAAAAAGACGCAGGTGTCTCTCTATATACATCAAACAAGAACGTTCCATCCCCTTCCACCCAGGCTCTGGTAAACTCTATTCTCCCAGCTGTCTTTATGAAGTTAACAACTCTAGGAACTTCATGTAAGTGGAATTATACAGTAATTGCCCTTTCATGACTGACTTATTTCACTCAGCATAATGTCTTCAAGGCTTCCTAGGTGGCGCTACTGGTAAAGAACCTGCCTGACAATGCAGGAGACTTAAGAAATGCAGGTTTGATCCCTGGTTTGGGAAGATCCCCTGGAGGAGGGCATGGCAACCTACTTCAGTATTCTGGCCTGGAGAATTCCATGGACAGTGGCGTGTGCAGGCCATAGGGTCCCACAAAGTTGGACATAACTGAAAAGACTTGGCATGCACATCTATGTTCGAGCATGGGTCGGAGTTTCCTTTCTTCTTAAGGCTGAACCACATTCCATTAAATGTGTGTATCACATTTGGTTTATCCAACCCACTGTTTGGGTTGCTTCCACCTTTTGGCTGTCATGAATAACTCTGCTGTCAGCATGAGTGTAAAAACATCTCTTAGAGTCCCTGCTTTCAGTTCTTTGGGATAAACATCTAAGAGTGGAATTGCTGAATCACATGGCTAATATTATGTTCAACTTTTTGAGGAACTGCCAAACCATTTCCCACAGCAACTGTATCATTTTATGTTCCTATCAGCAATGTACACAGATTTCAATTTCTCTGCATTCTCACCAACACTTGTTATTTTCTTCTTTCTGAAATAAAAGCCATCCTAATGAATGTGAAGCAGTATTTAATTGTCATGTTGATTTGCAATTCAATAATGGCTAGTGAAGTTCAGCATCCTTCCACATGCTTCTTGGACATTTGAATATATTATTTGGAGGACTGTCTATTCAAGTCCTTTGCCATTTTTCAACTGGGTTGTTTATTGGTGAGTTTTAAGAGTTATTTATGTATTCTGGCTATTAATCCCTAATCAGATATATGATCTGCAGATATTCTGTCCTGTTCTCTAAGTTTTTGTTTTACTCTTTCGATGGTATCCATCCTTTGATGCACCAAAGTTTGAAAATTTGATGAACTCTTATTTTTCATTTTGATGCTTTTTCCATCATTTCCAAAAAACTATTGTCAAATCCAATGTCATAAAATTTCTCCTGTATGTTTTCTTCCTAAGAGTTTTATAGTTTTATTTTTCACACTTAGGCCTTTGACCAAATTTGAGTTAATTTTTCATATCATATAAGGTTGGATTCAATTGTATTTTTTTACATGTGGATATCCAGTTTTCTCAATACTATTTGTGGAAAAGACTGTCTTTTTCCCCCATTGAATGCTCTTGAAATCTATGTTGAAAATCAGTTGACCATACATCCAAGGGCTTGATTTTGAGCCTTTATTATACTTCATTGGCCTGTATGTTGGCTCATGCAGTACTGTACTGTTTTGCTTTTGTTGTGGTGGTGGTTTAGTCACTAAGTTGTGTCCGACTCTTGCGACCTCTTGCACCATAGCCTACAAGGCTCTTCTGTCCTTGGGATTCTTCAGGCAAGAACACTGGAGTGGGTTGCCATTTCCTTCTCCAGGGGATCTTTCTGACCCGGAAATTGAAGGGGGTCTCCGGCTTTGCAGGCAGATTCTTTACCGGCTGACCTACAAGGGAAGCCCTCTTTTGTTGTATTTTGAAACTGGGAAATGTAGGACACCAAATTTGTTCTTCTTTTTCTAGATTGTTTGGCTATGTGGGGCTCCTTGAGGTTTCATATATATTTTAGGGTGGATTTTTCTATTTCTGCAAAAAATTTTGAGATTTTGGTAAGGATTCCATTAAATTTGTTGATTCCTTTGGATAATATTGTCATCTTCACAATCTGTCTTCTAATCCATGGGCAAAGTATGTCCTTTCACTTCCCTGTGTTTCTTCATTTACTTTCCGCAGTGTTTCATAGTTTTTAGTGTACTAGTCTGTTGCCTCCTGGGTTAATTTTATTCCTAGATAATTTGTTCTTTTTGATGTATTATAAATGTAGTTTTTCTCTTAATTTCCTCCTTTGGTCATTCACTATTAGAATATAGAGATGCAACTGATTTTTGTGTGTTGATTTTTTATCTGGTAACTTTGCTGAATGTGTGTGTGTGTAATTTTTAGAGTTTTCTACATATGAGAACATGTGATCTGTGATTAGAGATAATTTTTCTTCCTGTCCAATTTTAATACCTTTTATTTCTTTCTTTTGCTTAATTGTTCTGACTAGAACTTCCATTGCTATGCTGAATGGGAAGTGCCCAAACTGAAAATCCCTGTTTTGTTCCTGCTCTTAGGGAAAAAAACTTCGTTTTTCACCATTGAGTATCATGTTAGTTGTGGATTTTCATATATGACCTTTATCATGTTGGGAAAGTTTCCTCCTATTTTTTTTTAGTGCTTTTATCATGAAAAGGTATTGAATTTTGCTAAATGCTTTTTCTGCATTAATTCAGATGATCATGTGTTTTTTCCCCTTCTTTCTACTAATGTGATGTATTAATTGAATGATTTTCATATGTGGAACCATTCTTGCATTCCAAGAATAAGTCCCATGTGGACATAGGGTATAATCCTTTTAATATGCTGCCAAATTTGCTTTGTTGAGGGTTTTTTCCATTGATATTCATAAGGGATATTGGTCTTTTTTTCTTGTAGGTTTTTTTTGTCTTTGGTATCAAGTTAATCCTGGCTTTATGAAATAAGTTAAGAAGTATTTTCTTTTTAATTATTTGAAAGAGTTTGAAAAGCATTGGTGTTAATTCTTTTTAAATATTTAGTAGAATTCACAGTGAAGCCGTCTGGTCCTGAGCTCTTCTTTGTTGGGAGGTCTTTGATTAGTAATTCAATCTCCTTAGTAGTTATAGTTCTATTTAAACTTACTATTTCCACGTGAGTCAGTTGTGGTAGACTTTGCGGTTTTAGGAATTTTTCAATTTCATCTAGGTTATCCAATTTGTTGGTGTACAATTGTTTGTACTAGTCTCTTATAATACTCTTTATTTCTGTAAAATTGGAGGTAATTAAATATCTACTTTCATTTCTGATCTTAGTCATTTCAATCTTCTCTCTTTTTTCTTAGTGTAGCTAAAGTTTTCTCAATTTTGTTGATTTTTTTCAAGAACCAACTTTTGGTTTTGCTAATTTTCATCTATTGCTTTTCTATTCTTTAATTTATCTTCTCTAATATTTTTATTTATTTAATATCATCCTTCTGCTAGCTTTAGGTTTAGTTTTTTCTTTTATAGGTTCTTAATGTGTAAATTTAGATTATGGATTTGAGATTTTTCTTCTTTAATGTAAACATTTAGAACTGTATGTTTTCTGTTAGCACTGTTTTTTGCTGCATCTTATGTTTTTTTTTTTTTTTTCATCATCATTTGTCTCAAAGTAGTTCTAATTTCCTTCATGTTTTCTTCCCTGACCCATTGATTGCTTCAGTGGTGCTTAATTTCCACTTATCTGTGACATTTCTGGTTTTCCTTCTGTCATAAACTTCCAGTTTTATTCTATTGTGACTAGAAAAGAAAATTTCTATGATTTCAATATTTTTAAATCTATTGAAAATTATTCTGTGGCCTGGAGAGGGGACAGGGTCAGGGGAGTAAAACACCATAAAGCTCTCCTAACATTTTGAAGATCACTTTTTCTTGGTTGGGAATTTACTTGGTTACTGTAAACCTTTGACTGTTTTCTTAAACTCCCACAAAATTGGCTCATACAGTTTCTGATTTTTTGTGTGTGATATTTCTGTGGGGTGAGACAGTTTGGAGCTTTCAAATCTGCCATTCTGCTGACATCCGTCCTCCAGCAACATCTCTAGCTATGTTTTTGTTTGATTTTATTTTGTCTGCACTGGGTCTTCATTGCAGCACAGGAGCTTCTCTTATTGTGACCCAAGGGCTTCTTATTGTGGAGTGTGGGCTCCAGAGTCCCGAGTGTGGGCTCACAGTCCTGAGTGTGGGCTCACAGTCCAGCGTGTGGGCTCAGTAGTTGCAGGGCTCAGGCTCCCTAGCTGTGATGCATGGGCTTGCTAGTTGTGGTGGGCAAGTTGAGTTGCCCCACAGCATGTGGCCTCTCAGTTCCCTGATCAGATATCAAATCCTGGAGAAAAACTGCTGTGAAGACATGCCTCTCCTTTTTCTAGAGAAACTAACTCAAAGTCATTCAAAATTCTCTGCAGCTAGTTTACCAATCTGGTAGAAACTTATAAATTATTTTATTATTTACCAATTTGTATGTGTGTATGTGCATACATGTTATGGAGAGGGCAGTACCCACCTCACCAGCCTCCCGTCTGTTTCCCCACCCCTTACCTCCTACCCTAAGAAACTAAGAGAACCTGGGCTCACTATCCCTTCCAAGGACCTCAAAAGTTGGTGAACTCCTTCTAAAATCCTTCACAACCTCATGTGGAGAATGTCTTCCTATTCTCCCCACCCTCTCGCCCCCATCCCACTCAGAAAAGAGGACCACACCTTTCTCTCTGATCAGCGTGATTTTGGTGCACAGCCTCAACCAAAGGCAGAGTGGTTCTTGGCTCCCTTCCTTCAGGATCTGAGGCTCCCCTTAAAAAGAAAGACACCAGCGAAGCCACAGAGGTAGCCCATGTAATGAGAACTACTGACCAATTTGGGCACTGGGCTGGTTATGTCCTCAGGATCTATGCACAGATGAGTGTGCTTGAAATTGTGAACTTCCCTATGTGTGATGGGAACAGTCAAGAATTCAAGCTGGGGGTTTCTGCTGCTTAAGACCTATCAAGACAATAACTTTGAACACAAACTGGCAAATAGAAAGATCGGTTGTGAACTTCCTGTTTGCTGTTTGTCTTTGGCATTATTGGTGGTTCCTTCTTTCCTCAGAAGCACCTCCCTTTTAATTTCATCCTCAAGTAATTATGCAATTTGTAGAAACTGATAAAAAATAATATGATCCAGAGAATTGGGCCATCTGCATGGGCATGAGACCAAAGGGCCCTAAGTTTGATTTAAAGTTCTGCTGTTATGTCTTGAAATTCTTAATAATTTTTGGAAAAGGGCCCCATAATTTCATTTACCATCTTTGCAAAATATACAGCTGTTCCTTTTACGATATGTGACTTCCAATCTTGATTCAAACTTGTGGTGTGACTTGGGCCAGATTTTACCCTCTTTGAGCCTCTGCTTTCTCATCTGTACACAAGGGTAGTGGCTGCATGTTTATTTCTCAGTAAATTCCCAACCCCTAGCACAGTGCCTGATACATATAGGCACTCAATAAATACTTGGGGAATGAATGAATTAAAGTCAAAGAAAACATGTAGTTGAAGATTTGAGAGGGAATGCTGAATTACAGAAATCCTCCTCATAAGAGTTATAAAGATGAACATTTTGCATGGGAATTATGAAATCAGGATGACAAAAACAGCATTTATCATCTCTTTCTCTGAGAATTATGCTAGTAATTTACAAAGTAGTGGATAAGGACAAAAGAAAATAGCCTTCAGTGGATAAATCTGGGACCAGTGCCAGACATTTCACTGGATCTTATGAATTCTGCATCTTTATATAAGCCTTCATGGGAAATGGCCTTGCAAGCTGTAAAGTCAGCTTTGGATATTGCATTTCAGGCCAAGGTCTAGTTCAAATGCAATCTGGAAAAAGTACTATTTGGAAAAGCTGTTTGCCTGCAGCATTTTATTCCTCATTAATATTTGGTCTCACTCAAGACACAGGCAGAACTAAAGGCCAGGCCTGGGAAGTGAGAGGATTTTGCGTAAGGACATCTCTAGGCAGCAGTGTGGGGCTGAACTGGATAAAAATGAGACAGCAGCCCCAGCAGAACTGGGAAGCATTTGATCAAAGGCTGGGATGGCAGCTGCTGCCTCTTGACTTCTGGGTTATCTTTCCAACCCTGACCCTTTCCCTGACCCCAGGCACATCCTGGAGGCCATGTCCAGGGAGGTCTTTACCTCTGAGCCACAGAGGGCATTGGGCACAGATGAGCTCTTCAGACTCAAGACCAAGGTTGAAGACAGCTCCCAGACCACAGTGCTCCTGCTTGTGGCTGCCTGCCACATGCCAAGTAACCTGGGAGGTGCTTCATGTGTGTTAGTTTTAATCCTTAAAACTCTTAAAAGTAGCTACTTCACCCATTTTGAAAGTGAGTGAATAGCAGGAGGATTGGTTCAAGATGGCTGAGTAGAAGCAGGTGCTCTCATCTCCTTCTGTGAGAGCACTGAAATCACAACTAGCTGTTAAACAACCATCCGCAGGAGGGTACTGGAAGCCACCAAAAATGATACCCCACATCCAAAGACAAGGGAGAAGCCACGATGAAACAGCAGGAGGGGCACAATCATAAAATCAAACCCCACACCCACCAAGCGGGTGATCCACAAACTGGAGAACAATAATACTGAAGAAATTCTCCCGCTGTTATGAAGGTTTGGACCCCACATCAGGCTTCCCAGTCTAGGGGTATGGCAAAAGGACTAGGAATCCCCAGGGAATCTGACTTTGAAGGCCAGCAGGATTTGATTAAAGATTTTCACAGGACTGAGGGAAAAAGAGACTTCACTTTTATAGTGTTATCCACTCAGTCATGATCAACTCTTTGTGACCCCCTGTACTATAGCCTGCCAGGTTCCTCTGTCCATGGAATTCTCCAGGTAAGAATACTGGAGTAGGTAGCCATTCTCTTCTCCCAGGGATCTTCCCAACCCAGGAATTGAACCTGGGTCTCTTGCAGGCAGATTCTTTACTGTCTGAGCTACCAGGGAAGCCCTCCACTCTTGTAGGGCACAAACAAATTCTTGTCTACGCAAGGACCCAAGAGAAAGGAGCAGTGAGCCCACAGGATGCTGAACTAGACCTACCCACCAGTGTTGGAGGGTCTCCTCTGGAGGAGTGGGCTGGCAGCGGCTCATCATGGGACACGGGCGCTGGTAGCGGCAGGACTGGGAGGCGCTCCTTGGCATGAGCCCTCTTGGAGGTCACTATAACTCTACCATAAAGCCTGTGAATTCTAGGGCTGGGTCACCTCAAGCCAAGTAACTAACAGGGAGGAAGTGTAGCCTCACCCAGCAGCAGACAAGTGATTAAAGTTTTACTGAATATAGCCCTGCCAATCAGAGAAAGACCCACCCAGTTTTTTCCTGCCATCAGGAAGCTTACCCAAGCCTCTTAGCCTCATCCACCAGAGGTCAGACAGAAGAAGTAAGAAGAACTATAATCATGTAGCAAATAGAACAAAAACTACATCACAGAAAATTAATCAGAATGAAAAGGCAGGATTATTTATGAAGATAAAACTTCAGAAAAACAACTAAATGAAGTAAAGACAGGCAATATTCCAGAAAAAGAATTCAGAATAATGATAGTGAAGATGATCCAGGATCTTGGAAACAGAATGGAGAAGATGCAAGAAATGTGTACCAAAGTCCCAGAAGAACTAAAGAACAAACAGAGATGAACAATACATTAGAAGGAATAACTGAGGCAGGAAAATGGATAAGTGGGCCTAGATGACAGTGGGAATGGATAAGTGACCTGGAAGACAGAATGGTGGAAACCACTACCCAAACAGAATATAGATAAAAGAAAAAATTAAGACAGCCTAAGAGATCTCTGGGACAATGTTAAACATACCAACATTCCCATTATAAAAGCCCCAGAAGGAGAAGAGAGAGAGAAAGGACCAAAGAAAATATTTGAAGAGATAATAGCTGAAAACTTCCCCAACATGGGAAAGGAAATAGTCAACCAAGTCCTGGAAGTGCAGAGTTCCAGGCAGGATAAATCAAAGGAGGAACACACTGAGACACATAGTAATCAAACTGACAAAAATTAGAGCCAAAGATAAAATATTAAAAGCAACAAGGGAAAAATGACAAATAATATACAAGGGAACTCCCATAAGGTTATTAGCTGATTTCTCAACAGAAACTCTACAAGCCAGAAAGGAATGGCATAATATATTTAAAGTGATGAAAGGGAAGAACGTACAACCAAGAATACCCTACCCAGCAAGACTCCCATTCAGATTTGATGGAGAAATCAAAAGCTTTCAAGGTAAGCAAACGTTAAGAGAATTCAGTACCACTAAACCAGCTTTTCAACAAACGCTAAAGGAACTTCTTTAGGCAAGAAACACAAGAGAAGGAAAAGACCTACACAAAATAAACCCAAAACAATTAAGAAAATGGTAATAGGGTCATACATATTGATAATTACCTTAGATGTAAATGGATTAAATGCACCAACCAAAAGACATAGACAATGAAAACATGTGCATACATGCACCTCCACTTACCACATCACTCTACTTAACCCCCCAAATTGTATATAATTATTTTACAGTGTTAGGTTAATCATATTTCCATTATGGCTTACAATTGTAATTATCTTTTATTTTTTGTCTGGCTATTGATTGTGAAAACTGATAAACATCTTTTACTATTGTGAATATATAACTGTTATTCATTTTAATACCATTGTATCATGATTGGTCAACAGAAAATAATAGTATTCTATATCACTAAAACTACCATTTAGTAGAAAAACCTGTAATCACTTTTTAAAATCCAGATGCACATTAGAATTATCTTGAAATTTTTTGAAAAATACAAATGTCCATATGTTGCTTTTTCTTTCAGAGCTCCAGATATGATTTTAACGAGCAGCCATGCTTAAAAACAACTGGACTATACGATGATATTTTACTTTTATCTAGTTTATTTTTTCCATTTCAAAGTCAGTGCTCCCATTTCATTTACTTTATGATAACTGATTTTACCATGTCTTTTTTTGTTGTTATTTCTCAAGCCTTTGTCGAGTGCAGCAGAAAAGCTTTTGCACACACACACACATATATAATATGAATAATATTAATATAATATATATATTTGAGAAATCATGAATTTTTGCTTAGCTAAAACATTTATGACATTTTGGTTTCACTTGTTTGACTAAGTATGAAGAGAATGCTAGATTTCTAATTCATATTCACTCAGAACTTTGATATAGTTCCATCTATTCTGGCATCTAGTATTACTGCTAAAAGTCTAGGAAACATTATTTTAGCAATTTTTTAAGAAAAATTTCTTATGAGGCTTGAAACTTCTAATACAATTCTGAGACCATGAAGAAATACTATGTCATAAAAAAAACAGGAAATTAACATGTGATACAGTATTATTAACTAAGTATAGATTTTATTCACATTTCACAAAATTTTATGCTAGTGTCTATTATTTGTTTTAATATCTTATTCAAGATTCCACATTATATTTAGATGCTTTGAGCAGTTCCAGCTGCATGCAATGATTTCTGATGAATTCTCTTTTCATTTTTACTCTGTAACAAATATTTTCTAATTTTCCTTATTATGACTTCTTAGATACGGTGTATCATCATTTAAAAGTGAACATTTAATTTCCAAATACATGGGTTTTTAAAGTATCTTTGATATTAATTTCTCATTTAAATGCTTTCTTCTCTGCAATCACCCTCTCTGCTTTTTCAGTCTTCTAACTTTACTGAGGCTCTCAGTGGCTGAGTCAAGATCTCTCTTGGTAAAAGTCACATTGCACTTGAAAATATGTGGGTTATTTTCATATATCTTTTGATAGTGATTTCTAACATAATTCCATAGTGATGAGAACAGATTATGTATGATTTCAATACCTTTAGATCATGAAATTTTTGCACCTTGTTTTATGTCCCTGGATATGTTCCAGTGACTCTTGGTGTATAGTCTATGGGAATTTAAATAGAATTTGTATCCCGCAGTTGTGTGAAAGTTGCATAAATCTTAATTATGTTGAATTGGTTCATAGTGTTTTTCAGGTCTACTATATCTTTCTACTTTTCTGTCTATTCATTCTACTAATTTTTGAGAGTTTGATAATGGGAAACTCCAACTAAAATGTTAATTTTTATACTTAAAAATTATAATATATAGTAGAACTATATGTAATTTTGTTCTGTACTTTCCAAGTTTCCTATAAAGGTGTTATCATGCTTTCATAATTTAAAAAATAAAATATAAGAAAAAAAGTGAATGAATTTTTTGAGTGAGTTCATATATTCCTTGATGCTACAATCAGGATTTCAACCTGATTCCCTTGAGCTCTGAAGCTCATGCTTATGCTCTTTCCTTTGTTTATCTGCTTCTTGCCTCTTGATTTTGGGCTGGACCACAACTTGAGTAGTGGTTCTATAAGTGCTGGCCGTGAGCAAGCCTACCCGAGGTGACCCCTGTTCCTCAGGCTCAGTCCCAAAACGGGCCATGCAGGACAGACTGGGGCCTGAGTCACCGGCTGTGGGGTTGTCACACGCATCCCTACAGCACTAGCTGACTAGCACTTGCCTAACTTCCTCCCTGGAAATGACAGCCAAGAATATATATTTATTAATTCAATCAACAGTTATCAATTCCTCACTGTGCAGGGCCTTGGGTCTGGTTCTGGAGATTCAGCAGTTAATGAGGCAGGCCCCAGTTTTTGTCAGTGTTGTTGGCTGTCTCGTACTTCCCTCTCCAGCTTTTAAGTATAAACATGAAGGCCACACACACGTTTCCCTCTTCTGTCCCTTAGTCTGGTCTCTGGTTCTGTCCTGCTCTGGACTGCGAAGCTGAACAAATGTCGACTTTCGACTTCACTTTGCACCCGGCCTTCTCTGACGCCCTCACGCTGCATATTTCCTAGACAAAACATCTCCCCACCTCTGAGCTTCTTCCTTCTGGGCCCCACCACACTGTCTGGCACCTTAGGCCTGCCTCTGAGGGTGTCACTGGGATGGCTAGTTCCAGACCAGGTTGGGTGGTCGCCCATCACCCCCTCAAGAGCACAGCTGTGTGGGGACCGTCCACCATCCCCCGCACGGCCAGGCCCACAGCCTCTCAGAGCTTCCTGAGGTCTGGCTTCTATTGGCCACTCAGGCCTCATTCCTCTGACCAGGCCACCAACACCCTTCCCTGGAGCGAGACGTGAACATGGACATGAACGTGCAGAAGCCGTTGCCTTGAAAACACACGGAAGCTGGTGCCCCGGCCTGGTCTGTGGCTCCTACAAGCTGCCCTCCTCCACCTTTCTTTCTCCAGGGTGTCCTCCCTGCTTTCCAAACTGTCTTGTGCCACAGAGACAGAAAAACAGAGCAACCGGATAAAGCAGGAGGGAATGGGCTCTGTGTTCCACCCCTGGGGTCAGAGTTCACGGCAGTGCCTGGCGCTGCTTTGTTACTTTCCTTTTTCAAGTCTGGAGGTCCTGCAGTCTCTAACCTCCTTATCCTTTTCTGGAACCCCCCCTCTCCCCCCTCCCCCCGCCCCACCCATTTTACTTCTTTCCCGAACGGCCCATTTAAATCTTGGCTTTGCCATGAGTGACGTTTGGATCTGAACAGCTCTAAGATAAAATGAAATGGTTCAAGTTAACATTCTTTTGTTTCAAGATTTCATGCTTATTTTTCTCCTGTTGAGACCTCAGGCCAAAGTCCACATTTCCGACAGATAGCACCTCTGAACGCTCAGGCTGTGAGCTAACGCACCTTGTTTGTCTTGGCTCAGCTGCCTCAGGGTGGGCCATTGACGGCAGCAACAGGGTCGGCCTGGTTCAGAGCCCCCCATCCCAGGACCACAGTACCTCATGGCTGGACCCCCTGAGGGCTCTTCCTTGGGCCTCTGTGGCCTTTGACCTTAGCCTGTGGTCTCTGCTCAGCAAAGACAATGGTGGCAGCTGGTTAGGGATATTCTGAGCCGATGGAGAGGCAGACCAGGGGGTGGATGAGTCTTAAGTCTCTCTGAGTAGAGGTCCCCACTGCTCCCAGAGTCTGGCTCCAGGATCTGTCCACGCAGCATTTCTCATCTGCCAAGTACAGCTCTCAGGTATGGCTGACAAAGGCATCCCTGACCCATGAACCTGAATGATGAGAGCTGCCCTGTCCCCATGTTTTGGATTCTCCCTTCCCATCCCCACTGAGTCTTCCTTGACATCCCCACCCCTATCTAGAGCTTTCTCTGATGGTGCTTTGAAGTCCCTAAATGCCCCCACCAGGTCCCTCCCTGACATTTTGCATCAAATCTTCCCCATCTAAACATCCCCTCCTCAGCAGTGGCCCAATCTCCTCTCCAGCCCATCTTCTCAGGGGCCCAGTCTCCACAAACTTGGCCTCAAAGGGGCTGGGGGCCCAGGGAACCAGGACCCCTGGCACCTGAGCCTCTCGGGGTACAGGGTCCAACTACGAGCAGCTCCTGGTACTGCAGGCAGGAGGGATAGTAGTGTCTGGACTGGGGATATAACACCACTGGACTGTGTTTTAGATTTTGTGGGCAGTTGTGAACCTTAACTGCTCCTAATGATGCCTCTTCTGTGAGGATGTGCTACGGAAACCACCTGCCCCACCCCAAGCCTGGGTTGCCTTGGAGGCAACGCTGGAGCCTTGGATCTGGGTCAGGCAGAGTTCAAGCCCCCCCGTGACTGGCTGCACAGTATTGTGGGGGTTACATGGCTGATCCTTAGTCTCCACTTCTATGACGTGAACGTGGCCAAACTGTCGAATCGCTGTGAGGATGGAAGAAGCGACGGTGAAATCCACTGCTAGAGCCTCTCATTCAGCTTTCTGTAAATCCTAACCATCCCTTCAACAGCGCGTTTCTAAGCAAGAGATCACTTGCTTGTTTGCAAAGCGATTCAGAGCTTTCTGGAAGAACATGGCACTAAGAGAGGCCTTGGGATCTGAGTGCGGGGCTCCAACTTCTGTCCCTGCGTGCTTTGCTGGTGGCGACAGTGGCTGAGCTGGAGCCCTGGGTTCCCAGCACTGACCACATGGAGATGCTCGGGGAGACGGCTGGGACGGCAGCTCCATGCCTTCTTCCCAACCCTGTGGATGCCTGTCTTTATCATTTACACTTAAAAGAAAGCTCTGTGCTTACAAGAAAAGTGAAAATCCTCAGGATGAGGAGAGAATGAGGACAGCTCTGTGCTCCACCTGAGTCATCCTCACATAGAGGCCGATTCAGCTGTGAACTCTTCCAAGGGACCAGCTCATAACCCAGGAGCCTGAAAAGCATGGATTGAAAAAGGGTGTGCTGACTTGCTGAAAAGCTCCCTAGAGTGGATTCTTTCTAATAAAACGAGCTCATATTGAGTGGCCGGTCTGGATTCCTCCACCAGCCCAGAAAAGCCAGCTGAGACTGAGTGAAGGCTGCCGGGCTTCAGAAAGCACGTCATGGATACAGATGCTGACCTCGGCTGTTGTTGGTGTGGGGCCCTGTGCAGCCAGCAGAGCCCGGCTGCCAGGCTGCTCCCCACGGCGGGGGTGAGGGGGCCGCCAGCCATGGGTCAGCACAGGCTCCTCCCTGGGGCGGCCAGATGGCCTGGGGCAGCTGCTCATGCCTTTCTGAGGACTCTCCAGGTTCCTTTTATTGCCTCCCCTGCCCTCTCCCCTCATGAGATGCAAGGCCGGGCGGGGTCAGCGCCAGGTGGAGGGGACACATGGGGTCGGCGAGGAGAGGCTGCAGTGTCCGCCTCTTTGAAGCAGCCAGCTTCGTGACTTGTGACCGGTGGCCCTGATCATTGCCTTGCTGCTGAGCCCAGCGAGGGACCCTGAGGCCTGCCCGGGGCAGCAGCCTCAGGCCATGTGCAGCTATTGAGCACTTTACCTTTTAATTTTGTTTTTCTTTTTAATTGAAGTATAGTTGATTTTTCAGTGTACAACAAAGTGATTAGTGGTACATATCTATAAATATCTATTCTTTTTCCAATTCCTTATTACAAGATATTGAGCATAATTCCCTGTGTGTGTGTGTATTCAGTTGCTCAGTTGTGTCTGACTATTTGTGACCGTATGGGCTATAGGCTGACAGGTTCTTCTGTCCATGGGATTATCTGGGCAAGAATACTAGAGTGAGTTGCCATTTCATCCTCCAGGTGATCTTTCCAACTCGGGGATGGAACCCGTGTCTCTGGCAACTCCTGCATTGCAGGCAGTTTCTTTACTGCTGAGCCAGTAAAGGGGAAGTCTACTGGCTATATAGTAATTTCTTACTGTTTATCTATTTTATGTATAGTAGATTGTACATGTTAATCCCAAATTCCTGATTTATCCCTTCCCCTACAACCTTTACCCTTTGCTATCCTTTGTTCTCTAAGTTTGTGAGTCTGTTTATAAAGTTCATTTGTGTCATAATTTATATTCCATGTGTAAGCAATAACATATAATGTTTGTCTATCTCTGTCTGATTTACTTCACTTAGTATGACAATCTCTAGATCTATCCATGTTGCTACAAATGGTATTATTTCATTCTTTTTTATGGCTGAGTAGTATTCCACTGTATGTATAAAATACCTTCTTTATTCATTCATCTATCAGTGGACATTTAGGTTGCTTCCATGTCTTGGCTATTGTAAAGTATATTGAGCTCCTTTAAAAATTGTTTTAAAATTTATTTATTTATGGCTGTACTAGGTCTTCATTGAAAGGCAAACCATTAAATAACACAGTAATCCAAGTCTATGCCCCACCACTGATGCCTAAGAAGCTGAAGTTGAATGGTTCTATGAAGACCTACAAGACCTTCTAGAACTAACATCAAAAAAAAAAAAAGAAAAAGAAAAAAAAAATGTCTTTTTCATTACAGGGGACTGGAATGTAAAAGTAGGAAGTCAAGAAACACCTGGAGTAACAGGCAAATTTGGCCTTGGAGTACAGAATGAAGCAGGGCAAAGGCTAACAGAGTTCTGCCAAGAGAATGCACTGGTCATAGCAAACACCCTCTTCCAACAACACAGAAGAAGACTCTACACTGGATATCACCAGATGGTTGACACTGAAATCGGATTGATTATCTTCTTTGCAGCCAAAGATGGAGAAGCTCTATACAGTCAACAAAAACAAGACCGGGAGCTGACTGTGGCTCAGATCATGAACTCCTTATTGCCAAATACAGACTGAAATTGAAGAAAGTGGAGAAAACCACTAGATCATTCAGGTATGACCTAAATCAAATCCCTTATGACTATACAATGGAAGTGAGAAATAGATTTAAGGGACTAGATATGAAAGACAGAGTGCCTGATGAACTATGGATGGAGGTTCGTGACATTGTACAGGAGATAGGAATCAAGACCATCCCCAAGAAAAAGAAATGCAAAAAAGCAAAATGGCTGCCTGAGGAGGCCTTACAAATAGCTGTGAAAAGAAGAGAAGCAAAAAGCAAAGGGGAAAAGGAAAGATATTCTCATTTGAATGCAGAGTTCCAAAGAATAGCAAGGAGAGAGAAGAAAGCCTTCCTCAGTGATCAGTGCAAAGAAATAGAGGAAAACAATAGAATGGGGAAGACTAGAGATTTCTTCAAGAAAATTAGAGATACAAAGGGAACATTTCATGCAAAGATGGGCACAGTAAAGGACAGAAGCAGTATGGACATAACAGAAGCCAAAGATATTAAGAAGAGGTGGCAAGAATACACAGAAGAACCATACAAAAAAGATCTTAATGACCCAGATAACCATGATGGTGTGATCACTCACCTAGAGCCAGACATCCTGGAATGTGAAGTCAAGTGGGCCTTAGGAAGCATCACTACGGACAAAGCTAGTGGAAGTGATGGAATTCCAGTTGAGCTATTTTAAATCCTGAAAGATGACGCTGTGAAAGTGCTGCACTCAATATGCCAGCAAATTTGGAAAACTCAGCAGTGGCCACAAGACTGGAAAAGGTCAGTTTTCATTCCAATCCCAAAGAAAGGCAATCCCAAAGAACGCTCAAACTACTGCACAATTGCACTCATCTCACACGCTAGTAAAGTAATGCTCAAAATTCTCCAAGCCAGGCTTCAGCAATATGTGAACCGTGACCTTCCAGATGTTCAAGCTGGTTTTAGAAAAGGCAGAGGAAGCAGATATCAAATTGCCAACATCCGCTGGATCATCGAAAAAACAAGAGAGTTCCAGAAAAACATCTGTTTCTGCTTTATTGACTATACCAAAGCCTTTGACTGTGTGGATTGCAATAAACTGTGGAAAATTCTGAAAGAGATGGGCATACCAGACCACCTGAACTGCCTCTTGAGAAACCTGTATGCAGGTCAGGAAACAACAGTTAGAACTAGACATGGAACAACAGACTGGTTCCAAATAGGAAAAGGAGTACGTCAAAGTTGCATATTGTCACCCCGCTTATTTAACTTATATGCAGAGTACATCATGAGAAATGCTGGGCTGGAGGAAGCACAAGCTGGAATCAAGATTGCTGGGAGAACTGTCAATAATCTCAGATATGCAGATGACACCACCCTTATGGCACAAAGTGAAGATGAACTAAAGAGACTCTTGATGAAAGTGAAAGAGGAGAGTGAAAAAGTTGGCTTAAAGCTCAACATTCAGAAAACTATCATCACATCCAGTCCCATCACTTCATGGGAAATAGATGGGGAAACAGGGAAACAGTGTCAGACTTTATTTTTCTGGGCTCCAAAATCACTGCAGATGGTGATCGCAGCCATGAAATTAAAAGACGCTTACTCCTTGGAAGGAAAGTTATGACCAACCTAGACAGCATGTTAAAAAGCAGAGACATTACTTTGCCAACAAACATCCTTCTAGTCAAGGCTATGGTTTTTCCAGTGGTCATGTATGGATGTGAGAGTTGGACTATAAAGAAAGCTGAGCACCAAGGAATTTATGCTTTTGAACTATGGTATTGGAGAAGACTCTTGAGAGTCCCTTGGACTGCAAGGAGATTCAACCAGTCCATCCTAAAGGAGATCAATCTTTGGTGTTCATTGGAAGGACTGATGTTGAAGCTGAAACTCCAATACTTTGACCACCTGATGTGAAGAGCTGACTTGTTAGAAAAGACCCTGATGCTGGGAAAGATTGAGGGCAGGAGAAGGAGATGACAGAGGATGAGATGGTTGGATGGCATCAGTGACTCGATGGACATGGGTTTGGGTGGACTCTGGGAGTTGGTGATGGACAGGGAGGCCTGGTGTGCTGCGGTTCATGGGGTCACAAAGAGTCAGACACAACTGAGCAACTGAACTGAACTGAACTGAAAGGCTAACTGAAAGGCCAAGAGAACACATTTGTCATAGCAAGTACCTGCTTCTGACAACACAAGAGACGACTCTACACATGGACATTACTAGATGGTCAATACTAAAATCGGATTGACTATATTCTTTGCAGCTAAAGATGGAGAAACTCTATACAGTCAGCAAAAACAAGACCGGGAGCTGACTGTGGCTCAGATCATGAACTCCTTATTGCCAAATTCAGACTAAAATTGAAGCAAGTGGGGAAAACCACTAGACCATTCAAGTATGACCTAAATAAAATCCCTTATGATTATACAGTGGAAATGACAAGTAGATTCAAGGGATTATATCTGATAGACAGAGTGCCTGAAGAACTATGGATGGAGGTTCATGACATTGTACAAGAGTTGGTGATCAAAACCATTTTCAAGAAAAAGAAATGCAAAAAGGCAAAATGGTTGTCTGAGCAGGCCTTACAAATAGCTGAGAAAAGAAGAGTAGTGAAAGGCAAAGGAGAAAAGGAAAGATATTCCCATTTGAATGCAGAGTTCCAAAGAATGGCAAGGAGAGAGAAGAAAGCCTTCCTCAGTGATCAATGCAGGGAAATAGACAAAACAATAGAATGGGAATGGCAAGAGATCTCTTCAAGAAAATTAGAGATACCAAGGGAATATTTCATGCACAGATGGGCTCAATAAAGGACAGAAATGGTATGGACCTAACAGAAACAGAAGATATTAAGACGAGGTGGCAAGAATACACAGAAGAACTGTACAAAAAAGATCTTCACGACCCAGATAATCACAATGGCGTGATCACTCACCTAGAGCCAGACATTTTGCAGTGTGAAGTCAAGTGGACTTTCGGAAGCATCACTACGAACAAAGCTAGTGGAAGTGATGGAATTCGAGGTGATCTATTTCAAATCCTCAAAGATGAAGCTGTGAACCTGCTGCATTCAATATGTCAGCAAATTTGGAAGACTCAGCAGTGGCCACAGTACTGGAAAAAGGCAGTTTTCATTTCAATCCCAAAGAGAGGCAATGCCAAATAATATTCAAACTACACATAATTGCTCTCATCTCACATGCTAGCAAAGTAATGTTCAACATTCTCCAAGCTAGACTTCAATAGTACATGAACTGAGAACTTCCAGATGTTCTAGCTGGATTTAGAAAGGGCAGAGGAACCAGAGATCAAATTGCCAACATCCGTTGAATCATAGAAAAAGCAAGAGAATTCCAGAGAAACATCTGCTTCATTGACTACGCCAAACCCTCTGTCTGTATGAATCACAACAAACTGTGGAAAATTCTTAAAGAGATAGGAATACCAGACCACCTTACCTGTGTCCTGAGAAACCTGTATGCAGGTCAAGAAGGAACAGTTAGAAATGGACATGGAACAACAGACTGGTTCCAAATTGGGAAAGGAGTATGTCAAGGCTGGATATTGTCACCTTGCTTATTTAACTTATATGCAGAGTACATCATGAGAAATGCTGGAATGGATAAAGCACAAGCTGGAATCAGTATTGCCAGGGGAAATATCAATAACCTCAGATATGCAGATGACACCACCCTTATGGCAGAAAGTGAAGAGGAACTAAAAAGCCTCTTGATGAAAGTGAAAGAGGAGAGTGAAAAAGTTGGCTTAAAGCTCAACATTCAGAAAACTAAGATCATGGCATCCAGTCCCATTACTTCATGGCAAATAGATAAGGAAACAATAGAAACAGTGACAGACTTTATTTTTTTGGGCTCCAAAATCACTGCAGATTGTGACTGCAGCCATGAAATGAAAAGACACTTGCTCCTTGGAAGAAAAGCTATGACCAACCTAGACAGCATATTAAAAAGCAGAGACATTACTTTACCAACAAGGTCTGGTCGGTCAAAGCTATGGTTTTTCCAGTGGTCATGTATGGATATGAGAGTTGAACCATAAAGAAAGCTGAGCAACAAAGAGTTGATGCTTTTGAACTGTGGTGTTGGAGAAGGTTCTTGACAGTCCCTTGGACTGCAAGGAGATCTAGCCAGTCAATCCTAAAAGAAACCAGTCCTGAATGTTCACTGTAAGGACTGATACTGAATCTGAAATTCCAATACTTTGGCCACCTAATATGAAGAACTGACTCATTGGAAAAAACCCTGATGTTGGGAAAGATTGAAGGCAGGAGGAGAAGGGGATGACAGAGCGTGAGATGGTTGGATGGAATCACCGACTAGATGGACATGAGTTTGAGTAAGCTCTGGGAGTTCATGGTGGACAGGGAAGCCTGGCGGGCCGCAGTCCATGGGGTCGGAAAGAGTCGGACACGACCGAGTGACTGAACTGAAGATTCCTGGGTCTTCATTGGTGTGTGTGGTCTTTCTCTAGTTGCAGCAAGCAGGGACTAGTTTCTAATTGTGGTGTGCAAGCTTCACAGGGGGTACTTCTTTTGTTTCCAATCCAAGCTCTAGAACTTGTGGGCTTCCGTCGTTGCAGCTCGAGGGCTCCAGAACAAACCGGCTCTGTAGCTGTCTGCACGGGCTTAGTTTTCCCTAGGCATGTGGAATCTTCCTGGACCCGGGATCAAAGCCGTGTTCCCTGCAATGCAGCATGGAGTCTTGACCCCTTCCTAAGGATGTTTGCCATGGGAATGTGCCTTATAGAGGCCACACGGAGGAAAGCCCACAGGTGACCGCCTTGACTGTGGGCATTTCAGGGGAGCATGTAGGCCAGGACGGTGCCGGGGAGCTGTGGGAGCACAGTGAGCTTCTCCCTCCTCTGCAGACACCACACGTGTGACCCTGAAGGGACTCTCAGGCCTCGACCACTTGGAGAGCAGGGAGCTGCCAGCCCTCCTGCGGGGAGGCCAGCAGGTAGTGGAGACCCACAGCCTCCTTGCCGGCTCGCTGGCTGGTCTGGTGGAGGAGGGAAGGAAGGAAAGTTAGGGAGAGAGGGGCAAGGGGCAGGGGAGGGAAAGAAGCTCGACATTCCCGCAGGACAGCCAGGCTCATCTGGACAGAAGGAGCTGGGGCAGGTGGTGACTGGTCCCCACCTGGTTACCCTCAGCAGGTGAGGGGTCTCCTTCCTTCCTCCCACCCCCAAATTATTTTATTTTACTCTTGTTTTGTTTTTGGCTGCACTGCAACGCATTCCACTGGGGATCTTAGCTCCCCAGCCAAGGGTTGAACCTGCAGTGGAAACTCGGAGTCCTAACCACTGGACCACTGGACCATCAAGGAAGTCCCTCCTTCTTCTCCCTTCCTCCCTTTTGACGCCTGGGACTAAGGCCAGGAAGACAGCTGAGCTCCTAGAAACACAAAAGCAGAAGATAAACCCCAAAGCACCCTTTGTCTTCCTTGTATGTGCTTCAAGCTCCCACCAGCTCAGTCCTAATTGAGTTAGTCCTTGAGTGAAAAGGGGGGTTTAGAGATGTTAAGCTGTTACTTAATCAAAGTGGCTGGTGGGCTGTGGCCATGGGGCAGAGGGAAGGGGAGGGCTCTGTGGGACGTGAGCTGAAGGGTGCCTTTCTGCACTTTCATTAGTGCTCCAGACAACATTTCCAAACTGCTGATCCTAACCATCAGGGGATTAGAAATCCAGTTAGTGGGTTTCAACCAGCACATTTTAAATGTGGGGGTGGGGTGGGGTGGAGAGAATGGGACAGGGAAATAACAGAGCGCATTGTATGTAGTAAAGAGAAGTATTGCTTTGTGAAACTGACTCAGGCGTGTGTGCACAGTGTGTGTGCTTGTGTGTGCAAGCATATTCTGACTGTGGGTTGTAAGCAGAAAAGTTTAAAAGCTACCCTCTGATGTATCAGATACTTATAGAAGTAGAGTTCGTGGGTGTCCGGGTCTGGAGACAAGATCGTTACAGACTGAAGAGACCGTCGGGCAAGCCGCGATCCACGAGGGGCCAAGGAGGGGTCAGGGAGGGGCACCCCAGGATGCGAAGCTGAGAAGGATGGGCTGTGTGGAGGGCAGGGTGGGGGGCGGGACGGGCAGAGCATCGGGTTCCAACCCTGCTGGGTACAGCAGGCCTCAGTGGCAGCTGTGGCTCCCATTCAGTTGAGTGAGGGGCTCCGTCTCCCCCTTACACATGTGGTGGGGATCAGGAAGGAAGTAGCAATGTCCAGGGCGCTCCAGAGGTGACTTCCGGCCGCACAAGAGCAGACCTGCAGTAGGCAGCTTCCCTTGCTGTAAGAAAACTTGGCAGGTGTCTTGATCATCTCGATTTTTAAGGAGCACGTCTTTCCCATTTACGTCTCATCCTTGGTGGGTCACATCAGTCAAAGAGCAAGCATTTGGAATTCATATCAGCCTGTTTATTTTATCTCTAAAATAATTTTTTCACTGAATCTTTTCTTTTAGTGCCCTTTGTATTTTATCCCCATTACACTTAACATAAAGTGGGGTACATCTGAAAAAACAAACAGAACGATAAAATGAATGCTGGTTGAAATGCAAGCCTGTGGAAGGAGCAGCTCAGCCTCTGAAGAATAAAGGATGAACCAGCTCGGAGTCCAGCCCAGCAGCATCGCCAGGATGCCCAGCGCCTCCAAGGATGCAAAGCAAATGTCTGAGACCCACGTGATCCTTCACCCAGAGCAGGACCCTCAGGATCACATGGGGAACTAGAACTTTATCTCCAAGACAAACTTTGAAGCTTTAAACAAAAGCAGAGCTGCGCTGACACTGAGCAGAAGGGGCTGTTTCTGTGTAAATAAACGCGTCCCACAGGCTAACGAGCTAACTGCCATTTCAGAGGGTCTAACCTTCCTCCGAGGCTGACCCAGAGGGAGGGCCATTTACTTCAAGCTAATATAGACACATCAAAGGATAAATTTTTTTTTAATTCTTTAACTGGAGGGTAATTGCTTTATAATGTGGTGCTGGTTTCTGCCATACAACATCAGGAATCAGTCATAACTATATACAAATATCCCCTTCTTCTTGAGCCTCCCTCCCACTCCCAAAATGGATAAATTTGAAAAATCATCTTTCTTAAGGAAAAGGGGGAGAAAACCTTATTTTCAGATAAAGGGGTGAGGGGGCATCCTGGTGAACCTCAGTGCTGCTCCGGCTTTAGGAAACAGGGAAGGAACAGTCCATCCTTAAAAAATTACTTGCCTATCACTGGTTTCAATGGCAGGAAATTATTCCTGAGAAAAGCCCTCTGTTATTCTTTCTCAAGTCTCCGGGATGATGAGCAGCAGCCCTACAGCCTGTTCACTGGCTCCCTCCTTCCCTGCCATGTGGTTGGATGGTCTTGAGTTTCCCTCTTCTGAATCTGCAGTACAGTCCAGCAGGATTGAGGGAGTCAGTGTTTCTTCTTGGCGCCTCCTCAAGTCCTGCCTTTATTCCGCCCATGCAGACACTGGGGCTGTTCGTAGCACAGGCCTCCGCCCTGCAGCACCTTTTGGCTTTTCCCTCCTGTGCATTAAAGCTAGAGAGGCCCAGGGATGCTGAGCCTTTGCATGGCCAGGCTGGTTAGAAAAAGGGAGAGGGGCTGAGGGACGCTGAGGGGCCTACGAGTGGGAAGCTCTCAGCAAGATGCTGGCCTCTTTGTTTCCATGGAGGGTTTCCTGCCAGGATGCCCAGCAGCATCCAGCCACACCCTGCACATCCCACAGCTCCCTCTAGCTGTTCAGGGGCAGCTCATCCTGGGAGGACTGGGAGTGGACTTGGGGGGTGCCCAGGGTCCTGTGGCCACAGCCTGAAGGCAATTACACCTCCCTGCCGCTGCTCCTCCAAGGGCCTGAGCTGCAGTGTGTGAGACAGGAGGCCCAGGTCCACGCTCTCCAGGGTCCACGTTCCCTGCTCACCTTCCCAGGTCTGCAGAGACCAGGCCTGGCAGATGTGGGGACGGACCTGACCATGCTTGAGTTGTTAGGGCCCCAGCTGACCTAAAAGGTGAATTGGAAATAGGCTGAGCTCAGGGAAGCTGCTCATGCATGGAAATGTCATTTGATTGCTTGCTTCACTTATACATTTGCGGGCGTGCTAAGTCGCTTCAGTTCTGTCTGACTCTGTGCAACACTATGGACTGTAGCTTGCCAGGCTCCTCTACCCAAGGGATTCTCCAGGCAAGAATACTAATGTAGGCTGCCATGCCCTCTTCCAGAGGATCTTCCCAACTCAGGGATCTAACCCATGTGTCTTATATCTCCTGCACTGACAGACAGGTTTTTTGGTTTTTGTGTGTGTGTGTGTTTTTTTTTTTCTTATTACTAGGGCCACCTGGGAAGCCTCAGCCTTGTCAAAAATTGTTATTTTCTGGGTTTTTTTTTTTTTATAGCAGCCATCTTAATGGGTGTGAGGTGATATCTCATTGTGTTTTTGATTTGTATTTCCCTACTGATTAGCAATACTGAGCATCTTTTCATATGCTATGCATATGTCGGTCCACTTTATGGTGGCCCGTAAGTCCCTTAGGCCCTGCTCACTTGTCTTTAAACTCTTCTATTTCTGTTCCTCAGACTCAACAATTTCACTTATACATTTATACAACACTTGGGGCTTCCCCCAGTGACTCAGCAGTGAAGAATCTGCCTGTGATGCGGGAGCCTCAAGAGATGCAGTTTCATTCCTTGGATCAGGAAGATCCCCTGGAGGAGGGCATGGCAGCTCACTCCAGTATTCTTGTCTGGAGAATCCCATAGACAGAGAAGCCTGGCAGGCTACAGTCCACAGGGTTGCAAAGAGTTGGGCACGACTGAAGTTACTTAGCAGCAGTGTACAACACATGCTTATACAATTAGTGGGGGTTAAACCTCTGAAGAAGTCTTACAATTCAGTTCAGTTCAGTCGCTCAGTTGTGTCCGACTCTTTGCGACCCCATGAATTGCAGCACGCCAGGCCTCCCTGTCCATCACCGGCTCCCGGAGTCCACCCAAACCATGTCCCTTAAGTCGGTGATGCCATCCAACCATCTTATCCTCTGTCATCCCCTTCTCCTCCTGCCCTCAATCTTTCTCAGCATCAGGGTCTTTTCAAATGAGTCAGCTCTCCGCATCAGGTGGCCAAAGTATTGGAGTTTCAGCTTCAGCATCAGTCCTTCCAATGAACACCCAGGACTGATCTCCTTGAGGATGGACTGGTTGAATCTCCTTGCAGTCCAAGGGACTCTCAAGAGTCTTCTCCAACACCACAGTTCAAAAGCATAAATTCCTTGGTGCTCAGCTTTCTTCACAGTCCAACTCTTACATCCATACATGACCACTGGAAAAACCATAGCCTTGACTAGATGGACCTTTGTTGGCAAAGTAATGTCTCTGCTTTTTAATATGCTGTCTAGATTGGTCATAACTTTCCTTCCAAGGAGTAAGCATCTTTTAATTTCATGGCTGCAATCACCATCTGCAGTGATTTTGGAGCCCAGAAAAATAAAGTCTGACACTGTTTCCACTGTTTCCACATCTACTTCCCATGAAGTGATGGGACCAGATGCCATGATCTTAGTTTTCTGAATGTTGAGCTTTAAGCCAACTTTTTCACTCTCCTCTTTCACTTTCATCAAGAGTCTTTTTAGTTCATCTTCACTTTCTGCCATAAGGGTGGTGCCATCTGCATATCTGAGGTTATTGGTATTTCTCCCAGCAATCTTGATTCCAGCTTGTGATTCTTCCAGCCCAGCATTTCTCATGATGTACTCTGCATATAAGTTAAATAAGCAGGGTGACAATATACAGCCTTGACGTACTCCTTTTCTTATTTGGAGCCAGTCTGTTGTTCCATGTCCAGTTCTAACTTTGCTTCCTGACCTGCATATAGGTTTCTCAAGAGGTCTTGAGTCCTACATTTTTTACCAGGAGTCCACAGGGCTAGGAACTGGGGGAGTGCTATGTCACTCAGTCGTGTCCAGCTCTTTGCTGCCCCATGGACTGTAGCCTTCCAGGTTCCTCTGTCCATGGGAATTCCTAGGAAACAATACTGGAGTGGGTCACCATTTTCTTCTCCAGGGGATCTTCCCAACCCAGGGATTGAACTCATGTCTCCTGTGTCTCCTGCATTGATCGGTGGACTCTTTATCACTGAGCCACCTGAGATGCCAGGAACTGGGGAAACACCATACACTTTGTTGTTTCCTTCTGTGTCTGGCTGTTTGCCCTGAACTTGGCCCACTTATGGGTCCAGGTGAAGCTCAGGCTTCATATGGCAGGAACCACCCCACGCTGGGCCATCCAGGCATGACCCAGAGCAACCTGCCCTTTAGAGGAACTGTGAATCCTCTGTAGTTGCCAGGCTCCAGGAGGACTCAGCTGCCCGGATATGGCATTGGGGAGCCTGCACAGCCACAAGCGGAGGGTGCATCCATGGCTGTGGCTGGCTCAGCCCCACCAGGCTATCAGCTCCCCTCCTCCATGGAAGGCTGGGCAAGGAGGACTCCAGGGTCTGACAGCTATGTCCACCTGGGCTGACGACGGCCTGTAGTTTCCCAAAAGGCTGCAGGAGACTCTTCCCTCTGCCCTAGGCCCACCACCATCCTGTGATTCTCCTCACCTCACAGATGAGAACAGAGGCTCCCTGAGGGTCAAAGAATTGAACAAGGTCCCATAGCCTGAATGAGGCAGAGTCTTCATGCTGAGATCAGAGATGAGCTGTCATGCGGAGCACCTTGTATCTCGTGGGTAACTTCATGCTGGCGGGACAGCCCAGCCACCTAAGAGTTCTGCCTCAGTGATACTGAAGCACTGGTGTGTGTGGTCTTTCTCTCACATCCAGAGTGGCCTGCCCTTCCCCAGCGGGCTCTTCACCCTTCCCTGGACTGACTCACCATATGTGCAATGAATTCTCCCCCCCAGTGTCTCCCTCCCCCAGAGAGGAGCTTTCTAGGGTAGAATCTGTGGGTCAGGTAAGATCAGGGACCTCTGTTGATTGCTGAAAACAGCACACGATGGGCTCTGGCTGCATACCCGCCCTTGGCGGGACCCAGGCTGCAGAGGATCTGTGTTGCTTGTTTACAAGGACAGGGGTCCTTTCTCTGGGAGAACAAGCACAGGTGACCACATGGTTCTTGTTCCCATCATTGGGAATCGCCTCCTGGAGAACCGGGAAGAAAGTAATGATGAACCTCGCCCCAGTTTTCCTTTCTTTGGCTGCTTAGGCAGAGATGCCTTAAATTTTCCTTTTGTTCTGTTTGAGGAAATCTTATCAGGAGAGAAGCTTTCATCAAGACGAAAGGATCAAGTCCTGTTTTCTGGTGATCCGAGCCTCCCCTTGGCTCCCGCTGGCCTCCTTCTAGTGTCAGGCCCCTGCAGCAGCTACAACACACCCTTTGTTCCACGTGCCCAGGGGAGCCAGGGGTAGGGGGTGGGGGTGGCGGGCAGCTGGCTACAAAGACGTTCCTGTGCTTACCAAGCCTAACCTTGACACCTGGCATCTCTCCCAGGACCCCACTTTCCCTGACTCAAGCAGGATTTTGAGTTAATGAAATTGTAGTCCTTTGAATAGACGATGGTTCTCAAGCTCAAATTACATTCACCACTCACTGTGTCTAGATGGCTCCAGCGTTTTTTTAATAAATAATCCCCTCCCAAATCCCCAGGAGATAATTCACATTGTTGTTTTCATAGACTGTGGCCCCAGTGGTAACACATCTGTATTGGCCGAGCCGACCCAGGCTATGCAGTGCACTGGGCACTTTGTACTCATTTTCTCTAACAGTCACGGTGATGCAAAAAGAGCCCAATAAGAGCTCAATTTTTCTCATCAAGGGATCAAGGTTTTGTGCAAAGTTGCTCAGCTAGAATGTGGTGGAAGCCAAACTTTGAACCCACAATCGTCTGATGGTAAAGCCCGTGAGCCTTCATGGGGCCCCTCTGAGGGCCGGTCGCCTGCAACTCCACAGAGAAAATTCCCAGTAGCAGCGTCTCCACATGAAATATGCTTCAAATAAGGGCTCCCCAGGTGGCACAGTGGTTAAAGAATCCGCCTGCCAATGCACCAGACACTGGAGACGCAGATTCCAACTCTGGGTCAGGAAGATCCCCTGGAGGAGGGCATGGTAACCCACTCCAGTATTCTTGCCTGAGAATCCCATGGACAGAGGAGCCTGGTGGGCTCCAGTCCAAGGGGTCACAAAGAGTCAGACATGACAACACACACAAATAAGTCAACTTGGTTTGTATTACTTATCTTCAACTGGTGTAAAGCCGCTTCATGGTGTGGTGGTCACGTGAAACTTGGCCTCCTGTTGCCTTGACACACGATGCTTTTTTCCCCCTAGAACTGTTCTGTTCCTTCAGCTACAACACATCATACCACTGACTCCACCCCAATTCAAATATTGTGATTATCACAGTGCCGAGCACCAGAAAGAGAACTGAAATCTTTCAAAACTACCCCTCCTCAGTACGTTCCCTTTAGAAAGTTGGAAGGGAAGTTCCTGTCCAGAGCCTCATCTCCACGTGGAGTCCATAGCTGCTGTTATTATTATTAATATTTTGTTTTCATTCAAGAGTCTTAAGAGCCAAGGTTAGTACTGGGGCAAATACACAGCCACAAAAAGAAAATCAATTCCAATTGTGATCTACATACTCTGGATTTATTTACCACTTTTTAAAAAGTGGTGGAGAAGGAAATGGCAACTCACTCCAGTACTCTTGCCTGGACAATCCCATGGATATAGGAGCATGGTAGGCTACAGTCCATGGGGTCGCAAAGAGTCAGACATGACTGAGAGACTTCCCTCACTTTAAAAAGTGGAAGGAAGAGGACCATGTTGGGTGACACCATGAGAATCACCAGCACATCCAGATGATGCGAAACTCTACAAGACAGTGACCTGGTTTGTTCTCCAACCACAGCAATGTGGGAAGGAAATGAGAGGAAATGGGGGAGGGGGGGATGTACAGATGAAAAAGGACTTCAGGGACATCTCAATCGGTCTCAGTGTGGGGCTCTCCTTGAATCCCAAATCAATCAAATGAAATTTTAAAAATTAATAAGACAATTAGAGAAATGGAAACACTGTCTGGATACATAATGAGATTAAGGATTTAAATTATTTTCTTAAAGATGTAATGATAATGTTATTACAATTGTACATTTTGAATAGTCTTTATCTGCTATATATATATATGTTGAAATACACATGCAATGATATGATACCTGGTATTTGCTTCACTTCTTGCTACTGTGGGTGAAATCAGCAGCCATCAAATGTTGATAATTGTTGGAGCCAGGTAATTTGGTACCTTGTATTATTGGACATTGTTTGTGACTTTGTATATGTTTGTACAATAACAAGTTAAAAAACCAAGGGAAACCAAGAGCAGACTGTCTGTGCTCCCTTCCTGAGAGGTAGCCTGAGAAGAGGATGAGAACGCGGACTCTGGGCTCAGCTGGCTGGGCAGGGCTCACCCTCGTGCCCAGCTGGGAGCTGAACTGGATGGAGCCGCCACGGGGAGAAGAGAACCAGGACATTCTGAGGGCAAAGAAGGCAGTAACAAACAGGACTCTGCAGCACAGTGGCTGTCTATGAGGCATTTTCATAGAGAATCATTACTTATTAGCTACAATTCATGTACTTTTAGGACTAGGGCAGATAACAACATTCACAAACCTTCTAAAGGCATTTGGGCAAAATAGCTAGAGGCTGATGCAGAAAACATAGGGATTTAAAAAATAAAAGGTGTGAAAATGCAAGAGAGAGAGAATGCATCGGGAGTAGGACCCGGACCCCAAATGGGCCTGGGCCTGGATCCTGGCTCTGCATTACCCCCAACATGCCAGCTGCTCTGGGGTCGGGATGCAGGTGGGGCTGTCCGGCTGCCCACCTGGCTGCCCGACAGAATGGCCAGTTCTTCACGAAACAGGCTCCTTCATCCCTCTGGGTGCCTCTGACCCTCACCCTTGAGCCATCTCCATAGTCTTCAGGTTTCCCATAACAGCAGGGCATGGAGTGGTTAGATCCCCAGCAAGAGAGGACCCTTATCCTTGGTTCTTCCATGGGGGAATGAGGGCTAAAGACTAGGCCTTCGGGTCCCTCTGGCCAGATGTCCAGCACTGAGGGTCCAGATGTGCATCTCAGCTTGCTTCTTTTTTTTTTTTAATTTAAATTATTTATTTATTTTACTTTACAACATTGTATTGGTTTTGCCACACATTGACTTGAATCCAGCACGGGTGTACATGTGTTCCCCGCCCTGAACCCCCCTCCCAACTCCCTCCCCATCCCTTCCCTCTGGGTCATCCCAGTGCACCAGCCCCGAGCACCCTGTCTCAATGCATCTAACTGGACTGGTGATTCGTTTCACATATGATAATATACGTGTTTCAATGCCATTCTCCCAAATCATCCCACCCTCGCCCTCTCCCACAGAGTCCAAAAGACTGTTCTGTACATCTGTGTCTCTTTTGCTGCCTCGCGTACAGGGTTATCGTTACCATCTTTCTAAATTCCATATGTATGCATTAGTGTACTATATTGGTGTTTTTCTTTCTGGCTTACTTCACTCTGTGTAATAGGCTCCAGTTTCATCCAGCTCATTAGAACTGATTCAAATGTGGCACATATACACAATGGAATATTACTCAGCCATTAAAAAGAATACATTTGAATCAGTTTGCTTCTTATTGGCATGAAACCTTGGGCAAATCATTCCTTTTCCTCATTTGTAAAATGGGGGGAAATACTGTTTAGGCTCTGTGTGACTAAGTAGAATGTCACGAAGATTAATATTACCCTTTTCTTTTTTTATGTGGATACTAGAAAATTTTTAATTACATTGTGGCATTCAAAGAACTCAAACCAGCTGCGCCCACAGGGATAAATTGCCAAACATAATTTTGCAGAGAAAGTCAAGTCATAAAATGACAAATGAAGTGTGAGATTATTCATTTAAGGTTTAAAACCTTGCAGAATAGTAGATTCAGTGCCTACATATGTGTAAAGTATACATTTACAGTGTAAAACCCATGTTTAGGAGTGATTCAGAACTGCAGAGAATTCATCTTTTGGGCACACTGACCACCGCGGCCCTTTTGACTCTGGGTGCTTTCCAGCCCACCCCTGAGTGAGAATTCTGCAGGACCCAGCTGGAGAAATGCTGACTTAAAAATGTAATGTCTACTGGGGCTTCCCTGGTGGTCCAGGGGCCAAGATTCCTAGCTCCCAGTGCAGGAGCCAGAGTTTGATCCCAGCGAACTGGATCCCACATGCTCCAGCTAGGAGCTCGTGTGCCTCAACTAAAAAAAAAGTAATGTCTGCTGATGGACTTGAGGAATGGCCCAACAGACCAGAGAAAAAGATTTGATAAAACCAGGAAAAGGCAAAAGCAAAGAGAATTTTCCAGCATCAGGTGAGGAAAGACCCAAGGGACCTAGCTGTTTCTCAGACCCCTCTTCAGAGGGAGAACTGGCCCCGAAGTAGAATCATGGGGCTCCTCACATGAGGTGGGGTATCCCCAGGAAGGCCCAGAGCGGTGGGCATGCCCGTGACACCAAGTTGCTGGGGCCAAGACCCAGTGTGGCCACTTGGCAAGCTACTTACCTCACTGGCCTTGACCTTCATCCGTAAAGTAGGATGATAATGGTCACAGCTGAATGGGCACCATGAGGGTGAAATGATGTGGTATTAGTACAGGACTGAGCTAGCCCCTCAGATGCACAAAACTCTGCAAGCATTTGTTCAGTAAAATAAAACTAAAACAGAATCATGCCCTATGGATGTCTACACTTTTTCTCTTAATTGGCAAGTCAGATGAACTCTCCCCCTCCCCTCTAGGTTTCCACCGCCAGCATCCTGGCTTTGTCCTTAGATGACCTCTGAGTTCTCACAGGTGTCCACAGCAGCTGAGAATGCCCCAGACAGACTTGACCTTGCTCAGGCAGAGACAGGGTGTTCAGCCTCTGACAGGGCTCAGCTTACACGCTCCCGGAACTCTTGGAACACAGTCCCTAAACACTGCTGGGACCCCGGTGTTCTCTGAATGCCGGTCTCTCCTGGGCAAGTCTGCGGGTGTGTGAAGGTTCGGGCTGCACCCATGGGAAGTCGCCTCCTGCGCTTTCCCTGGCTCGCCCTGCAGCTGTCTCTAAAGCCTCCTTTCACCCCTCCCCGGGGTTATCACTAAGCCAGACCTGGCTGACGCACGGAGGCACCCTTGGGTGAAACAGCCTGAGAGCGTATGAAAGGGCTTTCAGAGTTTTGTTTCCTCTTTCAGGTTTTCTGAAGTTACTGAACAAGGCACTTAATTCAAAACAACTGAGAAAATTCTAGCTTTTTTAAAATGGTTTTCATTTTCCTTCATGAGACAGGAGGACTCTAGGTGGGAGTCAGGGCTTGATCCTCTCAAGAGACTTCACCCTTTTGCTCACAAGTTAACTTAGAAATTTAGTTAATCTTAGAAACTTTTGCTTAAGTAATTGAAATTTTGTAATTCATCCAGTGCCTGGATTGAGATTTCTGTTCCTTGATAAACTGTGTGTTAGTGAATACCCTCAGAACAGTGAAGGGTCCCAAATTTAGGATCCAGAGTGGGAGGGTTCAGCTTCTAGTTATACCGAGAAGTTTTCCCAGCAAGGCCACTAGTTTCTTAACTTGGATTTGCTCATCTGTAAAATAAAAATAATAGTAGAAGTACATACTTCCCCAAAGTGTAAGGGTTCAGTGAGATAATATGAACAAACAACTTTTATAAACTGCAAAGTTATGCAAATAAAAATAGCCCATTTTTTATAAATAATGTGTATTAGGAGTACAAACAGATTGGGAGAAATAAAATATTTAACATAGTTCAATAAGCATTCTATCTTCTGCAGATTATCAACCCCCCTTTTTAATTCTGGAATTTTTTAAATTGTTTTTTATTGGCATATAGTTGATTTACAATGTTTCAGGAATACAGAAAAATTATTCAGCATAAATATATATTCTTTTTCAGATCCTTTTACATTATAAGTTATTATAAGACATTGAATAAATCAACCTCTTCTTTTTGAACTATTATCACCAGCTTTCTAATGATCCCTTTTGTAATTACTCCCTTAACAGTACAAAATTAGGAAATAGCAACACACTCCAGTATTCTTACCTGGAAAATTCCATGGACAAAGGAACCTGGCAGGCTACTGTCCGTGGGGTTACAAAGAACTTTTAAACCCATGGTGAGTGTTAGGGATCTCAAAAACTGTCTACCTCCATGTAATCATGGGGTCACACAGCTTAGTGAGTGAGCACACACACAACCTAACAACCTCTCTTATGACGCCTCCTAGGATGGAATGTGTCCTGTCCTATTATGAGTAAAATTAAGGAAGTCAGTCCATGCTCATTTGTAAATGGAGAAATCAGGATGGGCTACTTAATTTGTAGACAGAAACACAAAATGAAAATGTTGGTCCTTTGTTCAAAACATGTTAAGGGTTTCAAGGTGGCAACATCAGAGCATCAAACCAAGAGTGGGGCCCTTCAAAGCCCAGGGCTCTGCATCCCTTCTTCAGGGACACAGGAAGGTCAAAGGCTCAGGGCAGGGAGGTGGGAAGGGGACCCAAGTGCTGAGCTCTCTTCAATAGCTGGAGGGAGTTCACCCACTTCTAATGCCCACTTCAGATGCTTATGATACTGAAGACATTAGAAGTAGATTTATTGATATGACAAACATGTACTGGGTCTGCTCTATGCAAACTTCTAGCCAGGCCCTCAAGCAGTTGGGAAAGAAAGACAGCAGTCAGAAAGAGGGAGAGATAATTGCTGATTCATATCAATGTATGACAAAACCCACTGGAAAAAAAAAAATAATAATAATAATAAAAAAAAATTAAAAAAAAAAAAAAAAAAAGATATACAGATTGAAAAGAAAGAAATAAAACCATCCCTGTTTAGCGATAAAAAAAAAAAAAAAAAAAAAAAAGTAGAAACTAAGGTCTATGGGAATCTTGCAGAGGGAGTCATGAATTCTAATGTGGAGAACCAAGGAAGGAAGACATCTTGGAAGAGGGGGCCTTTGAGGTCACCCAGAACCTGGTTAGGACTTGAGCAAAGTCTCATGCACAAGGCAAGCAAACCATTGGGAACCATTATTTCCTCAGGTCTCTGTTATTCTTGGTGAGTCCCAGTGACTCACCCAGGAGTCCTGCATGTGGAAAGGGGACCTGATGGGCTGGCCAGGATCAAGCAGACAACTTCTGAAGAGGAAGGTTTATTTCTTTGGGCTTTATTAAATGTTTATAATAGGTAGACACTAGTTTTTGAGATCCTGGCAATTATTCACCATGGGATTAAAAGATCAATTGCATTTTTAAAAAGTTTTCTTGACAGCATATGGAGGTGAAAGCTAGCAGCTCACGGGCTGCAAAGGGAGGTCCTCTAAACACAGGGGATGAAGCCACCTGCCCCAGCTTCCTGCAGGGGGAAGGCTTGCCTTGGCCGCGTCTGTCACAGACCCTAGACCTTAAGGAAGAGGCCTGTGGCACGCTCATCCTGCTTTCTTGTGCTGTTGGCATTTTCCTTCCAGAAGGTTCTTTCCTCCCCTTCCTGCTCCCATTTCTTCCTTCTCCCTGCCCCAACCCCACACTGAGCCATACACTGTCTAAATCCTACTTAAGATAAACAGGAAAGGGGGATTCAGAGCGTGAGTGGAAAAGTCCTTGAAAACTTCAACTCCGTGTATGAAAACAGAAAGGGTTGGGTAGGAAACCAACAAAAGGTGCAGAGAGGTTTCTAAGAACTGAATGGTAGATGCTATTCACAAACAAATTGTAGAGATTTATGGATCATGGAAGCATCTCTGTGAATCCTGGGGGGAATCCTCCTACAATACCATGAGGCATAAAGAAGAACAATGTCTGAAGTCTTAAAAGGTTACATTTGCCACATGAGATTCAAATCTGGGAAGGTAAATTTGGGAGGGTGTAGGCAGTGAGGATGTGGCTGGGGGTGGAGATGACAAATTCACCATAAGGAAGGGGATGGTCAAAGGAAACCTGGGACATTTTTGAAGGATCCCTGATGCTCCCAGGACTGGACTCTGTGATGCTTTGAGCTTTGCCAGCCTTACCCTCAGCCTTCCTGCTAGTGGCGTGGATGCCCACTGGGTGCCTCCTGCCCACTGCATGAGCCCTGAAAGGCTCTGCCGAGACTTCTGTCTGCAGGTGGGCAGGGGGTGGGGGAGGGAGGCCCTGCAGTGAAGGTAGAAGACAGGGTTCCCCAGGCTTACCTCTTGTAGCAGAGCCGCTCAGTGATGCTCCAAAGGCCACCAGGCAGCAAGGAAGTAAAATCTGGTTCTGCTGTTCAGCTTTTCCGCTGAAGGACAGTCACGTGAACTAGGGCCCCATAGAGAACCCTCCAAGTGCTCCTGGGCTCTAAGACCAGCAGAATTTTCAAGGCATGACTGATCCCAGCCATTCTGAGATTCTTCCCCTTCCTGGGGTCTATGTACTCCTCCCCTTCGGAGGCTGTAGGATCAGATCCACTTTGAAAGCTGTGTGGAATTGGCCTGGTTTCTCCTCCAGCCTCTTATACCATCTCAAGGGCTTCCCCAACGTGGAAGCAAAAGACAGCCACCATCAACCCCACCTGAACCAGTTCAGTTGCTGCCCTTTAAATATGGCCTGATTCTTTGTAAGTTCTTCTTGATGCAAATGCCAAGACTTCTCTGGACCCTGGAGTGAGTGGTAGGGCAGGTCCCTGGGTTCCACTCACATCATACAGACCCAGCTCAGAGAGAGTGGGCTTCTTACTCCCAAACTAGATGTTGCAGGCCCCGGCACCCTCCTGCTGACAGGCAGCTCCAGAGAGGGAGAGCCATATGGTGAATGAGCAGGAGGCCAAGGAAAGCCTGGAAGGTGCTTGTGTTCATCCACGCATGGACCAGGCTCTGACAGCCCCTTGGGGTGAGTTCTCAGGTCCAGGGCTCCCCAGGCGGGGCCCCCAGGGAATGGCGAGGCCAAGGAGTCCGTGGGGGCAGCAACATTTCAGCCCCAGCTCACTCCTGCTTTTCATTGGCCTCCTCCCCAGGGATGTATAACCTTTCATTCGGAAGCCACAGACCATAACTCAGCCACTTCCCATAATTACAGCCACGGACGCGATGGACCAGGCTGACATCCCCAGCAGTCCAACACCCAGAGCCAACTCTGAATATCTGATCTGGGGATCATCTCAAATTCTGGGTTAGTTTGTCCCTGTGTCAATGCTGTGCATGACCCGAGTCAAAAAGATTTCTCATCAGGCAAAAAAGGATGGACTGAAGGAATCAATCCCACACAAACGTTGTTTGAAACCTAGAGGATGAGGGTTTCTAGGGTCTTAGAGTGAACAAAATCTCCATTTTCCATTCTCCTACCCTGACTACCTGTGTAGATATTTGACCAAGTACCTTAGCTTCTCTGGACCTCAGTACACTCACCTGTAAAGTGCGGACAGGAACCGCTTCCCATCTCCCTGCATTTACACATCTTTGAAAGGATCACATAAGATTATGTGGAAATGCCTTGTGCTTTAGGTATAGAGTCTGGGCCGCCTGGAGCAGACCGTTGCCAGCCTGCTGGCACAGAAAGCTGCTCTCTCTCTGCCCAGCCTCCTTCCCCAATCTCTTGTTCCTCCCTCCCACTTCTGGTGCCCCAGGGCCTCGAGTGGCTGGGGCCCAGCTCACTTTGACAACCCTATCCTGCAACCACCCTCCTCTTGCTGTGCATGTGTCTCCCTACCCTACTCTGGCCCCCCAGGGAGCTTTTACTGAAGCGCCTCCTGGCACATCGATGTGGGCCCAAAGTCTTGCGCCATTGTTGGTTTGGTCCAGGCATCTCACTCTCCTCCTCCCAGCCCACCTTCTCCATGAAGAGCAGTCAGGCTGGGTGCAAGTTCTCAATCAAAGGCGAGGACCCTGAGCCTCTTCTGCATGGCTTCCTGATCATGGGTAGAAAACAAGCTTGGCTAAGGTCTATGGCTGGGGGGGAGTCAAGATGCCTGGGCAGAATCAAAAGGAGCCCCCAAGGCTGGATCAGCTATTGCATTGGTTGCTCTGCTCACTGACAGATGAGCGTCTGCTATTGGGTGGACTTGGAGTACCCAGGACCATTGCAGAATGAGGAACAGGTGAGAAAATGAACAGCACAGGTGAGGGTGCTGCCCGGAGAGAGGGATGAGAGATGCTGAGACTGTGGACGGAACCTCTAAGAGGCAGGGAGGGATGAGAAGTCTACTCAGACAGCCTCTGGAAGCTTTGCATCACTTTGAGGTCAAACCATTTGGGCAGCCCTGTTGATTCCTCAGGACTTCCCAGGGGGCACTAGTGGTAAAGAAGCCAATCCAGGAGACATAGAGACACAGGTTTGATCCCTGGTCAGGAAGATCCCCTGGAGGAGGGCATGGCAACCCACTCCAGTATTCTTGCCTGGAGAATCCCATGGACAGAGGAGCCTGGCGGGCTATAGTTCCTAGGGTCGCAAAGACTCGGACACGACTGAAGTGACTTAGTGCGCACATTTGTTCCTCAAAGCCCAGGCTTCTGGGAGTGTGACCTCAGCCCTTGTGAAGTTTCAGGGGCCCTGCAAACATTTGATTTGCTTTCTTTTTTTTCTTTCAAATTATAAAATATTTTAAAAATATTTCAACCAGACAATAAAAATATAGAGAGTAATAGCCAGTAGTCATGCACTCAACAAACAGATTTTATGTGACTTCAGAAAATTTTAAAGATTTAAATGTGCAGAGCCAGTAAACACACACACATTAATATGCATATATATGTATATATTCTATATGTATTTTAATTATGAAGTCACACATACCCAGTTGGGCTGAACTATACAGAATGATACATATTCACCAGACTGTCTCTGTACCAGCCTCTAAGTAAAGCCTCTCTCACCCTCTCTGCACTTATTTATTCTTCCTTCCCATGAGTGATGTTTAGACATCTGTATCTCTGTGTGTGGCCACTGGTCAAGGCGGTCCCTGCAATGCCAGGTCCAGATCCCTGGGGAGTCCCAGTCAGTGCTGTTGTTCTGTCTCCGGGACCTCAGTTTCCCTCCATGGGCCTCCGTTTCTTCATCTGTAAAATTGGCGCTAATTGTACCTACCTCAGCAACACAGCCGGAAAGGCAATGGCACCCCACTCCAGTACTCTCGCCCGGAAAATCCCATGGACAGAGGAGCCTGGTAGGCTGCAGTCCATGGGGTTGCAAAGAGTCAGACATGGCTGAGCAACTTCACTTTCATTTTTCACTTTTCACTTTTATGCATTGGAGAAGGAAATGGCAACCCGCTCCAGTGTTCTTGCCTGGAGAATCACAGGGACGGGGTCGCACAGAGTCGGACACAACTGAAGTGACTTAGCAGTAGCAGGAGCAGCAACACAGCTGAGAGGCAGCTCCTGAATGCTGGCTGGTGGTAGGGCCCAGGCAATGTTGGCTGACTGATCACTGTCGTCAACTGTGTCTGCTTGGCGTGTGATCTTGTCAAGACATAACTGTGGGTTTTGTGGTTTATAAGTTTTGCATGATTTTGAGTCTACTTTTATATTTATAAATGCTTTCTTCCCCCAGGCAGAGTGGAACAATGACTCCAAAACTGGAACTTGACTACTTAAAAATGAATTTTTTTTTTTTTTTACAAAATAAAATTTTTTAAAGAGCTTTATGAAAATAAATTTTAAAAATGTAAAAAAAAGAGTCAGTGGGGTGGAATTCTCTGACCATCCAGTGGTTAGGACTCAGCATTTTCACCACCGTGGGCCCAATGCCTGGTCTGGAAATTAAGACCCTGAAAGTTACGTGGTGGGACAAAGGAGAAATAAAGCTTGATGCTTGACAGTAAAATGACATCATTCAACCCTGACAATGCTGCAGGATGGAAAGGCAAAGGGGTATGAAGAGACCATCCAAGTTTAGGTGCAATGTCATAATTTCCCGTTGCCCCAGCTCAGCGCTTGGCTGTGGTAGACACTCTCTCACACCCTCTGTGTACTTGTGCTGTCTCTGCCAAATTAAAGTACTTTTGAAAATAAAACAGAGTAAACATGAAAAGAGAATTTTCATCTGATTTCAGTGCAAATTAAATGCTACCCAAAAAAATGTAAAAAAGAAAAATGAAATGAGAACACAAAATACACATGTAGGAGTAAGCAAAAATGTGACCTCTGCTTTTTACACATAAGAAACAGAAGTTGTAAAATGTGGGAGGAAACCCTTTCTCATTTGGGGTCACGACATAAATTGTATAAACTGAGTGGGCTTTGGGAAATGCCACCCTCTGACAACAGAGTCCAGACACAGACCCAGAGAGCTTTTCTAGAACTTAAGGGCTCAGTTCAGTGTCTGAGAGCAGGGGCCCCCTGGGGTTCTCTGGGTCAGGGTGCCCAAGCTCTAGGTTTCTTCATCTTACTTATTTTTGCAAAATGCATTGACGTAGGTGAGCAAGACTTGTGTGAGACCTGACACGTTCTCACATGCCAAAGTCCAGTGATTACACGCACTATCAAGTAAGCCAGGAAAAAGGCGGCACCGTCCACAGTCACAGCTGGGCCCCAGGAGGAGGAGCCAAATGCCGTGTGTGCTTTGTTGGCTCTGGGTGCATGTTCCTCACAGTTAAGGTCTGTGAAATGGGCTCACACATCAGGATTGCATGCTGATCCCTGCTGGCCAGACTCTGACATTGCCACCCTTGCAACGAAGCCCAGGCTGGAGGCAGGAGGGACGTCCTGGATGCAAGACAGGGTGTGCTTTTTGGAGCTGCATCATCCTCACTTGGTAAGCTCAGAAGATGTTCTGCTGGATCAAACTTTGTGAAGCTTTATAAACATATTAACCAATTTTATTCTATGTATAGTTTTTATTTTATCAAAGAAGTTTATGTGACTTTTAAATTTTAAAATATGTTTAAAAGAATGTTTCTGACAATTATGAAATTAAATTGTAAGGTGTAATTGTAAGAAAGCATTGAATCTTTGTCTGGTGGTGTTTGTCCTTAGTGGTGCTAAAGATTATGTTGTCAGCTTACAGTCCAGACGTCTGTGATTTGACGGAATATGGTAAGTTGCATAGATGAGCATGATGGTAGGATCTTTCCAACTGAATAACGCTATAGAAATTGTCTGCTTTTATATCTGGAGAAAACCACGGTTTAAAAGGATATATGTACCCCAATGTTCGTTGTAATGCTGTTGGCAATAGCCAAGACATGGACACTACCTAAATGTCCATCAACAGAGGGGTGGATAAAGAAGATGCATATATTATATATACAACAGAATATTACTCAGTTATAAAAGGAATAAAGTAATGCCATTTTAAGCAATATGAAAGAGATTATCATAATAAGTGAAGTAAATCAGGTAGAGAAAAACAAATTTCGTATGATAATGCTTATATGCAGAATCTAAAAAATATTATATAAATGAACTTACTTACAAAACAGAAACAGACTCACAGATTTAGAAAACAAATTTATGGTTACCAAAGGGGAAAGGCTGGGGGAAGGGATAAATTGGGAGTTTGGAATTGACATTACACACTGCTATATTTAAAAGCAGATAACTAACAAGGACCTACTACATAGCACAGGGAACTCTGCTCAATATTCTGTAATACCTAAATGGAAAAAGGAATTTGGAAAAGAATATTCATATATGTGTATGTATAACTGAATCACTATGCTGTACCCCTGAAACTAACACAACATTGTAAATCAACTGTACTCCAATGCAAAATAAAAATGAAAAAAGAGAAACTGTCACCTTTACTAAGAACTATTTGTAATGGTATGTAAGAACTTGCTTTTCCATAATTAAGTTTCAGGTCTGTCTCTAGAGAAGATCTAATTCTGGTAGGAATACTTACATGAGACACAAAATTACTGTATGTTATATACGTACGTGCGTGTGTATGTGTGTGTATGTGTACAACTGACCCTTGAACTGCACAGGTTTTAACTACACTGGTCCACCTTACACAAATTTTTTTCAGTGGTAAGTTCTATAATACAAAACAATCCACAGTTAGTTGAATACACACATGGAACCATGGATGCTGCAGGCTGACTATAAGTTATACAGAGATTTTCAAGAGTCTGGAAGGTAGGGACCCCAAACCTTGCATTGTTCAAGGGTCAACTGTATACATAATACATATTTTTTCACTGATGTAGAAATTCTACCTAGCTAAACACTGCCAGATACAACATGGTTGATCCCTTGTTCTGCTTATATCTTTTATTTTTTTGATAGTGGAGTGCAGTTTATTACACCGGCGGGCCCAAGGCAGAGTCTCCTCTTAGCCAAGGACCCCGACCAGCATTTGTGAAAATCTTTTATACCCCATGTGTACGTGTCCAAACCCACTACCCCAATTCCCTTGAGACTTACATAAACAAAGGAAGGGTAAATATAACTACAATAACCCCATCATTCACGTGTTATGTGTTCAAACAGTCAATAATCAATAAGCCCGCAGTTACATTCCAAATAGTTAATAACCGATAAGCCTATGCTTACATTCTGATAGATAGTGTCAGGAGGCAGGGGTGATTAGTGTCTGTTTTCTCTTCTTCAAGAGTCCCCTGCCCAGAGGGGGGTCTTATCCTTCCATTGTCATTCCCACAGGCACTAAGCACAGAGTTCAGAGTCCACTAGAGAGGTGGCCGTGCAGGATCAGCACAGACAGGCCTGAGATGGAGTCCAGGCCCTATGAATTCCTTCTTCATTCCCCCCTCTTGATGCTCTTAGTTTCCATAACGAGCATCATTTATTGAGATATATTGTACCTTAGCCCTCCCGCCACCCACATGAGAGAATGCTATCAACCTCTGGGTTACAAAATTCACAAGGCATTGTAGGAAGCAGGGCCCACAAAGCAGTATGATCAAGATTACTATAACAACAGTTCATTAGACATGGCTTTCACTTGATTTTGCATATCCTCCAAGGCAGCAGATACATCTTCAGACAGGTCAGGGATGTACACACCATTCGCCAAAGTCCCTCCTTGGGCTGCTGTGAGTATGTCTAATGCCATCCTATTTTGAATTACTGCCTTCCTCATCTGAATCTGTTCTTCGTTCAAAGCTTGAATGGCTTTAGTACTGTCTAAAAGGGCCTGTTTAATGAAATTAGTTAAGGCCTCTACCTTAACCATGATATCCGTTGTCCCTACAGAGGGTATAAACAAGGGAGCAAGATAGTCATACCATTGGAACACAGATCGTGTCCATCTTGCATGCAGATAAGGCAGGTTTACTGGAGGCTGGTGTAGGCTAGGCTTAATTCTGCCATGGGCGAAAGAAAATCCTAATGTGCAATGCCGCACCCAGCCAACTGGTAACCATGGCCATAAGTTAAGCCCACAAAGCCACTGGGTCCCATTGGGGGCTACCCAGCGGATTCCAGGATTATATTTCCAGTCGGAACCGGGCCACTGAGCAGACTGATTGGGGTGATAGGTAACTTCCAAGATTTGTTTACTTTGTTCAGGGGACAAATAACAATTCTTTTGGGTCTAGGGGATGGTCTCCAAATCCAACTTTCTGTTCTTTTTGTTCCCAGCAAATAGTAGCAGGGGCAATCAACTGTCCTTTCTCAGGAGTCATCCAGAAATATTCATCCCAGACCTGGTAGTATTGCTCAAGGCACCAGGAGGCCTGTCCCCCTTTTGTAAGGGAGCCTTTTTCCTCTTTAATTCTCATATATGAGGTATGAGCCTTTGTTATCTCCATAAGGCTGGTGTTCATGTTAAATGTAACCCTATGTCCCTGGCCCATTGATGGCTTCTTCTAACACCAGAGGGCAAAGAAAGGTTATGGTTGGTGAGAAAGAGGAAAGTTCCTTTCTGTTGTTAAAGTCCCCATAACGGAGTGACGATACCCACCAGGGGAGTCTGTCTATTACTGACAGGGGCATAGCCCCACATACCCAAGTTCAGAATTGCATTGGTGAGGCCAAGCAGCAGGAGTCGTTTACCCAGCTCCATCCTGTAGAGGGCTCATCTGGAACCTAGTTTTCTTCTTCCTTCTCAGAATGATCTTGGTTTCCCGTGGGTCGGTGGGGTCCTTCTGGGTGGTCCACTCGGCGTCCTCCGGGTCAGCATGGTATGTCTTCTTTGCTCTGGTGTGATGGATCAAGGGACAATACCTGCAACTTTAACTGAGCGCTCAGTTCCCCTGCTGCCGTCCACTACCTGCTGACGTGAAAGGTCCGGGCATTGAGAAGCAGAATCCTTCCAGAGGGGCGAGGCGCCTTCCCCCCTCTAGGAGATTCAAGCTACAAAGCCTCGGGGTGGCCTCAAATGAGACCTGTCTCCTCAAAGTGAGGAGTTTCCTGGCCCATGCACCAAATGTTATAGCCACGCTTTCTGGGAAACAAACTCACTCAGAAGAACAATGCAGATAGTGGAGCGCAGTTTATTACACCGGCGGGCCCAAGGCAGAGTCTCCTCTTAGCCAAGGACCTGCTTATATCTTAATGAACAGAACAGATTTGATTTGGGTTGTGAGGGTTACAGCATTATGATGATTACAAATGCAGTAGAATTGTTGACAATGAAAAAAAGAAAAGTTTGGACTCAACCTGCAAAATTAAAGTTAAGTGATTTAAAATTTTGTTTCACTATCTTGCAGAGATGGGCATTGAAATATCTAAGATTTTGTTTTTTAAATGACATTGATGTCAAAATGTTTCAAAGATATATTATGACAATATTTTTGTAAGAAATGAAAAAACATTCATTTCCTTCAGCTTGTATATTTACTAGTTAATGAAACAGTCATGTAGAGGTTTTTTATGGTTAGTGGTTCAAACTTGGAATGAAAATATTCTCCTATTACTCGTGAGCATCTTTATCAATGGTTAGCAAACTGCAGGCCAGATGCAATTCACTACCTGGTTTTGTATGGCCTGTTAGCTACGAGTGATTTCCCGTTTTTAAATGATTAAAAAGAAATAAAAGGAAGAACATTTTGTGCCATGTGAAAATTACATGAAACAAATTTTTCTGTGTCCATAAATTAAGCTGTATTGGAACACACTCTGACTGAATTGTTTACCATGACCTGTGGCTTCTTTGGGGAGATGGGGAAGATACCACAACATCCACAAAGCCAAAAATATTTACTGCTTGGCCCTTTACAGGAAACAGCTTACTTACCCCTGATCTGAATGACTTTGATGAAAGCCTCCTGAGGTTGCAATGTGAATTATATCAAAATCATTCCGTGAGCCAGACCTTTCTCAACCGTTATGCAAAGAAAAACAGCTGTGGACAGGAAGCCGTCACAGGCTGTCTCAGGGCGGGAGCAAGGGCTCCTGGCCTCCCCCAGGCCTTCCTAGTCTCCTGCCTCAGTGAGAACTGTGAGGATGCTGACGATTTCAGGGCTGCCAACTCACTAATCCCTTAAAGCAACCCTTGGGTCCAAAACTTTGAAAGAAAAAGCTGTATGTGACTAGCACAGCCACGGCTTTCCCGGTCTGCCTCCGTGACACTGTTTTAGGGCCTGTGAAACCCTGACGAGGGAAATCATCCTTGTGCTCATGACTGAGGGTCACTACAATCCTTGGCTGTGGTCCCTGCAGCAGGCGTTCCCAGGCTATTGTCAAGCATCTGGAGCGGGGGTGGGTCTGTCTCATGGAATATCTGCTGACACGTGGGCCGGGAGGACTGGTACTGGAAGAGGGAAGCGTGTCCATCGACTGACAAGCCAGCTCATTCCCTGCATCGCTGTGGCAAAGCAGGCTCCGTGACAAACTCTAGACAGATGGCAAAATGACCCACAAGTCATGGCTCCTGCCTGAGACAGCAGAGGCCTGAGGAAGGCCCACGTCTGCTGTGGGGTTGCCGTGGAGCCCACGCTGGAGGTGAGAAGACCCCTCCAGGGCCCCCCACCTGGGTGTTTGTCCTGATTAACAATGGTGCAGCCAGAGTGTCTCCTCCAGCGTGTGACCCCGGGCCCGCGGCCACAGGAGGTTTGTACATCCTGGCTAGCTGACAGCCTCCTCCCCTGACTCAGTGATCACAGAAATTAGGGAGGCCCTGCCATGCCCCAGGGGACAATAAGCCGAGACGGATGGTCTGGCCAGGGAGTGACACTGTCTCCGCTGGGCCATCCCTCCCCAGCTGTGCAGTCATTGAAGCTTCGGCACAGAGCGAGTGGCCTCCCGCAGGCAGCCGGGCACCAGGGACTCAGGCTCTCCTCCTCCACCCCTGCACTCGAGGAAGGAGAGACAAAGGGAGACACCCCGTGGGGTGGGATTATTGGCATCCCATTTCACACCGGCCCAGTGGGGGCCTGTGCTAAAGTTTCAGAGTCAACAGATGTACTTCTAATTATTTATTACAACTTCTCTTCATGAGAATCGGTTCTTGATGTGAGAATCCAGACTTCCACAGGCAAATCAGACCCACGGTAGGAGGGGAGGCAGGCAGGCAAGCTAGGCACACCTGTCTCCATTGTAACCCAGGCCTGGCCTGGATGCAGGTGTGTTTTCAGGTGTAATTCGGAGAAAGTCACAGATGTCAGCGTAGAGCCGGGAGAAGGGCACCAGCTGCTGAAATGGCCTATATGGTGACTTGTGGGGTGAGTTGTATTCCCCCATATTCACATGTTGAAACTCTGACCCCCAGCTCCTCAGAACCTGACAGTTTGGAGACAGAGCTTTTAAAGAGGTGACTGGGGCTAATGAGGCCATTAGGGTAAGCTCTGGTCTGATACGACTGGGGTTCAAGTAAGAAAAAAAAGTTAAGACAGAGACACGCAGGACGGCTGTGTGATAAGATGGCTCAGGGGTAAGATGGCCTCTGACAAGCCAACACGAGAGGCGTCAGGAGAATCTAACCTGACGACAGACGCCTCCATCTCAGACTTCTGGCCTCCAGACCGTGAGATGATAAAAATGCTGCTGTTTGAGCCTCCTCGCCCGTGGCCCTTTGTCTCGGCGGCCTCGGGGGATTAATACGGTCAGCACAGGGGGCCTGGGAAAGGCCATCCTCTGCACGGGGATAGACACACCGTGGTCACCATGGTCACCCTCGCGGCTGGTGGCCCAGACCACAGACCCAAAGGGCAGGTTGAGAAGTGTCCCCAGCAGAGCCATTGTACCCACACCCGTGGGGTCAAACGTGTCTGGACTTCGAATTCCTTCAATTTTATCAGTGTCACCGAACACACCTATGGGTGAGATGGCAGCTTAATCAAACACATTCACATTTCTGAAGTTAAACAGATAATGTGTCCATGGATTGATATCTTAATACAGGTACATATTTGAACTAAAGAGATAAATAAAGAATATGTACAACCTTGTGTTTCTTTTGCCACCATGTTTGTTCAGGTCAGATTTTGCCAACAGATGAATCTGTGACGAATTGATAAATACGTCCTTGATTTGGGGGGATTTCAGAAATGTGCACAGTGTTACAGACTAGTGTGGGAGCCCCACCACACCCCCTGACTTTAACTTTTATGGAGGAAGAAATCAAGACTTGTGGCTCCCCTGGGCTTCCGTCTTCTCGTCTGGGTGTGTGTCTGTCCACACGAGCTGTGGGGCACTCTGTCTGTCTGCACACAGTTCCCTGCAGGATGATGCATGCTCACTTGCACATCCCCCCACCCTTCATCCACCCATGCTCCCTTCCCCTCTTCACAGCGGTCAGCAGACATCATTTCCTAGGCTCACTTCTCTGACCCTCTTCACTCTCTTAACTTTAGAATTGGAAATGATCTGAAACATTCAAGTCAAGCTGTTTCAGGTGACACTGCCTCACATTTTCCCCAAATCAACCAGAGGGAACTGAGAGGCCAGCCCAGGGCAGTCTGACAGCTTCCAGTGTGGTAATTCCCACTCCAAACTATGAAGGAGAAAACCTAGCTCTGTCCAGTCCTAAGAGCAGCTGATGCTTATGAGGGGCCAACTAGTTATTTCTCACCTCATTGCAGTGTCAGAAACCGGGGCCCAGAGGACAAGGCAGAAAACTCAAGTGAAGTGAAGATTGTTTTCACACCAGCAACAGGATTGTACTGGGCTTGTCATGCAGATATATGTTCCTGGCATTTTGTGTTACTCGCCCATGTTTGAAATGAAAGAGTAAGATGTTCTGTTTGAAAGGCTGCCCAGAAACATCTTAGGATGATGAGGGTTATGTTCAGAAACTCCTAGTAGTAATGGTTTGCATACAAAGGACCACAGATTCTCATGCCCATTTTATGCCCCCAACATTCATAACAGCACATTGACTCCTGAGTTAACCAAACTTTAAGAAATCTCAAAATATGTGATGTAAGAGAGATTTTTATTTCTCTGCTCTAGAAACTTCCAGATGGAGATTGTTCAAACTTTCCATCTTTAAAAAAATTGCCTCTGGACTAAACTCCAAAACACAAGAGTTCAATCCAAAAAGGATAAAATTTTAAAAGATTTTGATCTGTGAATATGTTGGATTATAGCAAGAAATGAAATTTTCATGCTAGGAAAAATATATCTAAGAACAGTATGTAATTTTGAGAAATTTCACCAGAAAAAACCTTGATCATCTCCAGTTTTCTAAAAGCCACCCTTCTTTACCTCTACTTTCTTAATTCCTATGGAAGCCTCCTCTGTACGTGTGAGCATGTGCAGGAACCTCAGACTCTGGGGTTGCCAAACAGGCCAGCTCCTGCCTGGGTGCGTGACGGGAACTGTAAACTGTCCTTCCGTAATCACTGCCTCTTCTCTTGAGCCTGAGCAGGGCTCACTGCTGCCCGCATAAGTGACCACATGTCACAGCCTCCCTTGTGCCTAGGTATGGACCACTGGATGGAATTTGGGCAAAAAGAAAATGAGCAGAAGTGGATGCAGTTTATCTCTAACAGAACATGCTGGTACCCTCCCCTCCACCCTTTGTGGATTGAGGACAATCCTGCAGGGTCTCCAAAAAGGGCATGGGGTCCTTGGATGAACTTGAAGAAGCATTTCCCATGATCTGGGCCATGTGCTTTGGAGCACTTTTGTTACCTTTAGATGCCCATGTGAGAAGTTACTTGTGGGTGTGAGTACTTGGGACACAGCCCTCTTCCAGGGCCTTCATGGATAGGCTCTGCTTCCATTTCCTACTTGTCCTGACTAGGTCCTGTCTAAGGAGAAGGGCCTCATCCACATTGTGAAAAATGTCATGGGAAAATCTTGGGAGAAAAGACCCTGGAACTGACTGTGCTAGAACAAGAAGTCCTGCTCTTGAGCAGAGGCCAGAACTTGAAGTCAGCTCCTGTCCCCTCACAGGTTCTCATGAATTTAGACATTGCCACTAAGGACCCAAACAACTCCTGTGCTGCCGAAAAGCTTGTGCTTGATGTTGTCCTCACTGATAAGGGTAATCGCAGCCGACAAGAGTGGTCCTGCCACAAAGTTCAGGAATGAGTTCTCAGGCCATCCCTAGGCTTAATCCTCACCCTGTTGTTGTTCAGTCGCTCAGTGGTGTCTGACTCTCTGACCCATGGACTGCAGCACGCCAGGCTTCCCTGTCTTTCACCATCTCCCAGAGTTTGCTCAAACTCATGTCCTTGGAGTTGGTATTGTCATCCCACATCTCACCCTCTGTCATCCCCTTCTCTTCCTGCCTTCAACCTTTCCCAGCATCAGGGTCTTTTCTGACCCTGACCCTAACCCCACGTCTAATTCCTATGTAGGTATCCCGTGCATCACTCCCATCACTCCTTCCTTTCCTGGAGGCTTTCCTCTGCAGTGTTGACCAGAAGTAAACTTTCTATTCCACGGTGGGGCAGGTGGAGTGCACTCTGAAATGTTCAACTGTTTACTTGTTCCCTCATCAATAGTGCTTTATCAAGGGCCTACTGTGTGCCAGACACTATGCCTGACTAAGCAGTCCCAGCCCTACTCTCATGACACTCACATTTTAGGGGTAGAAGAAAGCAACCAAAGAAACTTTAAACAATGACATTTCAGATAGTGATTAGTGCTCTGAACACATCAAAACAGGGTAATGTGAGTAAGAAAGAAGTGAGGGCTACTTTTGGAGGAATGGTCAGGGAAAGCCTCTTCTAAGGGCTGGGACGAGACCATGAGCCATGTAAGAGGGGAGCATGTACAAATGTCCTGGGACTTTGAGGGTGCTGGGGAGCTTCAGAAGCCCAGAGAAGAGCACGGGAGTTTCAGAGCAGAGGGCAAGCCACCAGGTCAGAGCAGTGGGGAGGGACCAGATGGTGCAGGGCCTTGTAGACTCTGATGTGGGATTTATATTTGATTTTAAGTACAATATGAAGCCGCTGTGCAATATGAAAAGCTTCCGTGGTGGATCAGATGATAAAGAATCTGCCTGCAATGCAGGAGACCCGAGTTTGATCCCTGAGTCAGAAAGAGATCCTGGAGAAGGGAATGGCAACCCACTCCAGTATTCTTGCCTGGAGAATTTCATAGACAGAGGAGCCTGGTGGCTAGAGTCCATGGGGTTGCAAAGAGTCAGGCACAACTGAGGGACTAACACTTCCATGAAGCCACTGGAGGATTTTAAACAGAAGAAGCACATGGTCTAATTTGCATATTAAAAAAATGGCCCAGCTGCTTATGAAGAACAGCTTTTAAGAGCCCAAAAATAGATATAGGAAGACCAGTTAGGAGGGTATGGCAGTAATCCTGGCAAGAGGTAATAACTATCATTAACCCCATTTCATGGAAGCCTAGAGAAGATGTAATTTATGCAAATGCATACAGCAGATAATAATAATTCTCTACTTTTATTTGCAAAATGATTTCAATTTGAAAAGCCTTCTTACCTCTATCAATTCATCTGAACTGCAGAACAACCCAGGAATGAATTATTATTCCCATTTCTTGGAGACTCCCAGAAGCTGGTACTTGACAAGAGATCCCAGAAGCGTCAAGCGCTGGAAGCCTCAGTGAAGCCTAGGCCTCCTGCTTACCAGCCTGTGCATCCTCTCCTCCCCTTTTCTTATACCAGCCCATCCCCCTACTTATAAACAGCAGGCGCAGAAACCCAACCAACCATCCAAAGCCCCAGGGCCAGTCACTCTCGGGCAATCCAAAAGTCATTCAGATTGCACTTGCTGAGCCCTCATGGGATGCTTCATTTGCTGAAAGATTAGGGAACAAAGGAGACAGGCATTTAAAATGTAGTTGGAAAAAATTGGACAGACGTTCCTAAATTATTAAAAATGCTTAGCAAATTGTAAGTGATATCCAATTACAAAACACTTCAGGATTATTTTCTTGTGGCAAATGGACCCAAATTCAAACAAAGGCAGTTTCTTGAAATGGGTTTTTTTTTTTTGGTTGCACCAAATGTGGCATCTTAGTTCCCCTGATCAGGAATGGAAACTGTGCCCCCTGCAGTGAAAGCACAGAGTCCTAACCAGGACCACCAGGGAAGTCCCTAAACAGGTCTTGAGGGTACTAGGGGAGAATCACTAACCCACTAGCTTCCGCAGCACCGTCTGAGGAATGTTCAACAGGAGAGGTCCCTTCCAAGGACCCTCAGCTGTCTTTCGCTGCAAAGAACAAAACACCCTGAAACTTAGTGGTCTGAAGGACTGCAACATTTTTATTCTCATCAAGAGTTTTGTGGTCCAGGAATTTGGACAGGCCAGGGCGGAGCTGGCTTGTCTCTGATTCATCTTGTCTGGGCCTCAGCTGAGAGGGGCTGGAATCCTCCAACAACCCACAAGGCAGATGCTTCGCCTGGGGTGGACCATAGGCTGAGCTGGACTGGGCTTGTTGGTCAGAGCATATCCACGTGGTCCCTCTGTGAAGCGTGGGATCTTCACAGTGCCCAGAGCACCAAGAGCGAGGGTCCCAGAGGACAAATGATGGAAAGCACCAGGCCTTTTAAGACTGGCCTTGGAAATGCCGCAGCATCACTTCCATCACAGCCAACTAAGCAAAGCATCACAAGCCCACTTATACTCAGAAGGTCATGGAACTCCTATCTTTCAGTAGAAAGAGCACAGTGCCCTTTTGTGCTTCAAGCAGTAGATTATCACATATAAAGAATGATTGAGATTGAGAAATTAGATTTATGTCAATGTATTGGAATTTTTTTATAATTAATAAATATGGGAAACAAAACAATCTTATTATGTTGAAAGATTTGGAGCACAAAGTTTTGCTGCATTAAAACCAAAAGAATTATAGTCCATTGGGTAGGACACTGTAACAATTTGTTATCACTGATTTGTGTGTGTGTGTGTGTGTGTGTGTGTGTGTGTAGGATTTGAACCCTGTCAGTAAATATGAATTAATAGTGAGTATGGTATGCATATGAACATCAATGGTACGAGGAATAAAGAAATGACTACAATTAAGATTGCCTGCTCAGGAAGGTTTTAATATAGATGTTTTTTTCTGGAAGGCTCATTTCAGTCAGGTTCTAAAGGATGCAGGAAAAATACTTACTTCAAATGAGTGCTGCTAATTATAAATGAATCAGCTCTTTTCACTAAAGCAAGCCCAGCAGGACTTACACTTAGAAATACTTAATGAGAATTAATAGAGTTATTATGTGTTTGAAATAAGAGAAATACTCCTTGGAAGGAAAGCTATGACAAACCTAGACAGTGTATTAAAAAGCAGAGACATGGAGAAGGAAACGGCAACCCACTCCAGTATTCTTGCCTGGGAAATTCCATGGACAGAGGAGCCTGGTGGGCTACAGTCCATGGGGTCGTGAAAGAAAAAAAAAAAAAAGCAAAAAAAAAAAAAAAAGCAGAGACATGACTTTGCTGACAAATGTCCATATAGTCAAAGCTATGGTTTTTCCAGCAGTCACGTACAGATGGGACAGCTGGACCATAGAGAAGGCCGAGCACTGAAGAACTGATGCTCTCCAATTGTGCTGGAGAACATTCTTGAGAGTCCCTTGGACTTCAAGATTGAACTCATTGGAAAAGACCCTGATGCTAGGAGGAGAAGGGGTAAACAGAGGGTGAGGTATTTGGATGGCATCACTGACTCAACGGGCTTGAGTTTGAGCAAACTCTGGGAGATAAACAGGACAGGGAAGCCTGGTGTGCTGCAAATCATGGAGTCAAAAAGAGTCAGACCCGACTTAGTGACTGAACAACAACAACAATAGAGAGGAAAAAAAGAAGTGCTAGTGTAAGAACCACCAGGAACAAAGTAAGATTTTGTCTACTGATCCTCATAGTGGGCCCTAGAACCACTGTCCGCTCAATTCTCCAGTAGCAAGTACAGTATTGAGTTTTAAGCCAACTTTTTCACTCTCCTCTTTCACTTTCATCAAGAGGCTTTTTAGTTCTTCACTTTCTGCTGTAAGTGTGGTGTCATCTGCGTATCTGAGGTTACTGATATTTCTCCCAGCAATCTTTGTTCCAGCTTGTGCTTCATCCAGTCCAGCATTTCTCATGATGTACTCTGCATATAAATTAATAAGCAGGGTGACAATATACAGCCTTGACGTACTCCTTTCTGTACAGAATCACTGCAGATTGTGAGTGCAGTCATGAAATTAAAAGACTCTTACTCCTTGGAAGAAAAGTTATGACCAACCTAGACAGCATTTTAAACAGAAGAGACATTACTTTGCCAACAAAGGTCCATCTCATCAAAGCTATGGTTTCTCCAGTAGTCATGTATGGATTTGAGAGTTGGACTATAAAGAAAGTTGAATGCCAAAGAATTGATGCTTTTGAACTATGGTGTTGGAGAAGACTCTTTAGAGTTCCTTGGATTGCTAGGAGATCAAACCAGTCAATCCTAAAGGAAGTCAGTCCTGAATATTCATTGGAGGGACTGATATTGAAGCTCCAATACTTTGGCCACATGATGCATAGAACTGACTCATTGGAAAAGACCTTGATGCTGGGAAAGATTGAAGGCAGGAGGAGAAGGGGACGACAGAGGATGAGATGGTTGAATGGCACCACTGTCTCAATGGGCATGAGTTTGAGCAATCTCTGGGAGTTGGTGATGGACAGGGAGGCCTGGTGTGCTGCAGTCTATAGGGTCACAAAGAGTCGGACATGACTGAGCAACTGAACTGAACTGAACTGAAGTACAGTGTGGTTTCAAAGTGTGTGCCAAAGGATGAATAGGTTTTCTTCTCCCACAAGAGGATACAATGCACATGGAAGAAGAAAAATCTGGATTAGTCTGAATTCCAATTAGTTTTAAAAATAGCCTTTTTGAGATTAATTCATGTACCATAAAATCTAACCATTCGAAAATGTACAATTCAAGGTTGTTGTTATATTCAACAACATATAGAAGTTGTGCAACCATCAGCACAATCTAATTTTAGAATGTTTTCATTATCTCAAAAGAAATCTTGTACCCATTAACAGTCACACACCCCCCTCCCCCCCCCGCCCCCAGTCCCTCTCCCCAACCTCAGTCCAAGGTAAGTATTCTACTTCTGTGTCTAGGTTTGCCTCTCCTGGGCTTGTCTTATAAATGGACATAAAGCAATTCTTTGTGTCTGGTTTCTTTCACTTAGCATAATGTTTTCAAGATACATCCATATATCAGTTCTTTATTCATTTTACTGAGAAACAATATATTCCATTATATGGATATGCTGCCTTCTGTTTATCCATTTAACAACTGACAGATGTTTGGGCTGTTTCCACTTTTTGGCTATGATAAATAATATTGCTATGAATGTTCATGTACACGTGCCATGTGGACTTCATTTCTCTTGCATGTATGCCTAAGAGTAGAAGACTGGATCATGTGATTTAACATTTTGAGGATCTGCCAAAGTGTTTTCCAAAATGGCTGCTTGATTTTACACTCCCATTAAGCTCTGTATGAGGGTTTCAGTTTCTCCAATTGCCAATACTTGTTAGTGTTTGTTTTTTGACTGTAGTCATCCTAGTGAGTGTAAGGTGGTATCTCACGAGGATTTTGATTTGCATTTCCCTGATGATCAATGATGGTGAACATGTCTTCATGTGATTTTTGGCTATTTGTATATCTTCTTTGGAGAAATGTATATTCAAATCCTTTGCCTAATTGTAATTGGGCTATTTGTCATTATTATATTCTTGAGTTGTAAGAGTTCTTCATAAATTTTGGATACAATTCCCTTATCAGATTAATTTGCTAATATTTCTCCCATTGTGTGGGTTGATTTTTTCCCTCTCTTGATAGTATCATTTGCAGCACAAAAGATCTTAATTTTGGCGAAGTCCAGTTTTGCTAATTCCTTTGTTGCTTGTCGGAGAAGGCAATGCCACCCAACCCCAGCGTTCTTGCCTGGAGAATCCCAGGGACGGGGGAGCCTGGTGGGCTGCATCTATGGGGTCGCACAGAGTCCAACGCGACTGAAGTGACTTAGCAGCAACAGTTGTTGCTTGTGCTTTTGGTGTCGTATCTAAGAAGCCGTTGCCTAACCATAGGTTGCAAAAATTCATTATAGTTTCTTTCCAGAGTTTTGTGATTTTAACTCTTACATTTATGTCCATGATCATTTTGAGTTAATTTTGGGGTATGGTGTGTGGTGGGAGTCCAACTTGATTATTTTATTTGTGGATACCCAGTTGTCCAACATTGTTTGTTGAGAAGTCTATTCTTTCCCTCAATTATCTTGGTACCCTTGCAGAAATTCAACTGATTATAAATGTAAGGGTTTATTTCTGGGCACACCATTCTTTTTGTATTGATATATATATATATATATATATTTTCCTTATGCTATTACCATGCTGTCTTGATTACTAAAGCTCTACAGTAAACTTTGGAATCAGGAAATGTGAGGTCTCCAACTTTGGTTTTCTTTTTTTCCCCAAGATTGTTTTGGCTCTTCTGGGTCCCTAGCATTTCTATATAAACTTTTGGATCAACTTGTCAATTTTCACAAAAAGCTGGTATAATTTTGATAAGGATTACATTGAATCTGTGGATCAATTAGGACAAGTGTGACCTGCACAATGTTAAATCCTGTTATCCACGAACCTAGGGAATCTTTCAATGTATTTTGTATTTCAATGTATTCAATGTATTTCAATGTATTTCTTTAATTTATTTCAATGTTTTTGTAGTTTTCAGTACACAAGTCTTATATTTTTATTCCTAAGAATTTTATTTTTTTTATTCTACTGTACATGAAATTATTTTCTAAATTTTATTTTTGGATTATTCATTGCAAGTGTATAGAAATACAATTGATATTTATTTTTCTATCCTGCAATGTTGCAGATATACAGCTTTAATCATTTATTCACTCTGACAGTTTTCTTATGGATTCCCTAAGACCTTCTACATAAGAGGTGGTGTCAACTGCAAATATAGTTTTACTTTGTATCTGATCTGGATGTACTTTATTTCTTTTTTCTTGCCTTACTGTCTTGGTTGAAACCTCCTGTCTAGTGTTGAATAGATGTGCAAGAGTGAACACCCTAGTTTGTTCCTAATGCTAGGGGGAAAGCATTCAGTCTTTAAATATAATACTGCTGTTGTTCAGTTTCTACATTGAGTCTGACTCTCTGCAACCCCATGAACTGTAGCACACCAATTTCCTCTGTCTTTCAGTATCTCCCAGAGCTTGATCAAATTCATGTCCATTGACTCGATTATGCTATTTAACCATCTCATTCTCTGCCACCCTCCTTTTGCCTTCAGTCTTTCCCAGCATCAGATTCTTTTCCAATGAGTCCCCTCTTCGCATCAGGGTGTCCAAAGTATTGGAGATTCGGCATCAATCCTTCCAATGAATATTCAGGGTTGACTTCCTTTAGGATTGACTGGTTTGATCTCCTTGCAGTCCAAGGGACTCTCAAGAGTCTTCTCCAACACAACTGTTCAGAAGCATCAATTCTCAGTACTCAGCCTTCTTTATGGTCCAACTCTCACATCCATACATGACTACTGGAAAAATTATAGCTTTGACTATATGGACTTTTGTTGGCAAAATGATGTCTCTGCTTTTTAAAATGCTGTCTAAGTTGGTCATAACTTTTTTGCCAAGGAGCAAGCATCTTTTAATTTCATGGCTGCAGTCACCATCCACAGTAATTTTGGAGCCCAAGAAAATAAAATCTGTCACCATTTCCACTTTTTTCCCTTCCATTTGCCATGAAGTGATGGGACTGAATGCCATGATCTTCGCTTTTGAATGTGAATTTCAAGCCAGCTTTTTCACTCTCTTCTTTCACTCTCATTGAGAGCCTCGTTTATTCCTCTTCACTTTCTGTCATTAGAGTGGTATCATCTGCATAGCTGAGGTTGTTGATATTTCTCCCAGAAATCTTGATTCCATCTTGTGACTCATCTAGCCTGGCATTTCACATGATGTACTCTGCAAATAAGTTAAATAAATGGTGACAATATACAGCCTTGATGTACTCCTTTCCCAATTTTGAACTAGTCTGTGGTTCTATGTCCAGTTCTAACTGTTTCTTCTTGACTCACATATAGTTTTCTCATAAGACAGATAAGGTGGTCTGGTACTCCCATCTCTCTAAGAATTTTCCACAGTTAATTATGATCCACACAGTCAAAGGCTTTAGAATAGTCAATGAAGCAGAAGTAGATGTTTTTCTAGAAATCCCTTGCTTTCTCCATGATCCAACAAATGTTGGCAATTTGATCTTTGGTTCCACTGCCTTTTCTAAACCCAGCTTGTCCATCTGGAAGTTCTCAATTCATTTACTGCTGAAGCCTAGCTTGAAGGACTTTTTGAGCATTACCTTGCTAGCAGGTGAAATGAGCACAACTGTATAGTAGTTTGAGCATTCTTTGGGATTGCCCTTCTTTGGGATTGGAATGAAAACTGACCTTTTCCAATCCTGTGGTCACTGCTGAATTTTCCAAATTTGCTGACATATTGAGTGCAAGCACTTTAACAGCATCATCTTTTAGAATTTTAAACAGCTCAACTGGAATTCTGTCATCCCCACTAGCTTTGTTCATAGTAATGCTTCCTAAGGCCCACTTGACATCACACATCAGGATGTCCCTCTCTAGGTGAGTAATCACACCATTGTGGCTATCTGGGTCATTAAGACCTTTTTTGTTTTGTGTTTTTGCTGCCTATTCTTAATCTCTTCTGCTTCTATTAGGATCTTTACCATTTCTGATCTTCATCGTGCCTATCCTTGCATGAAATGTTCCCTTGATAAATCCACTTTTCTTGATGAGATCTCCAGTCTTTCACATTCCATTGTTTTCCTCTATTTCTTTGCATTGTTCATTTAAGAAGGCCTTCTTATCTCTCCTTATTCGCTGAAACTCTGCACTCAGTTGGATGTATCTTTCCCTTTCTCCCTTGTCTTTTGCTTCTCTTCTTTCCCCAGCTATTTGTAAAACCTCCTCAGACACCCAATTTGCCTTATTGCATTTCTTTTGGATGGCTCTGGTCACTGCCTCCTGTACAATGTCACATACTTCCATCCATAGTCTTTCAGGCACTTTGTCTACCAGATCTAATCCCTTGAATCTATTCATCACCTCCACTGTATAATCATAAGAAATTTTATTTAGGTAATAGCTGAATGGTCTAGTGGTTTTCCCTACTTTCTTCAATTTAAGCCTGAATTTTGCAATAAAGAGCTGATGATCTGAGCCACAGTCAGCTCCTGGTCTTGTTTTTGCTGACTGTATAGAGTCTTCTCCATCTTTGGCTGCAAAGAACATAATCAATCTAATTTCAGTATTGACCATCTGGTGACGTCCACATGTGGAGTCTTCTTTTGGGTTGTTGAAAAATGATGTTTGCTATGACCAGTGCGTTCTCTTGACAAAACTCTGTTGGCCTTTGCTTTGCTTCATTTTGTACTCCAAAGTCAAACTTTTCTGTTACTACAGGTATCTCCTGACTTCCTACTTTTGCATTCCAATTCCCTATGATGAAAAGGATATCTTTTTTGGTGTTAGCTGTAGAAGCTGTTGTAGAATTGGTCAGCTTCAGCTTCTTTGGGATCAGTGGTTGGAGCATAGACTTGGATTGCTGTGATGTTGAATGGTTTGCTTTGGAAAGTAACCAAGATCTTTCTGTCATTTTTGAGGTTGCACACAAGTACTACATTTTGGATTCTTTTGTTGACTATGAGGGCTACTCCATTTCTTCTAAGGGATATTTATTAAATTCTCCCATCCCCATCTATTTTAGTTCACTGATTCCTAAGATGTTGATGTTTAATCTTTCCATCTCCTGCTTGACTATGTCCAATTTACCTTGATTCAATGAACTAACTAGCCCCAATACTTTGGCCACCTGAAGCAAAGAACTGACTCATTGGAAAAGACCCTGATGCTGGGAAAGATTGAAGGCAGGAAGAAAAGGGGGTGACAAAGGATGAGATGGTTGGATAGCATCACCGACTCTATGGTCATGAGTTTGAGCAAGCTCTGGGAGTTGATGGTAGACAGGGAGGCCTGGCATGCTGCAGTCTATGGGGTCACAAAGAGTCAGACACGACTGAGTGACTGAACAGAACTGATGGAACTAACATTCCAGGTTCCTATGCAATATACTTCTTTACAGCATTGGACTTTGCTTTCACCACCAGATACATCCATGGCTGAATGTTGTTCCTGTTTTAGCTCAGCCACTTCATTGTTATTGGAAGTATTGGTAATGTCCTCTGCTCTTCCCCAGTAGCAATTGGACACCCCCAGACCTGGGAGGCTCACCTTCCAGCGTCACATCTTTTTGTCTTTTCATAATGTCCATGTGGTTCTCCAGACAAGAATATTGGAGTGGGTTGCCATTTCCTCTCCAAAATATATTAGCTGTGGAATTTTCAGAGATGTTCTTTCGTATCTTAAAGAGGTTCCCTTCTTTTCTTAGTATGTGGAGTGTCATTATCATAAGATGATGTTGGATTATGTCAAGTATTTTCTACATCTATTGAGGTAATCATAGGTCAAAGTCTTGTCATTTATTTTATTAATAAGGTGTATTATATTGATTGGTTTTTAGATATTACACTAAATTTGCATTTTTAAAACAAATCCCACTTGTTCTTGATGCATAATCCTAAATATATGCTGGATTCAGTTTGTTAGTGTTTTGTTAAGGATTTTCATGTCTATATTCATGAAGAATGTAATTGTGTTGTTTTCTTGTAATGCATCTGTGTGGCTCTGACATCAAGGTAATACTAGTTTTATAAAACAAGTTGGGATGTATTCTCTCCTCTTATTTTGGGGGGAAGTTTATGAAGAATTGGTATTAATTGTTCTTTAAATATTTGATAGAGTTCACCAGTTGAAGCTATCTGGCCATGGGCTTTTCTCTGTGGAAAGTTTAAAAATTACTAATTCAGTTTGTCTTCTTGTTTTCTGAGTCTAGTCATATTTATCATTTCTTTTTGAGTCAGTATATTTTCTGTCAACTGTTTATCTTATCTGTTATTAAATATATTAGCATATAGTTGTACATTGTTGGAGAAGGAAATGGCAACCCACTCAGTACTCTTGCCTGGAAAATTCCATGGACAGAGGAGTCTGGTAGGCTACAGTCCATAGGGTTGCAAAGATTCAGACACGACTGAGCAACTTCACTTTCTTTTCTTTGTACATTGTATTTCTTGTACTTATTTTTTACTTCTATAAAGTCAGTAGTAATATTCCCTCATTCATTCTTTATTTTAATAATTTGATACTTTTTGCTACTTTTCTTGGTTAGTTGAAATAAGTTTTATTAATTTTGTTCTTCTTTTCCAATTTTTGGTTTGAAAAAGTTTGATATCAATATTAAAATACTGATATTATCTTGGTTTTCTATTGTCTATTTCATTTATTTCCACTCTAACCTTTATTATTTACTTCTTTCTCTTGTTGTTTGAATTTGCTCTCCATTTACTAGTTTCTTAAGTTATAAGGTTACGCTAGTTATTTGCAATCCTTTTTACTATAGATGTTTAAAGCTGTAAACTTCATTCTAAATACTGCTTTAGCTATATTTCACTAGTGTTGGTATATTGTGGTTTTATTTTCAGTAATCTCAAAATACTTTTAATTGATCTTATGTATTCTACTTTGATCCATTGGTTATTTAGGGATGTGTTATTTATTGCACATATTTGTGAATTTCTTAAATGTTCTTCTGTTATTGAGGGACTGCGTGCATGCACTCTAAGTCACCTCAGTTGTGTCCAACTCTTTGTGACCCTTCACTTTCACTTTTTATTTCTTCAGATATTCTTTCTGCCCCTTTCCCTTTCTCTTCTTCTTTTGTGACTCCCTCTAGGTATATATCAGCATGATTGATAATGTTCCACAGGTCTCTGAGGTTCTGTTTCTTTTTCTGCATCCTTTTTTCTTTCTGTTCCTTAAACTGGGTTGTCTCTATTGATTTATCTTCAATTCATTGATTCTTTCTTCTAATAGCTCAAATTTCCAATTTTAATAAAGTTTTCATTTTACTTATTATACTTTTAAACTCCAGTATTTTATTTGGTTCTTTCTTAGTAATTTGTATATTTTTATTGATATTTTCTATTTGTTGAGACATCATTTTCATAAATTTCTTGAGTTCTTTGAACATATTTATAGTAGATAAATTAAAGTGTTTGCCTAGTAAGTGCCATATTTGGGCCTCTTCAAGGCCTGTTTTCCAGTGTATGAGCCAGAAATTTCTGTTTCTTTTCCTGTATCACAGAGTTTTTGTTGAAAATGGAATATTTTTGATACTAAAACATGGGACTTTCAAAATGAGACACACATACCACCACTGCTGCCCTGCCCCCAGGATTTGTTGTTGCTGGTTTGTTGTTTGTATTTGTTCATTTGATGGTTAGTTAGTTTGTTTAATGGCTTTCCTGGACTAATTCTGTAAAGTATGTTTTACCTGTTGTGCAGTCACTGAAATTTCTGCTCAGTTAGCTTGGTAGTCACCTAGTGATTGCCCAGAGTTTTCCTTAAATGCCTTGAACTAATAAGTCTTCTCCCCTTTTCAGGGGGCTCTCTGTGTGTGGTTTACAGCTCTGCTTTAGTATTTACTTCCTGCTTGTGCTGAACCTCAGGGTCAACCTGACCTGAGTGATTAGAACTTTCTCAGGTCTGCACAGGCACCCAGGCTTCCTGACCCCCAGAAATAATTCAGAGCCCCCCTGGGGGTATCTCAGTACCCAGATATTCCTTTTACATTTTCGCCCAGACTCCTGATTCTCTCAACTGGTATTGCAGCTGATAGTGCTTGTCAAATTCTCAGGGACAGAGCTTTTCCTGCAGAGCGAGTTCTGAGTCAGGCCAAATATCAACAATGGGGCTTCCCTGGTAGCTCAAGGGTAAAGAATCTGCCTGCAATGCAGGAGACACAGGCGACTAAGGTTCAATCCCTGGGTTGGAAAGATGCTCTGGAGGAGGACATGGCAACCCACTCCAGTATTCTTGCCTGGGAAATCCCAAGGACAGAGGAGCCTGGTGGGCTACAGTCTGTGGGGTCACAGAGAGTCAAACATGACTGAGCAAGCAAGCAAGCCCACATACAGGGGACTTTTCCAGAAATCTTCAAGACAAGTAGATAATGGCAATACTCTGGAGAAGAGACATTTTGAGGAACCTCAAACCCAGCCTGGTTCCTCTGCTGGCTACAAGGTTGGTGGGTTTCACAACCACTGGGATTGTCAGGCTGCTAGTTATCAAGGCTGACGTGGAACTGGACAGGCTGGGAGGGGATTTAAATGCCACAACCCTGTTGCTTTTACCTTCAGCAATGTATCTTGGATAAATTCTCCTTTGAATTGTTGCAAGCCTTTCGCTAATTTACAGAATCTGAAAGTTTATTTCCCATTGTTTTTATGGAGGTCCTTACTATGCTGTCTGTAAATTCTGCCCCACTTCTATCATTAGACAGGAGCCGCTATATTTGACTGTACTAGAAAGCCCTATCTAGATGTATTTCTCCCCCAAAAGATATTTTGGAAAAATAGCTGACCAATTAGGTCTTTCAGTTTAATTCAGTTCAGTCGCTCAGTCATGTCCGACTCTTTGTGACCCCATGGACTGCAGCATACCAGGCTTCCCTGTCCATCACCAATTCCTGGTGAGGTCTTTGATGAAAAATAGTCTATAGTCAAATAAATTCAGAACTATCTTTTACTCTCATTCTTGGAGAGCCCCAATGCATGCCAGCATTTTCAAGGTCCTAAGAAGTACTGCTCTATGAAACCTGCTTAATTTTGTTTACAAAGGATTTTCTTTTCTTTTTTTTTTTTTTTTACCAGCTGAAGAAGCCATTTTTATTACTTTTATGTACAGAAAACTCAATAGTGTACACTCAGCCCAGCTTGGTGGCCAGTTCTTTGGCCTTAGCCTTTTCCAGCTTGGCAATGCGAGCCACTGACTTCGGCCCCAGGACATTACCTCCCCAGTGACGATGGATCTCATCGTATCTGTCATTGTAATTGGTTCTGATGGCTTCCACCAGCTTAGCCAGGGCACTCTTGTCCTCTGAGTTGACTTGTGTGAAGGCTACGATGGTGCATGTCTTTCTGTGGACCAGGCGCCCCAGCCGGGCCTTGCCCTTGATGATGCAGTAGGGAACCCCCATCTTGCAGCACAGGGCAGGCAGGAAGACCACAAGCTTGATGGGATCCACATGGTGAGCGATCACCACCAGCTGAGCCTTCTTGTTCTCCACCAGGGTGGTGACAGTGTTGACCCCTGCTCTAAGGACAGGTGGCCTCTTGGTGGGGACATCACCTTTGCCGGCGGCTTTCTTCTTGCTCCTTCTTCTGCTTTGTCTCTGGTCTGTACTTGTGGGCCAGCTTAAGCAGTTGAGTAGCTGTTTGTTGGTCCAAGCCCTGGGTGAATTGGTTAATTGCAGGAGGCACTTTCAGCCGCTTATAGAGAATAGCCCTTTGCCGCTGCAGCCAGATGTAGCAGGGCCATTTGACAAAGCGGGTGAGGTCCCTCTTGAGTTGGATGTCCTGTCCAATGCCAAAATTCTTGGGCCTCTTCTCGAACAGGGGGTTGACCACCTTCTTGGCCTCCTGCTTCTTCACCACGGCCGGGGCTGCGGCCACCTTCTTCCCCTTGGCCTTCTTTCCCTTCGGCATCTTGAAGGGCTGGCGTAGAGCTACTAAGGGTTTTCTAAACACATTTCCTTGCATAACTCCTTTGTTTTTCATTTAACACTTCTAAGTGCTCCTCAGAATACACCATGCATGTGTGTGCATATGTGTGTGCTAAGTCACTTCAGTCATGTCTGAACCAATCTTAAATGTGGATTCCAAACTTAGTTTCTGGCACGGACTTTTTGGAACTAATGTAGTTGGCTGTCTGATGAGAGTGTCCAAGTACTCACAAAATACAATGGGGGCACTTTGGGCCTTAATTTCTGCGTCTTAATACTTTGTCTGATTTCTATCTTTTTCTGGGTCTGGGGATGTGGGTTCAGTTCATCACGGATACTCATCACATTTCAATTCATCACAAATATTCTGAATGATCTAAGAAAATTATTTTATCTATTTCTGGCTTTCTTTCCTTCCACCTGAGAAAAGGCATGTGAACTAGTCTCTTTTAAAAAGAAAGTGTATAGAGATTTGTGGAGGAACGAATGGGTTTCATTCTCTATGAACTTCGTTAATCTATAATGGATTCTTAGAGACAGGCAGGGGAGTGCAAAATCCGTTCTATGTAGCTACACACACAGAGACACACTTGGCCATGCACACACACATGTATGCACATGCATGCACAGAACTCTCTGGCAGGTGTGCTGAAGCCCGGTGGGTATGGGGTGGCAGGTCTCCCCTACAGAGTTTGTCTGTTCCCAAAGAAACCTCATCCCTTTATCACAGGAGGTCGTGCAAAGCTATTCTTTTCTGTGAGTGCCGTGGCCCTGGGTAGGTCTGGCAAGTCCTGCCAAGGAGGCCTGGGCATCTTCACTGGAGAGGGTAAAGTGCTCTATGTTCTCTTCCTGGGACTGAAGAATCAGGAAATTGGTACCAGTCCTGCCTTTGTCAATATTCTGGGAAAGCTGCTTCCCTTCCCTGTGTCTTCTTAACAGTAAAACGGACAATAAACAAAATGATTTGTACAGACATTTCCAGCTCTGGAGTTCTCTGAATTTATGATAGACAATGTCTTTACAGAACAGGGAGTCCTGGTGCTCTGCGTGGCCGTGGTCCCTTGGAGGGCCTCCTCCCCTACCTCTTGGCAGGCCTGTCTGGGCTGGGTCTCTGGAAAATGGCCTCTCTCCTGGTTTCTGTCAGCATAGCTGTTGCGGACTTCCTGCCATGTGGCCCATAAACTCAGTGCTGGAGCCAAAAGTGGAGAGAAGGCAGGGAAGGAGCTGACAGACAGGCCTGCCAAGTCCCACTCCTTTCTCAGCTACAGGAGGGGACGAAGCTCAGGAAACCCCTGGCCCACCCCCACCACCAGTGTGCAGCGTGGGGACTCCTGATCAACCAGGTCCCCTACATCACCAGCACCTTCGCTACCACTTTTATGGGAAGCCTGGGCCCGCAGGGGGATTGTAATGTACACAGGGCATCAGCCAGCCCCTTCCCAGCGCCCTGCCCTGCCCCCAGCCCAGGGCGTACATCAAAGCGGTGGGCCCCGTGTGGCCTCCTGAGGATGTCCCATGGGGCAGCCTGGGTCAGAGCAGAGGGCTGTTCATGCAGAGGCATCCACCATTTACAACTCTCATTAGATACCTTTACAGTCGCCATGAGTTGATTAGAAACATACACACTCACGCAGAGAAAACAAAATACTGAAAGCTTTGCTTATTTTGCAGATGTAGTGGAGTAAGACCGCAGTGTGACTGCTAATCACAAGAGTGTCCAGTGCCTCTTTCCAAAGGGACAACTGGGCCCACGGGGGCTGTGCAGAGACCCAGCTCCCCACGGGGGCTCCTGGACCACCCCCCCACCTCCCCCCTCCCCCGGCTTCTCCGTGGATACCTGAGGCTGCCTGCCCGGACAGGCTGAGCTGGAGTGCATGGGACAGCCTGGGTGGCCCTTCTGGCCTGAGGTTGTCAGGTCAGTGGGAGGCCTGGGGTCGGGGTGGGGGGCTGGGAGGGCACAGGCCGTTACAGACCGTCACTGCAGGCCAGGAGGCTCACTGGTCAGGACTGCTCAGAAAGTCCTCTCGCAAGAGCTCCTGACCCACCTGAGCCACTTTCCCAGCGCCCCGGATGCTGAAGGGCCCCCAGCTCACCTGTCCAGGAGCCCACCTTCCGACCTCAGAGCAGGGCTATCTCAGGTTGCCCTCTCTCTGCTCCCAGCTTGCGGGGGTCCTGCCAGCTCCCCACTCCAGAAGTGCAGGACCAGTGCATCCTTGCCACCAGCGCCTGCCCTGCAGCCCCTCCTGCCTCCCCTCTTCCTGTGCAGCCTGTTCCCCCCCAAACAGCAGCAGCCAGGTTTGGAAAGTGTTAAGTCAGGCTCTCCTGCCTGAAATCCTCTATGGACTTCCTATTGCGCTCATAAAATCTAAGTCTCTCCACAGCAAAAGGCCCTGCCAACCCCAGTCCTCCCCCCGACCCCAACCCTTCCCACTCTGCTCTTCATCTGAATCCTTCTTTCTACCCACAGGGCCCTTCTGGTCACAACCCTGGCTCCTCCCAGGAAGTTTGAACTTGCTCTTTGCCTGGACCACTCAACCCCCGAGTCCTTATAACCCCCCTAGGGATGGTTCCTTGCCACCCCTAAATGGACCACCCTACTTCCCAGTGTATTATTTGCAGGCATCACCACACGAAATTTAAGTGATCATTCTCACGATATTTGTTTGCTTTTAATTCAGGTTCCCTGTGAGAGTGAAAGCTCCCAGTTCTGTCTTGTTGGCTCAGGGCCTAGAAGGTTGTTGGGCACAGAGGAGACGTTTACTGAAAGAATGAAGAGGCTGAGTGGGACCAGCTTCGCTGCCAGCCCGCTCACCTCGAAGGAGTTACCGCCATTGGAGACAGGCCTGCAGCTGTCACTGCAGCCAGAGGCTGGAAGACTGCTCCTGCTGGGGCAAGCCTTCAGCAGAGACCCATTAGCTCTCCCACAGGGAGATACACATCCACCCACCGGGGAGGCTCGATCTGCAAGGACCAGGAGGTGATGAGCAGCTATGAGCCCCAGCCTGCTCTACCTTCCATTTCTAAGCCCCAGACTGTGCTACCTCCCTTTCCCCGTCACTCCCCATCCCTACTTATGAGTGTCTGTGAGCAAAGCAAAAGAAGAAATAAGTTGAAAGGTAGCCCAGTAATTTGATTTTCTTCCCTTTGGCTTCCTCTATTCTCTAATAATTTTATAATGACTACATATTTCCTTCACAATTTTTAAGAAAGGGAAAACATAATCATTATTTTAAAACACCACTCCAGTAGATTAACACCATCAGAAAAGGAGAGAGAGAAGGGTAGTAATAACAGTTTACCTTTAAACTGTCCTGGAAGTAGATGCAGCCCCATGCATCCACTCCTTCCCCCCATCCCAGCTCAGAGTCGGCAGGCTGCCCACCACCACTCATCCAGGGATGTCTCTGCTCCATCAGGAAAGATGCTGTACCTCACACAGCCTACAACGTGTACTGTCTGGCCCTTTGCAGGAGGTTTGCCACCTCCTGTCCATGAAAGTCCCCTGCTCCCTGCACTTCCCGGAGGTCCCTGCATGATACAGGGCCATCACCTGCGCTGCTTCTGAGACCTCTGGCCCTGTTCGGTGAGTCATCTGTCTGTCTGCTGTTGGTCACAGTCTAGATTCATCTCTGTGTTATAGAGGGTCTGGCATGTTTTGGAATTTTGGTTAGTCCATATTATTATTAATAATATATCATTATTTCAGTCCTGCTTAAGTGAGGAAGTCTCAGCTGTTATCCCAAGTCAGGTGTAGCTGAAAAGGTGGGTGTACACTGAGCTGAGTCCCTACTGGGTGCTCACAGCCACCTCCTCCTTAACAGGGCAACAGGAGCCCCTGCCTCTGAAAGCTCTCAGCCCAGCAGGTCAGCTCTAGGCCACCGACCCCAGCACCTACTCAAGGACACCACAGGGAGGCCTCTGCAAAGCCAGGGGTGCCACCAGGTAGGGGGTAGCGAACTCCCGCCAGGCAGGATGAGTGGGATGGAGTGGTGGTCTGAATTAAGCAAGTCTGCCATGCAGATTCTTTTCTTAAGAAATGCCATTTTGTTCCATGCATCTGAAGGCAACTGAACTCAGGTTGATGAAGCATTTCTAAGCCAACACCACGTGGAGCACATAATGAAGTGTCAATTGACTTGTAATTTATAGCAAACACCATTGGCACAAAACAGGCAGCCTGGGCCAAGGAAATTTAGTCTGCCCCAAGCTTGTGTCTACTATGAATTAGCTTTTTAGCACTCTTCTCATAAGTGACACAAAGGCAAATAGCAGCTGAGCAGAACTCCCAGCTGGACCAAGTGACTCCAAAAGAGGAACCTGATTGCAGCAGCAGGGCAATAATTCATGTGCCGTGTGAAGGTGTGTCTGACTCTGCTAGGCGGGCCTCCAGAAACTGGGTGTGCATGTGTGCAAGCATGTGGAAGCCCACATACCTGTGTGTGGAAGGGTATTCTCTGTGAAGAGGAAGAGCACTGGGGGTGATGAAGCTCCTTCACTGCATCCCACGCTCTCTGTGCCAGAAACACCTGTTAAACACAAGGCCTCAGTACTGGGAGTGGAGAGGAGTTGAGAACAAAATAGACAAGCCTTCCTTAGCTCAGCCAAGGGTGTGGATTATCTTTAGAATATTTTCCAGAGAACTGGTAGTCCTTCCGGAGCAGTGACTCGAGGCAAATTAGCTCATCTGGTGGCTACTCTGTGGAGACACCAGGGGATCTCAGCGCTGGAGCTTAATTAGAGAACCACAGGCAACCAGGTCAGCTGGGGGCCGAGGGGACCCTGACTAATGGCTTTAATGACTATGCTCATTAAACCCCTGGAAGGAGCTGCAAGCTCCTCTGTCCCCGCCGTGAGCAGGCTGCATCTGGCATTTTCTCCAGAACCCTGACCTGCGGATGCTGTCTGTATTTCCCCAGGGTTGTGGAGGAATTGTGGAAGTCCCTCAAATGCAGAGCGGACTGTATCTGGGGACAAGGTCTTTAAAAGGTAATTAAGTTAAACAAGGCCATTAGGATGAGCCCTAATCCAATCTGAGTGGTGTCCTTATAAGAAGAGGAGATTAGGACACAGACACACACAGAGGCAGGACCGTGTGAGGACACAGGGAGGTGACAGCCATCTACAGACCAAGGAGCGAGGCTTCAGAGGGAGTCGCCCTGCTGACCCTGATCTTGGACTTCCAGCCTCCAGAGCTGTTTGGGCCACCCCATGGGAGGGCTTTGCTGACACGGACACCCTCGAGTGCTGCTTGTGCTCTGCTTACGTCGCTGACACCTGGTCTCCTCCCACTGTCTTGGTTGGGTTGGCCTCTGCCAGTCCTTAGAGATTTAAGACCACTCCCTCACTGTATCCTCTTCTGGATTCTGTCAGGAACGAGGATGCCTTTGAACATCAAAGCCCTTGTGACGGGGCTATCTTTGCTGACGCCACTTGGCAGCCCCAGGTCCATCTGGACCTGAGAAGGACCACAGGGGGGTTCCTGAACACAAGCGTCTTGCTGTGTCCCTTCTCTGAGTGCCAAAGGGCTAGTTCAAACAGACTAACCAGGGAAAGGAGGGGATATAGAGACAAGAGAGGAGCAGCCAAGAAACCACAGTGCAGGCTCGGGGTAGGGCCCTGGTTCCCCCTCAATGAATACACATGTCAGGAGCTTTGAGCTCTTCTGCAGAACTGAAACCCTCACCAAATGGAAGATGTTAACTACTTGATGAAGCATTCTTCATTTCAGAGAAGGTCACAATTTGCCCATCATCACCTGATGGCAGATGATCTCTGGATTGAAGGAATGCAGGCCCTGCATGTTCACTCTGATTCTCATCAGCAATTTTGCCCTTGGACTATGGCATTCCTCATAGGCTCACCTGGGCTGGGAAACACAATTGTAAGAGAATTAGGCCACTGGGGCCTCCTTTACCTGGCAAATCAATAAAGCTATTCTATTCTATTTCACCAAAACTGTCAAGATTTCATTTGGTGTCGTGGTACAGAAGCCAGATTTAGCTTCAATGCCAAGCTCCAGGAGGGCTCCTTGGCCCTGGTTGATGCCAGGTAAACATTGGTGTTCCCAGGAAAGGATGCAATGGAGACTAAGCCCCACAGTTCGTCTCCCCCAGGCTCATGCATAGAAGCCTCTTCTATCCCGGCAGCATCCAGTGGCCACTCTCCTTCTCTCTAAGGTCACTCAGCTCCTGAGTCTCCCTGGACCCAGTGGCTGCACAGCCTCTAGACTCAGGCCCTTGATCTTCTGCTGGTCCTGCTGCCCCAGACCCTACAAGGCACCACAGAGGGGACAGCTCCCCTGCCCTCGCCTGCTGCCTCCTCCATCATTCGGCTCTATGTCTGCTGCAGCCCCATCTCTGCTCCATACATGGGGAATATCCTCCATGCTGCGACCTTGTCTACAATATAATATATTTATTTATTAAATTTCTTTTATTTTTGACTGCAGGGTACTTGTGATCTTAGTTCCCTGACCAGGGATTAAATCTGCATGCCCTCTGTTGGAAGCATGGAGCGTTAACCACTGGAATGCCATGGAAATTCCTACAACATAATTTAAAACAGATGGGAGGGGGGAAACAGTTTTGATTTGGAGAAAGTGTATTACCTTAGATGGATTGTTTTTGCAGCCCCTGCAGCATCTTCCTGTTTTGGTAATTTTTTGTATATGCTAACCTTAAAATAAATTACGTCTCTAGAAAGTACAGCAGCAAAAACTACTGTGGGCTTCAGGCACAGGGGATGTGACTCACCCTTGATCCCTGCATGGGCATCTAGTGGCTTCCCTGAGCTGTCACTTCCTCACTCATCACACAGGGATGATGATGCTACAGAGAGGCTGTTTTGAGGACATGTTGTGAAACTTATTCAAGCCGTTGCTCTCGCGGCTGACTGTTGCTGTTAATAGTAGAACTATTTCCCCCCAACTTTGTTTTAAATGACTGCGTCAACACCAAATTCTTTAGTATGCTCTATACTCAGTGATCAATGAAAAGAAATAGAGGAAAACAATGGAATGGGAAAGACTAGAGATCTCTTCAAGAAAATTAGAGATACCAAGGGAACATTTCATGCAAAGATGGGCTCAATAAAGGACAGAAATGGTAGGGACCTAACAGAAGCAGAAGATATTAAGAAGAGGTGGCAAGAATACACAGAAGAACTGTACAAAAAACACCTTCATGACCCAGATAATCACAATGGTGTGATCACTCACCTAGAGCCAGACATCCTGCAATGTGAAGTCAAGTGGGCCTTAGGAAGCATCATTACGAACAAAGCTAGTGGAGGTGATGGAATTCCAGTTGAACTATTTCAAATCCTGAAAGACGATGCTGTGAAAGTGCTGCACTCAATATGCCAGCAAATTTGGAAAATTCAGCAGTGGCCACAGGACTGGAAAAAGTCAGTTTTCATTCCAATCCCAAAGAAAGGCACTGCCAAAGAATGCTCAAACTACTGCACAATTGCACTCATCTCACACACTAGTAAAGTGATGCTCAAAATTCTCCAAGCCAGGCTTCAGCAATACGTGAACCATGAACTTCCAGATGTTCAAGCTGGATTTAGAAAAGGCAGAGGAAGCAGATATCAAATTGCCAATATCTGCTGGATCATCGAAAAAGCAAGAGAGTTCCAGAAAAACATCTATTTCTGCTTTATTGACTATGCCAAAGCCTTTGAGTGTGTGGATCACAATAAACTGTGGAAAATTCTGAAAGAGATGGGAATAACAGACCACCTGACCTGCCTCTTGAGAAATCTGTATGCAGGTCAGGAAGCAACAGTTAGAACTGGACATGGAACAACAGACTGCTTCCAAACAGGAAAAAGAGTATGTCAAGACTGTATATTGTCACCCTGCTTATTTAACTTATATGCAGAGTACATCATGAGAAACGCTGGGCTGGATGAAGCACAAGCTGGAGTCAAGATTACCAGGAGAAATATCAATAACCTCAGATACACAGATGACATCACCCTTATAGTAGAAAGTGAAGAACTAAAGAGCTTCTTGATGAAAGTGAAAGAGGAGAGTGAAAAGGTTGGCTTAAAGCTCAACATTCAGAAAACTAAGATCATGGCATCTGGTCCCATCACTTCATGGCAAATAGATGGGGAAACAATGGAAACGTGTAAATCCATGGCTGATTCATATCAATGTATGACAAAACCCACTGAAATGTTGTGAAGTGATTGGCCTCCAACTAATAAAAAATAAATAAATAAATAAAAAACAACAACAAAAAAAATAAAGCAGCTCGTAATCCAGGTGATAAAATAAGTCCAATACATATTTTTTTAATTTAAGAATATGCAGTATTAGTGATGGGAGAAGGCTGGCATGAAGGCATTGAGTGCCCTGGACCACAGGGCATGGAGAGACGGCCAGGGATGCCGTGGAAGGGGAACCACGCATCACAAGATACAAACCCAAGGAGGAGAGCAGGCCAGGCATCAACATGCCTGAGTGCGGGTTGTGTCACCGCAACTGTGATGCTCACCATGCCCTGTCTACACTGATTCATCCCTGTAGACCCCAGAGAAGGGGAGAGTCTGCTCCAGCCCAAAAGATAAGCTTCTGGCTCCTGATTGAGCTAGGCTGCCCTGCCTGCTGCTCCCTCCCTCCATGGAGCAAGCAAAGCCCTCCCTCCCTGGGAAAGTAGGAAGGAAAACAGGATGGTTCTGATCTCACCTGATTCCAGGCGTACCACACACATCAGAAACAGAACATCCCTCGGGCCTGACCTACCATTCTTGGATTTATTCAGGTCATTTGCCAGGCAGGATGGCCTTGGGTGCTATTTCTTCAGAAGATCCTCTTTAATATGAATAGTTACGATAATAAAATCCAGACCGTATGATTCTTATGCCATCTTACTGCATTTGAGCAGATAAAGCAATCAGTCTCAATGTGTTCCTCATATAGCACGTGGCATACACTGTCATGTGACATGCAGGGTGAGCCATCCTGTCCACTGCAGCTCCAATGCAGGAAGTCCTGCAATGTGGTGATGATGCCACTACACCATATGATGGAAGTGGTCTTGCCAGGGTCATTCACTCTATCTAAACAGCTCAAGCATCAAATGCTGCCTTCTGTGGCTTTAGGAGGGAAGACACATGGAAACCTAGTTGGTATTAAAAAGAGAGCAGACCAGACCAGGATGCGTCCCATACAGTATAGATCAGCTCATTTGTGAACTTTTGTTTCTCCCTTCTTTGTGTGCATGAGTGCAAGTGCACACTGGGTCACAGTGTAAGGTATATTTTTTACATTCTGATATGAACTATGATCAAAAAGGTTTGAAAGCCCTGAACTGGGAGGCTGGCATTCTCTTTCCCACTTTTGTTTCCCTCACTGCCTGTAAAATGTCTGCCCCAATAAATGCTCATGGGGTTAATACATGAATTAATATATCACTGAAGGAGTTAAACTGATGAATAGGCAGAGTGGCTGCCTATTCTTCTCAACTTTCCCTGTTCCAACAACTTCCAGTCCCCAAAGCCGCAGGCAAGGGCATTTGCAAAGGTGAGGGCTGGCCTTCGTCATGCCTTGCAGTGCATGGTGTGCGCCTGAGCTGGGCTTGGTGCCTATGCTGGGATGAGCACAGGTGGGAGGAAAGCTGCCCCATATGATGCCACAGTCTCTGGTGTGACACCTGACCCCTGCTCTTCATTTGCCAGTCTGATCCTGCTGGGCTCATGAAGGCTGACACTTTGCCTGGAAACAGTCCAGAGTTGAGATTTGCTTTTCAAAATGATGAATTTGGAAGGGGACCACCCCAGTCATCAGCTGAAAATGCAGGGGACCCAGAAGTGACTGCATCTCGGCCACATCTGTTATTGCTTTTCCCTGAAAGTCTCTGAACTTCCCTCTGGAGAAAACTCTCTACACTAACTGGTTCCACTTGTCACTTACTTTCCCTTGGGGGCACTTGGGAAGTGAGACAAACATTTGGCCTGAGACTAAGTCCTGGGCCAGGTTCATTACCAATGAACTGTACCAGCAAACCCATACAGAGCCAGGGGTCCTCAGCCTAAATGTAGGAGCTCCCCTCTCTCAGGGGAGGAGTAGGGGGCACAGTGACTTGATAGTTGCTTAGGAAAAAAGAAAAGAAAGCTTTGGGAACATGGACTGCCTGGTAACTGGAAGAAAAGAGCAGGGCTGGCCAGTGGGCTTTGCTCAGGACCACCAGTGTCTCTCCTGGTTTCCTGGAGGTGGGAACAGCTGTATCTCATTTGCTGTGCTTTACACTTAGTGCATGAGCTGTGGACAGTTTAGTGCGCATTGGACATTTGGTTGGCATGTGACCAATGACTGTTGCTTGAAGGAATGACCTTTTAAAGTATCTTTATGAAGCAGAACTTCTATGTGGTCTGTTGATTTCAGAAAGCAGAGTAATGATGACTCCTGAAGTAAAGCAATTCACATGGAAATTTTAAAAAAGAAAATGAAGGAGACTATAGCAAAGATCAACAAAATTAAATGCTGGTTCTTTGAGAAGATAAATAAAATAGACAAGCCATTAACCAGACTCATCAAGAATAGAAGGGAGAAGAATCAAATCTGAACAGACAAGAATGAGGTGAGGAAATGAGCCATGAGGTTGCTGAGGAAATGTGTTATGATGGAGGGAACATCAAGAATAAGTATCCTCCAGTGAGGGCAGCCTGGCATGTGCAAAGACCACATAGCCATCTATAGATTCAATGCAATCCCTATCAAGCTACCAACAGTATTTTTCATAGAACTAGAACAAATAATTTCAGAGTTTGTATGGAAACACAAAAAAACCTCAAAGAGCCAAAGCAGTCTTGAGAAAGAAGAATGGAACTGGAGGAATCAACCTTCCTGACTTCAGACTATACTATAAAACTACAGTTATCAAGACAGTATGGTACTGGCACAAAGACAGAAATATAGATTAATGGAACAAAATAGAAAGCCCAGAGATAAATCCATGCACCTATGGACACCTTATCTTTGACAAAAGAGGCAAAAATATACAGGGGAGGAAAGACAATCTCTAACAAGTGGTGCTGGGAAAACTGGTCAACCACATGTAAAAGAATGAATCTAGAACACTTTCTAACACCATAGACAAAGTAAACTCAAAATGGATTAAAGATCTAAATGTAAGACCAGAAACTATAAAGCTCTTAGAGGAAACATAGGCAGAACTCTCTCTGACATAAATCACAGCAGGCTCCTCTATGACCCACCTCCCACAGTGGTGGAAATAAAAGCAAAAATAAACAAATGGGACCTAATTAAACTTAAAAGCTTTTGCACAATGAAGGAGACTATAAGTAAGGTGAAAAGGCCAACTTCAGAATGGGAGAAAATAATAGGAAAGGAAGCAACTGACAAAGAATTAATCTTCAGAATATACAAGCAGCTCATACAGCTCAATACCAGAAAAATGAACAATTCAGTCAAAAAAATGGGCCAAAGAGCTAGACAGACATTTCTCGAAAGAAGATATACAGATGGTTAATAAACACGTGAAAAGATGTTCAACATCACTCATTATTAGAGAAATGCAAATCAAAACCACAATGATGTATCATTGCACACTGATCAAAATGGCCACCATCAAAAAGTCTACAAACAATTAAAGCTGGACATGGTTTGGAGAAAAGGGAACCTTCTTACTGTTGGTGGGAATGCAAACTGGTACAGCCACTATGGAGAACAGTGTGGAGATTCCTTAAAAACTGGAAATAGAACTGCCATACGACCCAACAATCCCACTGCTGGGCATACACACTGAGGAAACCAGAATTGAAAGAGACAAGTGTACCCCAGTGTTAATCGCAGAACTGTTTACAGTAGCTAGGACATGGAAGCAACCTAGATGTCCATCGGCAGATGAATGAATAAGGAAGTTGTGGTACGTATACACAATGGACTATTACTCAGCTATCAAAAAGAACACATTTGAGTCAGTTCTAATGAGGTGGATTAAACTGGAGCCTATTATACAGAATGAAGTTAAGTCAGAAAGAGAAACACCAATACAGTATATTAATGCATATATATGGAATTTAGAAAGATGGTAATGATGATCCTATATGCAAGGCAGCAAAAGAGACACGGATGTAAAGAACAGACTTTTGGACTCTGTGGGAGAAGGTGAGGGTAGGGTGATATGAGAGAATAGCACTGAAACATGTATATTACCATATGTAAACTAGATGACCAGTGCAAGTTCGATGCATGAAGCAGGACACTCAAAGCCAATGCTCTGGGACAACCTAGAGGGATGGGATGGGGATGGAGGTGGGAGGAAGTTTCAGGATGGGGGGACACATGTGCACCTGTGGCTGATTTATGTTGATGTGTGGCAAAAACCACCCCAATACTGTAAAGTAATTATTCTCCAATTAAAATAAATAAATTAATTAAAAATAAATGAAAAACTTAAATGTTCCAAGAGCTATCATGATCTAATTAATTAGGAGAAAAGCAGGGCTAGAGATTCTGGTTCTATTTCTAAATTCCCAGTGTTTGCATAGGTCCGCTGAAGAAGGGACAGGCTATCCACCCCAGTATTCTTGGGCTTTCCTGGTGGCTCAGCTGGTAAAGAATCTGCCTACAATGTGGGAGACCTGGGTTCAATCCCTGGGTTGGAAAGAACCCTTGGAGAAGGGAAAGGCTACCCACTCCAGTATTCTTGCCTGGAGAATTCCAAGGACTGTATAGTCCATGGGGTGGCAAAGAGTTGAACACAACTGAGCGATTTTCACTTTCAGTGTTTACACAATGCTTGGCACATAATTGTACAATAAAATTCTAATGAATGAAGACAATTTGATTTTCAGAACTGGAGAAAGCTTCCTCCCTAACTCCATCTCCCACCCCCACTCTGCCCAGTCAACACACACACGCATGCACTCTTTCTCTCTCTCATTAAGTTTCTGGACCTGAAATTCCATAACCAGAGCTACTGTCTTTTAAACTGAGGCCTTAACCTCTTTAAAAAACTTCTGTAGTGTTGTACATAAATTCTTATTGATTATAACCAAGAAGGACTGGTTTGCCCAATTGTCTTTTGAGAGCTTGTTTAGACAAGGCCAAGGGGAGAGCAAATACAAAGGAGGAAGCAGGTGATGCAGTGCCATGGGAGAAGGGAGGGGTCAAGTTCTTCTCCACTGTCTGCCTCACTCACCTCCCCAGATGAACTTTGGGCTGTTGACAGTGCTACAGACCAGAAGCTTAGGAGAGGTGAGTGATCCAAGATCACGGATGCCTGGATCCTGATCCCTGCAATGAGGTTACCCTAAGTGGAAAAGGAACAGGTTCTGTCATCACTCCCTTAAAGAGGACTGAAAAGAAACAGGGTGTTATTTTCCACAGAAAAACTGCAGCTTTTCAAAAAGAATGGATAAAACTCTAGACTTAGATCACAAGCCTGTAAGTGGGTTTTCTGATGGCAATGAGATTCTGAGGGGACAAGCTGGCCCATGTGAGAGCCGCTGCCCAGAGTGAGGAGAAAACTGTGTCTGGCTGGAAATTGATGGGTAGACTCAAAAGTGGGTTCAGACTCTTCCTTCTGATGGTCTTCCTCGCTCTGCCTCCTCCAGGGCAGAAGCATCACAGAGATGGCATGGGAATCTTGGATCTTGATGCCTTGCTGGAACCATACAGATCTGGGCCTGAACCCAGACTGTGACTCCCAGGCCATGCACAGGTCTGCACTGTCACCCTTGTTAGGAGGCACATTCAGGGAAATTCAGAGAGGACGGCTTTGTTTACAGGCCCAGGCTTTGTTTGGCAAGATGGTGCCGGTGATTGCATGTCAGGTTCAGAGATCCCCATATTTCTAGGCTTCATGGACAGTACATCCAAGTAATACTCTGTCCCTAGAGCTCAGGTCCTAGCACCATATATAACCGACCCTCGTCTCTGCAGCGCCTTCGGGGCCCCAGCAGCAGCAGTAACCAGCTCCCGGTGCACATTAGGGATGCCAGGCCTTACCCATCTGGGGGAAGACACGGGGCCAAAACAAGAACCATTCAGAGGAGTCAGAGACAGACTTGCAGCCCAGGACAGTGGTCACGTGGAGAGAGCCACACACCACGGGGAAGGTCAGTCCCACCCCGTGCACCCAACCGGCCTCCTGTTTCTGCATCCCGAGATGGGGGCCCCAGAGTCTGCGAGAAGCACAGAAAGACCATCTCTGAAAAGTATGCCATTTCAGCCTGGACAGCAAAAGCACACTTCCCAGTGTGACGTCTCCAAGGTTAAAAACGCATCTCCAAACTTCCCAAACTTCTTCATCGGGGCAGCAACAGCACAAGTTTCCTACAGAGTCCTGGGCAGGTCTCTACCCCAGGACCCAGGACAGAGCCAGGGATGGAGGAGGTATGGGGGCTGCATGAACAAACAGTGAACGAACTATTCCTTTGCTTAATCTCATGAGAAAATATTTATTCACTGACTTATGAAAACAATTGCTGAATGCCCAGTAGACAACCAGAATGGTAATACACTGCTCTCTTTCCTTATAAGGTGATGGAGAACTAATGAAACCCAGAAGCAGAGCTAGCCCGTGGATAACACAGATCATATGGGGAATCTTGCAGGGCTGTGAGTGAGGTTCATGTGTGAAGCAGACAAAGGAGAGGAGGGCGGAGGGCAGGAAGCAGGGAAGAGGAGCTCCCACCAGAGTGCAGGCAGGCTCTGCCTCCACGGGTGACAGCATGCAGGCCATGGAGGGGCTCTGGTTCTGGTCACTAGCACTTTGGCCCCCTGACTGCACTGGGGCATCAGGATGGAAGTGGAAGCAGGAAACGCAGGGCCAGGTAGGGACGTGACTTCAGAACCTGGCCCAGCCTCAGCTGCTGAAGAAATCAGGGCTGCTTCACAATCATGGTCCTGGGGCTCCCGCAATGGTTGCTTAGTCCCTTGTCGGAGCTTCTGTGCCCTTCAGACTTTGCTGGAAGCTGAAAAGAAAGAGGAGGAGGGGGAACCCAGGCCTAGGCAGGACAGGAAGGCAGGGCCAAGGCGAGGGCCCAGGTGTCTGTCACTGGGTAGAGGAGCCCTGCTTGAAACTTCCGTCTTTTATAAACTGTGTCCTCGCTGAGCCCTTTCTTCCTCCACCATGTCCTGTCCTTGCCTTCTCTTTCCTTCTTTTAGATTTCCTCTGGTCAGTGAGAGTCATGTATTAGCTTGCCAGGGTCACTGGGGTTTATAGGGCATCCTTTCTTCTTCCAGGGGAGAGGGACTCTCACTTCTAGAGGCTCTTACATTATCTCATTTCATTCTTACTCAAAGCAAGAGGCATCCCCATTGTACAGATGGGGACACTGAGGCTCTGAGAGGTGAAGCATCTTGCCCTAAGTCACACAGGAGCAGCTAGAGGGAGTGCACCCAAATATCTGTGCTTTCCCCTCCTCAGACAGGACCACACCTCGCCCATGATCTGTGGGTGCCTCCCTCCCACTTCCATTCTCCTGCCACCCTGGGCCCGAGTTTCCCAGGACTTGTCTCCAAGGTTAGAATCCCCAAGAGCTTTAGATGAGACTCATCCTAGAGTAGAGGCGAGAGCTGTTTCCATGGTGATTTCAGAGCCAGGGGCCTGTGGCAGATGTACCCAGACCCTGAGAGTCAGGTTTTGCTCCTGAGCCCTCCATCAGCCCCACACATCAAACAAGGAGGCTGTCATCACCCTTGGCTCCCCCGGCTGTGTTGATGGCTGCCAGGGATAATTAGCACCCATGGGGCAACCAGCACCCCAGCACCCCCAATAGCAGGGTGCTCTGAACCATGAGGCAGCTCAGATCAATGATGGAGAAAGGCAAGGAAGCAGCATCAGCAGAGGTTGCATGAGCCCAGAGGGTTGAGTCTGGAGCCAGGTGAGAAAATGCAGACACAAAACCAAACCTCACACAAAGCTAGGGGCAGGAGCCACTTGGGACCTCATGTTACCTCACTAACAGTTGTCAAGGGCTGGAGACAATTCTCCTCCCTGGGAGGGGTAATAAAGGGTCCCTAAGTGGCATCCCCACAGCGGCCAGAGGTATTAGCTCCAGAGGTGTTAGAGCTGCTCTGGGAGCCCCCCAGGGGAAGGGGAGGGTGGAAGGTGGGGGCCCAGAAATTGGGTCCAGAGGAATAATGAGAATGAGGATTCCGTGTCGGCTGCCCCGGGCTCTACTTTGGGGGCTTATCTCTAAAGAGCTAGTGCGTTCTCTGGGGGCATAAATGCAGGTCAATAAAGAGTAGACTGTATACATATTTGTCTAACTGAAGCACTGCCCGGCACACCTGAAACTAACACAACATTGTAAATCAATTCTACTCCAATAAAATTCAAAAAGGAGAGTGGCCTGGATGGGATCAAAAGCCCCAGGGGCCTGTCTGGGGGCAAGGAGGCACTTGGGGTCATGCCCCAGGATGTTTAGAGAAAAGCAGGGTTGGAATGAGGCCTCCGGGTGGGCAGAGATGGGGGGAAGTGGGGGTAGAGGGGTTTCTAACTGGGAGTGAAGGGCCCCAGGGAGGTCGTCCAGGGAGCACACATCCCAGGGATGAAGCACTCGGGTTGTGTGTCCCTGAGCACTCGGGTCACAGGCCAAGGGGGTGGAGACCCACCACCACCTAAAGAGTAAATCTCTCCTTTGCATGTTTCCTCTGCTATTGTCTCAGTGTCACTAACAGTGTTTTCTGGTGTTTATTTGTAAAATCAATCCTGTTACATCCATAATTAGCAGAAAGTGAGCATTTTAAACTTGTCACACTATAGTTTCAGAAGGAATTTGCCATATTCCAATTATAGTTACCATTCACTGAGTATTTGGAATGTACCAGATACTATTCCATTTAATATTTAAAATAACCCTGCATGGTTATTATCACTCAAAAAGTTATTGAGGCTTCCAGGGGCCCTGACTAGGCTGGGGATAGACATTGGGGAAGAGGCAGGGCCAGGTGGGAACACCATCTGCCTGAATTCACAGCCTGCTGTCCAAGACACCATGCCCCTATTCTCTCAATAAGACCTGGTCTGAAAACTGCCACAAGAGCATGGCGTAATGGGTAAGACCGTAAATAAGATCATCTGGAGAGCTCAGGGTGAGGCAGAAGGGAATCCAGGCCATCCCTCCCCTGCTTGGGTCAGAAGTTTAGCGATTCTCTGACTCACAGTATTTGTGAAATGAGGTAACAGCCCAGACCCAGTGAGTAGATCCCCAGGGCTTAACATCACAAAAAAGGGCTCAATTCAAGTTGCCCATCCATGTGGACTTCCTTCAGGAAGCCGACAGCTGACTTCCACCCACTGGCTGAATTGTCTTCCCTCAGAGCTAGAAGGGAGTGAAGACAGACTGGGGGGTGGATGGCAGAGGGGCCCCCTAATGCTTCTTCAGTGATGCCCCACATAGCCTCCTGGTCTGGCAGAGGGCTCCTGGACCAGCCTGAAACAACAGAGGGATTTTTTCTCCAATTAAACTGAAATTAAATTAACAGACAGAACATTCCTTATTTTCGCATTTCTTCCAAAGGTTTCTTAAAGCCGTAACATCTCCTGCCACTGGTCTGCTAAGAGGTCACAGAGAGCAAAACCAGCTGAACCAGGAGTATATTAATTCAGGGACCAGATCATAACCAGCTCATGGTGCTGACTTTAACAGTTTATTTTTTACATGCACATCTGCTCATGATTTTGAAACAGACACTTTGAATGCAGAAATGGTCTCTGCTAGTACTTATATTCCTGCTACATATGCTGAAAGTGAAATTATCAGAATCGTGGGGTTGGTGGGGGCAGCATATTTGTAGAATGGGATTTGATGGGGCTTACCTTGCCAGGTTGTGGAGGTTCAAGATGATCAAGAAGGGTGCCAGAGCAAGAGCAGGGGCTGGAGGGAGCTGGCATCATTCCTGTCTCATAGTCATTCTGCAAGTTTAAGTTGCTCACTGCCTGAAGAATTTTGACAGACTGCCTTCGATACTGTTACCATATTTATTCAGGGGCAACCCTCAGGAGCACAGTCTTGTCCTCTGGCCTACAGGAGAAGGGGCCTGAGGGCCGTGATGGGAAGCGAGGTTGTGTCTTCTTTTACTTTCTTCAGCAGCAGCAGCAACCCCAGCATGAGCATCCCAGTTCCATCATCTCAGTCAGGAGGTGAAACCACGTGCAGTTACAGACAAGGGTAAGTGCTCAGCAGCTTAGGAGGTGGAAAGCCTATTTTTCACTCTTTCAATAGACCAAGGTGGGTTGGCAGGACTTCTGCTTTGCAGGAACTGAGAAAGAGGCAATCTGTGCATTGGCTTTTAAATTTTCTCCCTTGAAGAGGTACACATTTCTTCTACCATGTTTCACAGGCCAAACCAGTAACACAGCCTCGCTTCATCTGAGAAAGCCTGAGTAGCACAACCCTGGGACTGGGGGCCAGACCAGCAGGAGCCACACGTGTGATGCACAGTCCCCATCACCTGAAAATATCTCCCTGGCCAGGCTTTGAGCCACAAAAGGATTGGAAGGCTGCCTTCTAGAGGGTCATCCAGCTGGCCGGGAGAAGTCTCAGAAGTTCCAGATGATGTGAGAAGTCAACAAATGACACAAAGCCACTCTCTGGCCATTGAAAGGCAGTCAGAAGGCCTCTGACACCCTCTTGAGGGGCCACGCCTAGGGTGTGGGAGCCAAGACAACCGCATGGGTCCAGGGCAACGACTTGGATCAGTCCAGAAGAGGAGCAGCAGGATGAAGGCAACCTGAGGTGGAGGCGGAGGGTTCTAGGCAGGAGAGGAAGAGGGGCAAGTTCTCTACAGGTTCTGGGGACCGTGATTCAGCCCAGGACAGGATGGAGGGTGGCTCTACGGAGGGTAGCTGGTGAAGGCAGGAAGCAGCAGCACAGGGTGGAGGGGAGCCATCTCTTTGAAGGCCTCAGAAGTCACTCAGGCTCTTGTTTAGGAGGGTGCCATGTGCAAGGCCATGCTTTACAGAGATCACCATGTCAGCACAGCAAGGGATGAACAGAGAAGTGCAGCCCAGCAGCCAGGCATGGCTGTTCTTGGTGTGAGGGGCTGAGGCTGGGTGGGAGAAGGGTCTGGGAGTCAAAGGAAAGGGGAGCCATGGCTCACCACTACTTGGACCACTTTTTCTACTGCAGAGAATTAGATGCACTGGACAAACTAGATAAAGATAAAAAATGTGTTTGCAGGCGGAGGATAATGTGAGAAGGCAGCGAGAATGGGCCAGGCCACCAAGAGACAGCCAGAGAGAGGTGACCCCAGCACTGGGGCTGTAGCTGCTACATGGCCACAGCCAGTCCCAGAGCAAAACAGAGGCTGCTCAGCTGAGCAACCAGAACTGTGGGTGCTCCCATGAGAGAGAGACAAAATGAATGCAGAAGATGCCAAGGAGTGCTCATCAAGAACTTGCCATTTCAGATGGGGCCCAAGTCCCAGCAAGGGAGTCAAACAGGGCTGGATGGACAGCGAATCCCCGAGTCAGCACCATGGCTGGCTTTTCACCAACTCTGTCCCCACTGCATCTGAGTGCTCTTCGCCATTCTAACTACAGGTCACTCTCTCTCACAAAGACTAAAAAACTCCAACACAAAACTCTAGCAAACTGAGCCCAGCAAAATATATATAAAAGATAGGGTATCGAGATCAAGTTTCAAGGTTAGCTTTTTAGTTTACATTTGAAACTCAATCAAGATAATTTATTACATTAACAGCTAATGAAGAAAAAAACGTATTATTGGCTCAATAGTATAAGAAAAAGCATTTTATAAAATTCAATCTTTATTCATGATTTTTAAAAGCAAACTCAACAAACTTGCAATGGAACATAACTTCTTTATCTGATTAAAAATACAGTAAGCATTATACAAAATGATAAAGTTAAGTTTTCCACTCTGAGGTTGAGAATGAGATGTCTGCTCACCATCTAAATTTCTATTAAACATGATCCTGGAGATCTCAGTCAGTGAAATAAAGCATATAGAAAATATAGGGAAATAAAATATATACAGATTAGGGTGGAATAAAGCTATTATTCCCAAATTACATGATATTTATTATATGTAGAAAATCCAAAAGGATCTATACATAAACTAGTAGCATCAATTAGTAAATTCACCAAAGTCTCTGGGTACAAGGTTAATATATAAAAATCAATGATATTTCTACATAATATCATCAAACAATTATTAAATGAAGTAAAAAGTAGTTCAAATAGCTACAAATAAATCTAACAAAGGACAGAAAACTTCTACATGTAAAACCGTAAAACATCCCAAGAGAAACTGAAAAATTAAACAAATATTTGATATTCGTACTCTGCATATACATTAAAAAAGCTATATAGTGTATGTTGGCTGTATATTGTCACCCTGCTTATTTAAATTATATGCAGAGTACATCATGAGAAATGTTGGGCTGGATGAAGCACAAGCTGGAATCAAGATGGCCAGAAGAAATATCAATAACCTCAGATATGCAGATGACATCACCCTTATAGTAGAAAGTGAAGAACTAAAGAGCTTCTTAATGAAAGTGAAAGAGGAGAGTGAAAAGGTTGGCTTAAAGCTCAACATTGAGAAAACTAAGATCATGGCATCTTGTCCCATCACTTCATGGCAAATAGATGGGGAAACAATGGAAACAGTGAGAGATTTTATTTTGGGGGGCTCCAAAATCACTGCAGATGGTGACTGCAGCCATGAAATGAAAAGACACTTGCTCTTTGGAAGAAAAGCTGTGACCAACCTAGACAACATATTAAAAAGCAGAGACATTACTTTGTGAACAAAGGTCCATCTAGTCAAAACTATGGTTTTTCCAGTAGTCACGTATGGGTGTGAGAGCTGGACTATAAAGAAAGTTGAGAGCCGAAGAATTGATGCTTTTGAACTGTGGTGTTGGAGAAGACTCTTGAGAGTCCCTTGGACTGCAAGGAGATCCAACCAGTCCATCCTAAAGGAGATCAGTCCTGGGTGTTCATTGGAGGGACTGATGCTGAAGCTGAAACTCCAATACTTTGGCCACCTGATTCGAAGAACTGACTAATTGGAAAAGACCCGGATGCTGGGAAAGATTGACGGCTGGAGGAGAAGGGGACAAAAGAAGATGAGATGGTTGGATGGCATCACCGACGCAATGGACATGAGTTTGAGTAGGCTCCAGGAGCTGGTGATGGAGGGAGGCCTGGCGTGCTGCAGTCCATGGGGTTGCAAAGAGTGGGACATGACTGAGCAACTGAAGTGAACTAAACTGAACTGATGATATTCGTGGATTGAAGGCTAGATAGAATTTTTAATTCTTTCTGAAAAAAGTTTGTATAGAATTAATAAAATTGTAATCAGTGTCCCAGCAGCATTTGTTGTAAAAACAGACAGACCAATATTATATTATTTTATAGTGAAATGCTAAGGGTTCATGCATCCTCAGTCACTCAATCATGTCCAACTCTTGTGACACCATGGACTATAGCCCACCAGGCTCCTCCATCCTGTCCAGGCAAGAATACTGGAGTGAGTTGTCATTTCCTCCTCCAGAGGATCTTCCCAACTTGGGGACTGAACCCAGGCCTCCTGCTTCTCCTGCACTGGCAGGCAGATTCTTTACCACTGAGCCACCTGGGAAGAATGTTAAGGGCTAGAGATTGCTAAAGCAAACTGGAAAAAGTTGAAGAGCAAACACAACCGATATCAAGACTCATTGTTACTGATCCAATTTCCTACAAACTGACGGGCCAATAAATCAAGAGAGGAGTGTTGGGGCAAGTATAGCAACTTTATTCAGAAAGTCAGCAGGCTGAGAAGATGATGGACTTGTGTCCCAAATAACCATCTTCCCCAAGTTAGAGTTCAGGCTTCTTTTATACTAAAAGGGAGGGAGGAAGTCTTGGTTATGACCAGAATGTGTTAATTTCTTCTTTCCTGCAGCCATTCACTGGTTGGCCTGGTCAGAATGTTTCCTGTGAGATAAACAAATGTTATGTTAGTTTAACGCTCATTACCTGGGAGGCAGGGTTCACAGAGATGGGCTGTTACGTATAATTCAAGCTTATAGGCAACATCTTCTTAGTGATGAATCTGTAACAGAATACAAAGTTTCTTTCCTATTATATTATCATAAGGTGACAGTAGACAGTGCAGTACTGTAGCCAGAACATGTGGTTTGACCAGTGAAACAGAGCAGAATCCAGTCCCACACTGCAAGGACATGTGCAAATGACAGACGTGGCACATAAAACAAGGGGAAAAGATTTTTTTTGTTTAATTAAGTAATGCTGGGTCAGTGGGATATCCATTTGAATATCAAAAAATAATAACCTGCTTTCATAGAAAGCAGGTGGACTAAAGATCAAAATGTGAAAGATAAAATAATAAGGTGTGTAGAATATAACATTGGAGAAAGTCTACAGGACTCTGTGGTGAAGAATCACAAAGGAAAAGATTAATAAATTGGACTATATTAGCATTCATGACTTCTGTTCATCAGAACACACTATTAAAAGATGTCTGCAACATGTAAAAAGAAAGCTCATATCAAGACTATATAGAGAACTCCTGTGGATGAGTGTAAAAAGGACACTCACCAGTAGAAAAATTGGCAAAAGATCTGAGTAAGTGCTTCACAAATGAGATCATGCAAATATGGTAATAAACATATGAAAGGGTACTAAACCTTATTAACCAGCGGGGACATTCAAATGGAAGCCATAATGAAATCCCACCGCACAAACACAGGAAGAGTCCACACTGGAAGATTGACAGTATCCCAAATTCAGGAAGGTGTGACGCCGCAGGATCAGCCATCTGGGCAGCTGTTTGTCAGACCCAACCATGTTACCCCACGAGCCAGCAACCCTACTCCTAGATTTTTCTGCCTGTCCCTGAAACACATAAACCAAAAGTATATCTTCTTAGCATAATTTATAAAAATTAAAACCAGAAACAACCGAAACTCTTCTCAGTAGAACTGACAAATTGTAGTATATTCATACAATAGAGTCCTCCACAATGATGAAAATATGTTATGTGCAATTACATATATGAATCATAACCATAATGTTGAACAAATAAAGTTAGAAACAGAGGGACACATATTGTTTAATTTTTTACATAAAGGTTAAAAACAGACCAAAGTAATTCAAGTTATTAGAAGTGAGGGAGTGGTGACTTTTGGAAAGAAGGGGCTGCATGCAGACTGGGGTCCCAGTCATGGTATTCTGCCTTCATCTCGGTGGAATGACAAGGGTGGGCTCCACTTGTGCAGATGTGCTGACTGGGCTGTACACACGTGACTGGCGCATTTTTTGGTGTGTTTGTTCTGTGTTGACAAAAGTTTACTTTTAAAAAGGAAGAGGTGACGTTTGAGGTCTCTGTGAAAAAGTGAAAGTGTTAGTCACTCAGTCCTGTCTGACTCTTTTCCACCCCATTGACTATAGCTTACCAGGCTCCTCTGTCCATGGAATTCTCCAGGCAAGAATGCTGGAGTGGGTAACCATTTCCTTCTCCAGGGGATGTTCTCAACCCCGGGATCAAACCCAGGTCTCATACATTGCAGGCAGTTACCATCTGAGTCACCAGGGAAGCCCCTTGGGGTCTCTATATCACCCCAAATAAAATCTGTAGTGCATGAAATGCTTACATTTAAGAAATTCGTGTTTTAATATACTCCCCTCCCGACCACACATACACACATACTCACATTTGTGGATGAACTCATTAAAAATACAAGTATATGCCTGGAAGTGACACCGTCTGTGAAGGTAACACCAAGGCCAACAGTGCTCCTCCCACCACTCAGAACTGCCAGGTCGCCAGCAACAGACCTGCAGAAACTGCCTAACTTCCTGCTCACAGCACTAGCAGGCCACCAGAGTTGTTCTGTTTCAATGCTGAGGAAGCAGGAGGTTTGCTGATCCCTCCCAGTTCTGGCACAGACCCAGGCCTGGCGGTTGAACCCCTCCTCTGCGCTTTTTCTTAGAGGCCCATGGCCTTTCCTCGGGGATCAAGAGGCTCATCCTGGCCCGCCCTTCCCGGGAATGATATTTACTTACACAGCAGATAACTGGAGGCGTCTTTCTGGCCGTCATTCAATGTACAAAACAGCAGAGGGGACACAGGCCACTTTGAACTAGGGACTCAGCCTCTCCTCTTTCTCCAGCCCCTCCACCATACCCAGTCAGACTGACCCTTCAGAAAGGCAGTTTTGGGGTTTCCATGTCATTTTTCTTTTGCACAACATGTCAGACTCTGAAAAGTCCCACTCAGGAAGTTCGTTGAGCGGCCCCTGGGCAGATGTTTTTTCGTCTCTCAGAGTTCAGCTCACACCTCCTCCTATCACATTTGAAACCTCTGAACGGAATAAAGCCACATTCTTTTTAGGTGAGATAGCAAGTTCCAAATGATGAAAACAGCTTGCAAAAAATGTGCTAGAATAGTTTGAAAATGGTTTGTACTTCAAGGAATGTGGGGAGGGTGAGGTTTTGAAAACTGATTTTTGCTTTGAGAGAAGAATTGCTTTCAGTTGCTGTCAGAAATTGCTCGGCTCTGATCTTGACAAATGTGCATTATTTCTTCTTGTGGGAGAAGAAGTCACTAAAAGGAGGAGGGAGAAAGCCCTCCTTTCCCTTCCTCTGACCCCCATCCTATGTGCCCTCAGGGTCTAGCCCATCAGTGGCCTCCACCTCTACCTGGATCCCTGCTCCAGTCCCTAATCTCATTCCTCTCTCAGAACCCCTTACTGTGTGTGTATTTCCTTTGAAACAAGGTTTTATATCACTTCTGCTTATCTTCCGAAGAAGATTGTGAGCTATGAGAGTATTTAACAAAGATGAAATGGACACTTACCACCAGAAGTATTAGGTGACTTAAGTAATATTTATATGTATAACTGCATGCATTTCAGAGCAGAAGTGTTTAAAATTCTAATTAGAATGGCTTTGGTTGCAAGAAATAGAAAAATCTGATTCCAATGTCCTCCTCAGTTAGGGATGTATGATGTCTTATGACAAGATGACCCAAGGTGTGGCAGGTCTGAGTTTGGCTAATCTGGCAACTTGACAACAGCTTTGAGGATCAGAGACCTTCTTCTTTCTGCTCTGCCACCTTCTATAGGTTGGCTTTGTCCCCATGGACAACTGCCCCAACGTGCAAAAGGGCTACATAGATCCAGGCACTGCACCCAAACAGAAAGTAAAGGGCTGTCTTCTCCTTGTGCACTTCTTTTTTTTTTTTTTTTTTTTATTTTATTTTTTTTTTTTATTATTTTTTTTTTTCCCAGTGGGTTTTGTCATACATTGATATGAATCAGCCATGGATTTACATGTATCCTTGTGCACTTCTTAAGTGTGAAAAATCTTTCTCAGAGCAACTCCTCCCATCCCCCCAGCAAACCTCTTCTCGCATCAGCTTTGCCCATGCTGAAACAATCAGCAAGGGGAATGGATTGCTGCAGCATTTAGGGCTTGCCCTGAGCTGAGGACAGGATCTTGTCTGTAGAGGGACACCTAAACAGAATTGAGGTTCTGTCACCAAAGAACACAAGGAAACCTTCAGGATAAGGCAAAACTGTGTCTACCACGCAAAGGACTAGGATAGAGGTTTCCCTAAAGAAGAAAAGCAAATGGGCAACAAGAACAGAAAAATGCTTCTCGTCATTAGTCATCATGGAAATACAAGTCAAACCACAGTGAGATACTACTTCACATCCGTTAGAGTCGTTATGATAAAATAAAAAATAAAAAGAAGATAGCAATAGTTGATGAGGAGGTGGACAAATTGGAACATTTGTTTACTGCTGATGGGAATGTAAAATGGCCCCAACGATGTGGAAAACAGCTTTTTAGTGGTTTCTCAAAAGCTTTAGCATAGAATTATCCTAAGACCCAGCAATTTCATTCCCAAATATATATATTATATACATATATATATGCAAAAGAATGGAAATCAGGGGCTCAAATAGATACTTACACATGAGTATTCATAGCAGCATCATTCTCATGAATCAAAAGGTGGAAATGACCCACGTGCTCATTGCCAGCTGAGCAGATAAACAAAATGCACTACCTGTGAGATAATAGAAAATATATATATATATTAATATATATATTGGTCTCTGCCCCCCCTAGTTCCTGGCCACAAGCTTCTAAAATTCTTATAATTTTCTAAGTGATAAAGCACTATAAGCATCTTTAATTCTGATGTGGTGACTCTAGGTGGGCATCTGGCTGGCTCCTGGATGGTCACCAGAAACATGAAGCCATGATTAGAAGCTTGGATTTTTCAGCCAGTGCATCCCCACTCTCCATCCCCCAGAGAGAGGGCTGTTCATTGTTCGGTTGCTCAGTCATGTCTGACTCTGCGACCCCATGCACTGCAGCACACCAGGATTCCCTATCCTTCACCATCTCTCAAGAGTTTGCTCAATCTCATGTCCATTGAGTCAGTGATGCCAGCCAATCATCTCATCCTCTGTCATCTCCTTCACCTCCAGCCTTCTATCTTTTCCAGCATCAGGGTCTTTTCAAATGAGTCAGTTCTTCCAATCAGGTGGCCAAAGTATTGGAGCTTCAGCTTCAGCATCAGTCCTTCCATGAATATTCAGGGTTAATTTCCTTTCGGATGGACTGGTTTGATCTCCTTTCAGTTCAAGGGACTCTCAAGAGTATTATCCAGCACGACAGTTCAAAAGCATCAATTCTTGGCACTCAGCCTTCTTTATGGTCTGATTTTCACATCCATAAACAACTACTGGAGAGACCATAGCTTTGACTAGATGGACATTTATTGGCAAAGTGATGTCTCTGCTTTTTAATACACTGTCCAGGTTTGTCATACCTTTTCTTCCAAAGAGAAGCATCTTTTAATTTTGTGGCTACAGTCACCATATGCAGTGATTTTGGATCTCAAAAAATAAAGTCTCTCACTGTTTGCATTGTTTCCTCATCTATTTGCCATGAAGTGTTGGGACCAGATGGCATGATCTTTGTTTTTTGAATGTGGAATTTTAAGCCAGCTTTTTCACCCTTCTCTTTCACTTTCATCAAGAGGCTCTTTAGTTCCTCTTTGCTATCTGCCATAAGAGGTCATCTGCATATCTGAGGTTATTGACATTTCTCTCGGCAATCTTGATTGCTTTGTCCAGCCCAGCATTCCACATGACGTACTCTGCATATAAGTTAAACAAGCAGGATGACAATATACAGCTTTGAAAGTACTCCTTTCCCAGTTTGGAACCAGTCTGTTTTTCCATGTCCAGTTCTAACTGCTGCTTCTTTATGTGCATACAGATTTCTCAGGAGGCAGGTAGGGTAGTCTGGTATTCCCACCTCTTTAAGAATTTCCCACAGTTTGTTGTGATCCACACAGTCAAAGGCTTTGGGACCGAAGCTCCTGCACTTAGGACCAGACCTCACTCTATCCATCACTTCATCTGGTTATTCATCTGTATCCTTCGTCATGTCTCTTAATAAACTGGCAGAAGTAAGTTAATGTTCCCTTGATTTCTTTGAGACTGTCCAGCAAATTAATTGGGCTTCCCTGGTTACTCAGCAGTAAAGATTCTACCTGCAATGCAGGAGACCCAGGTTCGATCCCTGGTTCGGGGAGATCCTGTGGAGAAAGGCATGACAACCCACTCTAGTACTCTTGCCTAGAGAATCCCACGGACAGAGGAACCTGGGAGACTGCAGTCCATAGGGTTGCACAAAGTTGGACATGACTAAAGTGACTAAGCAGCAGCAGTAGCAGCAGCAAATTAATCAAGCCAGAGGAGGAGCTCAATTCAGTTCAGTTCAGTTCCTCAGTCGTGTCCGACTCTTTGCGACCCCATGGACTGCAGCATGCCAGGCTTCCCTGTCCATTACCAACTCCCGGAGCCTGTCTGTTTCTACAACAAATGCTGCTGGGACACTGATTACAATTTTATTAATTCTATACAAACATTTTCAGAAAGAATCAACAATTCTGTCTAGCCTTTCAATCCACAAATATCATCAGTTCAGTTCAGTTTAGTTCAGTTACTCAGTCGTGTCCTACTCTTTGCAATCCCATGGACTGCAGCATGCCAGGCTTCCCTGTTCATCACCAACTCCTGGAGCCTACTCAAACTCATGTCCATTGCATCGGTGATGCCATCCAACAATTTCATCTTCTGTAGTCCCCTTCTCCTCCCACCTCCAATCTTTCCCAGCATCAGGGTCTTTTCCAATGAGTCAGCTCTTCACATCAGGTGGCCAAAGTATTGGCATTTCAACTTCAGCATCAGTCCTTCCAATGAATATTCAGGACTGATTTTCTTTAGGATGGACTAGTTGGTTATAGTATACTATACTCAGTGTCAAAATATTTCAATATATCACATAAAAATAGAACATTAAAAATCTCAAAGCACTTGTTACCAAGAGAAAAAAAAAAAAAAAGGATGGACTAGTTGGATCTCCTTGCAGTCCAAGAGACTCTCAAGAGTCTTCTCCAACACTATAGTTCAAAAGTATCAATTCTTCGGTGCTCAGCATTCTTTATAGTCCAGCTCTCACATCCATACATGACTACTGGAAAAACCGTAGCCTTGATTAGATGGACCTTTGTTGGCAAAGTAATGTCTCTGCTTTTTAATATGCTGTCTAGGTTGGGCATAGCTTTTCTTCCAAGGAGAAAGCGTCTTTTCATTTCATGGCTGCAGTCACCATCTGCAGTGATTTTGGAGCCCCCAAAAATAAAGTCTCTCACTGTTTCCATTGTTTCCCCATCTATTTGCCATGAAGTGATGGGACCAGATGCCATGATCTTCATTTTCTGAATGTGGAGTTTTAAGCCAGCTTTTACACTCTCCTCTTTCACTTTCATCAAGAAGCTCTTTGGTTCTTCGATTTCTGCCATAAGGGTGATGTCATCTGCGTATCTGAGGTTATTGATATTTCTTCTGGCAATCTTGATTGCAGCTTGTGCTTCATGCAGCCTGGCATTTCTCATGATATACTTTACATATAAATTAAGCAGGGTGACAATATACAGCCTTGATGTACTCCTTCCCCAATTTGTAACCAGTCTATTGTTCCATGTCCAGTTCTAACTGTTGCTTCTTGACCTGCATACAGATTTCTTAGGAGACAGGACAGGTGGTCTGGTATTCCCATCTCTTTAAGAATTTTCCACAGCTTGTTGTGATTCACATAGTCAGACGTTTTGGTGTAGTCAACAAAGCAGAAGTACATGATTTTCCAGAACTCTCTTGCTTTTTCGCTGATCCAGTGGATGATGGCAATTTGATCTCTGGCTCCTATGCCTTTTCTAAATCCAGCTTGAACATCTGGAAGTTCACAGTTCATGTACTGTTGAAGCCTGGCTTGGAGAATTTTGAGGATTACTTTGCTAGCATATGAGATGAGTGCAATTGTGTGATAGTTTGAACATTCTTTGGCATTGCCTTTCTTTGGGATTAGATGGAAAACTGACCTTTTTCAGTCCTGTGGCCACTGCTGGGTTTTCCAAATTTGCTGGCATATTCAGAGCAGCACTTTCATATCATCATCTTTTAAGATTTGAAATAACTCCACTGGAATTCCATCACCTCCACAAGCTTTGTTCATAGTGATGCGTGAGGGTCTAAGGGAAACTTCTAATTTGTAGGTAGGTTGGACAGAAGTTGTGCATAGCCTGGGAATCTCGTACTCACAATAGACATCTGAAATAGGGGCAGTCTTACGGGACTGATCTCTGAACTTGTGGGATCCAAGAGTATACCCAGGTTGATGATATAAGAATTGAGTTAAATTTTAGGACATCCAGCTGCTGTCACAGAGAATTGCTTGGTGTGGGGGAAAACGCTACACATTTGGTGACCAAAAGGGTCATAAGTGGAGTTTTCTGTGTGAAAGTAGAGAAACACACAGGAAGAGAAAGGCTGTATATAGGTTTTCCATATACATTTATTACAGATGTCCATCTAGTGGGAGGGCTCAACATCTGCTGAAATGAGGGCTCCTCATTCTTGAAGTGCTATGCCCCACCATCCACACAAAGCAGGTCACCTGGTCTGCTCAGCTCTGTGATTGGAGCTCCAGTTGTCTTCCCTGATGAGATATCCCCTCAACCCTGGATGCCCTGAGGAGAAGAGCACCTCCCACAATTAGACGGCAGAAAACTGCTTGAAAACACAGCAACAGCTTCAGAGAAAGGCCTCCTGAGTCTCTATAAGCCGGGAATGGAGCCTCTAGTTCTTGGTCCACACCCGCCCCTGTCTCCTCACTGGCATGCAGCTCTGTCCAGTCAGGAACCAGGTCTCTGAAGGGCTTCCAGCTTCAGGGCCAGGGCAGTGGGAGCTCCAGGCACAGAAGGAATGTGATTCTTTTTAACCTTCATTCAAATTAAGACACACACACACACATCAGGAAATAAAAAGCTACCGATGTTCTATATTCTTTAAATTATTTCAAGAAATAGTTATTTTATAGTCCATTTATCTCTTTTCCATTTATTGTGCTTTATTTACTAAAATTTTCCCATTTCTTCTGTTCCCTTAGTTCCAGCATGTTTATGTTTTGATTTTGCCTTGCTCTAGATAATGGCATCATAGACAGCTCCCCACTCCCCTCTTCTCCCTCCCACCATTGCCTCTCCTTCCTTCATTTCTTTCACCTGTGTGTCCCCTACCCCAGTACTCTGACCTTTGGACTAGACTCATTTGGACCCCATGGTCCTAGAGTTTGGTTAGCTTGGCCTGACCCTAAACCAGGTTGATGAGCAGAGAGGAGGGTACATCTCAGCCCCTCCTCTAGCCCCCTTCAGCCAGTGCATGGAGGGGAAGTTGAAGGAGGGAGTGGGAAGGGTGATGGGGTTGGGGGGGAGGGTTAGCTGTCCCGCTCAAGCTTTCCCTGTGATCTCTTCACCCCAAAGCCACACTGGTTCTGCTTCCTCCCGTCAGAAGCTAAGGGGCAGCTCAGAGGTGGACCCTTCTGTGCTCAGTTTCCTGTCCTGGTCCCTAAACCTCAGGACAGAAATCCTCTTCCCGCCCCTAATCTTCTTAATCTCTTTCCCATCTTCTGGTGCCAACCCCACACTTTCAGTGTGGAATGGGTTGTAGTTAGTGGATACTAAAAAATAAAAAAAATCTGGGAAGAAAAAATAGAAGCAAACTCACATACACTAAAGCATCAAATTTGGGGAGGAATTTCTGTCCGTTTGTGTCTCTTGAGCTTGAGCTTTGCAGGTGACTGCAAAGAGCCAGCATCCACCAGAGACTCATTCGGAAGGCAGAAAGAAACAGAGTCCTAGCCTGAAGGTGGATGGGAAGGTCCATGTGGACCAAGGAGCAAAGAGCAAAGGAGGCTTCAATATAGTCAAGGAGACTGTACCCCGACTTTGGTGGAAAGAGTGAGACATCAGGCTCTGCCATCCACGTGCGTGCTGGTGGCGGCGCTTGGCACTTCCAGTAAACAGCAATTGTACTGGCGTGCTCATTACTGATGAAGACTTCCCATCTTGTGGTCCGGTCTCCTTCCTTCTTCCAGCTTCCATCTTGAGTCCCTTCTATGGGTGCAGGAAGACAGATCAGGACCATGCAGTCCTTGGAGACCACTGTGTCTATTCTCAGATAGGGCACTGGAAATGCATCCTGCCGGGTCTATTGCTTACATGGAAGCAGATTTCTGAACTTCCCCAATCCCAGAAGTCAGTGATTTCTTAGTTCCCACTGTTCAGCTGGACCTAACCAGAGCCCCTCCTCCCCAAGGACACAGCTTTGTTCTCAGGGGCGAGAACGCTAGCTGGGACAGGTCACTGGGGCCGGGAACCCTGGAAGCAGAATCCAGACTTCGAAGCACTTCCTCAGTCTCCTGATTGCATGTTTGGGGAAAATCAGTAAAGATCACCTGCCCAGCCCTTAAGCGAATGTCTAACTTCCAGAATGTTATGCTCAATGTTATATGCCTCTTCCAGAAGGGAAGAGGTCCCAGAGGTCCTGACAGCAGCACCCAAGAGTAGCCCTGCGTCAGGCTTAGAGATCAAGTGGGTTGCCCTTCTAAGTGGTCCCCGCCGGGTCCTGCTGGCACCTCTGAGAACTTCTCCCACTATTTCTACAGTGGGAAGAGATGCTGAGTCATGGGGAAGGGTAGGGGCAACTTCTGCACACCACCCGTTGGCACCTAGGAGGGGGCAGACTTGATCCCTGGAGCGTGAACTCAGACCTGGCCCAGCCACAAACAACTTGGTGACCCTAGAAAGCTCCTGAAACTTTTGGAGCCTTGGCCTCTCATTTGTAAAATGAGGATAATCATCTCCCTTTATTCAGTTATCATGAATATTCTATAAGATTATGCATTTGAAGCAGCTAGTATACCCTGGCCAGGGTAAGTGGCTCAGAACATACCAGCCATTGGTAGTAGTATTAATGCCAACCCCAAACCACTGAAAGGTGGAAGAGTCTCAGAAGGTAGAAATTTAGATGGGAATAAATGCTAGGGGTCATAAATCCATCCTCAGCCAAAGTTCCCTCTCCTGCCCTCCTGGCCCTGCTCTGTTCAGGCCTCTGCTTTCTAAGCAGCCATGTCTCTCACATCCTGGCAATAAGAGCACAGGCTTGGGCCATCTTCCTCAAGCTTGGATTGTAACCTTTCTGCAGGCAGGACAAATCTAGGCATCTCTCTTCACTACTTAACTTTCCTCTTATATTTTTCCCCTTCACACATCTTCTGTCTCCAACCACAATTAAACTCCAGAGGTAAGGACTAGGCTTACGCTTCATCTGGGCCTCCCTGCTCAGATTCTGAACTGATTGTCCTTCCTAAGTCTTGCTCTCAACCTGGGAAACTATTTTCCATTTCATTGGAGCTTAGCAAATGATAAAATAAATATAGAAATGTGTGTTCTCTCTCATACAGATGATCTTCTTCCTGTTCTGAGATGAGAGAGAAAAGTTAGAGACAGTCAACAGATCATTTGGCAACTCTAGATTCTTTTTGTGTATATATATATATATATACATATAATTTTATTTATTTATTTTTGACTGTGCTGGTTTTTTTTTTTTTTTTTTTTTAATTTAAAACACCAAAGACATTTTGTATTGGGGTATAGCCAGTTAACAATGTTGTGGTTTCAGGTCAGCAGTGTAGTAGGGACTCAGTCCTTGATATACATGTATCTCCCCCAAACCCCCTCCCATCCAGGCTGGCATATAACATTGAGCAGAGTTCCATGTACTATACAGTAGGTTTTTGTTGGTATCCATTTCAACTATAGCAGTGTGTACATGACCTCGGCTGTGCTGGGTCTTTGTTGCTGCACTGACTTTTCTCCGGTTGTGGGAGCGGGGGCTCCTCTTTTTTGCAGCGTGCCAGCTTCTCATGTTGTGATTTCTCTAGTTGTGGAGCACAGGCTCTAGGACATGCAGGCTTCAGTAGTTGTGGCATGTGAGCTTAGTAGTTGCAGTTCCCAGGCTCTAGACCACAGACTCAATAGTTGTGGTGCACAGGCTTATTTGCTCAGCAGCATGTAGGATCCTCTTGGACCAGGGATCAAACCCATGTATCCTGCATTGGCAAGTGGATTCGTTACCAGTGAGCCACCAGGGAAGCCCTGGCAACCCTAGATTTTGAAGTAATTGGGACCATTCTAGAACTGATATAGAGGAGGAATTTAGGGTCACCAAATTGATTGGGAAAGGACATTATGAGGAATAAAGTGTGCAATCCTCAGCATCAGGGAGAAGACAGCTAGTTAGTACATCTGCTAACATCCAGTCATGGCTATAACCACCTTTACTTGACCCTTGGTGGCTCTATTACAATTAAAAATATAAAAATGCAAGAGCCAACTCAAACATTCTCTGTGACTTCCACTGGGCTTCTTGAGGAAATGGTTGTTCTTACAAACACTTTCAGTCCCCTTTGCACTGAGACTGGCAGGGATCAAAGCAGATAGTACAAGTGAAAGAGCTTTTTCTGCCAGATGCACGGCCGGATTGTCCTCACCTCTGCTCCTAAATTTACTCGCACAGAGGGACAGCCTCACATAAGCAACTGACAACCAAGGATTTTAGGCAGCCTTCGTTTTTACTTATGTTATTTTCATCATGACTATGGTGGTTTTGAAGGCATTCACTCCAGGTTTCAGGGCTTCACTATTTGTTTTCCCTAGAATCCCTCAGAGTTTAAGTAATAATTAATAACCCCATTAACATGTTAAGTACCCCTTACCATTATTCATTAATCCAGCATGGGAAGCAATGGGCCTGTCCTGGGGGGAGGTGGTGGCAGGGTCCCCAATGGGGACAATCATTCTGCCTCCTCCATTTCCCTGGGGTCGCTCTCAAAAAGCACTGCATCAGGCTTTGGGAACTGTGGCTGGGAAATTATAGAGGCTTTGTTTTGTTTCATCTGGGCCTGTACTCCAGAAAGACACTGTGAATTTAGGTAGAGCCTGACGTTTTCAAATGATAGATTTCACCATGTTTCAAAATAGGAATTGCTAAAGTGGGACAAGAAGGTCTTCTTGGAAAACCAAGTCCCTGTGAAAGCAGCCGTGCAGGTGCCATCACAAAAATCTTCCCTAAGGTGGTAAATTCCACTTCTTGGACAAGTATCAGTGAGCCTAGGCCTTTGAATCGATTAACAAAAGCAGTTGCTTGCCTTCCCCCACCCATGCCCCTATTTTTCGGCCATGCAGCGTGGCATGTGGGATCCATGTTCCTTGCAGTGGAATCACAGAGTGTTAAACACTGGACAGCCAGGGAAGAGCCCAGAGCAATTGCTTTCTTTGACTATCATTCAGACTACGGAGGCTCTGACTGCACTTCCCAAAACCTGTCTCTGTGTTGAACGCATCACCACGGACCTGAGCGTTTCTGTCCCAGCTTCCCAGCTTGGATGTTCCAGCATCTCACTAATTGTCCCCCTTTCCTCTGTCAGGCGCATAAAGCCACAGGACATTTATTTTTCTAGCCCAGCTGGCAGCTGCTTACATCAAGCACCCCTTCAATCTGCCCAGAATTGACCTGGGCTCTCCCATTCTCAGTTTTTTGGGGTCTGTGGACCAAGTTTCAGCATCTCATGGCTTCCAGGTAGAGAGAGGCAGAGGAGGGGCCCTGGAAGTAGGGATGCAGGAAAACAGACATGTAGACCAGGACCCAGGGTGCCCAGAGCTGCCTCTGTGATACCTCTGCTACATCCAAAAACACCAGATCGCTAACTTTCTGAACAAAAATAATGAGAAAATGGGATCCTGTAGATGGTAATGTGTCCTCCCATAAAAAAAGTTGTCTGCATGAGGCTCTGAAGTCTGCCTAACCTTGGCTGGCATTCTGGCTCAGCCATGGCAGCAAATGCCCTAACATCACCAGGCGGCAGCTTGCTCTTGGAGGAAGAGGGAGGAGGTAGAGGGAGTGGGGGTCTGATCTCACAAGAGCTGCTGGATAAAATGAACACTTAGCACCAGACAGAAAGTGCTCAAGAAGCAATGCCTAAGGATTTCAGGCCATTCTTTCTAACTAAGTTTTCCTGCGTTAGTTTTCCACACAACTTCTGTGTCTTTGCCCCTCCTAGCTGGTAAGGGATCAGTGCATGCCAAACACACATGAGCATCACCTAGACAGGGGCGAACGTTACAAACACCAGTCGGGGAGGGAACTGATGATTGTCAGCATCCTCTCAACATGGTCCAAAAACCAGAAAAAGGGAGTTGAAAATAAATAGCATCAGCCCTAAGCCAGTCCCTCCTTCAAAAAAGGTTTGTTCCTCAACCCCTAACCTTTGCATTTAATCCAACACGGGCTGTGACTTGAGTAGGAACCAACCAAGTCACTGACTTACCAGAATCTTCTTTCCCAAAACAGGCCCTGGGGTTTTTAGGGTCCCTCCCACCCCTGTGAGCAGTCATTATAGTTTCAGCCTGCAACTTTTAGGGCAGCAGGGAAATGAAAATATCTGCAAAAGGCTGGTTCCCATTGCTCACCTTGGCCCTGCCCTGCTCAGCTCCAAGAAGTTTGTTCTCTTTGCTGCTCAGAGCAGGTCATCCTGGCTCCACTTTGAGCTGTTCCCCAGCTCAGTAGATGCTGAGTGCTCAGGACCAGTTTAGGGAGTACAAACCTGGTATCTCTGCAAAACGAGTGAAGAGAGGCTACAAGGCCCAGCCATGAAGAGAAACAACCTGATGAGATGGAAGTCAGGGCTACCCCTTGCTGGGGTGTGACCAAAACTCCCAGAACATCAATGCCCCCAACTCCATAAATGAGGGTGACATTATCTGCTTGTGTGTGTCACAAAAACTTTTAAATGCTTCAGTGTGCTTCCCAGATTGTGCTAGTGGTAAAGAACCTGCCTACCAATGAAGGAGCCGTGAGAGATGAAGCTTTGATCTCTGGGTCAGGAAGATCCCTTCGAGAAGGGCCTGGCAATTCTCTCCAGTATTATTGCCTGAAGGATCTCATCAACAGAAGATACTGGCAAGCTGCAGTCCATAGGGTCGTGAGAAGACAGACGTGACTGAAGAGACTTCTAATGCACACATCATGCATGCAATAAACGATATCTGATATGCAGCAGAGGCTTAACAATTTTGCTGTTATTGTTGTTGTTTTCCCAGTAGCTTGATCCAACACAAGCAAAGAAAGAGGGAGAAGGACAGACAGATTCCCAATTAGATTTGCTGTCCAGACAGGCGAGGCAGGCAGGAGAGAGATCATACACCATGTGTGGCTCCTTGGAATCTGCCTGGGAGGAGAGGGATCATACACCGTGTGTGGCTCCCTGGAATCTGCCTGGGATTCCCTCTCCATTTCTTAGTACAGAAAAAAGAAGCAATGCAGAGATAAGGATTTAGGGGTTTGGGGATTGGGTGTGAAACGACGTGGTTTCTTCAGTCAGGGGCTGTGTGTAGTCATTTGTGGTTTTGAGGCTGGGGTAATTGCCACATCCTGGGCTTTGGCCTCAGTCTTTAACTTTTGACTACAAACCACACTGAGAAGGGCCAGGCTTCAGGCAGCTTTTTTTCTTCTTGGGAAGCTAAGATGGAGCCTCTGAGGTTGGTATGCCTTGGTGGAGCCCCTGTTGCTCCTGAGAACATCAGCTGTAGGAAAGTTCTGTTCAGAGGACAGAAAGACACAAATGGTCCTCCATCCAGAGCTGGTGTGGAGAGGCAGAGAGAGGGCTTGGAGTTGGACAAGTCTGAGTTCCAACCCCAAAAATCTCTTCTCAGCACTCAGACATATCTCTAACCTTCAATTTCCTCCTTTATGAAACTAGTAATAATAACTGCTTCAGGATCATTGAGAGGCCCAAACAATAGTAGGTAAACCTACTGCAAGGACAGTGTCAGATGAGCATGCACCACAGCACTCACCCCCTCAGTACATATGGGTGAGGTCACTGGGCCAGCGGTGACCATTCCAAGATGGCACACCTCCAAGTGGTGCAGCTCAGAGAACAGCCTGCACCATCGGGCATGCATAGTCTTCTAGACAAATGATGTGTATGCCGCCCCCCCACTCCAAGACTCCATGTGCTGCCCTGAAGAAGCCAACAGATGTGCAGGATCGATGTCCTCCCTGCCTCACCCACCCTGCATCTCTGTGCCACACTGGATGATCTTCACAGTGTGAAGTGTGCAGCCAGCTGGAGTAAGTTGCTGTTACTCCCTCTTCATAACCAAGGATGCAAAATTTCCAAACATTATGGCAGGAAAAGACTGGATGGCCATCCCTGAGCAGAGTATGTTTCTCGGAAGGAAAACAGGAGCTTCTTACTGAATGAACTAAATGTCAGAGATGAGCTCTAAGTGCTGGACTAAGTGGTCCAGAGAAAGAGAGGAAGCTTGTAGCCATAGAGCTACAGTGGTGTCAGGGCTGAGGCTGGAGGTGGAGGACCCGTCTGTGGTGAGGAACCACCTCAGAGGGTGGTGGGAGGCAGCTCTGGGAGTTTCACTCACTCATTCCACAGGTGCTGAGTGCCTGGTACCATCCTAGGGTCTGAGAAACATTATGGTGAATGAGGTCACAGGGCTCCAGGTCTCATGAGGCTTACATTCTGGCTTAAGGTGGGCAGTGTACATCCAACAGATAAATTAATAAACAAGAAACTATTATGCTGTGGAAAACACTACCTGTGCTGTCCTGGAGAGGGGCGGCCATTAGAGTAGGTGGGAGGACTTCCTGGAGGAGCTGATGACTAGACTAAGCCGACTCATGAGAAAGCTGACAGAAAGTGAAGTACTAGCTTTATGCAGCTGGAAAAGATTTTACGTACTTAAACCCAGAATGCAATACTCTAAATGCTTCATGGCTCTGGAAGAAATTATAATGCATAATTTATAGCTAATTTGTAAAGTTAGTTTTAGAAAGCTTTTTAATAACTTCCAGATGAGGGACCAACAGTGTATTCTACAACATTATGTTGCTGAGCTATACCCTAGAACGTGTACACAACCGAGCAGTCCCTGAAAGCTCCTCCTGTGAACCCAGAAGTGTTAGCCCATAAGAAGGACCCTGTGGACAATGCAGGGTCACCTGGCAGAGGCCAGGTGAGAGAAAGTCACTCCAAATCGGGGATCACTAGGTTACAGGAAATAGGAACCCACTTGAGGAAGCTTCATTAAAGACTAATTTAACTTGAACAGTTCCAAGGGCTGGATGTGGTGAGGAGTCCATAAGGGATGAGATCTAAGAACTGAAAGGCCTACAGAGCTGAGAACTCTCCTCAATAAGCCACATGGTTATTGTTTTTTAAATTTAATATGTTCATAATACTAGTAACCTGTGGAATTGCTTTTTATAATTTTTTTATAATAAAAAAATCTATATAACACAAAGTTTGTCTTTTCACCATTTAAAATTCCAATACCCCTTCAGTATCTGGTTCTGATGTTTGTCCATCTCTTCAAATTCAGTTGTTGGCTATTCATGTCCCTTCATTTTTTCTTCACACCCAGACATGATGTAGCACTGCTGTTAGGAGGCCTTTAGCGATGTCATGCAATGGCAATGCACTCCAGTATTCTTGCATAGAGAATTCTGTGGAGAGAGGAACCTGGTGGGCTGCTGTCCATGGGGTCGCACAGAGTCAGACAGGACTGAAGCGACTTAGCATGCATGCATGCATTGGAGAAGGAAATGGCAACCTACTCCAGTATTCTTGCCTGGAGAATCCCAGGGACAGAGGAGCCTGGTGGGCTGCCATCTATGGGGTCACACAGAGTCAGACACAACTGAAGCGACTTAGCAGCAGCAGCAGCAGTGATGCCATGAGGTGTGGGATGGAAGGCTTCCCACTGTCCTGATGCATTCTCTGTCTGTGCCCTGGCTGTGAACTTCACAAGTGTTTTTCAGTGTTTTTCTCCTTCACTTGATGGAGCAGGGTGACCAGAGCTGGCTGCAGCTGGATACTCCCCTCCCTCAGGTCAGTTAGGCTCTGGGTAACTAGTTTCCCCTGAGGACACGCCTTGGTATATTTCAAACTGGTCTCTTTACCTTCCCTCTCCTAGAAGCCAGAAGAGATTTCCCCTTGACATTTTCAGTGAGAACCTGGTCTAGTTCCCAGAGGTAAATTCTATAGTAATGTACCTACCACCCATGACTGAGTTCTCCTGGAGTTCTCATTCTCAGATGTATCTATACTCAGTTGCCAGTAATTCACCAGTTACAGTTCAGGTTTTCCTGTCCCAAAACTGCTTCCCACAGTGGTTTCCATTCTGTCTCTGCTTCAGGAAGCTGAGAATCCCTGTATCACCCATCTGTCTCTCCAACTTTGAGGACAGTGATTTGTCCTGTCCGCCCCTCTCTTAAAGATCCAAGAACAGTGTTGATCAACTTTTCAGTCTCTTCATCCTTTTACTTGCTTTTAAGATGGAATGGTGACTTCCAAGCTCTGTACATGTGGAACTATAAACCATTTTAACCCTTGTAACCACTGTTAAGAGTAAAATTCAGTGGCTTTAATTACATTCACAATATTATACAACCATTACCCACTATCTATTTCCAAAACTTTTCCATTGCCCCAAACAGAAAGTCTGTATCCACTATGCAATAACTACCCACTTCTTGTGAGTAACACTGCTGTGGCCATTGATATACTACAAGTATCTGCTTGAGTCCTTGTTTTCAATTCTTTGTGTATACATCCAGAACTGCAATTGCTGGATCATATGGTAATCCTAAGTTTACTTTTTGGAGAAATCACCGAACCATTTCCCATAGTGGCTGCATCGTTTTACATTCATACCACAAAAGTACAAGTGTTCCAATTCCTCCACATCCTTGCCAACACTTTTTAAAAAACTATTTTAATTATAACCACTCTAGTAGGCATGGAATGATATTTCATTATGGTTTTGATTTACGTTTTCCTAATGGATAATGATGTTGAGCATCTTTTTGTCTGTTTATTGATTGCATATATTCTCTGGAAAAATGTCTATTAAATCCTTTGTCCATTTTTTCACATGAGCTGTCTTTTTTGTTGTTGAGTTGTAAGATATAAATCAAAGAGGACACAAAGAGATGGAGAAATATACCATGTTCATGGATTGGAAGAATCAATATAGTGAAAATGAGTATACTACCCAAAGCAATCTATAGATTCAATGCAATCCCTATCAAGCTACCAACGGTATTTTTCACAGAACTAGAACAAATAATTTCACAATTTGTATGGGAATACAAAAAACCTCGAATAGCTAAAGCAATCTTGAGAAAGAATAGAACTGGAGGAATCAATCTGCCTGACTTGAAGCTATACTACAAAGCTACAGTCATCAAGACAGTATGGTACTGGCACAAAGACAGAAACATAGATCAATGGAACAAAATAGAAAACTCAGAGATAAATCCATGCACCTCTAGACACCTTATCTTTGACAAAGGAGGCAAGAATATACAATGGAGAAAAGACAATCTCTTTAACAAGTGGTGCTGGGAAAACCAGTCAACCACTTGTAAAAGAATGAAACTAGAACACTTTCTAACACCATACACAAAAATAAACTCAAAATGGATTAAAGATCTAAATGTAAGACCAGAAACTATAAAACTCCTAGAGGAAAACATAGGCAAAACACTCTCCCACATAAATCACACCAGGATCCTCTATGACCCACGTCCCAGAGCAAAAATAAAATAAAATAAAATAAAAATAAAATAAATAAATAAAATAAAAAATAAATAAATAAATAAATAAAATATATAAATAAATAAAATAAAAGCAAAAATGGGACCTAATTAAACCTAAAAGCTTTTGCACAATGAAGGAAACTATAAGCAAAGTGAAAAGACAGCCTTCAGAATGGGAGAAAATAATAGCAAATGAAGCAACTGACAAAGAATTAATCTCAAAAATATATAAGCAACTCCTGTAACTCAATTCCAGAAAAATTAATGACCCAATCAAAAAATGGACCAAAAAGCTAAACAGACAGACATTTCTCCAAAGAAGACATACAGATGGCTAACAAACACATGAAAAGATGCTCAACATCACTCACTATTGGAGAAATGCAAATCAAAACCACAATGAAGTACCATCTCATGCCTGTCAGAATGGCTGCTATCCAAAAATCTACAAACAATAAATGCTGGAGAGGGTGTGGAGAAAAGGGAACCCTCTTACACTGTTGCTGGGAATGCAAACTAGTACAGTCACTATGGAGAACAGTGTGGAGAGTTCTTAAAAAACTGGAAATAGAACTGCCATATGACCCAGCAATCCCACTTCTGGGCATACACATCCAGGAAATCAGAATTGAAAGAGACACGTGTACCCCAATGTTCATTGCAGCACTGTTTATAATATCCAGGACATGGAAGCAACCTAGATGCCCATCAGCAGACGAATGGATAAGAAAGCTGTGGTACATATACGCAATGGAATATTACTCAGTCATTAAAGAGAATACATTTGAATCAGTTCTAATGAGGTGGTGAAACTGGAGCCTATTATACAGAGTGAAGTAAGTCAGAAAGAAAAACACCAATGCAGTATACTAACACATATATATGGAATTTAGAAAGACGGTAACAATAACCCTATATGCGAGACAGCAAAAGAGACACAGATGTATAGAACAGTCTATTGGACTCTGTGGGAGAAGGTGAGGGTGGGATGATTTGAGAGAAGATCATTGAATCATGTATATTATCATATGTGAAACAGATCACCAGTCCAGGTTCGATGCATGAGACAGTGTGCTCAGGGCTGGTGCACTGGGATGACCCAGAGGGACTGGATGGGGATGGAGATGGAGATGGGAGGGGGGTTCAGGATGGGGAACACATGTACACCCATGGCTGATTCATGTCAATGTATGGCAAAAACCATTACAATATTGTAAAGTCAAAAGTTAAAAATAAATAAATAAAATAAAAATCTAAAAATAAAAAAAAACCTATATAAGATAATATTTTGTGAATATCTTCTCCCATTCCATTATATCCTTCCTCTTTCTCAATAATGTCCTTTGATGCATGAAAGTTTTGATTTTGATAAAATCCAATTTATTTGTTTTACTTGTGTTACTTATGCTTTGGGTATCATAGCTAAGAACCTGTTGCCAAATCCAAGGATATGAAGATTTATACCTATGTTTTCTTCTAAGAGTTTTATGATTTTAGCTCCTACTTTCAGGTCTATGAGTTATTTTGAGTTATTTGTAAATAGTATGAAATAAAGGTCTAAATGCATTCTTTTGCATTTCTCAGCAACTTTTATTGAAAAGTTTTGGCATCCTTGTCAAAGATCAACTGACCATATATGTGAGGGTTTATTTCTGGACTGTCTATTCTATTCCACTGGTCTCTCTATGTCTGTATTTGTGTAGTACCACACTGTTTTGATTACTATAGATTTTATAGTTAGTTTTAAAATCAGGTAGTTGAGACTTTGTCCTTATTTTTTGAGATTTTTTTGACTATTAATCTATATTAATAGATTATTAATCTATCAATCATTTTGGCTCTTAATCTATCAATGTTAATATTGATAAATATTCCAGATATTAATCTATCAATTAATTTTGTTCCTTTGCCTGTGCCACGTGTTCCTGTTTCTTAGATATCTTGTAATTTTTTGTTGTTGTTGAAACCCGGACATTTGAATCTTATAAAGTGGTATATCTGGAAATCAGATTCTCTTCATTCCCTAGGATTTGCTGGATTCTTTTCCCTTGGGAAGGCTATAGTAGTCCATTTGCTTAGTGATTTTCCCTAACTAGTTTCGCAGACACTGTTTTCCTTGTCATGTGTGGCTAATGAAGTTTCTGTTCTTTAGTTTTGTGCAGTTAGTGTTTTCACAGAGATTTCCTTGAATGCTCAGAGCTAAAAATCCAAAACCAAAGAAACACAAAAATCACTTCTAATCATTGCCAAGTGACTCTGTTCCAGGTCACTCCTTCAACACCAAGCCAGGCTTGTACCAAGCCTGAAGATCAGCCCCAAGTGAGACTGAGGGCTTTTTCACATCCTGTCTCTCTGGCCCAGGCACGTGCATAGGCTCCAGGGTCCTAATTTTAACTGTTCTAAATGTCCTAATTTCCCAAAGGAACTCTCAGGCTTTTGCTCCCAGGTATTAGGCCATCTATGGATGTGTTCAGCTGGCTGTTTATGTTTCCATCATCATCTTTTGCCCCAGGCATCTGTGGGTTGACAGTTCATCTTGCAGTATTTTCAAGGAATGGCACTGCCTTTCTAGCCTCAGTTCTGAGTCAGGCAAAATAGACATTGCTTCCCTTGTGTAAGTTCTACAGGTAGCCCCCAGACAGGTTAGAAGAGACACCCACAATAATTAGCAAAGGTTCCACATTGAGAATATGGCTTCCATCTTCAAGATTCCTGCCAAGCAGGAGAGGTTGGACTAAAACAAGGGAAATATTGCCAATCCTTCCTACAATTTTGAAGCCATCTTTTTCTTGATTCAGCATGCATTTACTTGTTCTAAACTTTGTCTATTCTCTAGAGTCCTGACAAATTTGGGTCTGGCTGTTTCTGCTCATTTTTTGTTTGTTTGAATTTATTAATTGATTAATATTTATACAATTTTAAAGGTTACTTTCCATTTACAGTTATTACAAAATATTGACTATATTTCCCATGTGGTGCAATGCATTCTTTCTACTTTATAGCCATTAGTTTGTACCCGCCTCCTCCACTCACACCCCTACTGGTAGCTGCTAGTTTGTTCTCTGTCTGCAAGTCTGCTTCTTTTTTGTTATATTCACTAGTTTGTTGAATTTTTTAGATTCCACATATAAAGATATCATACAGTATTTGCCTTTCTCTGTCTGACGTTTCATTAGCATAATGCCCTCTAAGTCTTCTTTTCTATGGCTGAGTAATATTCCTTTATACCATATCTTCTTTAACATTTCATCTGTTGATGGACACTTAGGTCATTTTCCATATTTTGGCTATTGCAAATAATGCTGCTATCAACATTGGAGTATATGTATCTTTCAAATATATATCCAGGAGTGGCATTACTGAGTCATATGATGGTTCTATTTTTGGTTTTTTGAGAACTCTCCATACTGTTTTCCACAGTGGCTACACCAATTTGCATTCCCACCAACAGTGTAGGAGGATTCCCTTTTCTCCATATCCTCGCCAACAATTTTTATTTGTGTTTTTTTGAATGATAGCCATTCTGACAGGTGTGAGGTGACATCTCCCAGTGGTTTTGATGTGCATTTCTGTGATGATTAGCAATGGTGAACATCTTTTCATATGCCTGTTGGCCATTTGTATATCCTCTTTGGAAAAGTGTCTATTCAGGTCTTCTACCCATTTTTAAACCATATTGTTTGTTTGTTTTTTGATGTTGAGTTGTGTGAACTGTTGATATTTGTCAGATAGTAACCCTTATTAGTAATACCATTTGCAAATGTCCTCTCCCATTTAGCAGCTTGTCTTCTCACTTTGTCAATGACTTCCTTTACTGTGCGGAAACTTTCAGGTTTAACTAAGTTCCATTTATTTACTTTTGCTTTTACTTTCTTTAACAGGTGGAGCCAAAAAAACATTGCTATGATTTATGTCCAAAGTGTTCTGCCTATGTTTTCCTCCAGGAGTTTTTGGTGTTTCAATAGCTTAGAGCTGCCTACTCCACCATTTTGTGAAGTCAAAGTCCCCTGGTGGTTTTTTGCCTTATATTTTTCTCTGCAAATTGATTCCATTCTCCTCTTCACCCTAAAGACTGTTTCTTTCTTCTTTCTCATTATGGTAAATGGCTTCAAAATGACACATCACCATGGTAGCCTCAACCCTAAGGGCTGAGTCACATCATTGTCCAGCACCCTAACTGACTATGTCCGTTTTCTAAGTCTCAAAAGCTGAGTGCCAGGGCATTGAACCTAATTGCTTCAGCTTGAGAGTCTTGGGCCAATCAGCTGAGGGGGAGGAAGCCGCAGGACCCACTTCTTACTCAGCAGGGGTAGAGGGAGGGATTCTCTTGGAAAGGAGATAGGCTGGTTCCCAAAAGCGAGGTGTAGGGGCAGGAAGAAGTTTTGAGTATCTCAATATAATCATGAAACCCAACCTTTCCCTTCAGGGCTTCCAAGAAGAAAAGCACAATGAGATGATCCAACCGTACTTAACCATGAAATCTTTTTTTTTTTTTTTTTTAATGGAAGAACTTTAGTGTTTAGTGGAATATAAACTATACAGACATTGGTTCAGGAGTTCAATAAAAATGTGTTGAATTTGAAATGTGAAGATTCAGATGGCATCCGTAATCTTCATCCCTGCCCTTCTGGCCCCATGCCTGGTGCTTTTGTGGATGGAGCCCTGAGCTGAGCACAGCCCTGGGCTGGGTGGGCTGCAGATGTCCATTTCTGAGTAAAGATTGGATTCCTGACCACTTGTGACAGACACCGTGCTACCTGCTATGCCAAAGAGCAGAAATATTTCTCCACCCCCGTGTTTAACACAAGTGAAAGGAGGTCTGAGTCCTTGCTCCAAAAGGAAGAGACACATATGACGTGAGAGGGATGAACAGAAACCAGGAGGAGGCTAGGTTCTGGCTTGTGTTTGCCACCTTCCAGCCAAGTAGCCACGTGTAATGGGCCACTCAGCAAGGCCGCTTAAGGCCTGTGTTTCTTCACCCAGAAGTAAGGAACAGAGACAAAATGGGTGATTTCCTAGGATTTCATTTCTTTGCTTTTCCAATTTTTGTTTTAAAAGCAGAAACTTTTCTTTTAAATAAAACATATGTATAGCCCCAGTATATAAAGTGAAAGTCGCTCAGTCGTGTCCGACTCTTCATAACCCCATGGTCTATACAGTCCATGGAGTCCTCCAGGAGTGGGTAGCCTTTCTCTTCTCTAGGGGATCTTCCCAGGCCAGGGGTCGAACCCAGGTCTCCCGCATTGTAGGCAGATTCTTTACCAGCTGAGCCACAAGGGAAGCCCCGCCCTCTCCCCCCTCCCCCCCAAGTATAGCAAGAAAATGGCAAAAGCAGAAGTGGCCTGATGGAGCAGGAGGGGGGACCCAGCTGATCACCAGAGGTTCCCGTGGACCTAGTGTCCTCTGACCTCTGAGGTGCTGTGCGTTTACACAAGAACCTGCCTCCCTACATTGTGAGCTCTTCCAAGGCAACGTCCTCAGGAGCCTTATGTCCTCAGACCATAGACCCTTGAAGGCAAGGCTGTCTTAGAGATTCTTGTGGTATCCGGTGGTAGGAGTGAATGATAATTAATAATTATAGTGGGACTATCAGATAAGCCTCTTTGGCAAGTGCTGCTTCAGTCAAAGGCTGTCCCAGATTTCTGGATTTCATATATTAGTCAGTGATCTGTTTTGCCAAAAATGTGTGTTTTAAAAAGATAGTTTTCACTGCTGCAATGACTCCCCAATTCTTCAAAGAAGGGGCTTTTGAAAAATTTTTATGGCAGAAAACATTTACAAATGAAGCAACTGACAAGGGATCAATCTCTAAAATACACAAACAATTCATGAAGCTCAATATCAAAAAACAAGCAACCCAATCAAAAAGTGGATGGAAGATCTAAATAGACATTTTTCCAAAGAAAAAAAGGGTTTTTTAACAGTAATAAAATGACTGGTGCTAAGGAGCCACAGCTCTAGAGCAGTTTCAGTCCTTGGCTTCACTTTGCCGTCTGTTTGTCTTCAACAGCAACACGACCTTCGGCTGCCCTTACATCTGTAGGTGCATCCAGGTGTGGCCTCTGGGTCCTTGGGCTTCCTGGTTGCAACATGTCTGAGCAGGATCCTGAGGGCAGTCAGCCACAAGGGCTGACCCATCATTGGCACTGAATACATCTGCATTCAGGCCAAGGTCCTGAATATATGTCAGAGACATGCCACATGGGTCTTCACATCTGGAACAAAGCGGGCCTGAGGTTATTCAGAGTAAAATAACCCCGATCCCTAGAACCACTTGGGAAGTCGAAGACAGAAGTGAACCAGCATGGTCCCTGCCCTCAGCTGGGGACAGGCAGGGAAACTGACCATGAAAACCAGCCTTCAACATGTCCACAGAGGGCAAAGCGCTGCAGGAACCCAGAGGTGAAGGGAGCCCCTCCATCTGAGGTGTGGAAGATGGTGGGAGTGTGAGGAGCCGAGGCAGCTGTTCACAAGAGAAGCAGTGAGATGTGTCTCAGGATGAGGAGTCATCCAGGCTAAGTGCAGGGGCTGCTGCAGGCAGAGGGACAGAGCAGCAATGGCAAGAAAGCCTGGCAGCCTGTCACTCGGGGAGGATGTGTCTGCAGCATCTTTTCAGCAAGACCATTTTCTTCCAAGTCAGGTTTGGAGAAGACACCACCCATGTCTGTACCTGCTCTCCACAGGGACCCTAACTCAGGACCAAGTCACCACCAGGAGCCACAGTTTGGGGCAGCTCGAGCTTTGCAGATGATCGGGCCCTGAGTCCAGCATTGTGTGGTTAAGTAATCCAACTCTGTTGAGAGGACTTGTGTCCCCCAGAAGGCTCACCTTGGGGGTGACCCTGAAGGTAAGAAGAATTCTTGGTAAAGGTGTCTGAGTGATTCTCTAGGGATAGAGACCCTTGGCTGATTAGGGTGGTTCCTGGGTGAGTGGAATTGATTCCAGGCAGCATCTGAAGATTCAGGCCCAGGTTCTAGACTGTGTGGTCCTTCTACATCAGAGAATCTCTGCCGGATGGAGCAGAGGCAAGGGTCCCAGAGGTACCCACCCCATCCTCAGCTGGAATGGGATTTAGGCAGGGTTGATGTCCTTCATGCATGAGCTCCAAAAGCAATGAAGACTCAGAGTCACATCCAACTCATGGACTGAGAAAGACCCCAGAGATGACAAGTGAGTTCTGAGTGTCAGGAGAGTTGGGAATGAGTACAGAAAGAGGTGGGTGGGGAGGGAATAATATAGATGAAGGTGTACCAACAGGAGGATGAATTTCCAAACTCCTTCTGGAAATACCAAGTATTTTCTCACAAATGCTGGTAACTTCTGGTGGAAGCTTGTGATGGTCTGACTTCCTCAGCCAGTCTCTCCATGCCCCTCAAGGTTTGGTCCATCTGGGACTCCAAATGATAAACCCATTATTGGTTTGGCACAAGGAAGCCAGGCAGGACACCTTCAGAGTACACTGAAGAGGCTGCACAGGCCACCAGTGCCCAATGAATGAGCACTGAGAGGATGGGATTTGTAGAGAGGGGGGTAGTTGTGGGTTGAATAGTGTCCCCCCACCAAGATATTGAGTCCCAGTACCCATGAACTTGAGGGGCTATTTGAGGATAGAGTCTATACAGATATCAAGCTAATATGATTTCCTATAAATAGGTGAAATTTACACACACTTCAGTTCAGTTCAGTTCAGTCGCTCAGTCGTGTCCGACTCTTTGTGACCCCATAAACCGCAGCACACCAGGCCTCCCTGGCCATCACCAACTCCCAGAGTTCACCCAAACTCATGTCCATTGAATCAGTGATACCATCCAACCATCTCATCTCTGTCGTCCCCTTCTCCTCCTGCCCTCAATCTTTCCCAGCATCAGGGTCTTTTCAAATCAGTCAGCTCTTCACATCAGGTGGCCAAAGTATAAGAGTTTCAGCTTCAACATCAGTCCTTCCAATGAACACCCAGGACTGATCTCCTTTAGGATGGACTGGTTGGATCTCCTTGCAGCAGAAGGGACTCTCAAGAGTCTTCTCCAACACCACAGTTCAAAAGCATCAATTCTTCTGTGCTCAGCTTTCTTTATAGTCTAACTCTCATATCCATACGTGACTACTGGAAAAAACCATAGCTTTGACTACACAGACCTTTGCTGGCAAAGAAATGTCTCTGCTTTTTAATATGCTGTTTAGATTGATCATAACTTTTCTTCCAAGGAGTAAGTGTCTTTTAATTTTATGGTACAATCACCATCTGCAGTGATTTTGGAGCCAAAAAAGATAAAGTCTGTCACTGTTTCCACTGTTTCCACATTTATTTGCCATGAAGTGATGGGACCGGATGCCATGATCTTAGTTTTCTGAATGTTGAGCTTTAAGCCAACTTTTTCACTCTCCTCTTTCACTTTTATCAAGAGGCTTTTTAGTTCTTCTTCACTTTCTGCCATAAGGGTGGTGCCATCTGCATATCTGAGGTTATTGATATTTCTCCTGGCAATCTTGATTCCAGCTTGTGCTTCTTCCAGCCCAGTGTTCCTCATGATGTACTCTGCATATAAGTTAAATAAGCAGGGTGACAATATACAGCCTTGACGTACTCCTTTTCCTATTTGGAGTCAGTCTGTTGTTCCATGTCCAGTTCTAACTGTTGATTCCTGACCTGCATACAGGTTTTTTAATAGGCAAGTCAGGTTGTCTGGTATTTCCATCTATGAAATAGATAAATCACAAGGACCTACTGTATAATGCAGAGATATATAATCAATATCTTATAATAATCTATAATGGAAGGAATCAGACAAAGAATATATGTATATATATATATATATATATATATATATATATAACTGAATCACTTTGCTGTACTCCTGAAACTAATACAACATTGTAAATCAACTATACTTCAATTTTTGTTTAAAGAAAGGGGAGAATTTGGACACAAAGACAGATTGGTACAGATAGAAGGCTATTTGAAGTCACAGGAAGGATGCCATCTACATGTTTCGTTGACTTTAACCTTTGCTTTTTGTTGTTCTTGTTATTATGATCATACATCATAGCTGGCCTTGGGGAACCCTGCTCCTCTTCCTGACTATTAAACTCAAGTGCCTTTGTTCAGCTCACAGAGAGATAATCTGACACAGCCCAGCTATGAATGACTGCAGAAAAGAAGAAATGAACACATCCCCTTCTATTTTGCAAGATAAATGTCTTTTTAACTTTATTTCCTCACTTTCTCTCCCCCTCTGTTCTGTAAAGGAACCTGGCATCCAGACCCTGATAAGATGGTTGAGACATAGTTGGCCGTCATCTGTCTTTCTGATTAAAGTCATATTCCTTACCTCAGCAGCTCATTTCTCAGTTAATTGGCCTGACATGCAGGAAGCAGAGCAAGCATGGGCTCAGTAACACCGAGACCAGCAGAAACTAGGAGGCAGGCCTGGGGCAGAGGCTCCCTTTCAGTCCTCAGAAGGAACTAGTCTTGTCAACCTCTTGACCTTGGATTCCAGCCTCCAGAACCAGGAGACCATAAATTTCTGTTGTTTAAGCCACTCTGTGTGTGGCACTTTGTTACAGAAGCCTCAGAAAACTAGGGTGTTGGCTTATTATTTGAAAAAGTCTCCAGGCTGGTGATAAGTATAAATTATGAAGGTTTAGAAATAGATTCTGTTCCTGAGATAACTGCCAGGTTTTCCCCCATCAATCTGTGTTAGTTCTGTTTACGCGGGACACCACAGTGAGTAATTGACCCTTCAGTCCACCCTGGCTCTCCTGGCTGATCAGAGTCTAATGAATCCTCCCCCCAGAAAGTTGCCTGCATACACACTCAAAACAGACACAGCGTGGTGAAGTAAGTCAGACAGAGAAAGACAAATACTGTATGATATCCCTTATATGTGGAATCTTAAAAATATGACAAACTAGTGAATATAACAGAAAAGAAGTGGACTCACAGGTATAGAGAACAAACTCATGGTTCCCAGTGCGGGGTAGAAGAGGGGGAAGTATAAACTACTGGATGTAAGACAAGCCCAAGGATATATTGTACAGCACAGGGAATGTAGCCCATGTTTTGTGATATCTATAAATGAAAAACATCCTTTAAAATTGTGTTCAGTGCAGTTCAGTCACTCAGTCGTGTCTGACTCCTTATGACCCCATGGACTGCAGCACACTAGGCTTCCTTGTCCATCACTAACTCCTGGTGCTTACTCAAACTCATGCCCATCAAGTTGGCGATGCCATCCAACCATCTCATCCTCTGTTGTCCCCTTCCCCTTCTGTCTTCAATCTTTCCCAGCATCAGGGTTTTTTCAAATGAGTCAGTTCTTCGCATCTGGCAGCCAAAGTATTGGAGTTTCAGCATCAGCATCAGTCCTTCCAATGAATATTCAGGCTTGATTTCCTTTAGGATGGACTGGTTTGATCTCCTTGCATCCAAGGGACTCTCAAGAGTCTTCTCCAACACCACAATTCAAAAGCATCAGTTCTCCAGTGCTCAGCTTTCTTTATAGTCCAACTCTCACATCCATACAGGACTACTGGAAAAACTATAGCTTTGACTAGATGGACCTTTGTCTGCAAAGTAATGTCTCTGATTTTTAAAATGCTGTCTAGGTTTGTCATAGCTTTTCTTCCAAAGAACAAGTGTCTTTTAATTTCATGGCTGCAATCACCACCTACAGTGATTTTGGAGACCAAGAAAATAAAGTCTGTCACTGTTTCCACTGTTTCCCCATCTATTTGCCATGAAATGATGGGATCAGATGCCATGATCTTAGTTTTTTGAATGTTGAGTTTTAAGCCAGCTTATTCATTCTCCTCTCTTACCTTCATCAAGAGGCTCTTTAGTTCCTTTTTGCTTTCTGCCATAAGGGTGGTATCACCTACATATCAGGTTATTGACATTTCTCCTGGCAATCTTGATTATTGTTTGTGCTTCATCCAGCCCAGCATTTTGCATGATGTACTTTCCATGGTAGCTCAGCTGTTTTTGTTTGTTTGTGTTTTTCACACAAAAATTAAAAACACAAACAAAAAACAGCAACAAAACAGACACAGCCTTCTACACAAACCTCAAAGGCCGTACACTTTGGCACTAGTGTAAAGAGTTGGGGAAAAGCCCGTTGTTGATATGCCAGCAAAAACTGGGTGGTGAAAGCCAGGAGCAGTTCACTGGGATCTTGAGGCATGCAGCCCTGTCTCGAGACCCTGGCAAAAAGCCTGTGTGAGAAGTGATGTGGGAAGCAGTCACTGGTGGGGAAGGATGTGCCCAGAGGAAGCCAGTGCCCTCCTGACTCCCCCATCTGCACCCTTGTGACCCGCGCTGTTGGCCCTGCCTTGGGTACGTAACTGAACTGACCCTCGGGTACCCACTCTCCCGTGTTCCTTCCCAAGGGGCAGACCCCTGTGAGCAGCTTGGGATGAAGCTGTATCCCGCGTTGCCAGGTGCGCCTCTGCAGTTCCACTGACCAGGGCTCAGGGGCCTCAATTTCATTCACTCTGAGATGAAATGAAACGCTCTCAGCAGACAGGTCCCAGGAAACCCCCACTGACCCCCACCCCTCCAGGAGGCCCTAGAACAGTCGTTTTACACATGAGGCCTTATCAGGAGCACCTGCCTAACAGGGCTCCCTTGGCCAGCCCTGGTTTAGTTCCCATCCTGTCTGCTTTGCAAGTGCTGTGTTCGATTGCAGCAAAGGCAACAGATAAGTGTTGTTTTAACTGCATTGTTTTAATGAACCAAGGCCACACTGCAGTAACCCATTCTAAATCCCTCATTGCCACTTGCAGCTAAAAGTGTCCGAACATCACTCCCTGGCTTCCATCACACAAATTTGCACAAGATAGGGCTCACAGCCCTGCACCTGGGTCCCCCACCTCGGTGTCACTTCACCCACAGCCTTCCCCTCCTCAGGGAAGGGAGGGGCTGATGGGCCACTTGGAACTGTGTTCTTGGAGGTGGAGTCCCAAACTCACATCTGACTCCACCATTGATTTAGAGGCTCTCACAGACAGGGACAAAGAGACCAAGCAGAAACAGAAACCAGTGAGACGTACATAGTGACTCTTCATCACGGACACTCATCACCTTAGGCTATTGTACTGGCTCTGCTGTATTCGATACTGTCCATTTTCCAATATAATTTCTGACTTGAAAAAAGAGTTCTCAATCAGACACCTATCACCCCTGCCTATCGCCCTGTTGTGGGTTACATTGTGTCCACCACAAATTTATACGTTGAAGTTCTAACCTCAGGCCCTCCAAATATGACTATATTTGACTGTAGGGCCTTTAAAGAGGTAATTAAGTTAAATAAGGTCATCGGAGTGGCCCTAATTCAATACAACTTACATCCTTATAAGAAGAAAAGACAAGGACACAGACAAGCACAGAGGGATGAAGGACCAACAGGAGGACACAGGGAGATGATGATCTTCATATAGACAAAGAGAGAGGCCTTGGAGGAAACTGACATTGCTGACACCTCGGCCCTGGACTTCCAGCCTCCAGAATTGCATGAGAAGATAAATGTTTGTTGAAGCCCTGGTCTCCAGTGCTTAGCTATGGCAGTACTTGGAAATACCTAATATTTGTGGAGAATGGTTAACTAGTTTAAAAGAAAAAAAATTGTATTCACTTTCTTTTTGATCTTACAACACTCCTGTGAGATGTTATGTCTGTTTTGCAGGTGGAGGAGCTGAGGTGCAAGAAAGAGGTGGCCTAGACCTCCTGCTGTGCAGAAAGACCCAGCAGAGCTCCTCCTTTCACCAGCTCGTTCCTTCCCATTCACTCCCTTTAAGGAAAAATCCTACATCAGTTTAAGGATTCTGGTGCCTGTTCTTGACACATGTCACCATATGGACATAGAATGTTTATGGAAATATCCTGCAAGGGTTGGATTCCCACCGCCTCTTATTCTCACACTTTTGTCTGAAGTCATACTTCTCCTGCTTGTATACCTGCCTCTCACCTGGGACTCTTCATGATGATGGACCTAAACAGGCAAGACCCGTGTCCATAAGATAGAGTATCGGAGGCTCCAACCCTGCTCACTTGGTGTAGACAGGGAGTCAGAGCTATGTCATACATGGAAATCCAAGTGTGAGATGGCTGGTGGGAGCATGCAAGGGTCCTGGGGAGCTGGGGGCACCCCCAGAAGAAACGGGACTACCCAGACATCAGGCTTCAGGTTCACTTCCTGGATACCTGCCCACTCTGGCTATCAGAACCTTAAAGACAAACACTGCTTACTTCATTCCATTCCAGTACTATTCCCCATCTTGGAGTTTATGCATGTTTTTTAATAGCTTCATTGATGAATAACTAACATAAAATAATCTGCATATCCTTAAAGTGTACAATGGGGCAAATTTTGACCTTTGTGTGCACATGTGAACCTCATTGCCATCACAGGGACGGATGTGTCTGGGTTCCCTTGTGCCCTTTGCAACCTTCCTTCCTGTGTTCACCTGCATAGTGCCTTCAGGCCATCATTGATCAGTTTTCTGTCACTGTACATTTGGATTTTCCAGAACTTTACAGAAATGAAATCTTGCAGTAAGCATTCCTTTTATCTGGCTTCTTTTACTTGGCCTAATACCCTGAGATTCACTCACATCACTGCATATATCAGTAGTTTATTCTTTTGGTTTCTGCGTAGTTTTCCACTATGTGGAAACCCCATTCCTCACACATTCATCTGTTGCAGGACGTTTGTGTTGTTTCCAGTTTGAGGCTAGTTCAATGCAGCTGTCTGAACTTGGTGTGAAGTGTCTATGTGGACACATGCTTTCACTCTTCTCTAGTCTAGGAGTGGAATGGTGGATCTTGAAAAACTCATACAGTTAACTATTAGGAAACTATCAGGAGATTTCCCAAAGCAACATCAGACTGTTCTGGTCTCTCCATGCCCTTGTGACACTTGATATAACCCATTTTTCTGATTTAGCTGCTCTCATAGATGTGCAGTAAATTATCATTATGGTTTTGATTTGCATTTCCCTAACGATAATGATGTTGAGTGTCTTTTCATGTACTGTTTTGTCATCTTTGCATTTTCTTTGGTAAGTCTTTTAATCACTTTAAAAGAAATAGGATAATTTGTACTCTTGTAATTGAATTTAAAGAATTCTTGCTACATCCTGAGTCTTTGTTAGATGTATGTTTTGCATTTCATTCACTATAATATGTAAACAAGACAGTCTTACTGGGAATAGCTGTACCACGCTATGAAATGAAATATGCATCATTTATTCAACTAGTATCTTAAGTATAAATTATGCATGCCAAAGTTGCAAAGAGCACACAGATATACTACTTTCAATCCCTCCCTGATGGCTTGGTGGGACTCTTAGTCAGATGGGCTGGAGGAAATCTCCCTGTTTTGCCCCATCCGGATCATCTTCATTTCTTGCCTCTTATCCTCAGGGCCTTTCTTGTATCCACCCTCCCCTCCACCCCACACCAACACATGGGGTGAGTCACATGCAGGATCAGACAGGCACCATGGTTATTACAGTCTGTTGGAGAGAGTCTTCCTTTCGCTGCCTCAGCTGCATGGCTGCACTGGATCTTCCTTTCAGCTCCTGTCAAGCAGGGACAGCCATCTGGGGACACCTGTTTCCTCCTCACTTCCAGAGGGTGAGGAGTGTTGCAGCTTCTCCAACTTTTTGCAGGAAAAGATCAATGTTTCTGTTGTGTGTTAACTTAGAGAGTTGTCCCCCTGAATAAAAAGTAACCCTCTCTTTGCCACCAAATATCCCTTCCTGGAGGCAACAGCATGGAGGTGGTACTGAGGCGTTGGAGGAGCAGCCATTTTTTACCCCTCCCCTCGAGGCTGAAAAGTTATATACTTGGAAATGTGCTCAGTGTTTACCTCCCTGCAGGAAGTGCAAATCTTATAAGAGCAGGCACCTTGCCCATCTTGCCTGCAGTTACCTGCTCAGCCCTGTGTGCAGGGCCTGGCCCACAGATGGAGCTCAGTACATAATGGTTCATGAGTGAATACGTGACCAGGCCGAATGGTGGAATTCAGGGCTAAGAACTGGAAGGATTAACATTGAGACCACCCAGCTAATAGAGACAGTACTCAGACCCAGGTGTGCCTGTGGACAAGGGGCCTTTTCAGTGGTGTGAAGTGGGTGCTTCCCTGGAGGCACTTCTGCTGCACTCTGACACCAAGGACAGGCCACCTGTGTGCTCAAAGGGCTGGGGAGCTCAGAGAAAGACGAAGTCACAGACTCACAACCCGGGAGAAGAAAGTGCGGCCTGTGAGCCAGCAGTGCTGAGAAGCCAGGGTCTGCCCCCGACTTCCGGCGAGCCACTGTCTGTGGCTTTACAGTCCTCCCTGCTTCCTTCTCTTGGCCACGTGATTTCATTTCATAAGTTACAAAGTGAAAGTTTCTTTAAAATCCAGAGTAACAGGAAAATTGCAAGTGATATTGAAAATGTTTCTAAACTTCTGAGAAAATTTAAGCTTAGCCTGATTTTTAAGGGCTTTCCCAGTGCCTCAGTGGTAAAGAATCTGCCTGCAATGCAGGAAATGCAGGTTCAATCCCTGGATTGGGAAGATCCCCTGGAGGAGGAAATGGCAACTCACTCTAGTACTCTTGCCTGGAAAATCCCAAGGACAGAGGAGCCTGGCAGGCTACATTCCATAGGGTCAGAAAGAGTCACACTTGAATGAGCACAGCACAGCAACATGATTTTTAAAAGTCCATTAAATCGTATGCTTCCACTTTTTGCATGACCATCTTCCCATTTCTCTTGTATCTGGGACACTTACCCTTGACCCGCACTGTTGTCTTCATCACAGATGAAACATGTCCCTTCTGGGCACATCCCCCTGCTGTCCCAGCCTGGCTCTTCTTCACCATTTGACAAGCCTACACCAGTTTCCTGATTCTAAGTCTCTATCCTCTGTGATGTCCACATAGGTCCCCTAAAGAGTCTACTAGTGATATCCTTTGCCAGGCTACCTCCCTCACCACTGACTATCACTGATTCCCAGTCTTCTCACACAGACTCACACGCACACACACAGACACACACACACACACATGCACACAAACTGCACCTTGAAACAGTAACAAGCTGTGAGCTCTGCATCTGGCCTTGCTCCAGTCTAGGGCAGCAGGACCCCAGTAAACAAAGGGCCATCCAACAAAGACAGATATTCAGATTATGATTGTGTCTTCAATGGAGCTAATGATGGAGGCAGTGGAGGATCAGGACAGAAGAACAAAGCTTTGACCGGGTGGTGGGATCAGGGGAGAGTATTTTGAGGAAGTGACATCTGAACTGACACTTGGAAGGTGAGTAGGACTTGAGGACTAAAGGAGAGACGAGCAAAATCATGAGGTGAGGAGATTTTGGCATCTAGAGGAGATGACAAAAACGTGAGGGGCGATGTGTCATCAATCAAGGGTCAAGGACACAAGTGGATGACAATGGCCTGGGGCCTTCCGGATCGTGATGGCGCCCAGATCATGCTTGCTACCGGAGGAGGCTGTGCAGTAAGGGAGGCAGCAGCAGAGGCTGGACCTGCTTGGAGGGTGATGGAGTGGGCTGGGTGGCGGGCATGAGGGGCTGACAAAATGCCTCCAAGGGGAGAGTGAGTAAGACAGTCAGGATGTGGTGGCGGACAGCATGCGAGGGGTAGACGATGACATCAGGAAGGCTCCAGGTTTCCACTGGTGAAAGCAGGTGGCATTTTCCAGGACATGGAAGAGAAAAGAGGGTTTTGTGGGGGGACAGCCCAGTTCAGTTTCAGGCAGATGGGCCTGAAGTAACCTTTTCAATAGTCCTGTGATTTATTATAATCATATGGACGGTTTCTACCACTCACAGCAGTGAAACCACCTTCAAGAGTGTGTATGTGTTTTCTTTCAAACAAGATGAGATCCACCGGGGAGCAAAAAAAACATCAAACAGTTCACGTGTGGCTCCGGCAGGGCAGGACACGCACGCTGGGCCCTGACACACCTGCCTTGCTGACACCTGGGGAGAAAGAGCAGGGAGCACTGGCGTGCCGGTATTCTTAGCCTTCAAAACATTAAGAAGCGGCAGGTAATTATGATTGCTGCTTTTCAGAGAAGGGAAAAGCAACTTCTGAGTCTACTGTTTTGCATCTTGATCTTTTTATTCCCTGATCTAGATAGCACAAAGATCCTTGTGCTAACTACTGCCCTAGGATGTTAATAATAAAAGGAAAAGTCCTGGATGATCACTTTCCTAACCCAATCCTCACTCAAAATTCCCAAGCTATGTCTTTTGAAAATGGTTTGAGTTGCCACAGAGAGAAGAAAATTTCATCCTGTTAAAACAAACTACAGGAACAATCACACCACATATAAAGTGAGGGCATTATAGTGACTGAAGATGACCACAAGATCATGGATTCCTCACTGTACAGAGACTAGTCCCTAGGAGAAGACACAATATGCGGTGTCAGACAGACCTGTGGGCAAGGTGCAGTGATGTCTTGCACGGGAAGATCCACAGAACATGGCATCTGCCCATGGCTCATGGCTGATGGAGGTCCCAGCAGGGGGTGTCTTCTGCCAATTAAAAAAAAAATCTCTCCCTCATGCCTCTGACAGTTTTCCCTGAACTGTTAGGGAGTGGGGAGTGGGGAGTGGTCATTATAAAAGAAAGGGAAGAGAAATTGACTCTTAATAATTTCCTGCCATGATCCAGCCTCCTTCATATACATGAGGCCCTATGTGTGGGTCTCCTCCTCTGTAAATGTCAGTAATGATAGTGACCCTGTGATGGGTTTGTTTTTTGAGAAGTAAATAGCTGCTCTGTGTAAAGCACTTGAAACTGTGCCTGGCACATCAGAAGTGCCTGCTCTGTGAGAGTTACTATTACAAGGACCCTCATCATTGTCACTACACTTTTCATCACAGACTCTTTGATGTTCATTTTGCAGATGAGGAGACTGAGGTTAGGAGTGTACCAGTCAGAGCTGGTTCCACACAGTACAGTAACAAACAGCCCCCAAATTCAAGTGGCTGACAAGTGATGGGGCAAGGAAGAGCTACTTTATTCAGAAAGCCAGCAGATTGAGAAGATGGTGGACTTGTGTCCCAGAGAAACATCTTACCTGAGTTAGAATTCAGGTTTCTTTTATACTAAAATGGGAAGGAGTGTGGCTGGTCATTGCAAATTTCTTGATGTAGCAATCCTTTGCTCTTGTAGCTGTCCTTGTAGATCAGGTCACAATGTTCCTATCAACCTCCAACAAGAGGAAACATTATACTCCGTCTTGCAACTTTTTATCTCTATATGAGTGGAAAAGTTTTACATCTTTAAAGGTCAGAGTTTTGAGAATGGACTTTCCTGTATATTTCAGACTATAGGCAACATTCTTAACTTGTAGCAAAAGCAACAGAATATAATGTAAAAGTAAAAGAAGCATCCAATATTGAGTCAGATGTGTCCTTCCCAATTACAGCGCCTCTGTAGCATCACCTGGCTGCACCCACTCCCTTTTTCCTCCTTCTCCACCATCCCTCAGAGCTATGTCTGCACACTGCCTTCTTTCTCCTTGGTAAGGAAGATGTCATTCTGGCTGAAAACCTGTCTTATATTTAAGACAGGGCAACAACAATAATAAGAACAATAAGCAGCACTGATAGCACATTGAATTTGGAAATAGTATTTTATAGAGAATCTCAATCTTCTCCCAAAGTAAACAAGAAAGAAGGCAGAGAGCTGAGTGCTTTGCTAGGATCATGAGCCAGGACAGCTGTATCCGGGATGATAGCCCATCTCTTTAAGCTGCAGCTATCTCCTTCTCAGTTTTCTGATCTGTAGGATGAAATAAGTCAATGCATAAGTCAGCAAGCATTTACTGTATGTAAATTCACTTGAGCATTTACCATATATAAAGTATTTACCGTACTTGAATTCATTTGAGCATTTACTGTATGTAAAGCCTTGTAATTTTGATTATCTTGATTCATTTCCCATGACTGCATCAAGTAATAAAATCACAGAGACTATCATTGTAACCACCCCATTAGCATGTAGGTTTACAGTTATTTCAGTCCATCCCTAGAACTTCCCTGGTAAGTTGTATACTCACTTACACACACACAAAGCTAGCTTTCTAAACTCTGGAAATGTCTTTTTCAGTTCCCTTCAGTATTGCACTCATGATGTAGATTCCCTATCTTCATTTATCTGTGATTTTCCTCCCTGAATATTCATGGATAAAGCACAATCCATCAATCTAGAGAATCAGTGTTGGAACCACTTCTCTTGAACCAGGAACTCATGCTGACCTGGAACGCTGACTTTGGTTCCTCCTCTTAGCCAAAGGTATCTCCAAGACTGCCTTCTTAGATCGTGGTCTTCAACCTGGAGAAAACAAAGGCCAAGTCAGGTATCCCCTACACTTCTCAGCCCTCCAGTACCGGAAGGTGTGATCACATTGCATCTCCACAGGAAACCCCTCTGACCACTCATTCAGCCTGAGTCCTAGTCCCAGGACCACTGCTGCCCTAACCATGCCCTGGGCCTGGTTCTTGCCTGCACAGGCTAGTTTTGCTACGTGTGGATGCCCTGGGGTGGCAGAAGCATCTCAACCTTATGTGTCCACTTTGAGCACAGGTGTGAGATGTGGCAGCCATTCAGAAATTTCTTGCCATGTTTGGAGCCACGTGGTGGTAGGGTTGTGGTTAGGACTGTCTCTATAACTGGGGTGAAGGCTGTGGTTTTTCCAAATTAGTTTCTCAGTGTCCAAAAGCATCCTCATCTAAAGACAAAATGGGAAAGAGATGAAGATGGAGGGGGACACAGCAATGGGAGGGACAGACAGGAGGAGAGGAAATGCCCGGGACATAGGACAAGGAGGGAAGAGGGGGACACAGCAATGGGAGGGACAGACAGGAGGAGAGGAAATGCCCGGGACATAGGACAAGGAGGGAAGAGAGGGACACAGCAATGGTAGGGACAGACAGGAGGAGAGGAAAAGCCCAGGACATTAGACAAGGAGGGAAGAGGGGGACACAGCAGACATGTCCCGCCTGTCCTTGGATACTCCTCTTAGAAAACCTTCACTCTCCCTGAGGATGAGCCTTGAGAAGGTTCCATCTCACTGGCCACCCAGTGGGCACCTGAGGAGGGTTCTGCCCACCTGCCAGGGCCCAACAACCCCTTGGCATCAGGGGTCCCCGACTCTGCTGCCCTCGAAGTCAGAAACTCAGTTCCAGCCACTGGCCTCACAGGAATGTGACCAGCTCTGCCAGGTTAAAGACTTTCCCGGCACCCTTGGTCTTTTTTACTTCTTATTTCACACCCTCTAGCTAAACTTGCCTGACCTGTTGGAGAGGGGTGTGTTTCCCAGCTGCATGAGGTTCTTTTAATGTGAAGAAAGGATTCCAAGATGGCTGGGAGAAAATAGAGAATTAGAGAGATTTTTTTCAAAAATAATAGAGATTTTTAATGCAATCACATCCTTCATTTTAACTTTGGACCTGTTGGAAGAACGCCATCTGTGCATTAACTGGGGTCCCAGAAGAAAGGCTTTCAAAGGAGAGCACAGCCCACGTGACCTCTCTGCCCCATCCTGTTCCAACCACTTTAAACTGGGCGGACTTGTCAGGCTGCTCCCATGGGCAAAGTGATCCAGACGAAAGCCAGTTCCTTCATGCGGCAAAGGGAGAAGGAAGATAGTTTTTCTCTTAGATTTTCATTTGGTTTTTTAATAAGTTGATGTAGAAAAACTACTTGCTACCAATTTCAAATAGGTGGTGAGAGAAGACATGGCTGAAGGTAAAGGGTGGGAGGGCTGGGATCAGCATGAGGGGAACAGGGCGTCCCCAGCACAGTGCCCCCTGAGTGACCCCTGAGTCAGCCACATGAAGAGAGCCTGTCCATGAAGCAGGCTCCCTTGTTACTCAGGTGCAGGGAGGTCAGCAGGTCAGCAGGTGGTAACATGGGAGAGAAAGCTTGGTGCTCAGAGCTCCCAGGAGGAGGGGGCATGGCATGCCTTGGGGGAAGGGCCACATGGGGAAGGCCCGGGGTGGTTGGGAGGAGAAGGAGCGGGGCAGATGCATGGATAGGATTGTGGTTTCCACAAGAAGAAGTGGCAAGGCAGGGTCAGCAGGCTCAGGATAGACTGGTTTGGATCATTTCAGGGCTCTGGGTATAGGGCTGCCCTGGTTGACTGGTACCTGACCTGTGTGATCAGGGCAGGGGCCTGGTGAAAGCCCCACAGAGGAAGTGGGAGGAGGTGGGCTCTGGATTGACTGGTTTGCCTTTGGAAAGTGTGCTATCAGTGAGTTGTTAACCATGCCTAGGAACTGGCAACCCTGGCAGGGGCAGTCCCTCCAGGATCAGCAAGGCCCCAAGAAGTCAAAGCATCAGAATATAGAACATAGAAGACATGGTTCATACAGAGAGGCAGGCTTTTGGATGAATCTCTGAAACAAAATATAAAGGGACCAAACCTTTACTGAAAATCCTAAGTCAGCCTACTCTTTCACCTGGAAGTGTTCACCTATCTTATTTCCTTCTTCTTTTGTTTCTTTTGAGCACCAAGATATCCTGTGGTGGGGAAACCCAGGCAAACCAGGGAGAAGTTTTTGTTGGTATCATTGCCAGTATGGAGGAAAGAACCTCTGTGTGGATTGAATCACCAGCCATGATGAACGACACCTCGGCTCTAAAAGGGCCCTTGGGAGATCCAGGCACAGTGGAGCTCCACCCTGTGTATGAGCTGTGCCCCCTCTACTTGCCTGCTAAGGCTCCCTGAGATTCTGGAGGGATGGATTTACCTGGTCAGAGTTAGAGCCTTCATCAGCTACTCCACCTCACACCTTTCTGAGCTCTGAGCAGAAGGTCACTGGTGACTTTGCTATGCAGCTGACCATGACAATCCTATGTATGGCATCCGGGCTTGCTGCCTGGAGTAAAGTGAGGCTGCTGACCATGACAGTCTAATATATGGCATCCAGGGCTGCTGCCTGGAGTGAAGTGAGGTCGCTGCCTGGCAAAGCCTTTTCTCCCGGGACAGATGAGCTCAGCTAATTCATGATTCTGAAGCCTGTGTATTTGTTTAGTAAATATTAGAATCTAATGACAGCGCCATTGTGGGGGTTTTTTAAATATATATTTTTTTATTTATTTGGTTGTGCTGGGTCTTGCTTGCAGCTCTTGGGATCTTCAATCTTCTTTGTGCCACATGGACTTCTAGTTGCAGATGTGAACTCTTAGTTGGGGCATGTGGGATTTCGTTTCCCAACCATAGATCAAACCTGGACCCCCAGTCTTGGCCACCGGACCATCACGTGAGCCCTTCTAATGGCAGAGCTGTTCTTTAGTTGGCCTCACTTTGCCAGCAGAGGTGACAACCAAAATTCAAAACCACATCCAGAGCTGGACACACAAGCACCACATGCCATCTTACCCACTCGTGGATGACAACACAGAAAATTGCAGACATCCGGAATAAGGGCTATTGATGGGCCAAAGGATGGTGACTGGAAGCATCTAGAGGCTCTGGTTTGTTCCAGAAGAAACAAGCCTTCATGTCACCTCCCCACTACCCTGTCCTCTGCCCGATCTCTCCCAGTTGGGCCCTGGGCCCTGATGAATGTCATCCCATTATCACCAGTTCCCTCCCTCTGAACAAACCTCAACCAACTCTAATCTCTGGTTAATCCATGTTTCCATTAGTGTAATGATTAAGCTGCCTGCTCTAACAAACAAGGTCATGGGAATATGGAATTTGAGTGAATACATTGGAAAAAAATCTGTAGATAGACATCAAAACATGAAGTACCTCCCTATAAAGATGAAGAGAAGAAGAGACAGAAAGGCACCAATCTAGCTGCTCCCCACCTGGAGCTGGGCATCCCTGGTAAGCACACCTGCATCAGCAACACAGCCCCCGGGGGCTTCCCTGGGAGATCAGGGGCCCTGGGCTCTGCCCAGCCTTGCCGGCATGACGGTCACTTCAAGCTGTTGTCCCTATTTTAGACTCCAGCCCAAGGTCAGAACTCATTGTTCCTTGGTCTCCCCAGCCATGTCAGTGCAGTGGCTGGTCCAGGGTGCTCCTTCTTGTCCTTCACCTCCTCACCATCACCCCTACCCTGATTCTGCCATGAAATGCTCTTAACTGGCCACCTTCTCCTCTGCACACAGCATGTTCCCACACTGCTTCTGTGCTGAAAGTTCTTTCCATTATTGTTTTGCAAAATGTCTTCCCCAATACCAACGTTCTTTCCTAGTTTAAATTCAAGCATGGCCCAGTCCTTCTACTTGGAAAGGACAGAACTCATTCCAGTTTCAATGGCTCATCTCAGTGGGGAGCTGCATCTCACCACTGCTTGTTTCCTGGGAGGCACCTCCACAGCAAGTCTCCGTTCGTCATCTTTTGATCGTAATCCCTAATCTGACCCCTTGTGGCTTTCCCACTCCATGGAGGCCAAAGATGGCCGGGGAGACACTGCCTTTAGGGAGAATGGCCCATGAGCCTTCCTCTTTCTGCTGTGCAGTATCCCTGTTAAAGCAGCGAGCACTGTCTTAAGTGTGAAGCACATTGGAGGGCCTGAATGAAGTGGATGTTCCTGCAGGCTTCTGGACTTTTGCCTGTGAAATGTTCCCTGCCACAAATGCACCCCCTTTTTTTTAAACCCATTGACTGGCCCTACCCCTGTTGACTGTTTAAGTCTTATCTCATTTTTATACACAGCTTAAATTGTACCTTCTGTGTGAAAATACCTTCCCAGCCCCCTCCCAGGGAGTTTTTAACTCCCATGGGGGCTTGTGAGGTCATATCCACCCTCTGGGCCTTCTCATTCTTTCTCTGCTGTCCTTGTGGAACAGCCCCCTCCGCCCCACACATACAAGCCGTGTGAGCTTTGAGGCCCCTGCTGTCTTAGTCATTCTGGACCCCCAAAGCCTGCACTGAACACCTGAGTCTCCATGACTATTCGCCCCGCAGATGGAGACAGAAAGTGATAAGTAATGGTGCTGTGTGTCTATGTGCTGGGGAGAATGTGGGGCAGGCAAGAGAGACTGACCTAAGCCCTCGCTTTCCTCATCTGTAGAATAGGCGTGATGATGACAAGACTGTGTCAATGTCATAGTGGAGGCTATGAAAACTAAATGAGTGAATGCACATAAAGCACTTCAGTCAGTGCAAGGAGCTGACACCTAATACATGTCCAGTAAAAAATGCTTAATGTCATTATCTTAGAGAGAGTGATGAGACCTTACATGAGCCAACTTGTATTCTGTCATGTAATTACGAGGGGTACAAGCAGTGTTTCAAAAATTTAAGGCTCACTTACTGATGGTTTCAACATTTCTTTTTTAAGCCATTGTGTCCCCTCACCTTGCATTTTGCCTTCCTTCATTGATGAATATCCAAGTGGGATTGGGTGGGTAAAAGTAAAAACAGGCTCAGAATAACAAATAAACTGTTTGGCCCAAACAGTTGGAGGAGGGTGCAGGACTGATGAGCAAGGCTCAGTGGGACTTCCCCCGAGTCCCAGCTCTATGACCAAATGTGACTTTTGTATCAAGCAAATCTCTCCATCTCTTCCAACCTCAATGGACTCATCTGTGAAGTGGGAATGAGGAAACTAGAAAAACCTCTACAGTGTCTTTAATTCTAAAAGAAATCATGTGACCCCAGTTCTAAATGTAAGTCCTCTTATGGAGTCATTCTCTTCTGGAAAAATAGCATAGGTTATTTTACCAGCAGCCTTGGAAGTGAGCAAACTAGTAAAATAACAACAAAAAATTTTTTAAAAAGGAAAAGAATTCTAAAAACAAACTAAAAATCAACCTTTGACATGGACAAGGCAGCATTTTTACATGATTTACAAAGCTATTCTTATTTTTATAATAAAGCATGTACTATACATCATATAGTTTATGTATGTAAACATAAGTGAATGGTTATATCTGTCATATATATGTATGCATGATGGTTGTCATAATGGTCTCTCACTAATGTTCTATGTTTAGTCGCTCAGCCATGTCTGACTCTTTGCAACCCCATGCACTGTAGGCCACCCCGCCCCACTGACTATGGGGATTCTCCAGTCAAGAATATTGGAGTGGGTTGCTGTGCCCTCCTCCAGGGGATCTTCCCAACCCAGGAAACAAACCTAGGTCTCCTGCATTGCAGGTGGATTCTTTAGCAACTGAGCCACCAAGGAAGCCCAAGAATATTGGAGTAGGTAGACTGTCCCTTCTGCAGGGGATCTTCCTGCACCAGTAGTCAAACTGGGGTCTCCTGCATTGCACGTGGATTCTTTACCAGATGAGCTACCAGGTAAGCCCCTCTCACTAATACCTCATTTTAAATAGAAATCATAGCCTTGAGTGTTGTAAAAAACCTATAGCCATTGGTAATACATTAGAAGAGCTAAGAGCAGGCTTGGCTGAGGCCAGGACACTTCACCCTGGGAGGCCATTAGCAGAGAGCAGCCCCTTCCTTCATGATCAGGTTTTGAATTCTGAGTCTCTGGGGTCTCTGGTTGCCTGGGGTCTCTCTTTGGTCTCTTTACAGGTCAGATTTGGAGGCATGGGAGGTCACCACTGTGGAGCCAGGGTGGTGGGAGCTTCCAACCACCTTGCATTGTATCATGCCTCCTGCCAACAAGCTTGTCGTGTTTCCCATCCCATTTCTTATTAGTCTTCTCCAAATCTCCCTAAGGTAGCTGAAGGAACAGGGTACCATTAGCCCTAACCAGAGTTTACAGCTGGGGTTGGGGAGAAGGAAGTGGCCATTGCTGTTGCCACCACCAGCAGCCAAGAATGGATTGTCCTGGGGACCTTTCAGAGGTCAGAGCACACAGCTGCGTCCTGGGAGCCGCTCAGCTCCCCCACCAGTCTGGTTGTTCCAGACAGAAACGGAGCTCGCTTTGCAGGATTGTATGAGTACTTTGGAGGCCAAATCAGATTCTGGGGTCACATTACTTTTTAATCATTTGAAAGAAAAAAATCTTTGGATTTTTTTTCAATTTAAGCAAGGTTAACCACATTCTGATGTCCTAAAACCAGATAAACAGGCATGTCTTCTGAAATTTTCCATGTTTGAGGATATTTGACTTGGAAAGTTCTAAGCCAGAAAGGAATTGTTTTTGGAAAGTCTCTCCCAGCTAGAAAGCAGGAGGAATAGTAGCTGCAAAACTCTCTTGCAATTTTTTCAATTGTGGTTTTATATATATGTATATATATATACATCATACATATGTTTAAGATGAAATTTACCATCTTAACCATCTTGAAGTGTACAGTTCAGTGACATTCACATTGTTGTGCCAATTCACCACCATCCAGTGACATTCACCACCATCCATCTCCAGATCTCTTTTCATCTTGCAAAACTGAAACTCTGTCCCTTAAACTCTAACTCCCATCCCTCACCCCTAGCCCCTGGCAACCGCTATTCTAGTTTCTGTCTCCATGAATTGCACTATTCTAGGTGCCTCATATGACTAGAATCATATAGTATTTGTCCTTTTGCAACTGGCTTATTTCACTGAACATCACAGCTTCCAGAATCACCCCTCCTGTAGCTTGTGTCTGACTTTCCTTCCTTTTAAGACTGAGTAATATTTCATATTTTGTCTATCTAGTCATCCACTGGTGGACATTGGGTTGCTTATCTTGAAATTTTAAATCAGACATTTCCTGATTAGCCTATTTCCTTTCAAATGGAAAATTTTGTTCCAATAGCACTTAATATATCAATCAGTGGTTATGGTACCTAACCTCTGTCCTGCTCTGAATATTACCACTTTTTATATTATACATCTTTTTCTGTCTTCAGATGCACCCTAGATTATCCACTACTTTATATATGATTGTTTGCAGTATTTCTTTTATAAAGTGTTTTGTGACCAAAGGCATTACTACAAAGCTAATGAAGTGAGATCTTCAGGGTCCCTCACTCTGTCCAAGGACATGGCAGTTTTGCAATTGTAGTTTTGCATTACTTTTATTAATGAGAGTCCCCTAAGTTTTACAACTTCAAGTCCTTCAAAATCTGGACTTGCCAGTGTCTGTCAGGACTGAGCAGATGTAGAAAC